>NC_091471.1:21525624-22125624 GCF_036971445.1 Narcine bancroftii
GCAACCTCCTTTGAAGAAGACCGCAGAGCCCACCTCACTGACAAAAGGCAAAGGAGGAAAAACCCAACACCCAACCCCAACCAACCAATTTTCCCCTGCAACCGCTGCAACCGTGTCTGCCTGTCCCGCATCGGACTTGTCAGCCACAAACGAGCCTGCAGCTGACGTGGACTTTTTACCCCCTCCATAAATCTTCGTCCGCGAAGCCAAGCCAAAGAAAGACTTACTTCTACCACTTCTTCTGGCAGCTTGTTCCATGTACCCGTCATGCTCTGTGTGAAAAACCTGCCTCTCAGTTCCCTTTTCATTCTTTACTCTTCACTTTAAATTCACCAATGGTGTCACTATCACCATTGCCCAGGGTCCCAAAATCTATCCTATCAATGCTCCTCATAATTTTATAAACTTCTCAGCCTCCTTCATTCTAGCAAGAACAGCTTCAGCCTATTCAGTCCCTCCAAAAGCTCAAGCCCTCTAGTGCTGGCTGGCAATCTCCTTATGAACCTTATCTACACTCTCTCTAGATTAATCAAATCTTTTTAATAGTCTGGAGACCAGAATAGAACATAATACTCCAAGGGCAGTCACACCAATGATGTCCCAACCCATGAAAGAAATTGGACCATAAACCTTCTTCACTACCAACTCTACCTTTGTCACCACTTTCAGGGAAATATTCACCTACGTTCCTCTGTCCTACAACACTCCCTGTCCTGACCTGGTTTAACTTCCCAAAATAATTATGACATTTTTTAAGTTAAATTCTTTTGACCATTTTTTTTTTTTGCTCACTTTCCCAGATCCTGTGTCACCTAGGCAACTTTTACATTGTCTTAACTTTATGTCATCCTCAGACTATGCCACTTTTGTCCTAATTATGCCACTTGTATTCTCATCCAAGTTATTGATGTAAAGGTTTCAAAGAATTAGCACCTCACTTACAATTTAGTGAGCTCCTTGGATATTAATTTCCACTGAGGTCAAATTTGAAGAGACAAGTTGACCAACAGTTTACAGTGTGGTGATTTCATATAGATTTCTGTGTTGATTATTGTTGTGGCTGATGATCAACAAAAATGTGACTGTGCAGAAGGTTAAAAAAAATGCAGCACCTCCATGGGAATCCTTGACCTCTGGTCACACAAAATGGAAAGGAGCATCCGAGTAGACACTGAGCACGTTGGTTCACTGGGATGGGAAGGTACAGAGGGAAACAGCAGTAAGACCCGACAGCATTGTTAACTCCCCAGCCCAGAAACCTCAGAAGCTACAGAATTAGAATGGAAACTATTTATCCATAATCCCAGCAGAAATAAGAGGAAAATAAATTAAAAACAACGTTACAAGTTTGTTCTAATTTTGATGGATATTGCTGGAGGAAATTTTTCATTAGCTTTGTCCTGATAATTTAATTGTGAGCAATTTCTTGTGAATGTCTCTCAAATCACTTTTGCATAGTGGTTGGCCTAGGGGTTAGGGCCACACCTTTACAGCGCCGGTGACTGGGACCGGGGTTCGAATCTCACGCTGTCAGTAGGAAGTTTGTATGTCTGCATGGGTTTTCCCTGGGGCTTCCGGTTTCTTCCCACTGTTCAAACTGTACCAGGGCTGTAGGTTAATTGGGGATAAATTGGGTGGTGTGGATTCGTGGGCCAAAATGGCCTGTTACTGTGCTGTATGTCTAAATTTTTTTTAAAAACTTTATTCAACCTCATAGAATATTCTGATAAAAGGCCGAGAGTATATGTGGGCTGAGATTATAATTGCAGAGTCAAGCAGAGATGAAACAGGTCCTTCGGCACGTTAAGTCTGCGTTGACTATGAAACACTAATCCCACATTAATCCTGCCACTATCTTGTAGAGTGCAGAACAGGTCCAAAGGGCCTCATGGCCAAGGGGCCTACTCTTGGTTCTCTTTCATTAAATCATGCCTGGAGAATGAGATCCAAATGGGAAATGCTTATTTCACAGTGTGGTGCAAGAGATCACCTGGATGCAGTCCTAACTCCTTGTGCTACTTTCAACAGAATAAGAAGGAGTTTCCACTTCAATTGTCTCGCTGAAGTCATTAAAAACCACTATCACCTGGGGATGCAAGGACTAGCATTCATTTCAGGTCTTCAACCAATCTGATTAGTTGTCAGAGATTTTATTTTTGTTTGTGGAACAAATATCACCATGCAAATTAAATGCAAATGTTTACACCAAAATTAGAAAGTGGATATCAGCACCTCTATGGCTTCAGTGTGTGATCAGAAGGTAGTAATTCAGTTATATTTTATATGAAGTTTTCAGCCAAGTGGCTTTGGCATAATGCTGTAAAATTGATACTTCCCATCTAGCTCTTATTCTGGTGTTTCAGCGAAATTCATGAGATTATTCTGTTATATACTTCTGTTTATTTTGTGTTAGAGGCATAAAAAGTTCTGGGTTTAAGCAACATTTATAACAATACTTGAGTTCTTCCCATGAGATTATGCCATTTGATGTTCAGCAAATTACTTCCTTCAACAAAATCAATCACTATTGGAATGAAGTATCTCAGGCAATGATTTAGGATTGAGGACAATTTGCTTTTACTCTCATACAGTGGTTCTGAGGTAGTGAGGTTGTCCTTTGTGGGATCCCTAAGTGGTATTTACCAAAGTAAGTAGTTTGCTTTTGTTTTCACAGAATTACAGCTATCACTCCTGCCTTTGAGAGGGTGGTTCCTTGAATTATTAGAGTTTGGAATGTATTCCTATTGAACTATCGGTAGAGAGTTGGAAGAACTCGATTGAGAAATGATGAAGGAATGTCCAGTCAGGGTTATGGATCATTCATGCAAGGAACGTGCAGCTGGCTGGAGTTCCCTTGGAGCTGACACTTTCCTTCAGGAGAATGAGAATTTTTTAAATGAAAGAAAGAGCCATTCAAATTTTTCAACTGTGTATTTGTCCATTAAAGAGAATGTTCAGGCTTGTAGATGCACTCTTAATCCAGCATTGTCCAGGGCGGTATTGAGCCTCTTGAATTTTGTTTCACCTGAAAATAGGCAACATTCCATCACATGTACCCTTTTTCCAACATGGAAATAACGCGGAGGTGTGTCCATGCGAGAGATTAAAATGACAGACTGCTTCCGTAGGACATCATCCTCCAAACAGCGCGCCACAGATGGATGTATAGAACTGAGCATCTGAACTCACAATCACAGTCCACCAGAGAAACCTTTTGGCCTACCATGTAGCTTCTGCTAAACAGGGATCAAGACATTCTAATCTCACACTGTCTTAGAGAGAAATAAAACTATCAGCCTTGGGTTTTTAAATCATAAAAAAAAATCTGATCTTCATTTTACTTCAGTTGACGAGTGAAGATTGAGTTCAGCTGATTATACTTTATTGCTCTGAATTACTAAGAAGAATCTGTACAGTGCACAATCAGCCTTAGACGTGCACTACAATCTGGGATCCTCAACTATATATTGATTAATGGCATAAGGAATAGTTCTGCAAGAACTAAAATAGTACAGGTACGAAAGTCACCTCTGTGCCAGCATGACTAAAAAAACTCTGGATTTTTTTGTCATATCTCTGGCCTTATGCTCACTTAAGGCTGATGACACCTTAATACTTGTGATACTGTTGTTTTGAACTTGATTTATATCAGTTAGGATATATTAATGCAGTGAGAAAGTTATGGTAGCACAGAGGTCTGATGATTTGCTACAATCGAAACTCTGTCAGTTTGTTGAAGTAGTAAATGAAGTGCCAACCAAATAAGATGGATAGTGTTTTGGTTCTTGAGAATTATTGGAGAATATTTCATTATATGCTCCTAACTTGTGTCTTATAGATGATGGAAAGATTTTGTGATGTCAGGACGTGAGTCTCTAACCATAGAATAACTATTCACCATCCTGCATTTGTTACTGATCTAATTCGATGTCTGTTGAATGGCAACCGCCAGGATATTCATGACAGGGGATTTGGCAATGGCAATGCTACTGAATGCTAAGGAAAATTGGTTGGACTCTGCCTTATTGGAGGTGGTCAGGAATATCTGTGGCAATTTCCTTTCTTTACTCGTGGAATCACAGTCCACTACAGAAACCTTTCGCCTGCCTTGTGCTTTATGTGATCCGAACATGAATCAAGACATTCTAATCTCACAATGTCTCAGAGAGAAATAAAAAATATCAGGAGCTGAGACATACTTTCAAATCATTAAAAAAGCTTCTCTGATCTCCATTTTACTTCATTTCATGAGTGAAGATTGAGTTGCAAATTTGTGGCATAACTTGCAACTTAACAGCTCAATATTTCTTGATCTTACTCTGCAAGCATCGATTGCTTCATCATCTGAGAACCTAGGAATGAAATTGGAAATTGCACAGTTGTCATTGAAAATCTCTATTTCTGGTTTTTATGTTGCAAGGAACATTATTCATAAGGCAATTGATAGTTAGACCTTGGAGATTCCCCTAAGGAAATCCTACAGTGTGGTGCTGGGGTTGGGATGACTGACCTTTGAACAACTAAAACCATTTTTTTTCTTTTCTGTAAGATATCTGAGAACAAAAATGAATTGGAATATAGAAGGAAGATTGAGGGACCAGTGACTTGTTGCCAGGACAACAATCTCTTCCTCATTGTCAATAAGGCATAGAAGCTAACAACAGGCTTCAGGAAGAGGGATGAGGCTTACATTCCTAACTTCATCATACTGCTGATGTGTGACGCGCTGTGGTAGCAGCAAGCAGACAAAAAACACAAAAGACTGTACTACAGGCTTTATTCTGCTAAAAGTCTGTAAGCACCAGTTTCAGATGTGGTGGTTCCCGAGTGACTGGCTCAGGAGGGGCTGGCTCAGGCTTATATTTGGGTCAGCTGATTGACAGCCAGCCAAGTGGAGTCAGCCCCCAGGTGGTCCTTCTGCAGGTACAGAGATGTATATGCCAGGTATAAAAATCCAAACCTTAACAGCAAAGCCTCAGTGCTCCCCCATGCCAAGAAGAACATCCAAACCCTAAGACAAAGCCTCAGAGTGCCCCTGCACAGTCCAACTACTATGTGTAGGCTTTAAACGGCCTGTTAAAAGAGACCTTTGGTGGTTTATTTTAAAATATGATAATTAAATTTAAACCTTTACTAGGTAATTTGGTTTTACAATATTGTGAAATAGTATATTAAATGGCCTTAGCAGCATTACTCTACAGATCAGAGGTCAGTGCCAGACTTCAGGTTGTCTTATACAGCGAGAATGGCTCAAAACCTACATTTTAGTGGGAAATTCAGGAGATCATCTTGTGCATAAGCTAATTTATATGCCAGCATATACAGTATCGATGCCATGGCCAAGAAACCACAGCAGGACCTCTAATTCAGTATGTCATCTGTGTTCCTCAGCAACTCTGACAGATGTCCCATTGTAAGTATCCTTTCAGGGACATATCACTTCATGGGTACAGGAACTGCCCCACCCAAGACTCCAAGAAACAGCAAAGTTGTGAACGCAGTTCAGGCCCTCCTCCCCTCTATCAACACTTCACGTTCCCTCAGAAAATCAGCCAATGTAATAAAGGATACATTACATCCCATTACCTTCTCCTTCCACCAGTTGGGAAGAAGATTCGCAAGAGTGAGATCGCACACTGCCAGGTTCAAGGACATTTTCACCATGATCATTCTCTTGAATAAACTTCTCTCTGGTAAATTAAAAGACTCCTTGTTATATTCTAACTCAGCCATTCTTTGGCATCACATTTCCCACCATGTTTTTACATTATCACAGTAAAAAACATGATGCAGGAGACACTCAGCAGGTCAAATAGAATATTTGGTCCCACCTGGGGGGAGGGGGGACACTACTTTGAAGAGGGCCATGGATTGAATTCATAATTTTTAAAATGTTTTTATGTAGTCAGTAGAAGTACGGAAGAAACTAACTAAATTTGATTTAGAAACACAAAAAGCTGGAGAAGCTCAGCGGGCCAAACATTATCCGCATCCATTGAAAACATAGACATCGAACGCTGTCATCAGAGATTAGCAGCAATGATCAAGGATCCACACCACCTCGGATATGCTCCGTTCCCACTGCTACCTAGCAGAGCTGGGAGTTTTCACTTTGGAGAGTAAAAGGATGAGAGGACGGAGAGCCAGCACCTGTTTCCTAAGGCACGTTGAGCAAACACCAGAGGATATATGTACAAAATTAAGGGAGGGAAATTTAGGGGAGACATCAAAGGAACATTTTTTACATAAAGAGGTATGCGTGCCTAGGATGGTGATGGTAGCTGAAACATTGGGGGCATTTAAGTCACTCTTAGACAGACACATGGGTGAAAGAAAAATAGAGGATTATGGGGTAGGGAGGGTTTAGTACTTTTGTTTTAGGAAGCGATATCTGGGTCAGCACATCATCGAGGGCAGAAAGGCCTGTACTGTGCTGTACTGTTCTATGTTCTACCATCAGGAAAGAGGTATATGTGCCACAGTACTTGTACCTGGTTCAGGAACAGTTGCTACCCCTCCGCCACCAGATTCCAAAACAACAGGTTCAATCAGAGACTCATTTAAAAATTCTTACATTGTGACTGAATATATCTTTCATAATTTTCACCATTAGTTTGTTTACATTTCTCTCTTTGTACACATATTTCTTCTCGAGAATAGTTTACAGTTACTGATATGTAGAAATTCTGTCTGTCTGACCTACTGGCAAAAGATCTCAGGGTTGTATGTGATGTCATGTATGTAGTCTGAAAATAAATTTGAACATTGAATACCCCTTCATTTTTAAAGTATATATATTCCTACTTTATGGCCACACATTCATTTGTGATCGGGGAGTGGTGGGGGGGGGGGGGGGGCGCGGGTGGTTCTGAGACTTTTGGTTTTATTTTTTGATGATTCATCTTTGAGGTTTTCAGGTGCTTTCTGCTTATTTGACCCAGTGGTGTCTGCATTCAAATTCATACATTTTATGGAATAGATCTTTGATATTTGGGTGCTTTCAGGATATGCAGAGCTTTTCCCCCTATTGTTGACATTAATGGGTGGCTCAGTGGGCGTAGCAGTTAAAGCAATGTCTTTACTGCACCAGCGATCAGGTTTGAGCACAAACTGCCTGTAAGGAGTTTGTACATTCTCCCTGTGTCTGCGTGGGCATTCTCTGGGGACTCCAGCTTCCACCCACCTTTCAAAACATACCAGGGGTGTAGGCTAATCGGGTGTAAATTGGGTGGAATGGACTCCGTGGGACAACATGGCCTGTTATGTCAAAATATAAAAAAGATTGAACGAAGTTTTTCAGTAATTTGAATGATTTATTTCAAACATAGTTGCTGTATTAGTCATTCTACAATATACTTCCACAATTAAGAGAGGATCACTGAAATAAATTTATATATGTTTTTGACGAAAGAAAGCATGTGAAAGAAGGCAA
This sequence comes from Narcine bancroftii, assembly GCF_036971445.1. Taxonomy (NCBI): domain Eukaryota; kingdom Metazoa; phylum Chordata; class Chondrichthyes; order Torpediniformes; family Narcinidae; genus Narcine; species Narcine bancroftii. Next base: position 21,533,057 of record NC_091471.1, read on the forward strand.
GAAGGTGGAAGGCTGTTTTTGTTTTGATTTGTCAAAAAAAGAACAGGTTAGTTGTCATAAAGCTGTTTACATGTTATCTGTTGTGAGTGAGTTCTCTTCAATCTATATTCTAAGGTCGCACAAGGCTCTAAATAAATAAGGCCTCTCTTTTTCTTTCATAACCTGGAGATTCGTCACAGATTAATATTTCTCAAGAAAAACCTGCTGATCTGGCACAGAATCCCAAGAAGGGACCCAAGGCTTTGCTTTACACAAATATTTATTGCAAATTCCCATGTTTTTCCACAGTTTCCTCACTCAAACACAGAGCATCCTGGCATCAGGCAAGAATTTGCCAGTAACAGAGACGCCATCCTTTCAATGCTCTTGGATGTTTTACAGCTAGAAGTTGGCAGACTGCATTAAAGTAAGCTGCATATTTATTACATCACTCTCTACACCATTGCATCCAAAAAGCAATAAATTACTGAGAGCGGTGAGTGGGGGGGGGGGGGGGGTGGGGGAGGGGGTGTAACACAGGCCATAGAATGCATTATGATCATTTGTAGCAGCCAAATATCTTTTGCAGAAGCCGTAGAACAAGATGTCAGGGATGCAAAGGCTGCTTTAACTTTAGAACATTGTCTTTTGCAGTTGCTTAATGGATGTCAAATGCAGCAATTCCCCTTTGTGTCAAAGCACCAGCATTTTTTCATGGTATGATTTATCTTAGCCAAACAAGAAGCACCACCTGCTCCAGATAAAGCTATTTCATTGAAGAAAATGAGTCTTCAATGAAATTCTTCACATCTGCAAATATAATTTGAGCAAGCACACCAAATAGTAGCATTGGGTAATAAGTAAGATTACAAGGCTTGTGCAAACCTACATTGCCCTTGTAGATCCACACTAGGAGAGCCATGCCAACAATCATTTTTGTCGGCAGCAGAGCCCAAGGCATTATGCATGCTAAGGGATGTATGATTTCACAAGGGCTTGGCTTGGGATTTTGGAATTGAGTAGGGAAGAGATTTTTCAGTTGCAATGAGAAGAGGAGGTGCTGTTTGGAACATCTTGAGGAGACAAAGTCAGGCAATTGGGCAAGGAGGCTGTTCAGTCATGAAATTTAATACAGATGCAGGAAGTCTGAAATAAAAACTGAAATAACTCAGCCAATTTGGCAGCATCTGAGGAAAGAGACACAGTCAATGTTCTGTATTTTATGTTCAGCAACTACACCGAATATTTGGGAAGTGTGTGGCTTGGAAACGTGTGATTGCTTATATAGGTCAGCACCACATAGTAGACTACTAACCTGAACACTTAAATTTGGCACCATTACTGACTATCAAAGATTATCCATCAAACTGGTGTTCTCAGGGAACAACAGTTGCAAAAGCTAACAAGGGTTGCAACCCAGAAAAATGTGATCTAATACATCAGCCTCTCTCCAAAGGGACTTTACTAGGATATGATGTCATTTTGTGATTGTCTGATAGGGAGCTGGAAGTTTGATTCAAACCAAAAGTGCTTGCAAATAATTGCAGTCACATGCCAGCATTCTGCACACTGCTCTTACGATCCTCCATGTCATTCTCCTTGGTGAATACTGATGCAAAGTACTCATTTATGATCCAGAGGGAATCTGAGTGTGGCCGTGGCTTTGGATGCTGAGTAGGCATTCGACAGACTAAAGTGGGATTTTTTTATTCAAAGCACTTGAGAAATTTGGATTGGGACACTAGTGTAAATTTCAAGCTAAGATTGACGCCAATGGTCAGATATCTCAAGTTTTCCCACTCAATTGGTCAAGTAGACAAGGCTGTCCATTATCTCCAGCTCTATTTATTTTAGCAATAGATCGACTAGCAGAATTTTTTCGATGGGATCCAAACATAAGTGGTTCAGGGTGAACAGGAAAGAACATAAGATAAATTTATTTACTGATCATGTATTAATATATTTGACAAATCTGAACAAATTTCTGGCTAAGTTACAAGATATCTTGAAAAATTATGGTAAAGTTTCTGGGTATAAAATAAATTTTGATAAAAGCCAAATTATGCCCTGAGGTAGAACACTGTAATGCAATCATTGAACTGGTTGGCCTGCTCATGATACTGTAACTCCTCCCCCTCAGGATTGTTAATAAAGGTAGTACAACCCAATCCCCTCTCTCAGTACTGATTTGGAATTGGGCCAACAGCATGTAAGCTATATCTGTAAATTTATAGTGATTAAAGCCTGTTAACTTCGACTTCTGGTCTGTCGAGTCTAATTGATAGCACCACATGCCCCTAAAAAAAGGAGATTACAGCCAGTTGTAACAAGGAAGTAAATTTGATTGGCCTCAAGGGAGTATTAAATATTTAAGGATAAGGGTAGACAATAACCTGTGGAATTTATATAATTGAATTACCTCCCCTTGTTTGGAAAGATTGAGGTGGATTTACGTAGATAGAGGATCCTGCCCATTACTTTGATGGTCATTATCAGTTGTATTAAGATGAAGGTGATGCCAGGAGTGTGATATTTCTTTCAATCCTTGCCCATTTTTACACCAACAAGTTTCTTTTTAAAGCACTTAACAAAGCATATCAGACAATTTATATGGAATTCAAAGATGCCAAGAGTCTCCATGGAAAAACTTACTTGGGATTATTCATTGGGTGTGCTGTGATTAACCAATTTAAAAAATATATATATTTGGTGGTCCAAACAAAATTTGTAGCATCTTTTTTTGAAGGAGGGGATATTCCAGATTTGGCTCAAATTGGTCTACACATGGCAGTGAGAAGATAGCAGAATATTTCATTTACAAATTATTGTCTGGAAAGACAGATAACCCCATTCTAAAACACATAATTTGGATATGGCAACAAATTAATAAATGTATAGGTCTAAAAGTGGGGTTATCTTCAAGAACATCCTTCTATCAAAATGACCTAATACCAATGACATTAGGAAATAAAATCCTGGACACTTGTAAAAGGATCAAGTGTATCCAGGATTGTTATGAACCAGGACAATTTATGACATTTGAACAGTTCTGCTCTCTTCAAATAAGATCTTTTTGAAGAGATGGTTTAGGATCAGCCATGACCCTGCCAATGTGTAGTGATGTGAAGACTCTACTTCGAAAGGGGATCTCAACTAATTTATATTTAAGATATATCTCCTATTGTAGAACAATAGCCTGATACCGGGCTTGCACAAATTGAGGGAAAGGCTTGGGAAAAAGGATTAAAGAACAATATTAGTCAAAATTGTGTTTTGATAATATGACATCTTTTATTAATATCAGATATAGATTGGTACAATACAATTTTATGCACAAATTATACCTTACACTGCAAAAGTTACACCATTTAGGACTCATGTTTTAGCTGTGGTATAGCGGTTAGAACATTTATACGTTTAACCTGACTATGTGTGAAGGTAAGATCCTTTAGGTATGTCTTGGCAGAAACTTTAACAAAAATTATAGACGTGGATTTTTCATTGGAACCAGAACTGTATTTATTGAACAACCTCATGGTTATTTGGCACAAAACTATCAAAATATCAAATACACTTTGTGAGGAATGGACTTGCAGTAGCCAGGAGATGTATTGCTGTTACATGGAAGTCCGACTCCCCCCAATTACTCACTGGAATATGGAAATGCAAAGTTCTGGAAAAGATAACATAATCTTGTGTTTGTAAAAAAATATGGCAAACTTATTTGAATCTCACTGGCTTAAGAAAATAATTAATTTCCCCAAAAATGTTTAAATAATATAGTTAGGTTAATAGCATTGAATTCCTGAAGATCGAGATGTGGACTAATTAATGAAGGCTCAAACAGCCCTTCATTTTCGAACAATTGCTTTTCTTTAATGTCAGCACTTGAGAATGGGTGGTGAAATTTGGGCAATCATATGAGACTCTGTAATTTAAAAATTCTATTTATGTGATGTATGTAATAACGTTCTATATGACTCTTGGAAAAATTAAAATAAAATATTCAAACAAAAATTATACATTCCCTCCTCTGCCTTGAGTGGTCCTATTGTTTCCCGAGCTGTCCTTTGTTTTTAATGTAAGTGGTCAGGCAGCATCCATGGCACTTTGGGTCAGGCCCTTTTTATATTATGTTTTTGTTCTCTTCTTGAGTGTAGTTATGCATATCCCAGAAGCCACAGCAAGCAAGTAAAAGCTCCAGTGCATCTTCATTGAACCTATGTACATAACAATACATCATTTATTCATTCATAAATCTCTGTCCCTTCACTTGTTTTGCATTCCTGTTGTGACAAAGAAGGGGGCCAGCTGGCCCATTGGGTCTTTTCTGGCTCTCAAAAGAACAATGCCCTTTGTCCAATTCCTCCTCCTATATCCCTGTCATCCTGCAATTTATTGTTCACCATATGACCACCAGTTCTTTCTGCTACTCAGTAATAAATAAGTTTCATTTATGCAGCACGGAAAAAAAAATAATTAATTTTTCGGCCAGGATATTTGACGGCATGATGGTTGACTTCAGACGTTTGACTGTGTGCAATTTCCCACACAATCCACTGAGAATTTCTTGCATTGACACCTGATTTTTCATTCCACTTTTCTTCTTGTCTTTACAACAGGTTTGCACTGACTTTACATATTCACAACTAATGCAATTATGTACCCACTTGGGGTTTACCTGCAGTAATGATGTTCAGTGATTTTTTAACCAAGCAATTTTTTTTTGGCATATTCTTCTGCCGGGTGATTTTCTAAGCTGAATGTGCTATGGTAAAGAAACATGCTTTAGTTACAAGCATAAATAATGCACAGCAGGTCGATCAGCTGCCGAGTTCCCACATTTCAGATCAGTGAAGTAAAGAGAGGAACTTAAATGTTCAAGCACCTGGCAAGCTAGTTAGTTTCTAACCAGGCTGCCTGTCAGTCTGGATCACCCGTTACGGTTGAAGAGCGTCATCAGCATTCAGGAAGCCTGATTCAGAATTACATCTTAGAAGTAAAGTATTTCATTCCTGAAGGTCAGTGATGAAAAATAAAATGAGTTTCAATATTACTGCAAACTGTTTAAGGACAGTTGCGAGACTCGTGAGATGCTTAGGCTCATGGAATTGGTGAATCTTTATCAAACTTTACAGATAGAAGGTCACTTGGCCCACCGAGTCTGCTCTGACAATAAAGATCTGCTCAACACTAATTACATCGTACAGCATGAGGCCACACACTGCTGGGCTGCTAGACTTCAAGTATACATGAAAGAGTACCTTTTAAATGTGATGTAGGGTCTATTTTCATCACTCCTTCACTGTGACATTTTCAGACCTCTAAAAATTTTCTGGGCGACGCAATTTTTCCTCCTTAACTCTTTTATCAATTACTTTAACCAGCTGTCATGCTCTACAACAACTATCAAGTTTTGAGCCTCCCCAAACTTCCTTAACCAAAATACTAACTTAAAACCACCAAGGATTTGTCTGCACTACTGATTTAACAAGGAACATTACAAAACAGTACAGGTTGGTCCACAATTTATATACATACCAGATTTTTTTTTAAACTGCCGCCCTCCCCCCACTTTTTCTTTCATCCATGTGCCTGTCTAAGAGTCTCTTAAAGGCTCCCATTATTCCAGCCTCCACCCCCATCCCTGGCAACACATTCCAATCACCCACAACACTCCATGTAAAAAATTTCCCCCAATGTCTCCCCTCAATTTTCTGCCCTTCACTTTGTACAGATGCCCTCTGGTGTTTGCAACTCGCACACTGGGAAAAAAGGTGCTGGATGTCTACCTTATCTATGCCTCTCATCATCTTGAGGACCTCTATTAAATCACCTCTCATCCTTCTTCACTCCAAAGAGAAAAGCCACAGCTCTACTCACCTTGCCTCATAAGACATATTTTCCAATCCAGTCAACCTCCTGGCATACTTCCTCTGAACCTTCTCCGTAGCTTCTCCATTTTTCCTGTAATGCAGTTACCATAATTGCACACAGCACTCCAAGTGCAGCCGAATCAAAGTATTTCAAAGCTGTACTATGACTTGTTTTCACTGCCCAGACTGATGAAGGCAATCAAGCCAAATGCCTTCCTTACTACCCTATATACTTGTGTGGCCATGTTCAAGGAGCTATAAACCTAGACCCCCAGATCTATCTGCACATCAATATTTTTCACTGTCCTACCATCAACTGTTATATTCCCCTTACATCTGACATCCCAAAATGCAATACCTCACACCTGTCTAGATTAAACTCCATTTCTCTGCAATATCTGTTAAGTGATCAATATCCAATGATGCTCTTTGATCTTCGTTGCCACCTGGAAACATATTAATTCACCCACCTACATTTTCATCCATCACACCATCACAATAAATATCACAAACAACAGGAGACACAACATTGATCACCTCTACTTCCTCAGGAGTTTGAAGAGGTTTGATGTGACATCAGAAACCCTCTTAAATTTCTACAGAGGTGTGGTAGAAAGTGTGCTGACAAGCTGCGCACCCTGTCTGGTTTGGAAACACCAATACCCCTGAGTGTAAAGCCCTCCAAGGGTAGTGGACTCAGCCCAAGATATCCCCACTAAGGAGCACATCTGCAGGGAGCGCTTCCATCAGAGGGCAGCAGCAATCATCAAAGACCCACGCCACCCAGCACATGCTCTGTACTCATTGCTGAGTACAGAGAGAGTTGCCCACAAGACTCGTACCATCAGATTCAGGGACAGCTGCCATCCCTCCACCATTAGACTCCTCAACGACAAACTCAATCGGAGACACATTGAAGAACTATTACTTTTGCACTTTATTGATTTTCTTTTCTCTCCCTGTATTGTACAGAAAGTGTTTGCTTGTTTACATGCTTTATGTTATGTACAATCTATTTTTTGCACACCCAATTCATGGTAATTCTGCCATGCCCACAGGATAAAAAAATTTCAGGGTTGTATGGATGTCATCCATGTACTCTGACAATATAATCTGCAATCTCCATGCAACACCATCCAGCCATTCATCTTAGGTCCCATGCATATGTACCTTCTGGGCCTGCCTATCCTGAGGGCAATTATCTAATGCCTTACTTAAGTCCATGCAGACAACATCCACTGCCTTACCCTTCATCCATTGCCTTCATCACCTCCTCAAGGAACGTATCAATTTTGCAAGACGTGACCTGCCTTGCACAATGTTATGCTGACTGTCGCGCATGACTCTGGCCTTCCAAACGTGCATAAATTCGATCGTTAAGTATCCCCTCCAAAACCTTCGCTGATGCGATGATCACAACTCAGCCATTTCCTCTGACAAGCAAACATTCCCTCCAAAACAAAAAACAGAAAATTCCAGAATGTTGCAGCAAGCCAGGCAGCATCATAATGCAAGGTCACTGATGAGAAGCCATCATTCTCATTCTCTCTCTCTTTCTCTCTCTCTCTCTTGTCCCCCCACCAACACACCACCCCCACCCCAAGAGACTGTTCAACATATCATTTCCAAGAATGTTTGCTTTTATATCATTCTGCTGTTTGCCTCATTGGCATTTGTGTTCTTCCACACCATAACTATATATATACCTGCTTACCAAAGTCTAGAGAATTTAGATCGATGTCCCAAATGTGCAAATTGATAATACTGCCCTTAGCAGTTGTCCAATTTGCCTGCTGGTCCTCAGTTTAGATTTGAAAATGATTTCCCATTCCTGTAAGCTCATCCAATGTTTAAAACTTTCTTACCATCTTTGTGTCCCCTACTCTCCCTCACTGTTTCCTTCTCCTCCCCTTGGTTTATGCTTGAAGAAAGAGCCTGCAGTCAGTACAGCTTTTCAAACTCTTACCCTCAAAAAAAAACCTGTTGACGTCACAAAAATGTATGCTTCTCCTAACCCTAACCCTAATCCTAATTTCGGGATGCTCCCCATGTTTCCCTCAGTTCGGAAGAAATTTTTGGCAAAAGACAAAAAATCTTGTAATTAAATTGTTGGTTCATTAATCTTCCATTTGGATTTTATCAGGTCAACTTGGCCATAGATCCTATTACAGCCCAAGCAACTTCAGTTGATTCATTTTATTGTTTTTTTCCCCCCTTGTTACATGTACTGAAATACAGTGAGAAACTTTATTTTGCCTGCTATTCAGGTAAGTCAACTCAAGTGCATCATGGAGAGCAATAACAGAATAAAAGTGCAGGGTCTAATGTTACAGTAAGTCAAAGATTGCAGGGAATAGTCTTTCAAAGAAAAAATGCAGGATAGGACAAAATCACAAGATATAGGAGCAGAGGTAGGCCAATCGAGTCTACTCCACCATTCTACCATGAGCTGATCCATTCTCCCACTCAGCCTTGTTCCCTGCCTTCTCCCAGATTGGGGTAAACTGCAGGGAAATTAATGTAAGGGTGTCATCTTTCACAAATGACATGTCCATTTATGAGTCTGATAATAGCAGGAAAGACAATGCCTTTGAATCTGGAGGCTGTGCTTTCAAGCTCATGTATATTCAGCCCAATAGAATGGGAGAGAAGGAAGGGTGATCAAGTGAAGGAGTGAAAGAGTAGTAAACATGAGAGAGTAAAAGATTCATCGCTTCTATCTGACTATCACCAATAGTCTTCTGCAAGATGCCCAGCCAGCATCTCTTCAACTGTCAGGCCATCATTTCAATTTAGACTCGCAGATATACATTCAGGCCCTTTCAGCCCGTGAGCCCATACCGCTCAATTACACCCACGATACATTTTTGAACGGTGGGAGGAAACTGGAGCGTTCAGAGGAAACCCACACAGACATGGGGAGAACATACAAACCCCTTACAGACCCAGCCAGATTTGAACCACGGTTGCTGGCACCGAAACAGTGCTGCGCTAACTCCTACGACAGAGCAATTCCAATTCAGCCCTGACCTCTGTGCGTGAATATCACAGTGGAGCCTGCTCTTGCCTCATCGCAATCTCTTTTGATTGACTTGATACTTTGCAGGTAGCAATACAGTTTAAGATGACTGGATTCTGCAAAAGATGCTTCATGAAAGCAAGTCTTTCTGTTGGAAGGAACAATGATGACATCTCAACCCAAAACAATTCAAGTATAAAGATTAGTGAATGGACATTAAAACACACATTTATTTATTTCAGGGAATGATGTTAATATGATACTGAATTTCAATAAATAAGAAAGAGAACATGAGTGGCTTCGATTTATTTACCAGCCAATCTGAAATTAATGAATATAGTAAGAATACGATCAATTTTCTGCAGTTACCCTTACCGGTTTCTGAGAGTAACTTAGTGGACTCCATGACTTTCTCAGTATACACCCCGGGTTCGTAGTTCTCCATTTCAGCACTGATGATGTGGATAACCCTGGCTGCTCGCCCTCGAATGGCTCCAGCTGTTCTATCAAGTGTGTCCACGTCACCTTCCTGGAGAGCTATGACACACTTGTTCACATCCTCCAGAATATGGTTTTCTGAGAGAATTCAAAGGAAGAGATTGAAGGAAACTTCCATCTTTTAAGGTTAAGATGACTTTAATAATTTTTTTAAAGTGCCATGATCTTGACATGTAGGCCAATGGGCAAAAAGGGCGGTGAAGTTGACGCGCTTGTCAATTAAAAAACATGTGACAGTTCTGCTCAACTATTAAAACTTTAACTCTTTGCACACAAGATGATCATTGATTCTTTACAGATGCATCTAGCCCACACTAAAAATCCCAAATATGATTGCAATAAAGTCAGATATGGTGAAATATGAACAAGTCAAAAATTCATCCCTAAGGAGCATTAAGGAGTACATTTAAAGGGAAGACAAAAATAGAGAGATCTGGAATTAATAGTGGGAACTCAAAACCTCAAAGCATGTAGAGCGCGTTGAAAGAACCAAAGACTTGTTGATCCAAACCAAGGCTTTTATAAACTAAAAGACTGGAGCATATCACAAGTAGGTCGACCAGTCCAGAATGACCTGGTCTGGCTAGGAGCAATCCTTTAAGACCTGCCAGTAGGTGTGGCTACACTCTCAGCCAATCACAGTCATCCTACACGACCATCTGTACATAGACACATTGGTGATAGAATCTGTACTATCAGAAAGCATATCACAAGAACACAGCCATTAAAAGAGAGAAGGTATTTGCCTGTGTATATAAGGGGCCAAGGAATCTGCAGATGCTAGAGAACTGGAACAATGCCCTAAAGTGTTGGAGGGAATCAGCATGCATGGAAAGCAATAGGCCATCGACATTTTGGGCCTGAGCCTTTCATCGGTAATGCCAAAAATGGGGAAGATCCCCAAATAAGAAGGTGGAGCGAGGGAGAATGGGGAGGAACATAGATTTGCAGGTGAATGCTGGTGCGAGGGGGAAAGGAAAGGAGCTGAGAGGTGGTGGGTGAAGAACAGAGGGCTGAGGAAGATGATCTCTGGTAGGAGGAAAGGGTGTAGGGAGCTGAAGGAAGGAAGGTGTTGGTGACAGAATGAGAATGGGAAAGGAGTCAGAGGGATGGAGGAAAGCGAGTGGGGGGGAGGGGTGAGAAAAAATAGAGAATGAGTGACTGAGGTTAGATGAAACAGGAACTGAAGGATATGGGTTAGAGGTGAAAGGTGAAATGTTTAAGGGGAATATTAGGGAACCCTTCTTCACACAGAGGGTAGGGAGAGTGTGGAGCGAGCTGCTCTTGACGGTGGTGGATGCAGGTTTGATTTTGACATTTAAGAGAAGATTGGATGGGTGCATGGATATGAGGGGCAGAGGACATCGGTTTAAAGTGAAGGGGAAGACATTTAACAGGAACCTGGGAAGTCACTGTTTTGCACAGATGATGGTGGTTGTTGGCAGGTATTATTACAACATTTCAAGAGGCATTTACTTGGACAGCATTGGTTTAGAGGGATATGGACAAAACACAGGCAGGTGGGATTGGTGTTGATGGGACATTTTGGTTGACGTGGGCAAATTGGTCTGAGGGGCCTGATTCTAATGCTGAATGGCACAAGCTTAAAACATGTGGAAATAGATTTAAATAATTGAAAAGTTTCAGTTTAACTTCACCAAAATACATGTTTATTTCACAAAGTTCAATTAAAAATATGGATCAATTAACATTTTGAAGCCTTCCATTATAACCTGTGAATCCTTTTAATTGCATGATAATCTGTGCGTTAGGGATGTCTGGTGAAGAGCTGAGGGGCGATGCACAAAATATGTCTCGTCATTAATCCAAGGCAAGCTGGGACTATTCCTGGACATAGATAGTAATGAGTGTAGAGCTGTCATTCTCAATGGGGCCCCAGCGCATTTAAAGGGGGAGGGAAGGCACAGACTAAAGTCATAATAAATATTTTTAATGTTTTTTTTTAACGTAGGAGAGAAGTACTGCATAAACCAATACAGAATAAACAAAACTTGACTGCTTTGCAGGGAAAGGGGCCCATAAACTTTGAGGAGAATCCTCAGGGGACATTACGAAAAGAAAAGATGAGAATGGCTGGTTTAGAAGAAGAGTGAGAGATCTGCACAACCTTCCATGAGCAACAGCTCAATTCAGCATATTAAACATACAGAATCAGAATTTATTGTCACAAACAAGTCATGAAATTTGATGTTTTGTAGCAGAATTATGGTGCATTCGTTCATATTATAACCATCTTATAACATTGCTATAAAAAATAAAAAATATTAGTGCATGAAAAGTAAGGCAGTTTCTGTTGTTCATTGATCATTCAGGAATCTGATGGCAGTTGGGAAGAAGCTGTCCTTGTGCCGCTGAGTGCTCGTCTTTAGGCTCCTGTACCACTTTCCCCGATGGTAGCAGAGCAAAGAGGGCGTAGCCTGGGTGGTGGGGGTCTTTGAGGATAGAGGCTACTTTTTTAAGACACCGCCTCATGTAGGTGTCCTCGATGGAGTGAAGTCTGGTGCCTGTGATAATGCAGCCTGAGGTAACAATCATCTGGAGTTTATTCTGAGAGTTGGTGCCTCCATACTAGACAGTGATGCAACCAGCCAGAATGCTCTCCACAGTACACCTTAGGTGATTTCAAAAGTCTTCGGCGACATATGGAATCTCCTCAGTCACCTCACAAAGCATAGCCGCTGGCGAGCCTTCTTTGTGATTGCATCAATATTGAGGCTCCAGGACAGATCCTCAGAGTTGTTGACACTCAGGAATTTGAAGCTCTTGACCCGCTCCACTATTGAGTCCTCAATACGAACTGAGTCATTTTCCACTAATTTGCATCTAAAATCCACAATCATGTCCTTGGTCTTGCTGACGATGAGCACAAGGGTGTTGCTGTTACACCATTCAATGGGCTGATCTATCTCCCTCCTGAACGCTTCCTTATTGACGTTTATGATTCTGCGACAACAGTAGTGCCATCGGCAAACTTGTAGATGGCATTGGAACTGTGCCTGGCCACACAGTCATAGGTAGAGCAGTGGGCTAAGCACACATCCTTGGGGTGCACCTGTGTTGATAATCAGTGAGGTGGAGACGCTGTTTCCAATTCGTACAGAGTGTGGACTTTGGATGAGAAAGTCAAGGATCCAGTTGCAGAGTGGGGTACAGGGGCCTAGAGTTTGTAGCTTCTTGACCAGCACTGAGGGAATAATGGTATTAATGACTGAGCTGTAGTCGATGAAGAGCAGCTGTATGTATGAGTTGCTGTTTTCGAGGTGATCCAGAGCTGAGTGGAGAGCCTGTGATATTGCATGTGCTGTGGAGCGATGTGGAACTTATGTGGTTGTAACCATTTATTTTTAAACTGGGAAGCTTTCCATTCATAAGTAATTTCAGACTTTTCCCATCCTGGCATCTTTGGCAATTCTAGAAATGGTTATAAGACTTTGCTTTTTAAACTACTTTTATTCGAAATGCACCGTTTCAGATGGAGTACTTCCAGTATTCAAATTAAGAGCACTGTCCACTTTGATGTCCTGAACCCATTGTTACCTGATTGCACAGCCTGTAAGGGTAATTGGTAACATGAGGAATTGGAACAATATTAAGGAAAGATCGGAGGAACTGACAGCAAACAGAGTAGCAAACTAATCTGTTTGAGCAACTCACATCTCATGAATGAATAAGAATGAAATAAGTGTAACTTCTTGTCAAATATTGGCATTGCACCTGACTGCAGATGAAGAGAAAACTTAATGGATCAAGATGAAAAACATCCCTCCTCCTTCCTGGCCTAATGATCCATAAATGATTCCTATAATTATTAAGTTAGGAACGATGATGGTTGGTACCAATAAGTTTGCAATCAACATGATAAATGCAGTTATTATAGGTCATTCCAATCTATCAAAAATAAACTGGGAAACCCAGAAATGGATCAATACAAGTGAAATCCAATATAAGTATCCTGTAATGGAGTAAATCATCCCAAAATATTTATATATATTTATTTTAAATTCTGCATGTGAACTATGCATTGTATGTGGATGCTTGTGCACTTTAGTTGAGAGAAATGCTGTTTTGTCAGGTTGTATATGTAGTCAGATGTTATTAAATTGGAACTTGAACTTGGAAACCTGAATGTGACAAAATACTCCATTGTTACTTGAACTGCTGGCGAGCGAACACACGTGATCGGGGACATGTTGGGATGATATCCCAACATATCCATCAGATTGTTTTTCTGGTGAGAGTCGGAGAAAACTTTGACAATCATAGATACAAGTGAAGGCCTTAGGCGAGAGTGGCACAATTCCACATTTTACACTGCCTAGAAGTGACCTTGCACGAGGTGAGACTTTGAGCATATACCAAGGCCATACCCATTCTCTACTTCAGACCTTTCCTTGGTGTGTCTCATAGGAAAGCCTGAATCAGATCCTCAGATATGTGATAAAGTACCCAGCCACAAGTGGGTTAACCCTATTTGTGCTTATTTTAATACAGTGCCAAGCAAGTGATATTTGAATAGCAGCCAGTGCACTAAGCTTATACTGATAGGTTTTCCTCCATTGTATAGCCTTACCAGTTACTGTATATATGAGGCTGGCCCACCCACTTATGACACATCCCTTAAGTCTCCCCCCCTTTCGCCCTGGCCATAAAGGTCGAGTTTCCTCCCCCTTTCTGGCAGTCCTGTACCTGGATCCAGGGCAGCAAAAGTCTTCTGTGCAATAAAGCCTATTGTTCTTGAAGCCTACGACTCTGTGATTATTGATAGAGCCTATCAAAGCTCTTAACTTTAGTGCATTTAACTAGTGCTCCTGCGGCGGCCGATACCCACCTGTACAGTATTCCTGGTGAGAATGCTGAATTTCAGTAGAGCACGATGGATCAAGTAATAGCCCAAGCCCAAGGATTAGTTATTGATCTTCAGAGAAAGCAAATATAACTGCCTCTAACAATGCTCTTCAACAATTCTTACACCCTCTGCTCTCCATCTAACTCATCATCATCTCAACGGTCACCTCTGCTATCTAACTCTCAGGTCACTCAGTGCTGGTGATCTTGGTGGGTACTGGTACTGATATTTTATTTTAATTATTATATATGAAGGCAAGTTTATTCATCATGATACATGTGAATGCTTATCTTTCTATAGAAAAAATTGCATTTTTGTTTTTCTGGATTTGTGGCAATTTTTGTGACATAATCTCCCATGAAAGATAAAGTTTTATGGCATAACAGCACTTTTCACAAAGGGGCATAGAGAAGATGCAGAGAGAAACAGATCAGTAAGTCTCACATTGATTGTTCTGGAATCCTGTGAGATAATATGATAAAATTGCACTAAGGCTTATTCTATCAGTCAGCTTAGGACCAAATTTTTGTCAACAGATTTACAGGAAATGTTAAACAGCTTTTGATGACAACAGGAATTCTCTGGATGTCATATATTTACATTTCAGTACTTCTCTTGATATTGAAAAACATAAAATTGGAGGCACTTTCCTGAATTTAACTCGAAAATGCCCAATTCAGAAAAAAAAACGAAGAAGCTGGTTAAAAATAGCTATCGTGCTAAATTCATAAGGAGTGACTAGATCAATAGAGTGGTCATGTGGCACCCCACCACCGGGACGATCAAGCCGGTGCTCCGGGCGGCGAGCACAACGAATGTCCAGCAGCCCATGCTGCGGCCCTGGGCCCAACAAGTAAACTGGTGGGTGAATGACAAGGGCAGCTTTAAAGGCCATTGACCCCAAAATGGCACAGGACTTGCTGCACAACTTACAGGGCAGGGGCAGCGCGCGAGGAAGAAGGGCATTGTTATTCAGCAATGTACCTGCACAAGGGAAACCTGCTTTTGTTACTATTTTGTGACATCAGCCAAGGGGGCCATGGCAGGAACAATGCAAATGTAAAAGTCGGGCCTGAGTCCTAATAAAACTCAGAACTTAACCTGACTACACTAAGTGTGTGTTGTGGTGATATGTAATTACACCACTTGGTCACCGGGGGTTTGTATATAAAGCAGTCCAGAGCTGCAGGATAGCCTTCCAGGTTCGTCTTGCAGAGAAACTAGACCTCTTAGTGTACATAAAGCTGTCTTATACTTGCACTGCTGGTGTGGTTATTGTCAGTACAATTTAATAAACTAATATGATAGCTACTAGGATGGAAGCTGCTTCTGCTCCAATGTGCATTCCCGATCACCTGGAGACTCTTCCAGACAAATGGAATCCGGGGACGACCAGCACTCATGTGCATCTGAGGACAGAGACGGCGAGGGACCGCTGTACTTGAATCATGGTGGAATGCGGGGAAGACCACAGAAGTTCGATAGGGCAGATAAGAAATGGATAAGAGCCCTGCCTGCCTGTGGGTTCACTGGTACAGGGGCCGCCGACCCTAAACCTCGGTCCAATCAGAAAGGGGCCACTACAAGCGCGGGTGAAAGGATCTCCACAAGTTGCCATGTATGTGCAGAATTCCCGGCCACTCCAGAGCCAGGGAAAGCAGACACCGCTACTTTCACTTCCCCAGCAGCAGTTTCCCCAGACCACAGAGACCTGACGCTACCACTGGGATCCCCCCTAAGCCCGTTGCAAACATCCCAAAGCCAGAGACTCAGCCAAGCACCTAGGTTACTCCTCCAGCAGACACAAGCCTCAAAGAGGTTCTATCAGATGCTCCTAGTATCCCAGGGTCCACCCTTGCTACACCTAAGGGACCAGAGATTGCGGATTAGCCATGTGCTGTGACCAGACCTCCACCAAGAAAGGCCGAAAGGCAGACTGCTCTCCCCACCCCCAGACCACTACCGAGGAGGTCCAGAAGGCAATGGAAGCCATGAAAAATTTTGGACTTATGAACTTACAAACAAGGGAAGCAGGATGGGGGAGGGGTGGCAGGGGGAATAATTTTTTTTAAGGGGGTGAATGTGGTGATATGTAATTACACCACTAGGTCACCAGGGGTCATCCCGATGACCTTGTATATAAAGCAGTCCAGAGCTACAGGCTAGCCTTCTAGGTTCGTCTTGGAGAGAGACAAGACCTCTTAGTGTACATTTTGATAATACAGATTCTATCACCAATGTGTATATGTATAGATTGTAGTGTAGGATGATTGTGATTGGCTGAGAGCATAGCCACACCTACTGGCAGATCTTAAAGGGTTGCTCCTGGCCAGACCAGGTCATTCTGGACTGGTCGAGCTCCAGTCTTCAAGTTAATAAAAGCCTTGGTTTGGATAACAAGGCTTTGATTCTTTCGACACGCTCTACATACATATTCGTTTATTAAAGCTGTCTTATACTTGCACTGCTGGTGTGGTTATTGTCAGTACATCTGTATCTTCTTTCAAGTAGCGCATAGCAACAATTGGTGACCCCAACAGTTTAGTAGGCATCTAAGCAATGAGCGAACAGGCAGCAGTCAACACAGTCTCTCTCAAGCTGCCAACCTTCTGGATGAATCAACCACACGTGTGGTTTGACCAGGCTGAGGCACAGTTCCAGATCCAGCAGATCACAGCAGAATCTACCCGGTACTAACTCGTGGTGAGCACCCTGGACCAGGTCTCAGAAGGTCGGGTGGCCAACTTTATCCAGGAACCCCCAATGGAAGGTGTGTACAGCAAAGTATTCCAACATCACCAACCAGTAGAGGTGAGTGATTCTGCACTGGGCTTGTTGCAAATGTACCTCAAGAGATGACAACAGATGGCAAAGAGCAAAGATTGGGAAGCAGTTTTCATGTCTCAAAGTTGAAAAAGAGGCTTACAAACCTATGGACAAAAGATTCAAATTGGAGTTCTCCATTTCTTGTTAGCTGCAGAAGTTGTCACCAATTGGACTGATACCCAATCGCTTACAACTGAGCTGTCATCAGAAGTAACTCCAAAAAGAAATGTGAGTTCAGGGCACAATGAGGTACATTAGAAAAGATGAATTAAGACATCAGATTCTGAATGATTTATTTTGGCTAATTTCATAAAGTAACAAGTTTAGTAGAAGCCTCGACAATTGTATCTTTAGCATATTCCTTAAGAAACTCGGGTCAAATTTTGTTGGATAATCTCTTCCATGAGAGCATGGTATAATTTACTAAGTGAAAAATAATATATAAATGCAAGTTGAATCCAAATTTCAAGACAGTAGGCTTGATGTCTGTTGTCAGACCAGAACTGGACAATTTAGTGATCTTGCATCTCAAGGCTCATTTGCCTTTCACTGTACCTGAGACGGCCAGAAAGTCATCAACAGAAGTGATGTCATCAACAGCCTCAGTCAGGACTCGTACTTGCTTCTCCCATTGGTCTTTGAAGACATCCATGTTATCTTGGGCAACTTTACTCTGAGGCCTGGCTGCCAGGGTTAGCGCAGCATTAATTACCTGAAAGAAAAAAAAATAACCTCGTCATTAGTTGCAATAAATCATGGAACCATGAAAAGCTGCAACCAAGAAAAAGAGCTAACAGGGCGAATTCTCATTTTTGGTTTGTAGCACTTTCTAATGTTTCTAATGAGAGGACTCAGGGTACAAGGGAATACCCATCCCTGGTCTTTAATCAGTGTCAAACAAATTCTGAGATTAAACAGAGAATGCAGCACCCATGTAAAACACAGCACCTTGCATTGCTGTAAAGGAACAATCCTGATTATTATGCAGCACACCAGAAATTATTCCTGATTATTTATCCTCTTAACTCTGCATTAATTTTCTGCTGGTTTTTTTCTGTATTCAGCATCAATAGGTTAGCTAACATGCAAATAAGTTTAAGCATGTAATTTGAGCTGCACATTTTGTTTTCTGAAAGGAGAAGGAAGAACATGTTGGACACTCTACCTTATCTCACCTTCTGAAACTATGCCACCTTCACGCACCCTCACTCCAAAGTCTGTTCGCTGATAAAGAAACTTACCAGCATAGTACTCATCTACTTATGCAGTCCTGCTCTCGCACAATCTCGCTCTAACTCTCTCTGACACCTGAAAGCTATGTGGCAGCACACAGATGATTATCTTGATGAGAATGCTGAGGTCCAATCCAAACGTTGTCGGAACTCAGCCAGGCTGACACACATTCTGGTCAAGAGAGTGAAGAATAAAATAGGGAAAAGATTGAAGAGAAGGATGGAACCATAAACCTACATGAGGAGGCATAGAAGCAGATTTTTTTTTCTTGCAGTGCCACATTATTTATTTGAACTGATTGTTGAACAAGAGTAAACCTTTCCCTCAGCTTCAGTCACCTGCAGTAGTGTTTCTCCTACAAGCTCACTTCTCTCTTATTTTCATTGCCTTGCCCCTTATCATCTTATACTCATATTTATCCCAGTAGCGCACATTTGCAGACCTTGTGACTTCAGCACCAGACCAGTATGAAATTCAGCACAGCTCAAATCATGAATCCCCTGTTGCCATTCCGAGTGTTTTCACAGGTATGAGAGACTGGCAGACAAGGAACTCTGCAACTTTGAGCTCTGATGTATTAAGGAGCACGCCAAACTAATGGGACAACCTTTGTGAGAGCAGCAGGAGGATTTAATAGTGCTGAGCTTGCAACATGCCCCCTGGAAAAGTAATTGTTTGGGAGAAACAGAAAGCCACAGTATCTGATGACCAAAGATAAAGGTCAACCCAGTAACTATCAAGAAGTCTCACAAAATTTCTTTCAGATAACCTATTATTTTTAAATCATTTTGATATTGTGGTTTCTGCTTCTGAGAGAAAAAGCCCCAGGAAATGTAAATATATCTGTGACAGCAAATGAAAGAACAACATTGTACTTTCCCAAGCAAATAGTTTTCTTCAGCTTTGGAAAACCTGTTTCCTGCAATAAATAAATGCAATTTTCAAAGTTCTATTTTGAAGGCTCATTTATAAAAACAAAAAATGCAGATAATACTTCTTTTCTGAAGTTATTTTGGCATAGATGAGCAATCTGATCTGTTATACACAATCATATGGTCACATCTGTTTAGAAACCTATCACGTTCAAGCACTTTCTGAATTTATATATATTTTTTGGACAAACAGCCCAGAAACAGGCCATTTGGGCCCACCATCCTGTGTGTCCCAATTGCACCCTGTGCAACCCCCAGGACATTTTGAACGGTGGGAGGAAACCGGAGCACCCAGAGGAAACCCACACAGACAGGAGGAGAGCGTACAAACTCCTTTCAGAGAGCGGGGGATTTGAACCCCGGTCGCGATCGCTGGCACTCTAACAGTGTTTCGCTAACCACTTCGCAAACCGTACCGCCCAAGGGAGAGTGAATACTCTGAGTGTTACCTCCTCCAGGCACATAAACCAAGAATAAAAACAGAAAATCCCAGAAATACTCAGCAGGCCAACGGGTCTGTGGACCAAGAAATAGCATTAATGGTTCCAGCTGATGATACGACACAGTCATAGAGCCATGGAATCACACAGCAAGCAACAGGTCTGTGAGCATGTGACATTCTAGTCCTAGGTGCTTGCATTTGGTTCATGTCCTTCTAAGCTGTTCCTGTCCATATATTTGTCCATTTGTGTTTTGACCATCATTGTAAAATACTAGAAGCCAGGAGAAACTATAACATAAATGGCAGCACCACTGCTGAAACACGAGTAAAGAAGGCTTCAATGTTAATGACCTGTCTGGAAGAGATCGATATAGAAAGAGATGAATGAGGGAAAAGGAAAGAGTGAGCATTAAATAATGCTCATTGTGAAATCGAGTGAACTGCAGTAGCTAGAAATCTGAAATAATTGTCTGCTAAATATGAATACTTAAAATGACCTAAAAAGAGGAACATTGGTATATTGAGTAGATTATTTAAAGATAACAGGAATGGGCATCAGCGCTTGACGTCCTGCTTTGCGGAAACTGCCAAAATGTTTGGCCTGGAAGTCAGCCTGAAGAAAACTGAGGTCCTCCATCAGCCAGCTCCCCACCATGACTACCAGCCCCCCCACATCTCCATCGGGCACACAAAACTCAAAACGGTCAACCAGTTTACCTATCTCGGCTGCACCATTTCATCAGATGCAAGGATCGACAATGAGATAGACAACAGACTCGCCAAGGCAAATAGCGCCTTTGGAAGACTACACAAAAGAGTCTGGAAAAACAACCAACTGAAAAACCTCACAAAGATAAGCGTATACAGAGCCGTTGTCATACCCACACTCCTGTTCGGCTCCGAATCATGGGTCCTCTACCGGCACCACCTACGGCTCCTAGAACGCTTCCACCAACGTTGTCTCCGCTCCATCCTCAACATCCATTGGAGCGCTCACACCCCTAACATCGAGGTACTCGAGATGGCAGAGGTCGACAGCATCGAGTCCACGCTGCTGAAGATCCAGCTGCGCTGGATGGGTCACGTCTCCAGAATGGAGGACCATCGCCTTCCCAAGATCGTATTATATGGCGAGCTCTCCACTGGCCACCGTGACAGAGGTGCACCAAAGAAAAGGTACAAGGACTGCCTAAAGAAATCTCTTGGTGCCTGCCACATTGACCACCGCCAGTGGGCTGATAACGCCTCAAACCGTGCATCTTGGCGCCTCACAGTTTGGCGGGCAGCAGCCTCCTTTGAAGAAGACCGCAGAGCCCACCTCACTGACAAAAGGCAAAGGAGGAAAAACCCAACACCCAACCCCAACCAACCAATTTTCCCTTGCAACCGCTGCAATCGTGTCTGCCTGTCCCGCATCGGACTGGTCAGCCACAAACGAGCCTGCAGCTGACGTGGACTTTTTACCCCCTCCATAAATCTTCGTCCGCGAAGCCAAGCCAAAGAAGAAGAAAAGAAAGAACAGGAATATCCATTTCATCTTCCTAATACTGTTTAACATCCACAGTCTCCTTTGTAAAATTATGATGGATAAAAATCAATCCTTCTTTAAACTTAAAATAAAACCACTTAGCAAACATATTGCAAGATTTCATACTTACCATAATTATGCGTGTATAATGCGTTTCAAGTATAATGTGACCCCCCCCCCCATTTTTTGAGGGGAAAAATGGAGAAAAATTTTAACCCCCGTGTATGATACAATCTCCTTACCCTCGCCCGCCCTATTCGCGCTGCGCCCCTCTCCTCCTCGCCCGCCTGATTGGCGCTGCCGTCTCTCTTCCCCCTCGCCCGCATAATTCACACTGCCATCTATCTGCCCCCTCGCCCGCCCAATTCGCGCTGCCATCTCTCTTCCCCCTCACCCGCCCGATTCATGCTGCTGTAAATATGCGTGTATAATGCGACCCCCTACTTTGAGCTCAAATTTTAGTACAAAATTTTTCATATTTTACACGCATATTTATGATCATCCAAATACATGTGGTATTTTATAAAAAAAGAAAAAAAAGTAAAGAAATACAAAAGAAAGAAAAACCTCCTATCAATCCCACCAACCCACCACCCTCCTCCCCCCAATCCCCAACAAACTAAAAATGAAAAAGAGAAAGAAGAGGGACTAGAAAACCACAACAGGAGAACTTCACTTTCTAATACCTTTAAATATATAAATGTTTATAGAGACCTATAAGAGAATGGCAATGTTTGAGATTCATTTAAACTTTAATACCTAAAATCAATCCTTTTTCATCTCAGAACACCTTAAGAACATTGGATCAAATCTGGCAGAATGAAAATATCTGCATGTGGAAGGTTTTGTGATGCTATAAGATTCACACTAGCTTAACAATGATGTAAATTTCGTTTTAGGTCAAACATTGGTTCAACTTCAATTAGGATGCTTTAATTTTTATGTAGTCCACCAAAATATAATGAAACAACTGTTTGTCAATAGATCAACAGCCTGCCAGGCGTTCAGGAGAAGTTTGAGTAAGAACATAAATTTGCTTACAGTAATATTGGCAATATTGAAATTGGTAAGTGTTGTACCTGTAAAATTGATGATTAACTCCCTGTGTGCTGTGGTATCATTTAATTATATCACTGGACTTGTTTACTCATTTGTTCAGAGGGTAACGTGCCACTGCATATGGCAAACATTTGGAAGTCTTGAGTTTTACAGCATGGAAACAGAGCTTTAACCCACCATGACCATCCCAACCAAGCGAACTCACACTCATCCCATTTGACTGCGTTCAGCCCACATTCCCTCCAAACCTTTCCTTTCTATGTAACTGTCCAAATGTCTTTTCAACATTACAATTGTAGCTAGTTCTTCCACTTTGTAAAATGAAATATTTTAATTTTTTAAACTTAAATCTTTTTAAAAAAAATTTAGACATATAGCACGGTAAGAGGCCATTTCAGCGCCCTTCCACTAACCTATACCATCTAACTACACCCAATTGACCTACGTCGATATATTTTGAAGGATGGGAGAAAGGAATCCCATGTAGTCACAGAGAGAATGTATAAACTCCTTACATAACCGCAGGATTCAAACCCTAGTGGCTGGTGCTGTACAACATTGAGCTAATCGCTAAACTAACTGTCTGGCAGCTAATTCCATACTCACCATCTACGGTGTGAAGAAGATACTCCTCAGGTCCCTTTAAAATCATTCCCCTCTCACTTTCCATCTATGCCCTCTTGTCTTAAATTGGCCTTCTCTATAAAATGGTTATGACCATTTACCTCATAATTTTATCAACCTTTATGAAGATCCTATGCTCCAGGAAGGAAATGAAACAGTCCACCAATTGAGCACTGGCGAGATTGCTCCATTACATGAGCTTTGTTCACAAAACTTTGACTTTCTTTGTACACCTAGACCCTCCGGACGTGGTGGAGATTTAGCAGTTGTGTTTATAAAAAATTCAAGTGATGTTTATTGAATTCTAGTTATTTCTCTACCTTTGAAGTCCAACAAATTAAAGTGGGCCTGGTCAACCCCTTTTTAATTGTTCTTGTATATGGCCCACCAAAAATACGTAAAGATTTTATCACACAATTCGCAGACTTCCTTTTAAACTCTATGACCAACTTCAATCGAGTTCTGATTCTTGGTGACTTCAATATCCATGTGTCTTCTCCAAATTAGCCCCTTGCAAGTGATTTTATGCATTTAATTGAGTGTTTTAATTTAGAACTGCTTTCAAATGGATCCACTCATAAGCTAGGCCATACTCTTAACCTAATTCTTTCATCTGATTTATCAATTAGCAACCAAGTATTAATTGATACCTGTGTGTTGGACCACGTAGTTGTAAACTTTCAACCTATCCTTGCCTTGCTCCCCTGACAAATCTTGCCTTCCTATATGCTACTCTCATTACATTAACTCGTGGATTGCTAATAAGTTCTCAGAGACCCTTATAGCAACTCCAAATACATCCATTATTGAGGCATCCCCCCCCCCCACCTTAACACTGAGGAACTTACTTCCCTATTAAATACCACCTCTTCTTCTATCTTGAATACTGTAGCCCCACTTAAAGTGAAAAAATCCTAATCTTAACACTGCATCTTGCCTTAATGATATCACCAAATCCCCAAGGACAGAGTGCAGGATAGCTGAACGCGAGAGATAAAGCGGGATAAACTACAAATTTCCGACAACATTTTGAAGAACAACCTGCAGATATACCAGGAAGCAGTGAAAGCCAAAAGAACAAAATATTTTGCTAAACTAATTTCCAACAGCCCCCATAATCCCAAGGTCTTGTTCAATACCATCAACTCGGTCGTTGGACTCGCAACCAATACCAATGCATCCATTACCAAATGCAAAGAATTTTAAAAATTGTTCATAAACAAAGTTGAGAGCATCAGAAAAAAATTCCCCCCTCCCCCCACCGCACTGTAGAACAGAGTCAGCCTTACTAAAAGTGTATAATGACCTGCTCCTTTATATTAACTCAGGTAGCTCTGCCATTCTAATTCTTGTGAATCTTAGCGCAGCCTTTGATACTGTGGATCAAGCTATTTTAATAGATCATCTCGAGTATGGGGTCGGTGTCAATGGCCCAACCTTGAAATGGTTCAAATCATATCTTAATGACAGGACTTTCTCAGTTAATATGGGCAGATTTTTGTTTTCTTCAGCCACCCTTTCCTGCGGGGTCCCACAAGGGTCTCTTCTAGGCCCCATTCTCTTTTCCTTATCCATGTTTCCCCTTGGACATA
Source organism: Narcine bancroftii (assembly GCF_036971445.1). Lineage (NCBI taxonomy): Eukaryota > Metazoa > Chordata > Chondrichthyes > Torpediniformes > Narcinidae > Narcine > Narcine bancroftii. The sequence goes on from NC_091471.1 coordinate 21,557,532, forward strand.
TCATTTCTTTCCACCTGATACACCAATGAAACTCAGCTCTATCTCCCCTTGAAATCTAATGACCATTTAAAGGTATCCAGCCTCACTAACTGTCTGAAGGACATAAAGGGTTGAATGGCTCAAAACATCTTACAGTTGAATGAAGGCAAATTTGAGGTTATCCTATTTGGTCCCTCCCTAATTCTACCAAAATTATCTCCAATAGTCTTGGTAACTTCTCCACGCTCATGAAATCCCACGTTAAATCTCTCAGTGTGATATTTGATTCCACCTTCAAGTTCGACAAACAAGTTAATGCAATAGTAAAAATTAGCTTTTTTCAGCTTCGCACTATTGCCAAAATCCGATTATTCCTTTCATTTAACGATCTTGAGAAAGTTATCCATGCCCTTTAGACTATTCTAATGCTCTCTATACTGGGATTAGTCGGTGTTCATTATCCCGTCTGCAACTGGTTCAGAATGCTACAGCCAGACTCCTAACAGGTGTTAAGAAGAAGGACCATATCACTGCTATTCTGGCCTCCAGTACAGTTCAGAATTTATTTTAAAGTTCTCATGATTATCTATAAAGAGTCCCCTCTTATATCACGGATCTCCTAACATTTTATTCCACTTCAAAACTCGGCTAACTTGGGCACTTGGTTGCTTTGCACTCAAATTATAAACTCAGAGGTGATTGCGTGTTCACTGTTGCAGCCCCCAAACTGTGGAACAACATTCCTCCTTCTACCCCATCAGCCCCTGCCATCCACTCTTTTATATCTAGATGGAAGATGCACTTTTATTCACGGACGTTTTTACTCCTCCTCCTCCTGCACCTGATTGTTACCTTGTGTTCTAACCTCTCGTATTCGTTTTATTCGGTACTTTAAATAGTTGCCTTGTTGTGATGTCTTTTTGACCTGTGCAACATGAGTTGCTTTAAATGTGCCATATAAATAAAAAAACTAAATTAAACTAAACTAATTCACTTAGTTCAATTCAATTAGTCCAGAAATCAGAAACTTAGTCATTCATTTTGTGAGATAATAAGATGTTAATAATAATAATGATTGCATTGCCTACACATTGTACAATGTAAATAGATTGAAGATTCAAGGTTCAATTTATTGCCATATAATAAAGACAGAGCAATATTACACAGAATTAATTTTCATCTGCTGTAAGGCAGATTCGCCATCGGCAGAAATTGCCTGAAGCACCTTTTGTAGTCAGAGAAAAAGAAGCAAAAGCTAGTCCCCCCAGCATCACCGACTATCCGTGGATTCACCTCCAATGCTGCCGCAGCCCTCGCAGCCACACAGAGTCCAGCCCAAACCATCAGCAGCCAAAAGTCCAGATCCAAACCTCCAACACTACTAGGAACCGTTCAGCACCCTTTCGCATCCAATTTCTGAAACATGCTATCCCTTCAGCCAGACTTGAGTCAGTCTCCAATGGTCCGCAGCCTGGCGTGAATCCCTTGACCATGGTCGACAGCAGCCCACGGCCTGCATGTGTCCCTTGCCTTGAGTCACCCACAGCCCACCGTCTGTCTGATTCTTCAACTGCAGAAGCCCTCGCTGGTCCTCCACCATGGTCACTATCCCATGTGTCATCTTCTCTGCTTCTCCTTCTAAAATTGGCGGGGGGTGGGGGTTGGTGTGGGGATGATCTCCCTGTTTTGGGTGCCCTGCACCAGTCCTCTATATCCCGGGAATCTGTAGCCCCTTGGGCTGCTGCCAATCATTGTAGTAAATCCTGCAAATTCAATATTTTTAAATCAAACTACCAGTGGATCCATTTGTAGACATTTAAAGCCTCTATAGAGCTGACAGCAGTTCGATGGGCGATTGGACACCATGGGAGTACTGTGCTTTCAACCACACAGATACTTATATTGAAAAACTGAAATAGTAAACTATAATATTAAACTAATTTAGTTAAATTAACTACATGGTTAATGTGTGAAGACAACATTATTACCAAGCCAGCAACCTGGGTTTGAATCTGGTGCTGTCTGCAAGGAGTTGCGCATTCTCCCCATGTCTGTGTGGGATTCTTCAAGGTGCTCTGGTTTCTACCCACATTCCAAAGATATATGGGGTTACAAGTCCAGAGGACCCCAAAACCCAGCAGAAATTCACCAAGACAAAAGGCTACTTAAACAAAAGTTGCTTTTAATTTTTTAAACATATAAACTTATTACTATTAACTTAACTCCCGTCTAATTCTAAGCACATGTTTGTAATGTGTATATGTTCAGGAAAGTTCTTTGATTCACCGTCCAATCTCACTTCTCATTCCGCCAAGTTCACTGGTTGCAGGCAATTCTTATACTGTGTACACATTTACGAATTTCACCAGGTTCTTGTGCTTAAAGGTAAATGGTTACCGCTCAGGATGGTTCTAGTTGGTTTCAGAGAGAGATTTGTTGCTCGTTAGACACACACAAACTGATTTCCTCCAATCAGTACTTCAGTGACTTGCCGAGAAAACTCGCCCCATCGTGGGTTTTTCAAATGATAACCTCCTCTTTTAGGTCACCACAGAGTTCCTCTTGTTTCCCTTATTTCAGGAAAAATACTCTAGGCAGCCATTTCCTCTTGTAAGGACTACAAGGCATTTTCAACAGGCTGAACTCAGAACACACAACCGGTCTTCAAAATGAGGTTTTAACAAGCTAGCAGGGCTAACCCAATTCTTAAAAATATTTAGCAGCACTTTGAGCCTGCACTGTTTATTTGCACCTGCTTTTTAAAATTCCACTGTCTTTTGCAAGGTCACTGGTGCCTGCAAGACTGGCTTCAGTCCTTGCATTTTAATGAGATGTGAAGTGTTACCCTGTTTGTGGTGAACTACACTAAACACCCCAGAATCTATCTCTTTTTTTAAAACATACTTATAAATATAATACAACCCGTAACAGTAAGTTAATTAATCACATGGGTGCATTTGCGTGGCACAGGCTCATAGGATGGAAGGGCATTTTACTGTGGTGTATCTCTAAATTTTAAAAATTAAAATTATAACATTAAAAATTAAAATAGACAATAAATACATAAGATAGAATAAATATTAACCAGTAATTCTTATGTAAATAAGACTTGCAATAGTGCAGAGAACCCATGTTTAGTGTACACAGGGGAGGTTCTAGATTTTGATAGCTATTGGAGTGGCAGAATATAGATATGTTATGATGTCCCATGAGAGTTGTAGTCTATCTATAGCGCACCCCCCCCCCTCCAGAACCAGCACTATCACATGATAGTTTTTTGGGAGGTCGCCCCCCCCCCCCCACCTCTGTTTTGGACTGGTGGAGTTTTGTCAACATTAGCAGGTTTGAGCCTATCAATCGTGAATGACAAAGGCTGCCCAGCAATGTCCAAGATGCAGGTTGATCTTTTTCATCTTATCCCCCTGTATGGTTCCTCATATGGCAGCTGCAAGGGCTGTCCATGTGTTCCTCTACATATGAACACGTGTTCACAGTCCTTCAGTTCGTGTGGTAGAAAAAAAAACATATTTGCCATGCAAAGATTATGATACAGAGGATAATTTGCCTATGGTATCCCTTAGTCTGGTCTGAAGCTCTTTGGGATCTTTATCTCTGTGTGGAACAAATTCCCCTGAGACCACCAAAGGCGCACCATACACAAGCACGGCAGGTGAAGTGTGAAGATTCTCTTTTGGAGTTGTCTTAATGTTGAGCAACACCTACGGTAATTCGTCTGCCCTTTAAAGACTGTCCAAATGGGCCATTAAGGCGGATTTAAGGTGATGACGGAATCATTCAACCATCCCATTGGACTGCGGATAATAGGCGTTTGTATGATGAAGCCTAGAGCCAAGCAGATGAGATAAGGCTGTCCATAACGAAGATGTAAATTGAGGTCCTCTGACAGAAGTGATGTGTGCCAGTAGGCCAAAGCGAGCCACCCAGGAATTAATGAATGCTCATGGACAAGAGCCAATAGAAGCATCCGGCATAGGGACTGCCTCAGGCCATCTCATGAAGAGATAGTGGTAGCCTCATGTATCTGGAATTGATCCCACAATGTCCACATGGACATGGTTGAAGTGGAGAGATACCAGTGGGAAGGGTTGTAGTGGTGTTTTTGTATGCCGATGGATTTTGACTTTTTGGCAAGCTACACAAGATCTGGCAATTTGCATGATGTCTTTCTTCAGTCCATGCCAAACAAATCTATTTGAAATCTCATGGATGGATGAGAAAGACCATGGACAAAATGAAAAATGTGACATCTGCATGAAGCTGGAACCACTGACCATGGATGTCTTGTTGACAGCTTGCCATCGGCATTGATATGCACATCCTTCCATTGTAGGTTGGTTACTGAGGTGGGATATGACTCCATCTCACCATCTTGTGCTTGGGCAACAGTGAGAGCTACAGCTGATACCTCAAGTGCAACTGAGCGGGAAAGTCCATCAGCCACTACATTGTCTTTTCCAGAAATGTGCATTATTCTGGTAGAGAATTCCGAAATGAAGGATAACTGCCACTGTTGTTGAGCTGACCAGGGTTCTGACACCTTTGAAGATGTGATGGTCAAGGGTTTATGGTCTGTGAAAATGGTGGTGTCTGCCTTTCAAAAAGTAACAGAAATGACAATGGACAATGGAGCTCTTTATCAAAGGTGCTGCGCTTTTGTCGGCCTCATAGTGGTGGCAGCTAAAGAATGCCAATGGCTTCCATTGTCCATCGCCATACTGCTGCAGAGCGTCCCCAATGGCCACATCAGATGCATCTGTTGAAAGGGCAGTGGCTTCGTTTAGGACTGAATAACTGAAAATGGTTTCTTGAGCTAATAGTTCTTTTGTCCTTATGAAAGTATTTTGACTTTCATCTGTCCACTGAATAGATTTTGCATTACCAGACAGCAGAAATGAACAGAGGCTTCATAACATGAGCCACTGCTGGAAGGAATTGATGATAAACATTAACCATGCCCAAGAACTCTTGCAGACCTTTGACAGTGGTTGGTCTGGAATATTCATTAATGGTGTCGATCTTGGAAAGCAGTGGAACCATGCCCTTGTTGTGATTGTATGCCCCAGGAATTCTATGGACTGTAGGTCCAAATTCTCGCAGACGTCTAAAGAGTGTACACAGATGTTCCATCTGCTCTTCTTTAATTTTGCTGGTGACTAATATGTTGTCTAGATAAATGAAGACATTGGTCATGCCATGCCCTACTGCATCCATAACTCTCTGAAAGGTCAGAGCTGCATTTTTTAACCCAAAAGGCATACATAAATATTCAAACAATCAGAAAATGATGTTTTCAGGATGTCGTCTGGTTCCACTGGCACCTGTTGATTTCTATGCACCAAATCTACTTTTGAAAAAAATTTCATCCCATGCAGATTCACTGAAAAGTTTGGAATATGGCGAATAGGGTAGCGAACCTATAGAGGTGTCTTATAATCACCTCAAGAACTCCATTCTCCCATGCGTGTTTGGACTAAATGTAATGGAGATGCCCATGGGCTGTCGAATCTGCAAATTATCCCCAGCTCTTCTATTTTGTTGAATTCTTGTTTAGCTCATTGCAGTTTCTCTGGTGGCAAGTGATGTGCCTTAGCATGAGTGGAAGGACCCTTGGTAGAAATATGTTGAGTTACTCCATATGTAACTGTCTGGTGGTCCTCTCTCTGTGGGATATGCCATATATTTGCAGCAGGATCACTTTTTAGAGTGTCATACTTGTGCTCTCCAGGCTCTGGTGGATCCCGCAAGATGTCACCAACTTGCTTGGCAGTGGCTTGGACCAAGGCACTGATGAGATGATAATAGCGAGTCGTGTCCACCTCGATCTTCCTGAGATGAAATTGTGCCTCAGCCTGTTGAAACCACAGCTCTGGTTCCGCCGACCAGAAGGGTGATAGCTTAACAGCCACAGCTGCAGTATCCAGTGGTCACTAATTGTAGCCACGTAAAATGCAGTAGTGGCTGATGAACGCCATATAACGTCACACACAGTTGCTGGTCAATCAAAACTCGTTTACTCGAATCACGACTGAATTCTTTTAAAACCAAACCACGCTCGCCACGTCCTGATGTTATGATGTCCCATGCCTCTTCGCAAGACTTCTGGGAGTTGTAGTCTATCTATAGCACTGCTACACCATTTTTACCTTATTTTGCCTATGTGAGCCTTCAGACACTTAGAAGTTGACTTACAATTCTTCTCTGAAAAGTCCAAGCAAATAATTAAATTAAATGGGCAATTAGGGAATCAAAATAAATGTCAACTTTTCCATTGATACCCACAATGAATAGATTATCACCAGAATAAAACAGAAGGTTTCTTGGGTTAATCTACCTACGGAGGTAAAAGCAGTGAAGGATACTGATTCACAGATATTTATACGATCCGAAAACCAATTGCAATTAATCCTGGGGTTGTTAATGTAAATGCGACTTGACGCTTCATTGTTCCATGATGGAAGTATGTGGAGTGCACTGCCACACATGAAGGATGGAATGGACCTTCACCAAATTTGGTTCACTGAGCCAAAGCCCAAGACTTGAAACATAAGCACAGAAATTGGGAGTAGTTTAAAATTTGCAGAATCATAGAATTACTTCACCCCAGTTCACTTTGCAACGATTTGTGTGAAGAACAGCTTTTACATTGCAGTGAACTGAGATATGGAAGAGAAGATCAATGTGGGGTGATACATTGGCAACATAAGTGGAAGGCAATCTTCTTTAATGGTGGAGCAATCATAACAGAAAGTAGACCAAATTTGACCGGAATCAAAAAAAAAGGTATTTTTAAGGACACTGATATTGTAAACAGCAGCTGGCTTCTTTAAAGTAATGACATACTTTATCACAATTAGATGGTCAACTATCAACTTGTTGCTTGGAATATTGGATATAGTGAGTATCTAATGGATGGACACTTTAGGCAATGAAATAAAATCAGATTTAAATGGCTTAATTGCAAAGAAGCACAAGCGTATGAAAAGCCTGAAATAAATATTGCTTTTCTATCCAATTTAAGTTTGGATATTCCCATTGTTTTTCCATTCACTGATTTTTTTTAATCTAAATCTAAATTCTATTTATACTACAGCTAAAGGAATTTACTGCACAGCTTTTGCATTTCTTTACGTGCTGATTGCATAGTGTGTTTGGAAGTTCGGTTGCAGGAATTGCCCTGGGAAGATGATCATTTTAGTTACTGCTTTCATACCCATGTTCAGATCAGTTGCATCACTAAAAACAACTTGGACTCTGGAGTTTCTTAGTTTATTCTCATTGGACATAGGAGGTTGAGAGGTGTCCCAATAGAAGTTTATAACATTATGAGGGCCGTAGATAGGGTATTTTTTTCAAGGGAAGAAGAGACTAGAATTGGAGGGTACAGGTTTAAGGATAGAGGGGAGAAATTTAATTGTTATGATATTTTGGAATTCCTTCTATACCTTTCAAATGTTCTCCATCCCTTAGATCCTTAGCAGAATCCATGCAAATTTAATTCTGACTTCTTGATCATCTTAAGATTTTAATGCTACAGCAGATGGTACTTTCAACTTCCAAAGCCCCAATTTCTCAGATTCCTTCCTTAAATTCCTCTGTCTCCTTATCCTCATTTCACAAACACTTTAGTTCAAATTCATTATTATCTGACTAAACAGATACAACCAGACAAAACAATGTTTCTCCCGACCATGGAGCCCACACTTAAACAAAAGTCTGCTCATCAACAAAATCAGTGTTATCTGTTCAAGCATTAAATTTTTTGGCTTGTATTGTTGCTAAAAAGCATTTGGATATTCCTTTCTTTACTGAAAATATAACATAACACTTACAGCACGGAAACAGGCCATTAGGCCCTTCTAGTCTGCACCGAACCAAACACTCCTTTCTAGTCCCACCTCCCTGCACAATGCCCATAATCCTCCATCTTCTTCTCATCCATATACCTGTCCAACCTTTAATGATAACTGGAGTTTTTTTTAATTGAATTGAATTGCTTATCGACTACATGTCCAAGAGAAATAATGAAGATCTTTGTTTTAGAATTACGACAAGAATAAAACTATACCAGTACAATGAAATATAGTGTTAATGAGACAAAAATGCAGGGAATATTGCTAAATAATAAAAGTACAGTTAAACAGGGCAAGGCATCATCTTAGCAAAAAGACAATGGTGGAGAAATTCAGCAGGTCAAACAGTGTACTTTATACAGCAAAGAGAAAGATACATAACCAACGTTTCAAGCTTGAGCCCTTCATCAAGGTGTGAGCAAAATGTCAACAGGCACCTGAACAAAATGGTCGGGGGAGGGGCAGGGGAAGAGCATGGACCCACAGGCAGGAGGTAGTAGGTGGATAAGGGAGGGAGGGTACACCAGCAGAACAGGGGTAGGGGCAATAGCTCTGTGAATCATCTTATACTAATGACTGAGATGGGGAGGGGGGGGAAAGAGGGAGGGAGTAGAGTGTACAATTTTAACTAAAAACATATGCTTATATTGATGGAGGGTAATACAGATTTCATCGGGTTGGCTCTGGGGATGATGGGTCTCTTATATCAGGAGAAATCAACAAGCTTTGACTGCTATTATTCTGTTTCATTCCATTTATTCTGATACCTTCCTGTTCTTCGTTTATTCCTTGAAGAATGGCTCAGGCATTAAATGTCGGTTATATATTTTTACCTTTGAGATTGGCTGAGTTCCTCTAGAATTTCTGTGTGTTTTTACGACAGTCACAGCATCTGCAGACTTTTGTGTTTCACTCTGTTTAGTCAGTAAACACACTCAAAGATACAAAATATATAGCAGGTATGGGACAAATATTTTCCCTGTCACATATTAAGGGATAAGCTATTTAGGATTTGAATGTTGAGAATTTTTTTTAGAGTTTGGACAATTCTTCAATCACTACTGACTGCAGAGGCCGAGTTACATTCAAAACAGAAATAAATGGAATTCCAAAGGAATCAAGATTATGGGAAGGGAAAACAGGAGCTCAGAGATCATTTTGTTGAATGGGCATGTTGGCTCAAAGGACTTATTCCTTCTCCATTTCTCCTGCTTTTAATGGAAAGCGATTCCATTTGAAGGTTCTATGAGCACAAGGACTGATCTCACTGGTGATCTAATTCCTGGGTCAAAACCATCACGCATTCACTTTTTATAAACTATCGAGAAAATTATTGCACATTATAAACTAAGATCCAGTGGACATAGATACATAGCTTATTAAGCCATCAGTCTCTGGAAGGTCTTTCTCACTTTTTCAATCTGTTTAATGAGTTATATCGAACATATATACAAGAGAAGAAATACATTACATTCATTTTTTTACAAGTATGTTATAAAAAGAACATATTAGGATTTAACAAATGTATATTAACCATAAATTTCTTCTCCTCTTGTGAAACAGAGAAAAAAAGAGAGAAAATTATTTTTTTTATTGTAAGATCCCCTGTAACTAATCTAAAAAAAAGAAAGAATGACTGCAATTTCCTCGTTAAACTGAATTTATTATAAGAAACTAGGATAGAATCCAGGATAAAATTATGATTCTTAAACTATATGGAAACATTGAATAAACAGTCACCAAACCTTTTCAAATTTAAAAGATGTATCAAATGTCTTACTCCTAGTTTCTCCAAACTTAAACATGACATGACACCAGGGAGCCATTGATGTAAACTATGTGGGTTTGGATCCTTCCATTTAAGTAATAATGTTGAAGGGGCAATTATTTGCTATGCAGAAACTGGCACGTGCCCAGTCTCCCGCTGGTATGATTCCAAAAATAGCTGTTAACAAAGTTAGTTGTAATTCTATTCTGAGAACCTTTGTTAGGGTTAAAAAGATATCTTTCCAGAAATTATGTAGCTTTAAACATGATGAGAACATATGAATTAAAGTGGCTACCACAAATTTGTACTTATCTCAAGTAGGGTTTACACTGGGACAAATACAGGCCAACTTATCTTTAGACATATGTGCCTAATGTCCCTCCTTGAACTGAATCAAGGAATGATGGGCCCAAATTGATGAAGTATTTACTAGTCAAAAAATATGATCCCATTAATCATTCAGAAGCAATTCTGGGAATTTCAATTCTAAAGCACCTTTAATTTTATCATTTGATATAAGTTGCAAGTTAAGTAACCAATTATATATTGTAGATAATAACTCCTTTTGAAGTGGATACACCTGAAAACACATGCCTATCATAAAGGTGGGTAAGCAGAAGGATCATTTGAAAGTAAAGTATGCAGAAAGATCCTAATTTGTAAATATCTAAAAAAATGTGCCTTGCTCAAATCATATTTGTCTGCAAACTGATTGAAAGACATTAGTCTCCTGTAAATAGGTCTGAAAAGGTTATTACTCCTTTAGTTTTCCATATTGAAAAAGCCTGATCAATCAATGATGTCTTAAAAAGAAATTAAGATGCATTTTACTAGATTAAAAAAAAATTAAACTAAAAAATTACAAAACCGGAGCCAAATCCTCATATGCTTAAGAAGTGAATGAAGATTTTGTCTATTAATTTTCGATAATGCTAAGGGTAGCTCACAGCAATGAGGCCAACAAATACCTCCAACACTACCCATAAAGGACATTCATGTACATCTGCATAATAAATCCAAAAGGAAATATATTGGATATTAATAGCCCAATAATAAAATCTAAAATTAGGGAGACCCATTCCTCTGTCTTTCTTTTGTTTCTGCAATAGAGGTTTGCTCACCTAGGATTTTTATTATTCTAAATGTATGATACCTACCTTGTCAAAAAATATCTTAGGGATGAAGGAAGGTACTACTTGAAAAGTATATAAATCTTTTGTAAAATTATTATTTTAATTACATTAATATTACCAACTAATGATAATGCCATTGGAGACCATCAGGAAAATGTTTGTTTATAATAATTATATTTCTAGAGATCCTTAAAATTTCTCATAATTTTAAAAAGTAAATTGTTTCTTAACAACTTTAAAGGGTATTTGAACATATAGATACTCCTGATTATTAATAGAAAAAACTCAATTTTATTAAGATTTAATTAGTATTGCAGGAAAGATTGTTACAGTATAAGGAAATATCTGATTATAAAGTGAATTGGAATGAGAGTGACCTTATGCCATTGTCGGATGCACATTATTTGGAATGTAAGCAGGTAGTAGGATTTAAATGGTCAAAGTGTATTAAGTCTTTAGGTATAAAACTGAGTAAAAATTTAAATCAATTAGTAGAATTGAATTATTTACCATTATTATCTGCAATTAAAGAGTATTTGAATAAATGGAAGGATTTATCATTAACACTGGTAAGAAGAACGAATTGTATAAAAATGAATATATTTCCTGGATTACAGTATTTTTTTTCAGAATATACCTTGTAAAAAACTGAATAAATGTTTAAAGGATTTAAATGTTGTGGTGGGGAAATTTTTATGGAAGGGAAAGATGATGCGTGTTTCAATGCATTCACTAACTTGGAAGTATGAAGCTTACAGAGTGGAAAAAGGTCAATATTGACCCTTCAAGTCCACACCGGTTCACTTGAACAACTACACTGGTTTCCCTCCTCCCACTCTCCGCCCATAACCCTCTAACCCCTTCTCATCCACATACACATCCAATCTTCTCCTAAATGACAGAAAGGACCATGCCACAACTATCTCCTCTGGAAGATCATTCTGTTCTGCCACCACTCTCTGAGTGAAGAAGCATCCTCCTAAAGTTTTGTTCCCTTACCCTTAACTTATGCCCTCTTGTTCCAAACTCCCCTGCCTGCAGGGGAAAGAGTCTACTCACATCTAGTCTATCTATTCCCTTCATAATTTTAAATACCTCTATCAAATCCCCTCTCAGTCACCTAATATGACCATATAACAGTTTACAGCGCAGAAGCAAGCCATATTGGCCCTTGGAGTCCGCGCCAGTTCACTTGAACAACTCCTCTAACTTGAGAATTATTATAAAGCAGCTCAACTGAAAATTATTAACAGAATGTTTGATTTAGGTTACTTGTTTAGATATTAAATTGAATAGAATTGGAGAGTTTAGAAAATATCATTTTTTTAATAAATGGATGAGTAAAACTGTTAATAATTATCTCCGGTTTTGTTTCATTTGATAAGTATGGGAGGAGGTTACTAAAATTATAGGAATCCCAGGTGGATTATCCAGATATACACCTTTGTTGCAAAATAAGAGTTTGCCTTTCACGACTGGCAATAACCTCCTTAAAATTTGGAACCAGAAAGGAATAAGAACGGTAAATGATTGTTTTGAGGTGAGTTTTTTTTTAAATCATTTAATAGATTGAAGGAGAAATACAAAATTCCTAATAATACTCTTTTTTGTTATTATCCACTTAAATCAATGTTACATGATTGTTTAGGGAGACATTTGAATTACCTAAAGAATCATTATTTGAGGTATTAATTTGAGATGGAGGAAAGAAAGGATTTATTTCAGAAATGTACGAATTATTACAATGGAAAAGGCTAAGGTGGATTTTCATAAATCGTGTCTTAAATGGGAGGAAGATTAATAAAGATACTATGACAAAGTTAGTTAATGTTAGGTATAGGTTGGTAACTTATAACTTTATACATCTTTAACTCCTGAACATCTGAAACTATAAAAATTAAGTGCTTCAGATCTGTGTTTTTGATGTAATGAGCAGAAGGGTACATTTTTGCATTCAGTTTGGGAATGTGATATAATTGAAGGTTTTTGGGCTAAATTAAGAGACTGTTTGCAGGAAATCTTGAAAATATATTTTTCTCTAGACCCAAAGATTTTTTTAAAATTGGGGACTTTACTGAAATGGCTTTATTATATAAATTATTATATTAATTATATAAATTAGATAAATTTCAAATAGCATTTTTGAGATTGGCTTTAGCTGTAGCAAGGAAATGTATAGCTGTTTCATGGAAAGATCAGATGGAGCTTAGCTTACAAAGATGGCATTCAGAAATGAGGCATTCCAATGGAGAAGATAACATAATTTAAGAGATCAATATTATAGATTTTAAAAGATTTGGAGCCCATATTTGGATTATTTTAATTTCAAAATCTGAAACTGGCTGGATCTCCACATTGAATACTAAATAAATGATTTAAGTTGCTCTCCTTTTCTCTTTTCTTTTTTATGGGGAATAGGGGGGTAGATTTAGGTTAAGGGGAGGAGTAGAAGGGGTGGGGGTGTTAGGTTGTAGATTTTTTTAATTTTAGATTGTATAGTTTTTTTTCTATGTAACCATGTAAATTGCTTTTGGATAATTTGTTAATTTTAATTCTGTAATTATGATTATTACTTTGTTTTCTAATAAATAAAATATTTAAAAATAGATTTGATTTATATCCCGAAAAACTAATGAATACAGAAAGTAGAGACAACATAAAAGGAATAGATTTCTTATGGATCAGAAATATAATCTAATAAATTGGCTGCATATAATGAAACCTTATGTATCGTATCACCCCTATTGATACCTTGAATGTCATTAGTCTTGAAGAGCAGTAGCTAAAGGCTCCAAGGCCAAATTAAATAACAAAGGAATAAGAGGGCAACCCTGCTGATTATTAGTAATAACCACAGCCATCAGAGCCTGATAAATTATTTTAATCCAAGAAATAAATCCAGGAGCAAAATTACATAATTTTAAGATCTCAAATAAATAAGCCCATTCGACTCTATCAAAACCTTTCTCAGCATCAAGGGATACAACACATTCAAGTTTTTCAGATGGCGATGAGTAAATAATATTAAATAATCTTCAAATATTAAAATGAGAATACTTAATCTTAATGAACCCAGCTTGATCCTTAGATATAACTTTAGGTAGAATATTCTCAAGTCTGTTGGCTAAAATTTTAGAAAGGATTTTCGAATCTACATTTAATAATGATATCAGCCTGTAGGAGGCACAATCAGTTCGGTCATCATCTCATTTAGGAATTAATGAAATAGATGCCTCATAAAAAGCTTCAGGCAAAATTCCAGAGGATATAGAATCAATGGAAACTTTACATAAATGAAAAGATAGAGTATTATTGAAGGTATTAAAACATTCCTTATCTCCTTGTATATAAAACTGGGACTTTGATTTAATAGAGGAGGTCAAGAGCAAGTCATACTGCATTTGAAGTTCTATCCTTTCTTTATAAAAATCCTCATAAGAAGTCACTGAATAAACATTAGGTCTTTTCAGTATCATTAGGAAGTCGAGCTTCCTTTCCATTGGGCATGGGAAACCACAGATACAAAAGGAGCAGAGAAAGCAAATACCAAGATACTACAAAAGCATCACGACAAAGGAAAGGAGATGGTACATGGGTAAGAATCCAATTTTAACACTAGCTTATGGAGGGGTCACCCGAAAGGAAGGCAGCTTTTTACAGAAAGGCAACATGTTATTCTTTACCGAAGGATACGGCTGATGCTAAATGAAACAGAGATTCCAAGTTTATGGCTATTGCAGTCAAAAATCCTGAAAAAAAAGAGCTGAATTTACACGAAGGTTAATAAACAATCGTCTGAGAACTTCAAAAACTCAGCTGGCCTGCTCTCTACTTATAGGACTGCAAGTATTTTTGATGCAAGGTTTAGATCACAGCTGGGTTGTGATCAACGTGTGGATTGTCTGCCAGGATTTGCCACATTTATATCATGAAGGGCTTTTATCAGATCATCAGGATTTGTAAGATGAAACAGAAAATTTTGTTAATTTGTGTTCCATAATCCATTCACGATGAGAATAAATCAGTTTTGTAATTTTATTTGCTGTAACGACTTAACTCAGTTGGAGTGAGAGTTAATAGCTTGGATTTGCATGTAGTTAATAAAGAATGAGGGCTTCCATGTAATTTGACAGTTTTATTAGAGATTCACTTTTGCACAACTTGAAGAAAATCCCATGTTCTAAAGGTGGAGATTCTTGCATAGGAAAACAGGCTGCAAAACATTTTCTGTTATTATGCATTTTAAAAGTATGCCCTTGCAAGGCAGCTGAAAGAGACAAGAGAGGAGACAAAGCCAGATTAGAATGACTGTTTGCAATGCACAGCAAACAATCACGGAGGAGGTATAGTGGAATGGCTCTTTCAGAGTGGGCATTTTGAAAGTGGCAGTGCTTGAAAGGTGTGTGTGCTAATCTTGGGGAATATGCAGACTTTATCTCTAGAGGCTTCTGCAAAGAGAACTGAGCAGATGCATGGGTAAAGACAGCCAAGGGCTATTTTGTTTTTACTTCTTAGACAGTGCAGGTGGGGTGTTAGTCATGGCACCATTATGCGCCTCCTGCAGTACATGCAACATCAGGGAGACTTCGAATGCCCCTGGTGACTGCATCCAGCTGTAGCTCCTTACTGAATGTACTAAAGAATTGGAACTGGAGTTTGATGAAATCAGGACGATCTGTGACACAGAGAGGGTCTTAGATTACAGCTATAGTGATGTGATCCCACAGAAGGTGCAGGCTGCAGGAAGTTGGGTGACCACCAGGGAAAAAGTAAAGGGAGAAGGTAGACAATGCAGAGTTTCCCCATGACCATTCCCCATATAAACAGATGTAACATTTTTGATACTGCTTGTCAGATGACCTATCAGAAAGAGGGGACACAGCATTCAGGGCAATGGCACCACAACTGGCTCAGAGAATCAGTCTGGAAGGGTAAAATCCTCTATCTGCTAGATACTTGTTATTGCAATATAAAGTAGTACATGGTACCCACTATTCCAAAACCTGACTGGCTAAATTCTATCCTAACTTAACTTCTAAATGCAATAAATGTAAAACGGAAGATGGCTCATTGTATCACATGTTTTGGTTATGTCCTTCTCTCACCAATTATTGGGAAGGTGTATTTCGAAGTTAAAGATGTATAAGAGTTAAAGATGTATAAAGTTCTTAATATTAATTTGGCTCCATCTCCTTTTATTGCCTTGTTTGGAATATGTGGGCCCAATGATCCGATTTGGAATTCTTCACAATCCCATATCGTAGCTTTTTCCTCCCTGATGGCCAGAAGGGCCACATTAATGAAACGGAAAGATGCTTTCCTCCCAGTCACTCAAAGTAGCTGTCTTGTTTGTCTCCAGAAAAAATAAAATGTTCCACTACTGTAATGAATGTAAACTTTATTTCTTTATGGAGTTCTTGCCTTATTTTATTTCCCAAAATTGTAAGCTTAACTAATTTT
Organism: Narcine bancroftii; assembly: GCF_036971445.1. Lineage (NCBI taxonomy): Eukaryota > Metazoa > Chordata > Chondrichthyes > Torpediniformes > Narcinidae > Narcine > Narcine bancroftii. The sequence goes on from NC_091471.1 coordinate 21,573,743, forward strand.
TGATTCTTGACCTCATTGTTTATTTATTTATTTCATAATCAGATAGTAGACTATGCACTTTGCCAACGGCCTCTGTAGGTTGGGGGTTGAATTTGTAGATTAGCCAGTTTATTTTTATTTTTTCCTTTTTGCATATATTATTTTTTTCAAACGGAACATAGGTTTTCTCGTCACTGATATTAGTATCATATGAATTTGATTATTGTTCTATTCCTGTTTATTTATCTATTTGCTGAATGAAATTGATAAAAATGTTGAAAAAGGAAGGGTACAATCAAGTCAAATGATAATCAAAGGAGACTCCTTTGTTAGGGACACTGATACACATTTCTGTAACCATGCTGCCTGCCTGGTGCCAGGGTTCAGGTTGTTCTGAATGGATGCAGGACATTCTGAGAGGTAAGGGTGAGCAGCTGGAGGTCATGTCCATGTTGGAACCTATGACAGAGTAAAGAAAGGAGATGTGGTCCTGTAGAATGTTTACAGGCAGCTAGGTAGCAAATTAAAAAGACAAGAAATCAATGATTGTATTTTCAGCATTGCTACCGATGCCCTGTGCTCATGAAGCAAGAAATAGGAAGGTAGTCCAATTTAATACATGATTGTGGCACAGAAGCAAGGATTTCAGATCAAGTCAAGTCATCTCCTTTATTTGTCATTCGTACCATAACTCCTCAAGCAATGCACAGTAAAGACAAAATGATGGAATTAAATATTATGTCATAATACAATAAAAATTCATGATCTACTAGTGCACATATGTTCTAGGAATTGAGGAGGCTAATGGCTTGGGGGGAAAAAAAAACTGTTGCACAATCTGGACCTGTGGGCCCAAAGGCTTTGATACCTCCTTCCAGATGGCAGAAGGGAGAAAAGTTTACAAGAGGAGTATGAGAAGTCCTTCACAATGTTATTTGCCTTCCGCATGCATCGTGTGTTGTAGATGTCCATCTTGGTAGGAAGAGAGACCCCAGTGACCTTCCCCGCTGACTCCACTATCCTCTGCAGGGTCTAATGGTCTGAGGTGGCACAGTTTCCAAACCAGACAGTGATGCAACTGCTCAGGATGCTCTCAATACATCCTCTGGAAAATGTAGTAAGGACGGAGGATGGGAGATGAGCTTTACTCAGCCTTCGCAGGAAGTAGAGGCACTGCTGGGCTTTCTTGGCTATGGAGCTGGTGCTGAGGGACCAAGTGAGATTCTCTGCCAAGTGCACACTGAGAAACTTGGTCAGCGCAGAGTGATACCCAATGGGCCATGGTGAATTCAACAACCATCTCTTTTGTTTTATTAACTTTCAGATGTAGGTCACTAGCTCTGCACCCGTCTGTAAGAGACTACACCTCATCTATCTATGCTGATTCATCGTTCATGCTGATAATGCCCACCACCGTCATATCGTCAGTGAACTTGGAAATGTGGTTTGTGCTGCATTTTGCTGCACAATTGGCAGAATGAACAGCAATGGGACACACTTCCCTGGGTGGGGGGGGGCGGTGGTGGTGGGGAGATGGGGGGTCCCTGTCCTCAGTGTAATGTTCTTAGAAGTGCTTTTTGCGATCTGGACTGCCTGAGGGATCCCCGACAGGAAGTCAAGAATCCAATTGCAGAGGGAGGTGTTTAGACCCAACAGACTCAACTTCCTTATCATGTACTGAGGTACGATTGTGTTGAATGCTGAACTGAAGTCAATGAAAAGCATTCAAACATACCAGTCCTTATTTTCCAGATGGGGAGGGCTAGATGGAGGGCAGTGGTGATGACATCATCTGTAGAGTGGCTGGATCTATATGCCAACTGCAGGGGGTCCAGAAAGGGGGGGGGGGGGGAGCAGGAACTTGAGGAGCCCCATGACGAGACTCTTGGAGCACTTCATGATGGTAGATTTGAGAGCGACATTGAGGAAGGACACTGATGACTTCTTTGGCACAGGGATAATAGTGGCTGTTTTGAAGCACGTTGGAACCACTCAGGGAGATGTTAATGATGTCGGTGAGAACATCTGCTAGCTGAGCCGCACAACCCCTGAGCACTCTGCCGGGAATATTATCCGGACCAGCAGTTTGCCTAACACTCTCCTCACATCAGCCACTGCAAGACACAGCACCTGATCATTTGGAGGAGAGGTGGGCTTCTTTCACCTCAAAATGCATGTAGAAGTTGTTCAGTGCATCTGGGATGGAGGCATCACCAGCACAGGCAAATGGCGTAGCCTTGAGGTTGGTGATATCTTGAATGCCTTTCCACGTGTTGTGTGTCCTTGCTGTCCTGAAAGTGTCTATGAATTCATTGGGCATGTGCACGCTTTGCCTCCCTGATTGCTTAGACAGCTTGGCTCTCACAATAGCTAGGATGCAGTGAACTGGGATTCACTGCTAGCTAGGGTGTTGTGCTGATGGCTGGCCCAGCCTCCCAGCTCCGCCCCCATCTGCCAACATATAACCCCGTCTAAACCCAGAACCCTTCTGAAGACTACTGTGAGACCTTAAACATAGTTATAAGCTGATAAAAGCATTTGTTCTTCCTCCAGTCATATGAGCTTTTATTCACGCTACATAAGGCTACCTTGTCACCCGCTCTGAAGACAGAGTCTCAGCTCTTCAGTGGCACACACTCCTCCACAGTCATGTATGTCTTCTGATTAGAGGAAGTAATGATTGTCTTGCACATAGTGATGGCATCAGTACCCTTACTAATGTAGCTGGTCACTGATGCAGTATACTCCAGGTTCTTTGAACATGTGTCTGTTAGTATGCTCAAAGGAGTCTAGAAGTGCCTGGATGACTCCTGCTGGCCAGGTTTTAACCTGGTTCAGAACTGGACTGGACTGTCTGACGAGCGGTCTGCATGCTGGGGTTAGTATTCCAGAGATGTGGTCTGAGTATGCAAGTTGGGGGAGGGATTGCCATGATACGCGTCGGAAATGTTTGCAAACGTAAGGTCCAACGCCTTCTCCCCTCTTGTGGCAATGTTCACATACTGATGGAATTTAGCCAACTGTGACTTGAGGTTTGCTGGGTTGAAATCCCCAGCAATTATAAAAACTCCATCAGGGTGTGCAGTCTGCAGTTCTTTCATAGCCCCAGACAGTTCCCAGATTGCCTCCTTAGTGTTAGGCCTGGGGGGGATGTACACTTCAACTGTGAGGACCATGATAAATTCCAGCAATAGATAAAATGGTATACAGCACCTAATTCAGTTCAGCCAACCCCCTAGTGAGCTCTTCAACTAGCTGCTCTGAAAATCCATCTCAATGGCTTTCTACATATTGTTTCTCTTGAGATTCAGTCCCAGCCTAGTTTTCTCAGTCAGCTTGCATGTAGAAATCCCCCATAACTCCCAAATCATTGCCCTTCTGATATACCTTTTCTATTTGCCATTGTAATTTGATGTCCACATATCGGTGACTGTTTAAAGGTCTATTATATAACAGCCAGCAGTGCATTTTAATCCTTGCCATTTCTGAACTCAACTCACAATGATCTTCTGATCCAATGTCACCTCTTTCTCGTGATTTAACGTTGTTCAAACCAACAGAGCCTCTGCTCCCTATCTTCAGCCATACAATTGACTGCCCTATCTGACCTTCCCTTCCCCAGCTCATAGCATCAGGAGTAATCTTGAGATGACCACTTTTAAGGTCCTGCCCTTCAGCCTCTTTTCTAACTCATTAAACTTATTTTGTAGGATCTCTACACTACTCCAGATTATGTCATTCATACCAATATGTATCAAAACCTCCAGCTGCTCACCCTCCCCCTTAAGAACATTCTGCACCTGCTCAAAGATATCCTGGACCCAAGCACCTAGGAGACAACACATTATCCTGGGTTGTGGTAGATGAAGTTTGTGCTCATACTCCATCATGTTGAAATAATAAGACCACACCTGAAGTTGTCAACCATTGAAGAGAAGAGCGCTTATTACAGGTTATCAGACTTAATATAGGCATACAACATGTGACCTGGCGTCATGACATCTGAAATGCTAATGACCTCATGACATAGCTACGCTGAATAGGCCAAGGATTCTCAGTAGACCAACTGGTACTGCTGAATCACTGTGCCTCGTTGCTTTAGTGGCTAGATGCCAGTAGATAGGAGGGTGTTGTTTCTAGCTGTCACAAGACAGGAGCTGTTAGTGTTGGTTCTGCCCCCCCCCTCCAAACGTACTGCTACAGGGTCTCTTTTACAACTATAGAATCTCCTATCTGTTCCCCTGACTATCCAGTTCCCTATGACTTTTGTTCTATAATCTATCTCACTTCACCCTTCCCTACTAGTGCTCGGGGCCAACTTCGGTGCTATCGGTCTGGCTGTTGCCTGGCTCAGGTAGGCCCTACCCTTCAGCGGTATCCAAAAGTGCAAACTTCTTATTGAGGAGAATGGCCACAAAGGTACCCTGCAGTGCCTGTCTATTTCTTTTCCCTCTTCTGCCTGTCACCCAGCTACCTCCTCCTGCCCCCAAGGTGTGATTACATCTCTGTAACTTCTGCCTAGCATGTTAAATCAAGTCAAGATTATTGTCATCTGATTTCATCATCAATGAAACTGCATTCTCCGGTCCTCAGTGCAAAACAGAGAGATCCACAACCAGACATAATGCACATACAGACAAACAATACATATGCAAGATGAGTACTCATCTATCTAAATAGGTGAAAAAATGGGAGACTCGGATGGTTACTGTGGGCAGTACCTTTGGTCGTTCAGTATTCTCACTCCCCTTGTCCTCCCAAATGATCTGGAGATCATCCTACTCTTGCTCCAGTTCCCTAACATGGTCTCTCTGAAGATGCATTTGGGTGCACTTCTCACAGATGCTGCCATCAGGGATACTGTTTGTTTCCTTGACTATCAACTTTCTGCAAGAGGAGCAGGCCCCACCTGACTGTGTTATGTTGGGAAAGTATCAGGTTCAGTGGGTTCACAGAGAGTTGAGTCCATATGCATATGAACCAGGGGAGGGTGGTTGGGGGGAGCGAACTGCCCTGCCAAATTTAAACAAAACAGTTGGGAAACTTTGGGCAAAGCAAGAAAAAAAAGATCAGACAGAGAAAGCAAAAAAGATTTTAAAAATTAACAATAATGGCGGCCCCACTCCACCACATCTCAGCTCTAGGCACCTTCATGCCTGGGGCGCCATCCATCTCTCCCCCAACCTGGGGTCAGGACATGGGCCATGACCTCCTTCAAGAACTGGCTCGTTGCTGGGGCAATAGCACTCAGCGTCAGTGTTGATGCCCTGCAATGTCAGTGCGCATTCGCCAGGGCTGGCCGTCATATGATAGGGCGGTCACAGCCTGGGCGCAGGATTGTTGCTAATGGATTGAATGACTTGATGTGAACTTCCTGCGTCTCTGCACAATGACTTCAGAGTGTCTGTGTCGCATCATCCTGCGTTGTTCCCACAGCAATGGGTTGGACGATGAAGTAGCCCGGGCCTTGGGACGGATGTGAGTCTTGGCTTCGGTCGGAGCAGGGTCAGAGCAGTCAGGGACAGCCCTCCTGCACCCGGTGTCTGCGTCGGCAGCTGGTTCGCGGAGCAGGCAGTGGCCTGTGTCTGGACCCAGAGGTGAGATATGAGGGGGCCCGGCAAAATCAACTCCTCTGCCCCTCTTGTCCAAAATGTCCCCACACTGCGCATGGATGTACACTCCAACTATGAGGACCATGGTAAATTCCTGCAGTAGATAAAATGGACTATGTCTGACAGTTTCAAATTCCACCAGTGCTGAGCACTAATTGGAGTCCATAAACACACAAGTCACCACCTCAGACTTTACCAGAAAGAGCAGTCCAAGATAAAGAGAGGTCATCCAGTTGAATGGTGGTATCCAGGACTCTCTTGCTGAGCCATGTTTCAGCTGAGACCCAAACACAACAGTCCCTGTATCACGCAGAGCAGACCTCTGGAGTCAGGTGTGGTCCACTTTGTTCTCCAGGGAACAGGCATTGGCGAGCAGGATGGACGAGAGAGCCGGGCGGCCTCCACCTCATGCACCATTTCTGTCTTCTCCATAATCCCAAGTCCTTAAGACCTAGACCCCACAGTAACCTGTGGTCGTGTAACTTAACCCGCAGATCTTCCTGAAGATAAGTGGAGGAGTTTCTAAATATCATTAAATACTGGAGGTTGTAGTTGCATCGGGTAACCATATTACATGCATTTTGTAAGAAAATTAGACACACTATTTAATGCTATATAACTAAAAAAATTTAAATAAATGAACGGTCCTGGAGAGCCACTGTGTGCTACGTTGCGACGCCTCCTTGCCTATGTTTGGGTCATTGAGGTTTCCAGCGTAGCTGAGACCTGCATCAAGAGGGATACGTTCCATCTAAACTGGAAACCTCAATGACCCACACATTGGCGAGAAGGCGTCGCAACGTAGCACACAGTGGCTCTCCAGGACCGTTCATTTATTTAATTTTTTTTAGTTATATAGCATTAAATTGTTATTCTCACAGGGAGGTTTGCCAGTGCCACTTGGGAAAATTTAAACTAGAATGGCAAGAGGGTGGGAAACAGAGCAGCAGGGTAGTAAATGTTGAGGTGATGGTGAATGTTATGGCAAGGAAGGACTGGAAGGGACAGGTGAATGAACGCAGTGAGATTGATGGCTAAAGTGTAATGAGCATTATGGGGAAGGCAGCTGAAGTTAAAGTGTGGATCAGTATTTGAATTGTAATTTCAAGGCCACTACAGAGCCTGATGAAAGAGGTACCGGGCTTTCAGCGCAACTTTTCTACATTTTGAATGGTTTCAATGGAACAGAGAGAGGGGTAAAAGAGGTGAATGTATTGCATTGCTGATCAGGGAGAGTGTCACAGCTGCACTCAGAGAGGACAATAATAGACAGTTCATTTACTCCAAGTATGGATAAAAATCAAAAATGTGAAAGGTACAATTACACTTATAGAGTTATACTATAAGCTTCCCAATCACCATTCAGAAATACAGGAACATCTCTGTAGACAGATTATAGAAAGGTGTAAAAGCAGCAGGATTGTCATAGTGGGAAGTTTTAATTGTCCCAATATTGACTGGGAACATAAAACATTACAGCACAGTATAGGCCCTTCGGCCCATAATTTTGTGCCGACCCATACAACTTACTCGACAATTGAAACCTTCCCTCTCTTACCCCTATAACCCTCCACCTTACCTGCCTCCATGTGACTGAGACTTTTAAATATCCCTAGTTAACCAGCCTCCACCACCATACCTGCCAATGCATTCCAGGGGCACCCACCCATGAAACTCCCCTAAACTTTCCATCCTTATCCTTACACGAATGTCCTCTGGTATTCACTATTGTTGACCTGATAAAAAAAAGGTGCCCTGCGTCCACTCTATCTATGTCTCTCATAATCTTGTAGACCTCTATAGAGTCACCTCCCTTCCTCCTTTGCTCCAAAGGGAAAAGCCCGAGCTCTGTTCGCTTTGTTTCATAAGACATGTTCTCCAATCCAGGTAACATCCTGGCAAATCTTCTCTATACCCTCTCCAAAGCTTCTACATCCATCCTGAAATGAAAGAGAAGAACTGAACACAATATTTCAAGGGTGATTAAACCAGAGCTTTATTGAGCTGGAACATTGCGTCACAAGTCTTGAACTCAATGTCCCGACTAACGAAGGCCAGCATAAGATAAGTATTTTTAACGGCCCTATCAACCCTATCAACTGAGATGGGATATATGCCAGCCATTTCAGGGAGTGCAGGCCATTATAGCCTACAAAGTGAGGGGGCACACCATAGATGGCTGTGATGCTTCATTATCTGATGAACTGAACAGCTTTTATGCCTGCTTTGAGAAGGGGAACCTAACAGTGCCTACGAGAATCTCTGCAAAGTCTGAGGACCCTGTGATATCTGTCTCTGAGGCTGGTGTCAGAACATCATTCAAGCTAAGTAGTGGTGAGGGTCACCATCTCTGAGGATCCGTCCTGCAGTCTCCACGTCAATGCAATAATGAAGAAGATTCACCCGCAGCTATACTCTGTGAGGTGTTTGAGGAGATTTGGCAGATCACTGAAGACTCTTGAAAACTTTCTACAGGTGCACTGGGGAGAGCATTCTGGCTAGTTGCATCACTGTCTGGTACAGAGGTGCCAATACTCAGGACAAGGAAAAAACTCTAGAGGTTGGGGAATTTGAAGTTCCCCACAACAAAAAAACTGCTATTTTTTGCACCAATTTAAAATCTGCCTGCTTATTTGGGGCCTTTAGACTACTCCAATAGAGTGATCGCTCCCTTCCTGTTGCTGACTTCCATCAACCCTATCAACTGAGATGGGATACATGCCAGCCATGTCAGGGAGTGCAGGCCATTATAGCCTACAAAGTGAGGGGGCACACCATAGATGGCTGTGATGCTTCATTATCTGATGAACTGAACAGCTTTTATGCCTGCTTTGAGAAGGGGAACCTAACAGTGCCTACGAGAATCTCTGCAAAGTAGGCAATTCCTCCCTAATGTCCTCCTTTTCTGCAGCTGTGATACTACCCCTGATTTGTAACACTACTCTCCCCCTACTCCATCCTTTTATTTCCCTACCTATCCCTTTTAAAACAACTAAACCCAGTATCTGCATCAGCCAATCTTATCTGTGCGTTAGCCAGGTCTCTGTAATAATTACAACATCATAACTCCATGTACTGATTCATGTTCCAAGTTTATCTTATTCCTCATACTTCTTGCATTGAAATAAACCAATTTCAATCTTTCCAGCTGAAGCACGGTTGGCGGAGAGGTAAGTGTAACACCTTTACAGCGCCATCGATCAGGACTGGGGTTCAAATCCTGCACTGTCTGTAATGAGTTTGTACATTCACACCGTGTCTATGTTGATTTTCCCCAGGGGCTCCGGTTTCCTCCCACCATTTGAAATGTACCAGGGGTGTATGTTAATTGGGTGTAAATTGGGCAGTACGGACTGAAATGGCTTGTTACAGTGTTGTATGTCTAAATTTAACATTTAAATTTAAATATCATTAAAAAGAGAAAGGAAGTGTGTGTAAGAGTTAGGAAGCTAAAATTGGACAGGGCTCTGGAGAAACACAAGGTCTGTAGGAAAGAGGTGAAGCAGGGGATTAGGAATGTCAAAGGAGCAGGTTAAAAAGAATTGCAAGGTATTGTATACCTACATTAAAAATAAGAATGTGACGAGGGAAAGGATAGGATAAAGGAGGAAATGAATGCTTGGAACCAGAGGATGTGAGTGAAGTACAAAATGAATATTTCACATTTATATTCGCAAAGGAGCAGGATATGGAGTAAACATCCGCAGACACCGTGGTTGAAATACAAACACAATGCTGAAGAAACTCAGCAGGGCAAACAGTGTCCTTTATTTAGCAAAGATAAAGATATATAACCGGCTTGAGCCCTTCATCAAGGCAGGCACCCAAACCAAATGGAAGTGTGGGAAGGGCAGGGTCCCTAAGGCAGGAGTTAATAGATGGATAAGGGAGGGAGGGCACACCAGCAAAGAGGGGTAGGAGGGATGGCTCGTTGAATGGAGAGGGAAGCAGGGCATGGCAGAGAGTGAAAGGGAACATAGTGTGGAGAATTGTTTTGAGATCATTAAAGTCAGGGTGCTGTGTCTTTTGAAGAGCAGTACAGTAAATAAGAGCAGTACAGTAAATAAGAGTAGTACAGTAAATAAGCCACCAGGGCCTGATCTGATATTTCACAAGGTAAATCACAAAAATCTGTAGACAACATGGTTGGAGTAAAAACACAAAATGCTGGAGAAACTCAGCTGTTCAAACAGTGTCGTTCATATAGCAAAGGGTAAAAATACATCACTGACTTTTCGGGCTTAAGCCCTTCACAAAGGTATGGAAGAATGTCGGCAGGCCTCCAAATGAAAGGGTGGGAGGGAGAGGAAAAAGCAAAAGGTGATAGTTGGAGAAGGAAAAGAGGGGCCAGCAACGATCAGAGGGAGGAGCGATGGCTGAGTGAGTGGAAAGGGAAGAGAGGGAGGAGAACTGAAAAAACTGGAAAGAGGAGGGGGAAAAAAAGGTGAGCAGGTTAGCAGAATCCAGAGAAGTCAATGTTAATGCCACCTGGCTGGAGAGTGCCCTGACAGAAAATAAGGTGTTGTTCCTCCAATCTGCGGGTGGTCTGGGTGGGATAGTACATAAGGCCATGGACAGACATGTGATTATGGGAGTGAGACTCAGAATTAAAATGGTTGGCTACTGAGAGGTCTCTTATTGTTGCTGTAGTGGAGGGAATGGAGGTACTCAGTGAACCAATCTCCCAATTTGCGACCAGTATCTCTGATGTAGACAAGGCCACAAAGGGAGCACCGGATGCAGTAAATGAGTCCTGTAGATATACAAGTCTCTTGGTGTCTTAAAACATAGCCGGAAACTTAAATGCAAACAAAGGGATAGAAAGGCCTGTTTGAGGTCCAGGACCATGGTGAGGGAGGAAATGTGGGCGCAAGTGTTGGACCTCGAGGCCACAGGGGAAAGTGCCGGTGTGGGGGGGGGGGGAGGGAAGGGATGAGTGCATGAGGGAATCAAGAAGGGAGTGGTCCCTACTGAAGGCGGAGAAGGGAGGAGAATGGAAAATGTGTCTGATGGTAGGATCCTGTAGTAAGTTCCGGAAATTCCGTAGAATAATGTGTTCAATGTGGAAGCTGGTGGGTTGGTAGGTGAGGATGAGGTGATAGTTGGAGAAGGGAAGGAGGGGCCAGCAATGATCAGAGGGAGGAGGGATGGCTGAGTGAGTGGAAGGGATGAGAGGTGAGGGCAGATAACGGGAAATGGAGGAGATGCAAGTGAGGGCTGAGTTGATGGAGGTGGAGGGGAAGCTATATTTTTGGCAGACATTTCGGAAGATTTGGACTAGAAGGTCTCATCTTGGGAACAGATGTGGCGGTGATGGAAAAATGGAGAGCAGGGGATAAAATCCTTGCAGGGGACAGGGTGTGAAGAAGTGTAGTCAAGGCAGTTGTGGGAGTTGGAGGGGTTGTAATATATGTTGGTGGAAAGCTTGTCTCCCAAGATGGAGATAGAGAGATCGAGGAAGGGGAAAGCGTTGCCAAAGATGGACCACGTGAGTTTGAGAACGGGGTGGAAGTTGGCTGCAAAGTGGATGAAGTTGACAACCTCATTGCGAGTGCATGACGCAGCCCCGATGTAGTGGTTGAAATATCAGAGGAAGAGTTGAGGGGTCTTGACTGTGTAGGCTTGTAGCAAGGATTGCTCCACAAAGCCCACAAGTGGGCAGGTGTAGATGGGATCCATGCAGGTACCCATGGCTAGTCCTTTAATTTTGCTTAAAGTGACATCTGAGAAGTTTCTGAGGATTTGTCAAAGATCTTTCTATTCTTAATAACAACAGAAAATGTTCGGAAATCATAGTCTGCTGAACCTTACATCAGTGATGGGGAAATAACTGGGACAGGATTAATACAGTTTTGATATAGTCACCATGGCTTTGAGTGCAGTAGGTCATGTTGTACCAATGCAATTGAATTTTGAAGAGCTGATGAAGGTGGTTGATGCATGTAAATCTGCGGACATTGTCTACGTGGACTTTAGTACTTCATCTATACTTCCCGTTGCCTTGGGAGATCAGCCAAACTACTAAAAGACTCATCCTATCCCAGCCACACTCCATCCTCTTCTTCTCAGGAAGAAGATTCACGAGTGTGAAATTACATACAACCAGATTGAAGGACAGTTTCTTTCTTGCCATTATCAGACTCCTTAATGAACTGGACACTTGCAAAATTGCCTTTGCTCCGTCATAACTGATGGTTCTCTCTGTAACTCTGCAGTCCTGTACTATGTAGGAGATGTTCAGTTGGACCGTTCGCAAAACAAATTTTCTCACTGAGTTTTGGTGCATGTGACAATAAACCTGAAATTGAATAAAATAACATGGGAGATAGAAGCAGGATAATTGCCCCTTGTTGCTGCACTACCATTCAATTAGATCCATATCAATTAATCCCTGAATATTCATAAAATTTGGTGATCTTTGTCTTGAATATACTCAGAGCCTGCATAGTCTGTTTGGGAAAAGAATTCCACAGATTCACAAAAAATTATTTTCATCTGTCCTTAATGGCTTTCTCCTTATTTTAAGATTGCAACCCACTAGTTCTGGACACCTAAACAGGTAAATTGCCTTCCTTGCATCCACCTGGTCATGCCTGTTCTTCCCCCTAACCCTGCATCTACTTTGGAGCTATTGGATCTCCCAGTTCCATTCGGTCATTGACCTGAAACTTTAACTTCATTCATGCAACTTGCTATGTTGGGTTGGGGCTTTTCTGATCTTGGTATGTATTTTCAGAACTAATGATCATTGGAATAACAGGAATCATCCTGCGTTTCCCCACATACAGACAGAAATCATTGAATGCAAACAAAAATTGCACCGCAGTCTGTTGGAGAAACCTGACAGCTGTTTCATTATGTTTTGTGTGATTGGCATTAGAATCAAATGCTGGGGTTGATTTCACACTTGGATCGAGAATTATGAATGGGAATTGAAACTGGCACATTCAGAATTCCAGGCTTGGATTACATTCACACTTGGATTGGTTTGCGGTTATCAGGAGTCAAACTGCCACATTAATAGATTTTTCTGCAGGTCCTGCTTTTTATAACTGTGCATTCTCAAACTTCTATCCCTTTGTTTGCATTTAAGTTTCCGGCTATGTTTTAAGACACCAAGAGACTTGTATTATATTTTGTAAACAGCACCATTGTCTGGTAAAATAAGAAAAATGGCTTTTTTTTTATTTGCTTTAAAATTGCATGATTTGGTTTCAAGACACCTGCTGTCTTTCAGCTGTGAAAGATATTCGGCAGAATATTATCTATCTTGTCCTATAATTTTCTTACTGATAGGTTTTTGTTGGAGATGTGATTGCACATCAGCCAACACACAGTATCAGCATCTCGTTCTCTTACCTGCGGGCACAAACTATCGATCTGGGTTGCTGCCATGCGAACCAACTTGACGCCTTCTTCGTTATTTGAGATGGAGCAGGCAAGATTTGCAACCTGTAATTTGGACAGAAAATGAGAAAGTATATTACCAAGCAAATTTGTCTCATCCCTAATGTGCATCTGGAAAAGGAAATCAAAAGGACCACATTATATGTAAACAATTCTGCACCTCATTTGCAACAAAGCAGAAGCAACCAGATATTTGGAAGATTGGTTGTTCATAAAATTCTACTGACTTTCCTCCTGATATTGGTTATTTTGAAACATGTTCTGAGATGTTCCTTGGTTCCATACAACTCTCTACCTGGGAATGAGCTCTTCCAGATTGGAATAAAGCTTGAGCACTGGGTGTGGATTGACCATCTATTTAATTCTCATCTTTATGTGTTTCACTCCATCAAGGACTCCTACAAGGGGCAGCCTCTCTCCTCAAGGTCCCCCACAACCAAGACCATGGCCTCTTCGCTCTGTTATCATCGGCAAAAAGGTACAGGAGCCTGAAGATGAGCACTCAGTGTCACAAGGGCAGCTTCTTTCCCTCTGCCATCAGATTCCTGAATGAACAATCAACCACAGACATTGCCTTACTTTGATTCTTTTTCTTGCATTATTTTTATTTATTTTGTACGGTGGTTTATAAAAATAAAATGTTTGTACTGTGATCCTGCCACAAAACAACAAATTTTGTGACATTGGCGTGACAATAAATTCTGATTCTGATTTGAGTGTTTTCATCCCAGGTCACCACCCAATATCTCCTTGGGAATGTGGTTTCTGGGAGAGGAGATAATGATGTTACCCATTCTTTCTTTAAAGGGTTAAGTACCTTTAAGAGATTGAGTCTTTGACTTTAATTCGATCTCACATCTCTCTCAGAGTGCAAGACAGGCTTGAGAAGTGAGATAAGGATGGGGAACAGGAAAGGGAGAAGGTAAAGTGGAGTGGGATTCACTTTATGAATACAGATTGGATGGATTTTGTGATGATTTGGGAGGCTGAAAAAAATCATGGAAGGTACCATTGAGGCATTCTGAGAAAGACGAGTTGTGGGAAAATAAGATGGAACTTTACAGGTGACAACAAAGGGAGATGGATCTGCAGTAAAATGCTAACATTCATAAAATGTTGGTGTTCAGGGAATGAGAAAGGATAACGTTGAAGAAGTTGAGTTGCTAGTGATAGAAAAAAAGGGAATGAGAGTTCCAGAGATGATGGAAATGGAAGAGGTCAACGCCAGGCAATGATTTAGAGGAAGGAAAATGTGAGGAGAAATCGGAACCACACACTAAATGATGATTTATGACTGTTGCGTTCAAACATAGCTAGATTGATCATTGGGCACTGATCGATTGACTTCAAAATGTTTTAGTCAACTTCATATCAGCAAGTTGGTCCTTCTCAACAGATGGAATTTTCACTTTCTTTGTTAGCAAGCAGGATGACAGGGTAAAGAGATGAAAAACCTGGTACTGATAAGTCCGCATCATTTTATATTGCATTGAAACAGCTTTTAAAAGTGATTATAACAATTTATAAATATTCTTTTCAAAATGACGACACTGAGGCCAGTGGTGGGTGGGTTCAGTGGTGGAGAAGGATGAAAAGAAAATCTCTCTCAGCATCCAACCTGCTGTGTTTCAAACACACAGAAAAGTAACAAGCAGATCACTTTTCCTGTATATTCCCTGGTAGCACAGCAGGCATCGAGTTGCCTGCAAGAGATTTGCTTTGTGACTTATCCATTTGAAAAGCGTCCCCAAGTAATGCCGAACACTCATTCTGAACTGGGAGCAGACGATCATCTGTTCACAGTTCATGGTTTGCAATTTTGTTGAACTAATACTGAAAGCACTTCAAATAGAATGTTATGATAAAAATATCACACTGTCCTGGACAGCTGGGTATCTTAGAGCTCATTTAAATCACCCCATGTCACCATGCTTCACGATTTCTACACTTCTCTAAGAAACGTTCTTCACTTCGTGATAAATAATCTCCGTTTTGAAAAAGAACTTGTTGATTGATTCCTAATAAATTTTTATGAGCAAGCCCTGACCTATTTCTCCATGTGAGTGTGCATTTTCTCTCTCTCTCTCTCTCTCACACACAAGAATGCGTGCCCCAGAACTTGCATATCAAGACAGAGCTGTGTTTCAGGTGTTCACTTGACACTATTACACTTGCAGATGAATGTGCCGGTGGGGGCACTGTGCCAGCCAGTTGCCTTTGCGTGCATGACTCATGTTGTCACTCCTGTTGTCTTGGTACCTGGCAGTTATGGCAGCTGATCAGGAGAAGAGTGGCTGCCAGCAGAATTGTGGGGGATGTTTCACGACCTGTGAATGAGGACTGTGACCTGCACTTCTATGACTGCTGCAGTGTTTGAGGAACTGTAAAAATGTACGTCAATATTGTTTTTTCAACAGTCCTGACTTGAAGCAACAACCATCGTTCAAAACATACCGACGTTGCAGGTTAATGGGGTGTAAATTGGGTGGCACAGACTTGTGGACCGAAATGGCCTGTTACAATTTAAATCTAAATTTAAAAAAACAAAGGAAATCTGCATTGTAGAGTGAAGAACCTTAGCTATGTTGTAATTGATGTGAGTGGGTTACAAGGAAGAATTAATGGGAGAATCGGATTGCTCTACCATCTCGAGGAGACTTATTTGGCCAATTGGCCTCCCTTAATGGGAGGAGAAAATAATAAAAATGTGGACATACGGAACTTAAATGGCAAAAGAATTCTGTTTTGAGGCATTTTTGAATTGCTAGGAACACAGGTGGAGGAAGAAGAAGAATGATCTTCTCAGGATGTGGCCTACCAAATGCAGAAGGATATGAACACAGCTCAGGCAATCACATAAACCTCCCCTCCCTGCATCATCTCGATTTGTACCCCCTTGGTGCCTTGGAAAAACAGTTAACATGCTAAAGGACTCATCCCACTTTGGCCACACTTTCTTTTCCCTCATTCCAATAGGAAAAGCGTATCACACACCAGCCAATTCAAGGCCAATTTCTTTCCCTTCACTATTAGATTATGGAACAAACCTCATACCCAGTAAAATAATGTTTCCCTTGTTCCATTTGAACTGATCACTCACTGTAACTTTTATTCTTCTGTTGATTTATGGTTAGACTTGCTGTTTTCAGTGTACAATGGCACAGTAAACTTGAACTTGAGGTTTGTACTTCCAGCATTTTCTCTCCTTCAGAGAAATCCAAATGGCCAGTATTTTGTCAATTTGCTGCTTTTCAAAGGGTTAAGTCCATTAAGGTTAATGAGACTCACTTAGAGCCTTGGTATGAAATGTATATTCATGTCATCCAGATACACTTATTGCTAATCAGAGCTCATGAGACCTCTGGAGGAGTCTAGAGCCATACAGTTGTCAAGTTTTACAGCATAAAAATGTGTCAAAGTTGTCTACCCAAACAAGTCCTATTTGCCTGTATTTGGCCCAGATCCCTCTGAACCATTCCTAACTATGTACCTGTCTAAATGTGGCAAAGTTGTTTTCCATGGTAGGAGAGTCAAGGATAAGAGGGGACAACTTCAAGATTGAAGCACGCCCATTTAAAACAGATGCGGCGGAATTTCTTTAGCTACAGAGTGGCCAACTTCTGAAATATGCTATGATGTCCAGCTCTGAAGACCAGGTCACTGAGTGTATTTAGGGCAGAGATTAACAGGTATCTTAATAGTCAGGGTAACAAAACTTATGGGGAGAAGGCAGGGGAGCGGGGCTGTGCAGGGGAATGGATCAGCTCATGGTGGAATGGTGGAGCAGTCACAATGGGCCAAATGACTACTTGTGTTCCTATATCTTATGGTCTGTGCCTTTTAGGTGAGTATCTCATCAATCCCACATTCAAAATAAACAGTAACAAAAGCCTCGAAATATAAGAGCTGACTCCTAAATCTTCAGTTTTGCTACTTGATGAGAAAGCCCAGATAAAATAATTTCCAAATTCATTTTGGGTCCTGTTGCAGGGTCTCGACTTTAAACATGAACTCTCCATTTGCTTTAACAGATGCAGTTTGACCCATTGAGTTCCTCCAGTAGCTTATAATTTTGCTACAGACTACGGCATCTTCACTCTTGTGTCTCCAGATGCAAATAATTCTGACTCAAATTCCAGCAAAATTGGCTGAAATTTACTGTATATTCATGTGTAAAAGTCTAATTTTGTGGAGCAACTTTTAGGTTAAAATTTATGGGTTCAACTTTAATGAATACTACTTTTGACTGTGGTAAATACCTGCATTGTTCGGGGCACTGGGAGCTCTGATGGGTGGGCAGCCAGCTGGAACCGAGTGGAAAGTCCAAGATTGGGAGTTCGGGTGGTCGGGACCAGAGGGAAAGTCTGTGTTTTGAGCATTGGGAGCTCAGATGGGGCCTAGGAGACAACCCACAGTTATGGTGTCAGGAGCTCAGATGGATAGGCGAGAGTCCACACTCGAGGCGATGGAAGCTCCGGTGAATGGGGGGGCTGGGTCAACAGGTTCTCTGGAGGGTGGGGCCTGGGCAAGAGATAGTGGTTGGGGCATCAGGAACTCTGATGGGCGAGTGAACGGCACATTTGGATCTTGGATGGTCAGGTGGACAGGGCCAAAAATAGCAGGGTTGATTTATAAATGGTATCAACTTTTTTTTTCTCTTCTTTTTTTCTTTGGCTTGGATCCGCGGACAAAGATTTATGGAGGGGTAATGTCCACGTCAGCTGCAGGCTCATTTGTGGCTGACAAGTCCGATGCGGGACAGGCAGACATGGTTGCAGCGTTTGCAAGGGAAAATTGGTTGGTTGGGGTTTGGTGTTGGGTTTTTCCTCCTTTGTCTTTTGTCAGTGAGGTGGGCTCTGCAGTCTTCTTCAAAGGAGATTGCAGCCCGCCGAACTGTGAGGCGCCAAGATGCACGGTTTGAGGTGATATCAGCCCACTGGCGGTGGTCAATGGGGCAGGCACCAAGAGATACCTTTAGGCAGTCCTTGTACCTCTTCTTTGGTGCACCTCTGTCTCGGTGGCCAGTGGAGAGCTCACCAACTGAAAAACCTCACAAAGATTAGCGTATACAGAGCCATTATCATACCCACACTCCTGTTCGGCTCTGAATCATGGGTCCTCTACCAGCATCACCTACGGCTCCTAGAATGCTTCCACCAGCGTTGTCTCCGCTCCATCCTCAACATTCATTGGAGCGACTTCATCACCAACATCTAAGTACTCGAGATGGCAGAGGGCGTCAACATTGAATCCACGTTGCTGAAGATCCAACTGCACTGAGTAGGTCACGTCTCCAGAATGGAGGACTATCGCCTTCCCAAGATCGTGTTATATGGCGAGCTCTCCACTGGCCAGTGCGACAGAGGTGAACACCAAGACACAAGAGCAACTCGTCCGTGAACTACTCTTTGCAGACGATGCCGCTTTAGTTGCCCATTCAGAACCAGCTCTTCAGCGCTTGACATCCTGTTTTGCAGAAACTGCCAAAATGTTTGGCCTGGAAGTCAGCCTGAAGAAAACTGAGGTCCTCCATCAGCCAGCTCCCCACCATGACTACCAGCCCCTCCACATCTCCATCGGGCACACAAAACTCAAAACGGTCAACCAGTTTACCTATCTCGGCTGCACCATTTCATCGGATGCAAGAGATAGACAACAGACTCGTCAAGGCAAATAGCGCCTTTGGAAGACTACACATAAGAGTCTGGAAAAACAACCAACTGAAAAAATGGTATCAACTATTACATACATATATATAGTATATCTTTTGTTCCTGAAATTATGACCAAGAGATTGTGGCTGTGAAATTCTTAGAGAAGTTCCAACTCTATCACTTGACGAGCAGCCATTAAGGTGGAGCAGCCATGTCAGAATTCCCAGCTTGAATTCAGAACAAATCAGGCCAAACAAGTAAATACATCAAAGATTTCACTCAAAAACAGAATGATCAAATAATAATTGACATTGTAGAAGTGAAATTTTAGCTTTCCTATTTCATTTTCGGCATGGGAGTATGTCTGCATAATTTATCAAGGTGTATATAACCATCCAAATCTGCTCTTCAACTCTGCTAAGCCTGTCGTTACCAAACAATATATTACACGTTAAAGGCTTGCAAATCCTCAGCACACCACATTTCATCGTTGGCATGTCACCTCATTCATGCTGCACTGACTTGTCATTTAATTTAAGGGATTTTACAGCTAAAAGTTTTCCTTGGCAAATCCATCGGTGCAAATATAATCCAGCTCTTTGCATTGCATCAACATCCTGCTGACTGGATACACTTGCATCAACTAAGGAAATACTAATGAAAATTCAACATTGGTTATCAGAATTGTTTAGATTCCAAAGGGACTGTCTTTTATAGACTCTTAACAGGAAATTAAAGCAATAACTGAATACAGCAAAGCCATTTATAAATGACTGCTTGGGCTTTCCTCAAATAGAACTTTTCTTGAAAACTGAAAGGTTTAATTTTTGTACATTAAAGACAGATATTTCCAAGGGGGTCTTGGGACTGTAGATGCAGAGGTCACATTTGTACTGGCTAATGAGTTTAGGACTCAAGGGAGGTCACTTAGTTTGAATTGAGGAAAAGTGTCTTCATCAAAAGGAGAGGGAATCCTTGAAATAATCTACCATGGAAGGTTGTTGAGACCTGATCACTGGTTGCATTCTAAAGGAAGAGATAGATTTTTAGATACTAAAAAAAAAATCAAGGGATGTGAGAGGGCAGGAAAATCAGCCATGTTAATAAATGGCAGAACAGGCTCAAAGAGCTCTTGGTTTTCATGTTCTAGTCATCAAGTTTATTGTCATCTGATTGTAAAAGTAGAATGTATTGAAACAGCATTCTCCGGTCCTCAGTGCCAAACATGCAAACAAACAGACATACAATACATACACAAGACAAGTATTCATGTATACAAATAAATGTTGTTTTGTGAATTTGAGGGCCTCAGTTGGTGAGTGTGAGCAGTTCCTTGTGGTTGTTCAGCATTCTCACTGTCTTTGGGAAAAAGCAGTTGCTCAGCCCGGTGGTGTAGGAGACAGCCCACAGTTATAGTGTCGGGAGCTCAGATGGACAGGCAGCCAGGGCCTAGGCGAGTCCACAGTCGAGGCGATGGAAGCACCGGCGGATGGGGAGCTGGGTCAACAGGTTCTCCGGAGGGTGGGGCCTGGGCAAGAGATAGTGGTTGGGGGATCAGGAGCCCTGATGGGCAAGTGGCCTGCGCATTCGGACCTTGGATGGTCAGGTGGTCATACTTCGGTATCTCTCCCCTGACACAGCAACAGCTGAAAGGTGCTGTGTGCAGGGTGGGAGGCATCCTCGATAATTTTGCACGCCCTCTTCAGACCGATCCCGATAAATCGCGTCGATTGGGGGCTGGGGGGTGGGGGGGAAGAGTCCAGTGATCCTCTCTGCCACTCTTATGGTCTAATAATGTCCTTTCCTCACATCCATCTCCCTGACCCTCATAACCTTGATACAATCCTGTATAAATGATCATTTTCAGCTCCATACATGATTACTTCACTTGCCAACCCCCATACAATTGAAAATGCAATGTATTTTATTTCTTTTTAGAATGTAAAAACCTGTCCAATTTCTTCCTTCAGACATCTATTCCTTCTACATTCCATTGTTTTATATTTTTAAGAAACAAACATTTTCATGTCATCCAATCATCACATTTTGATTTATCATGCACTTTTCAATCTGATTGTTGATCTGAATTATTGGAGACTTTTTCACTAGCGTTTCTCTATTTTTGACCCTGCATTCTTTAATCATGAGCCAGACAGGATGATGGAACAGTCCACATCTTCAACTCTGTCTGTCCTGTCTGATTGGAGAAACAGTTTGCTACAGAATTGTCTATCTTTCCAACAATTCACATACTGTAAAACTTTGTCATTTACCCTAATAGATTGGTCTGACAAGAGGATGCAGTTTCAAGTGGAAATGAAGAGGCAAGGTTGATGGTTTGTAGGGTTAATTATTTGGTTTTGCCAAAGCACTTGCACATGAATATGAGCAGTGTCTTCTCTCCGTGTTGTATAATTCCATAATTCTTTGCTTCATTCCATCCAAAAATCTGGATAACTTGGAAACAGTACACAATTTACAGCTCCCTCAGACACTTAAACAAGATTTCACAGAAATTTCTTGGAGGAGAAATTTGTCTGTTGTCATCATTTTAAATATGCAATATAGTAAACTTATATACATTGCTATTTAAATTGAACTCTAAAGAAGTCAATGGAGCCAGATTTAAAAACACAGTTCCCCTTGCACTTATAGCAAATTATAGAAATTTACAAATTTAGGATCATAAGACATGGGAGCAGAAAAAGGCTATTCAGCCCATCGAATCTGGCCTGCAATTTAATCATGAGCTGATATATTTTCCCACTCAGCCTCATTACCCTTCTCCCCATAACTTCTGATGCCCTGGCAAATCAAGAACCTATCAATCTCTACCTTAAATATGCACAATGACCTGGCCTCCACAACTGCCTGTGGCAACAGATTCCACTGATTCACCACCCTCCAGCTGAAGAAATTCCTACGCATCTCTGTATTAAGTGGTTGTCCTTTAAATCCTGAAGTTGTGGCATCTCATCCTAACTCTCCCACCATGGGAAACAACCTTTCAACATCTACTCTGTCTATGTCTTTCAAAATTCAAAATTTTTCGATGAGATTCCCCTCATTCTCTTAAATTCCAATGAATACAGGCCACGAGGTGGCCAAATACTGCTCTAACTCCATCAGTGCATGACTCCACTGTCATCGGCAAGATCCCAAACAATGGCAAGACAGAGTATACCTCTTAACGTCAACAAGACAGAGGATCTGGTCATTAAATTTAGGAAACCAGGTGGTAGGTGGGATATGGGAGGGCAGGGAAGGGTGGAGGGGAGATCATTAATCCCTGTATGTTTTAACAGTACTAAGATGGAAATAGTAGAGAGCTTCACGTTCTTAGGAGTAAATGTTACCATCAACCTGTCCTGGTCCAACTACACTGACCCGATGACCAAGAAAGTGCATAATGAACCAGTCTCTCTGATCTTAAGCCAGAGGAAATTCAGCATGTCCCTGAAGTCTCTTATCAATCTTTACAGATCTGTTACAGTAAGCCAAACAGTTCAGGATGAAGTGTTACAAAGACAAAGTGCAGGGGATAGAGAAAAGTACAGTTGAATCAGTGCAAGAACAATTATTTACAAATGAGAGGCATAACAGCTTGGTGTGGGAATTACTGTGCCCAAAACTGTGGAGAGTTGAATGCAGCTCAAGCCACCATGCAAACTTGCCTCCTCTCCATCAACTCTGTCTATACCTCCTGCTGACAAATATTAAAGGACCAATTCCATTCCACCATACTGACATTTCCCACATTCTATCAGGCAGAAGATACACAAGCTTGAAACATAATCGGAGTCTTGTTATCAGGCTTTTAAATGGGCCTCTCATTTGTAAATAATTGTTCTTGCACTGATTCAACTGTACTTTTCTCTATCCCCTGCACTTTGTCTTTGTAACACTTCATCCTGAACTGTTTGGCTTACTGTTGCATGACATCCTGCACTTTTGTTTTATTATTGCACTTATGTTTGGGTTGTCTAACCTGGGTAACATGCTTTTCACTGCACCTCAGTGCCAATAAACAATTCAGTTACCATGATAAAGCAAAAGTTGCAACCATGTGGCATCCTTGTGTTAATCATTAGTTGTTAACATTTTGAAGTGGTCTTATTGTCTAAAGATTGAAAAGTTAGTTCTTTATGGCTATTCTTGGATAAATGAATGAGCATCGATGGTCACCATTTATCATGGTATTGTCACCTAAGATTAGTTGCAATACCCACAGTATAATTCTATTTTTCACAATGTCCCTTGCTTTGAACTCTCTCAATAGAGTAAATAATTCCATTGGATCAATCCTGCAGAATGCAGTGATCATTTTAAATAATTCACCACACAAACCAATGAATTCAGAACCAAGGCCTCACAACTTAATTGTCTATGTCATGGCATTAATATGGAGCTCTCCAAATAGTTTTTTTCTTCTTTATTTTAACATCACAGTACAGTAGAAGGCCATTCTGGGCCATGAAACACATGCCACCCAATTTCACCCAATTGACTTACCAAGCCCGTATATTTTTGAAAAGTTGGAGGAAATCAGAGACCCAGATAAAACCCAAACAGGTCGTGGAGAGAATATCCAGATTCAAAGCTGGAATGCTGTTGCTTTCTGCTAACTATGCATACCTTTTATCGTTTGGAACAAAAGAAATATCACTAATTTGCTGTTAACTTTTAATGTTCCTGCGATAAAAGCATGTAATGTAAAATCATTTTTGAATAATATTTGAACGTCCCTATTTAGAATTCCATTGTCTGTGTTCTAATTTCTTTATGAATCAATGTCCTTTTTCTAATTTCTCGTCTATCCAACTTACTGTGTCACTTAAATGTAAATATATCCTCCATAACAGGTTGGAAGGCTTATGCCACCACCCAAATCCCTGAGGTGAGCACTGATGGCTCCCATTTCATTAGTTCTATTGTTTTTCAGAGGTTCCTTCCATGATAGGAGTTTGGAAGCAAGGGTAAAGATCTCAGTGATGCATATAGGTAATTGTGAGGGTGAATGCTAAAAAATTACTTCCTCACACTGAAGAACCTACATCTTGGGGCATTGTCTCAGCTGAACAGTTGACCATTTAGGATTGAGATGAGGAAAATGTCTTTGTTCAGAGGAATGTGTATCTTCGGAATTCTACACCAAAGATGGAAATGGTGTTTTGTGCTTGGAAAAATGACGATGGAATAAAGTAAAAAAATCAAATGTCTGCATTAGAAATATATTCCATAAATTTCAAATGGATGAGTTATTTCTGGTAGCTACCTTTATGAATTTTACAAATACGTTCAGGTTTCTTCAAAGGCAGACTTATTTATTTCAGTTGACAGTAAAGGACGTCACGTTGTGTAGGAGATTCAAGTGAGATTGTGTTTCCTTGTGTATGTGAGTTTTCAGGTTTCTAAATTAAATATTCTAATTAAAAACACAGCAGAGGTGTTGGAAAACTATTGCTAAAATATCTCTGTCTGGAATGAATTCATTCGTAGCACCAGTAATATGTGCTCTGCGTCATTACTGCACCGTTCTATTATTTCTAAGGCATGTCCCAGAGCTAGTGTTTGTTACAAACAGCCAACAGATCTGGGCAGCTCTTTCTGAAGTTTATAAATTGCAACCTTTGCCATTGAAGCATTTGGAAAGAGTAATAATTTATTGTCAAAAATATTGAACATTTCTGTTCAATTTTAAAAGGAAAATATTAGATTATGTTTTTTTTTCCCCAAGGTTGGAGCCTTATTTGTTAGTTGCCTTCTACCCATACAATGGAACTGCATTTCTCATCCTGTGATCCATAGAATAATAGTAGGTCCATGGGTTTGTTACAGGTGAACCATAGCGAAGTAGTGAAGACAAATATGACCAATAAAATAAAGAAGTAATTTGTAAAGTTTGTAAATATGACAACAAAAAATTCTCAAAAGTTATTCCCAACAAAACAAAAACAAAAATCCTGTCAATGGTATGTAGGTTGGTAGGTTAATTGGTAACTGTAACTGTGCAGGTGAGTGTTGGGAGAATATAAAGGGTTTAGGATAGAATTAATGTCAGGAAACCTATCAATCTCTGCCTTTAATGCACACAATGACCTGGCCTCCATAACTGCCTGTGGCAACAAATTCGACTGATTCACCACCCTCTGACAGAAGATATACCTACGCATCTCTGTATTAAGTGATTGACCTTCAATCCTGAAGTTGTGGCATCTCATCCTAACTCTCCCACCATGAGAAACAATCTTTCAACATCTACTCTGTCTATGTCTTTCAAAATTCAAAATGTTTCAATGAGATTCCCCTCATTCTCTTAAATTCCAATGAATACAGGCCACGATGTGGCCAAATACTGCTCTAATTCCATCTATATATAACATGTATCTGCCCATATAGGATTCAATTGCAACAAGAAAAATGTAGTCTTGCCAATTAGAGAGTAACCCACATTAGACACATGGTGTACTACTCAGGTGGAAGGATGCCGCCCCACCTACTCATGCTCAGTGGCTGAAAGATATTATGTTCTCTTTAAAGAAAAGATTAGCTATTCAATAAGTAATTCTACCATGTTATGGGGATCATTTTTGAATTATTATCACAATCTTTAGATATATTTTATAATCTGAGTTTTGTTGGCTCTTTTCATTCACTTTTAGGAGTGAAGTTTATTGTTGTTTCTTTCTGCCATACAACTTTGTTAGGGGGATGGGGTTTTGATTAACATTTGATTTTTGTTTTTTTGGGGTTTTTTTTGTCTTTGTATATTATCTTTACTTTTGCTATGTTATTATGGATGTGATGCAATATCTTGATTTGTGTAAATTCTTACTTACATTTTGCATACCATATAAACAATGTACTGGCTTGATTTTTTTTATGTATAAAATAAAAAAAAATATTTTTAAAAAGACAATCCATTTACTGACTGCCTGGCCAGATGGGAGTGAAGAGTCACATGCTTTGTTGTACATCTATAGTTAGCCATAAACCTGACCAGGAAGAATGGCAGATTTCCTTCCATAACAGACATTACTAGATTTTTATTTCAGATTCATTTGATTAAATGTATTTAAATTCCCGACCTGTTAATGGTGATCTTTAGCTCTTTAATGTTAATGAGAGCGATCCTAACAAATATATGAATATTTCAAAGTTGACTGGATTTCAGAAATACTCTATAAATGTAGTTGAAAAATGAAACATCCATATTTCCTTAGGAGATTATTCTAAACCAGATTAATTGAGGATTTATACCAAGGAAAAGCCCAACAGCAGTCCATGAGATGGAGAAGTCACAAAATAGACTAGCTCACAGCTGACAGCAATGTTTATTCCTTACTTTTCAATTGAATGGAAAGACTGCAGCTGGAGTCACATTTCCATTATCTCACAGTGACCATGAAAAAAATGGGTAACAAGGTGGAAGTAAAATATTGTGGAAACTCGTTAACTTTATGATCGACCTTGCCAATTTATCTGATTGGAAGGAGTCAAATTTCTCTCACAAATCTCGGAAATGAATGTGTCAAAACAATCTCGTATTAAGGATGTCTCAGAGTGAGCTCAGACATTCTGATAAGGGAGGGTGAACAGCCAGGGGTACCAAAGACATGGGCAGAAAGAGAGGTATGGTCATGCAAGGAGCTTATAGGGAGCAAATTAAAAAATAGACTTCTAGGGTTATAATCTCAGAACTGTTCACTGTGTCCTAAGCTAATGAGGCAACATGCCACAGGCAGTTGTGGAGGCACTGGATGTATTTTAAGGCAAAGATCGATCGGTTCTTGATTAGCCAGGAAATGGGGGAGAGTGGGAAAATGGATCAGCTCGTGATTGAATGGTGGAACAGACCTGATGGGCTGAATAACCTAAATTTCTTCTCCTATGTCTTATAGAAAAAAAAATAGAATAATAGCACCGGTGACTATTGCATATTATGTACTGCACCAATATGCAAAATATTGGAGAGCCTAAAACAGAGGTTTAAGGGAGGATGGAAACCCGAAGGGCAACTCTTTTCCACACAAAGGTAGTACACATAAGAAGCAAGCTGCTAATAGATGGTAGAGGTAAGAACAATTATGAAACATCATATTTAGACATGAACATAGATAAGAAAAGGGTAAGATGGATATATGCCAAGCCCAGAAAAATGGAATCTACTTCAATAAGCAATTTGACAGGCAGAAACAAACAGCGTGGGGGTTCGAATCCCATGTTGTCTGCAAGGAGATTATGTGTTTTCCCTGTGTCTGTGTGGGTTTTCCCCGGGGACTCCTGTTTTCTCCCACCGTTTGAAATGTACTGGGGTTGTAAGTTAATTGGGAGTAATTGAACAGCACAAGCTCGTGGGTCTAAATTTAAATTTTAAAATATTAAACATTTTAATTTAAAAATCTTGGTTGTTTTTCCTAAGTCAGGAGGTCACCTGTATCCTATAGTGGCAGCAAGTCCATGCTGTTAAATTCAATCCTGCTAGCAATGAAGGCGAACATTACACTTTCCTTCTTGATAATCTGTTGTATGTGCAAACCAACCTTTCACAATTCATGGACAAATATTCCCAAGTCCCTTTGCAGAACAGCATGCTATAATCATTCACCATTTAAATAATACCACATTTTCTAAGTTTATATTTTCTAAAGTGGTGGCCTCAGAATTACCAACATGGAACTCCATCTGCCAGATCCTTTCATGTTTGTTGTACATCTATAGTTAGCCATAAACATATATTCATATATTTGTCAGTGCCACAAATCCTAGAGGGGGGCATTAGGGTTACCGGACGGGGTGGGGCACAATTTGCCACTTGTAAACACACTCAGAAGTGGGGGTACAGAAAGGGGGCACTTACCACGTTAAATGCGGCGTCCTGGGGTCTGTAGGCCGCACGTGGCCATGTTTCTTCTTACGTGCTTGTGCAAGTGCCAACTGGCACATGTGCAATGGATTAGAATACCAGGGCCACTAGCGTCAATAGCGTCACTTCCCCCTCCCTCTGACAGAAACCAGACGCCACTACCACATGCGCATTAGAAACATGGCCGTGCAAGGCCTACGGACCCTGGGATGCCGCATTTAACATGATAAGTGCCTTCCTTCTGTCCCTACACCCCCATATATAGTTGGAGTTTCCAGCCACTCTAACATGGGTGGGGGGGAGTCATAATACCTCATTTAACATCAATATCTCTCTGCAGACTTTTCACAACTTCTGAACAATTTCCTTTTCTGCTTAATTTAGTGTCACCAGCAAACTTAGATAAGATTCACTCAGCTCCATCTTCCAAATTCTCAATGTATATTGAGAACAGTTGCAGGGCCAGCACCGATGTTATTCCACTTATTCACCAGCGAATATATCCCAATTCTCTGCTTTCTGCAGATAAACCAATCCATGCTAATATATTAACCCCAACTCCTTGATTCCTTATCTCATAGTAAAGTCTTTTTTTGTGGCACCTTTTCTTTAAATTTTAAATGTAAAAAGGCCCTTCTGGTTCATGAGCCCAAGTCACCCAAATAGTCCAATAAACCAACAAACCCCACTTGTTTTTTGGTGGATGGGAGGAAACCCATACAGACACGGGGAGAATGTATAAACTCCTTACAGACAGTGCTGGTCTCAAACCTGGGCCATTGGCAATGCAACAGCCAACCATACCACCCAAACCTAGTTGCTCATTGAACAATTTCTGGAAATCCAAATGCACAGGATTCACCTGTTCCCCTCTAACGGCTGCACACACTATATACTCTAAGAACATCAGTAAATTTATCAAATATAACCTGCCCTTTCTCGTCCTTGCTGCCTCTGCCTGGTGGAAAAACAATCCCCTGTGCGGAGCGATGGCTCGCTACTTCATCCCAACCCTTCTCGTAAAGTCACCGACACCGTGACTGGGTGAGGTGTGAGTGCATGCATGTATATTTTCGTATTTATTCATACTTTCCTACAACATAGAAATTCCCATTTATTTACTTGTAACCTATTCTTCGTCTTAAGTCCATGACTTCACGTTCCTTTGCCTTCCAGCCACACTCATTAAATATAGTTTCTAGGAAGAAATTAACATCAGTGAGCACAATTTTTGGGATGTTTGAGAGAACCCCAGCACTCAGTAGTTACAGAGAGAAATGAAAACTCCACATGGTCAGCTGGTGAACTCAGGATCTAGTTTGATTTACCAGAATTGTGGAATTTGCCAAGGCTGCTCTTTGCTGCTCTACGGCAATAACTGTGCTTATAAGAACATGTTCCAGTCTGACTTCTGTAGCAGTTAACATTCCAGTCAGGGTTGAATAGAAGACAAGAGAGTGAATTATTGTGGTCATGTGTCTTGCATTGCACTGGGTGATTCGGTGACAAAGGTGAAATATATCAGCTGGTCGTGCTATGGGAACACAAGATATCCCTTTATTCTCTCAACGAGTTGCATCAAATTTGCTTACTTCAATGTTTATTGACATTTTTCTCTGGAAATAATGTTCAAATGAAACTGTATCACAAAGCATCCTTTTCTATTCTTGGATAATGATTTCAAAATTTCAACAAACAGTAGAGCTTCAAGTACCTAAACTAAAAGACACCATCTCAAAGACTGTGGAACAGGTTCTTTGTATTAACTTTATGAAAGGCATTTAATTGGTTTGTCAATCTCTTTAATTCCAACCTGAAATATCTTGCCAATATTTTTACTCTCCTTTTCATAATCTGACCCGTTTGCCTCACAGCAGTTGTATTAAAATAATGTTTGTTATAAACACATTTTAATTTGAAAATTCAATGTGCTAAGTCTATTCCCAGATGTCTCAAGCAGGTGCTGATATTTCTGTCATTTTCTTCTCATTTGAGAAGTGAAACTTTTTCTAATGTGTCATTTGAGTGAATGTGCTTGTGTAATGGTATAAAACAGCACACATTTGTCATTGTCTTTTTTTTGGCAACGTTGCCATATTTAATCACTAAGTGATTTGTTTCCTCACACTTTAAATGTTCGACAAAATAACTGAACTTATTATGCTATATTACACGATGAAAAATGACACTTCCATGATTCTGCCTCAGAGTGTAAAAGTCAAACATCCACGTGCATGCTATTGGTTTTAGTCAGTAAACAAGGAAAATAAACACCCATAAGTAGATAACAATTATGTAATATATTTTAAAAATGCAATCTTTGTTCCTTGAAAGTATCATCAAGGGGGATTTATTGGTATCTTTTTAATACAGTTTTTATTATTTAGTAAATTGACTTCCTTCAACGATTGAAAATTACATGCTAGATGGTGATTTACAAACCTTGGTTAGATGGTTCTAGTTCCATCATGATCTGATTGGCTCTATGTTCTGCCATAGCCCACCCTAACCTTCTTTAGACATCGAGAGAGGGACAATAAACACCGCCTTTGCCAGAGACATTAATATCTTGAGAATGGATTTAAAAGATTGCCTACAACATGGCAGATGAGAGCAAGCAATATTCTCAGAATCCATATCTTCACACAACAGCATGAGACAATAGTGCATAAGGAGGGCACCTGGCCTCTCGAGCTTGCCCCACCATTCACCACCTTATCTCATAGTGAAGTTTTTTTTTGTGGCACCTTTTCTTTACATTTTAAGAATCCATTTTCAACCATCATGGTTGGTCTGCCCATGGATATGAAGGCGGCAGCAAATATTTATTTTTATAAACCCAAACGTTGGCTGGTAGTAATACTTTAAGAGTATTGTTACACTTCACTGTGCACACGGCCAAATTTTCAACCCATGTGCAGGTCTATTTGATTCATACTCCCTGAAGGTTGGTGGCATCAGTATAGCAACAAACCTGTCCAAAGCCAGTGGGTTATAGTTCTTCTTGTATAATGGCACCAATGTCTGGAATCTCCAAAGAATATCTGATTATGTGGAAGGCTGTACTCAGAGCCTTGAGAACAGAAGGAAAGGCTAAAGCCCAAGCTATGTATCTTTATCTTTCCTATATAGGACACTGTTTGACCTGCTAAGTTTCTCCAGCATTGTGTTTTTACTTCAACCAATCTTACTTGGGAATAGAAGTTAATTTTGTTCACATGCAGTATCCATGCAATGTAGGAGCATATTATGTACTGGCATTGAACTCTGTTACTTCAGGATGAGTTGAAATTCAATTGAACAATGTTGTTTATTTAAGTGTGGTAAGATTGAATATGGGTGGATTGGAAATCGGATAGCAGAAAAGGGAGAGGAGGCTGTGTGTGGTTTTTCATTAATATACTGGGTGGTGCATGGACACTAAAGTTATGTCAACCTCCTGCTCTACTGCCTTAGAGCGAATCTTGATTAAATGCAGACCCTTCTATTTTCCCCTAGACTTCTCATCAGTGATTCTCAGTGGAGTTTACATCCCTCCCGATGCTAATTACAAGCAGGCACTTGTGCATGATGTGGTCAGTAAACAAGAAACAGCCCAGCCCGACACATTTAGTCGGCGACTTTAACTAGGCCTGTGACAAGAAAACCCTGCCTAATTAACACCGGCATGTAATCCGTTGTACCAGAGGTCCCAGAACACCTGGTTACTCTTACACCAAGGCTTACTGTTCTTTCCCGAGACCGCACTTTGGCAAGTCTGATCACGTGGCTATATTCCTTCTGCCTTCATACAGACAGAGCCTAAAAAGAGAGGCTCCGGAGGTCAGGGCAACAAGAAGGTGGTCACATGAGGCTGAAGAATAGTTACAGCACTTCCTCAAGTCAACAGGTTGGCTGGTGTTCAAGGACTCTGCTGAGAATCTGAACGATCACATACTTTATAAAAACAGCTGTGGATGAGTGTGTCCCCACCAAACCATTTAATGTTTACCCCAACCAGAAGCCCTGGATGTACAATGAAATCTGGAACCTGTTGAGAGCCAGATCATGGGCGTTTAAGTCCGAAGATCCAGTCGGTGCAGCAGAAGCAGGTATGAGCTGTGGAAAGTTATCTCACAGGTGAAGTAGAGATTCTGAATGAAAATGGAAACAATGATGGACACTCAACCAATGTGGTGGTGACTAAATGCCATAACCTGTTACAAAACCAAATCCGGTGAAATAGCAGGTGGCAAAGCTACTCTCCCAGAGGAACTCAATGCCTTCTCTGCCTGATTTGACGATAGCAACAGTGAAGAACCTACCCCTCTGCACCCCCACATCCCCGGAAGATCCCATCCTGTCCATATCTGCATGCTGCCTTCAGGAGAGTGAATCCGAGGAAAGCATCTAGCCCGAACGGAGTACCTGGCTGAATATTAAAAATCTGTGCTGACCAACTAACCGAGGCATTCACAGATATCTTCAATATCTCACTCCAGCAGGGTGTGGTACCCACCTGTTTCAAACAGGCGCCAATCATACCAGAGCCTAAGAAGAGTGCAGTTCCCTGCCTTAAGGACTATCGACCAGTAGCTCTTACATCAACAAAGATGAAATATCTTGAAAGGCTGGTGATGAAGTAGATCACCTCCTGTCTGAGCAGTGACATAGATCCATTCCAGTTTGCCTAACAGGTCTACATCAGCTGCTATCTCATTGACTCTATACAAAGCCATGGAAGACCTGGAAACCAAAGATGACAGCTCTTTATTGACTACATTTCAGCATTAAACACCATAATTCCCTTAAAATTGATCAGCGAACTCCAAGAACTGGGAGTTAACACCCCACTGTGAAATTAGATCATGGATTTCCTCACCTCCAGACTAGAATCAGTGAAGATTGGGAAGAACTCCTCCTCCACAATCTCTATCAGTAGTGGAACACCACAGGGCTGTGTTTTTCGTTCCCATTATACTCACTTTACACCTACAACTGTGTGGCTTGGTACAACAATAAGACCATTTACAAATTTGCAGACGATACCATGTGGAGGGTTGTATAAAGGAAGGGGATGAGGCAGCATACAGGATCGAGGTTGAAAACCTGGCTGAATGGTGCACCAATGACAACCTTGCACTCAATGCCACCAAAACTAAAATGCTGATTGTTGACTTCAGGAAAGGAAAGTCAGAGGTTGTGGTGATACACCGCTAGCCTACCTGCAGGAAGATTACCAGAGGACAGACCACACCTGGCCGGCTGTCAATCAGTCGCCCGGGATATAATACTGAGCCAGCCCTTCCCAAGCCAGTCACTTGGGAGTCACCAGTACAGCTACCACTGTAGCAGAGACTTTAAATTGAATAAAGCCTGTTGTACATTCTTTCTCGAGTTTTGTGTCTGCTTACTGCTGCAGCCATCCATTACAGAGATATACCATCCAGTGATCATTGGGGGATTAGTGGTGGAGAGGGTGAGCAAATTTAAGTTCTTGGGATTCACTATCTTTCCTGGACACAACACACCAATGGCATCATGAAGAAAGCACGTCAGCACCTCTACTTCCTCAGGAGTTTGCGGCTGTTAGGGGCCCAATCACCATCCGCCTACGACATATGTGAAGAAAGCACATCAGCACCTCTACTTCCTCGGGAGTTTGTGGAGGTTTGGAATGACATCAGAAACCTGGCAAATTTCTACAGAGGAGCGGCGGAAAGTGTGCTGACTGGCTGCATCATGGTCAGGTATGGGGACACCAATACCTCTGAGCGTAAACCCCTCCAAAAGGTAGTGGACACAGCCCAGGATATCACAGGCAAAACCCTCCCCACTATTGAGAACATCTACAGGCACACCGTCTGTTCTCGCAGCTGCCGTCAGGTGCCACAAGCCTCATACCACCAGGTTCAGGAACAGCTGCAACCCCTCCACTTTCAGACTCCTCAACGACAAACTCAATCAGATTCTCGTTTAAGGACTCTTACTTGTGCATTTTATTGATTTCCTTTCTGTTCTCTCTGTATTGCACAGTCAGTTTTTAACTATTTATTATCTGCTTACAGCTCTTTGCTTATTTACATGTTTTACACTGTGTACGGTTGATTTTTTTGTGCTACCAATTAGTGGTAATTCTGCCAGCCCCGCAGGAAAAGGGAATCTGAGTTGTATGGGATATAATTTATGTACTCTGACAATAAATCTAAATTTAAAGGTGCTTCTTCATCTGAAATGCAGTCATAAGCATGTCTGGATTGGGTGTTGTTACCTGCTGGGATTCATTACTATTCCTGTAAGCTCTGGGCCCAATCTGCATCCATCTACGACCTGCGTACCTTTTCAATTGATACCAGCTATAATCATTTTCACTATGCCATCTAACTTGCCCAGCTTAACATTAATGGACATCACCCTTCGGCACTGACATGTGAACTGAAGGACCTAATCCTGTGCTGTACATGTAACTTCATGGTCACCCAGTCCTGACTCTCAAATAACACTGGTCTCAATATGCCCAAACTACTGTACTGCTTCCTGACCGCTCTTAATTCTCAAGGTACTATGGATACAGTTCATTCACTTCTCCCCATTGACACTTGGCTCAGCTCATTTGCCAAAACCAAGCGCAGGCACTGGGCACTGGTCGATAATGTTTATCAGATCATACTTCATAAACTTCTCTGTTCCTTAATCTCAATATTTTGACTATCCATTTCTATGCAGGGACAGTTGAAGTCTATGGGTTTGACATATTTGTGCACTTTTCTTGAATGTTTAATCCTTCATATTTTATGTTTGACTGCCCTTGACATTAACCCATTATTTGACCGCGTATGGTATCAAGAATCTGTCAATAAACTGGAGTCAATGGGAATTGCGAGAAACCTTCTGCTGATTGGAATCACAACCTGCACATAAAAAGGTCAATCATCTCAGCCACAAGACATCATTGCAGGTGTTCCTCAGTGTAGTGTCCAAGTACCAAGCATCTTTACCTGCTTTGTCAATGGCTTTCCTTGTATTGTAAGGTCAGAAATAGGCATGCTCATCAGTGATTGCACAAAATATGGCACATTTCTCAACTCCTCAGGTGGTGAGGTATTCCACAACCAACGTTCAGCAAGACCTAGATGATATCCAGGCCTGGACTGATAGGTGGCAAGTAACATTCATGTCACACAAGTACCATGCAAGGATGATATCCAACAAGAGTAAATCTGGCTATCACTGAATCTCTCATTATCAATATCCTGGAAGTTACCTGAAACTGAACTGGAGAAGCTATGCATAATGTGGCTACAATTGATCAGGAGCACCCAGCATGGGTTTATGAAGGGGAAGTCATGTTTGACGAACCTTGTTGAGTTTTTGGAAGTGACAAGAAAGGTGGATGGTAGGACAGTTGATGTAGTCTATTTGGATTTTAGCAAAGCATTAGATAAGGTTCCACATGAAAGGTTAGTATGGAAGGTTCAGTCACTAGGGATTAATAGAGAAATAGTAAGATGGGTTCAGAGGCGGCTGGAGAAGGGACAGCAGAGGGTCATGGTGGACAACTGTCTATCAGGATGGAAGCCTGTGATGAGCAAAGTACCTCAAGGATTGGTGCTAGGTCCCCTGTTGTTCATACTTTATATTAATGATTTGGATGATAGAGTGGTTAACTGGGTAGGTAAATATGCAGATGATACAAAAATAGGGGGAGTGGTGGATAGTGAGGAAGGTTTTCAGGGATTACAGAGGGATTTGGTTTGTCTGGAGAGTTGGGCTGAAAGATGGCAGATGGAATTTAATGTAGAGAAGTGTGAGGTGCTTCATTTTGGTAAAAATAATCAAAATAGGACATATGTAGTAAAGGGGAGGACATTGGGGAATGCACAAGAACAAAGAGGTCTTGGAGTTATGGTGCAGGGTTCCTTGAAGGTGGATTCCCATGTTGACAGGGTGGTTAATAAGGCATTTGGTATTGTAAATCATAGCATAGAGTATAGGAGCTGGGAAGTGATGCTGCGACTGTTTAAGGCATTGGTGAGGCCAAGTTTGGAGTATTGTGTTCAGTTCTGGTCTCCAAATTATAGGAAGGATGGAAAGGGTGCAGAGAAGATTTAAAAGGATGTTGCCTGGCTTAAAATACCTAGAGTACAGAGAAAGATTGAAGAGGTTAGGACTTTATTCATTGGAACGTAGACAAGTGAGAGGGGATTTGATAAAGGTGTTTAAAATTATGAAGGGAATAGATAGACTAGATGCAAGAACACTTTTTCCCGTGAGTGCAGGGGAGATTGAAACAAGAGGACACAAATTGAGGGTAAGGGGACAAAAATTTAGGAGAAACATTGGAGGATGGTTCTTCACTCAGAGAGTGGTGGCTGAATGAAATAATCTTCCGGAGGAAATAGTTGAGGCAGAGTTAATTTTTTCATTTAAGAGGAGGCTGGATATATACATGGACAAGAGGGGGTTAGAGGGGTATGGGCGGAAAAAGGCAGGGGGAGCTAGCTGAGTTCTTTGAGTATTTGTAGGGCCGAGATGGCCTGTTTCCATGCCATAAACTGTTACATGGTTATATGTTATATATGGCTATAAGTGCAGATCAGAATGCTAAGTGAGTAACTTGCCACCTATCTCCCCAAAGCCTTTGCACCATCGATAAGTCTCAAGTCAGGGATGTGATGGGATACTGTCCACTTCCCTGGATGTGTCGATTCCTTAAACAGCACCTTCCACAAGCTCTCCCAGCTAGAATGATGTCATCAGCAAAAACATGGAAACACCACCCATTGGAAGTTGCCCTCCAAGCCATTCGCCATACTGACTTGGAAATATATTGCTGTTTCTTTACCATGAGGATCGAAATCCTGGAATTCTCTCCCTATTGCAGAATCCCCACATCTCAAAGGCTGCAGTGGTTAAAAAAGGCTGCCATACTGACTTGGAAATATATTGCTGTTTCTTTACCATGAGGATCGAAATCCTGGAATTCTCTCCCTATTGCAGAATCCCCACATCTCAAAGGCTGCAGTGGTTAAAAAAGGCTGCCATACTGACTTGGAAATATATTGCTGTTTCTTTACCATGAGGATCGAAATCCTGGAATTCTCTCCCTATTGCAGAATCCCCACATCTCAAAGGCTGCAGTGGTTAAAAAAGGCTGCCATACTGACTTGGAGAAATATATTGCTGTTTCTTTACCATGAGGATCGAAATCCTGAAATTCTCTCCCTATTGCAGAATCCCCATATCTCAAAAGCTGCAGTGGTTAAAGAAGGCTGCGCATTCCACCTTCTCAAGGATAATTAAATACATCTTCTTCTTTGGCTTGGCTTCGTGGACGAAGATTTATGGAGGGGGTAAAAAGTCCACGTCAGCTGCAGGCTCGCTTGTGGCTGACAAGTCCGATGCGGGACAGGCAGACACGATTGCAGCGGTTGCAAGGGAAAATTGGTTGGTTGGGGTTGGGTGTTGGGTTTTTCCTCCTTTGCCTTTTGTCAGTGAGGTGGGCTCTGCGGTCTTCTTCAAAGGAGGTTGCTGCCCGCCAAACTGTGAGGCGCCAAGATGCACGGTTTGAGGCGTTATCAGCCCACTGGCGGTGGTCAATGTGGCATGCACCAAGAGATTTCTTTAGGCATGATGCTGAACCAAGCCATGAATTAAATACATACTCAATCTGCAAAACACACATTTTTAAAAAAAGAATTAAAAAATACCTTCTCACTAAACTATTGACTATAAAATAATCCCAATAGTGTAATGTAACCTCCATTGTTTTTAAACTTAAATCATATAGATTGTGTCCCTAATTGTTCTTCAGGACAAAGATTGAGGCACTGGATGTTGTTAATTTGGATTTTAGTAAGGCTTTTTATATAAGAGGTTAGTAAGGAAGGCAGAAACATTAGGTATTAATGATGAAGTAGTGAAATGGATTCAACAATGGTTGGATGGGAAATGCCGGAGAGTAGTGGTCGAAAATTGTTTGTCGAATTGGAGGCCAGTGATGAGTGGAGTGCCTCAGGGATCGGTACTGGGTCCACTCTGTTTGTCATATATATTAACGATCTAGATAATAGATCATTAATAGATATGACAAACAGAGTGGAACCAGTACCCAATCGATAAATTGGATTAGTACATTTGCAGGTGATAAAAAGGTTGGTGGTGTTGTGGACAGTGAGGAAAATGATCAAAGCTTACAGGGTGATATAGGACAATTAGAAGAGTGGGCTGAAAGATAGCAGATGGAGTTTAATGCTGATAGATGTGAGGTGCTACATTTTGGTGGGACTAATCAAAATAGGACATACACATTAAATGGTAGACAATTAAGGAGTGCAGTGGAACAAAGGGATTTAGGAGTCATGGTACATCATTCTCTGAAAATTGAATCACATGTGGATATAGTGGTGAAGAAGGCATTTAGTATGTTGGCTTTCATAAATCAGAGTTTAGAACACAGGAGTTGAAATGTTATGTTGAAATTGTATCAGGCATCGGTGAGGCCAAATTTGGAATATCGTGTGCAGTTTTGGTCACCGAATTACAGGAGGGATATAAACAGTATAGAGGGAGTGCAGAGGAGGTTTATGAGAATATTGTCTGGGTTTCAGAGTTTGAGTTACAGGGAAAGGTTGAGCAGGCTGGGACTTTATTCCCTGGAGCATAGAAGGTTGAAGGGCATTTAAAGTTATAAGGGGGACGGATAGAGTCAATAGGCTTTTTCCACTGAGAATGGGGGAGATTCAAACAAGAGAACATGGATTGAGAGTAAAAGGGGAAAAGTTTAAGGGGGAATTTCTTCACACAGAGGGTAGTGGGGGTATGAAATGAACTTCTGGCAGTTAATATTCAAGGAAAGGATGGATAGGTATATGAATGGGAGAGGTGTGGAGGGTTATGGGCAAAATGCTGGAAAATGGGAGAAGATGTTCGGCACGGACTAGTAAGGCCAAACTGGCCTGTTCTGTGCTGTTAATAATTATATGGTTATAGGAAAACAATAATATTTTTAACTAATGCAAGCACATTCCTTCCAGATATTCCTGCCTTCTTTAATCTTTTCTGAAGATCTTATATGCAGGAAAATTTGGTAAGCAATCATATCTTTTATAAATCCAATTAAATGCTTGGTGTTGGGCATTGACTATAAAAGTGAAGTTATCTCACAGCTATATAAAACTTTGGTTGGAATGCCCTTGAGGCACTGTGTGCATTTCTGGTTGCCCCTTCAGAGGAATTATGTGGAGGTTTTGGAGAGAGTATCAAAGAGGTTTGCCAAGATGTTGCCTGGTTTAGTGGGTATAAATTATGGGAGAGGCAACTACAGTTATTGCCTCCAAGACTGAGGGGAGTCCTGATAGATTTGTATAGGGTACACAATCAGAATCTATTCCCCAGGGCAAAAGCATCACACATCAGAGGACATGTGTTTAAGGTGAGGAGGAAGAGATTGAAGGGAGATGAGCAGTGTAAATATTTTACACAAGAGAGGCAGATGCCAGGAGTAGTGTTTCAGAGGTTTCTAGATGGGAACATGAAAATGAAGGGGCTAGCGGGATATCTATCAGATTTTTTAGGTTGAGTTGGACATTATGTTCATATGGACCAAAGGGCCTGTTCCCATGCTGTACTATTCCATGTTCTAAGTCTTCTTTATTGCACAACATAATCCTTGAAATTAAAAAAGAAAAACCATAAAAAATAGTAATTGTGTAGATTATGAATTCAAGTCACAGATTTACAGATTTGAAAATTTTTAATATCAATTTTCAAAAATATTTTTTATGCATTTGTCTTCTTTTCTCTGAATCCTTTCCTCTTCTACAAAAGGTACTGACTTTATTCAATTTTTTTTCTTAACATCTCCCCCAAGAGATCTGTCTTCCGATATAACCCTGGGCAATGCATGGCAACAGCCATACATCAGCAGGGTGGAAACATCTCAAGCAACTTGCTTCCATCATCAGACGAAGGCGTGGGTTTATAAAGATTAACTCTGGCGGTTGCTTTGCAGTGTCAACTTCTGCAGGAATCTGTTCCGACTCAATATAGCAATCGACTGGTAATTATGTGACACCTTACAACAGTGAAACATTTTAAGGCACTTTTCAAAAGTTTCATCAACTAAATTTAACACCTACAGTACATTGGATGTTAGGACAAATGATAAAAAGCCTGGCTAAATCGATGTTTAAAACATGGAATGTTACAGCTCATTCAGACCACGATGTTGCACCATCCTATGGAAACTTGTTCTATAACAATCTAATCCTGTCTCACACCCTTTATGTTTCTTATATCCAAAAGACTCTTCCTGATGTCTTATTGCGCCAGCCTTTACTACAACCCAAGCAATCCATTCGAGGTACCCATCACTCTGAGTAAAAAAACTATCTCCCCTGAACGTTCCTCCACTCACCTTTAATAGATGTTCTCTGGCATTTGCTACTGTCAACCCAGGAAAATGGTGCCAACCTTTTTAAGCCCCTCATAATCGTTTATACCGTATCTTGAATAAAAAGAAGCAGTTTTAAAGAGCTGAGGTTCAGAGAGGGAACCCGAGGGGTGAGAACAAAGTAGATGAAGTCAG
Source organism: Narcine bancroftii (assembly GCF_036971445.1). Lineage (NCBI taxonomy): Eukaryota > Metazoa > Chordata > Chondrichthyes > Torpediniformes > Narcinidae > Narcine > Narcine bancroftii. The sequence goes on from NC_091471.1 coordinate 21,613,828, forward strand.
GCCAGTTCAGATGTGTAGAAAACACTTTGACTAGTACAGCACTCACTTTAGACTTTCCTGCAGTTAGTTCAACTCCACAGCAGAATGTCATTAAAATTCAGCACTGCTCTCCACCTCATAACAATTTCCTTTTGTTCGGTTCACCAGCCTATTTGAATGTGTGCAGACAGCAGACTTCAGTTTATAAATATTCTCAAGCAACACTCACAGGAAGCTTGCTGATCGTGGGTTGGGAAATGGGATGCGGGAAATCCGGTGGCTTTGCCATGCAGTTGAACTGATGGGGAAGGCGATCATCTGTGGCAGGAGGTAGGGAAAGTGAGGTAAGTGGAGAGCAGTGGAGAGTGTTAACAGATTGGCAGAGAATTAAAATATTTCTCATTTCACCTCACAGAAAGGAGCGAAGAGGTAAGCCTGGCAATCCAGCTGTCTATATTCCTTCATTTCAGTGCTCTGCAATTGAAAATGCACTTTGGGCATGGAGAAAGAGGACATCAATGTCATTTCTATGTCTTCTATGTCATTTCACATAAGTTTTAACATTTAACTAATTATTTCCCAATATTAGAGGACAGCACAATTATGAGGGGCATAGTTAGAGTCAATGCAAGCATGTATTTTTCCACTGAGGTTAGGTGAGGCAAGAAGCAGAAGACATAGATTAAGAGTGAAAGGTGAAATGTTTAAAGAGAACGTTTGGGGGACCTCTTCATGCAGGGAATGGTGAGAGTGTGAAATGAGCTGCCAACTCAAGCGGTGAAAGAAGGCTCGGTTTTGACATTCAAAAAACATTTGGATAGACACATGGAAGGAGGAAGGGGTATGGAGGGCCATGGTCCAGGTGCAGGTCAGTAAGGAATAGGCAGAATAATATTCAGCTCAGACAACATGGGCTGAAGGGCCTGTTTCTGTGCTGCAGTGGTTTTCACGGTCCTATTACAGCACCAGCGCTGGTGCTGTCTCTAAGGAGTTTGCACGTTCTCCCCGTGACATGCACGACTTTTCCCCTTGTGATCTGGTTCCCTCCCACCCTCCAAATGTATGGGGTTCAAAAGTTAACTGGATGAGACAGGGTGAGGAGGGCTTTCCACTGTACTGTATCATTAAAATTTTATAAATGATTGCTTCATTTACAGTGCCAGCCGTGTATCTATTAACATCACCTCTCCACCTTCACCGTCTTCTGTCCAAATGCTTACCACCTCTTAATCCCTCCACTGCTTCTACCTCCCCAGATTCCTCCCCTCTTCCCTTCCCCCACCTTTTGGTAGATATGATATCTTTTAGTGCCAATCAAGGTCCTGGCAGGATCTTCTCACTTGTCAGGAAGGCACAACAGCAACTGCACCTCCTGAGAAGACTGAAGTGGGCAAGGCTACTGGCCACCATTATATCATCCTTCTACAGCAGCTGTACTGCAAGCATGCTGGCTGGCTGTATAACAGGGTGGAACAGTTGCTGAAGAGAAATGGATTGGAGGATTGGCAGCTGAGAGGATGAATGGGATCTCTCTTCCTCCCTCCCCCCAGCAATAGACTAGGATTGTTGTCTGAAGAGGGCACGCAAATCAATGAGGACCCCTTCCACCCTGCACACAGCATCTTTCAGCTGCTGGGACAGAGTATCAGAGCCAGCACCACCAGGCTGAGGAACAGCTTCTTCCCACGGGCAGTGAGAATACTGACTGGCCAAAAAAACTGCTCACACCAACCGTCTGAGACTCTCATAGTTATGAAACTATACTTATTTACTTATTTCTGTATAAGAATACATGTCCTGCATATATGTTGTTTGTCTGTGTGTGTGTTATGGCTGGTTGTGTGATTGCATTGTTTTGCACTGAGGACGCTGTTTCATGTTATACGGCGAGCTCTCCACCGGCCATCGTGTCAGAGGTGCACCAAAGAAGAGGTACAAGGACTGCCTAAAGAAATCTCTTGGTGCCTGCCACATTGACCACCGCCAGTGGGCTGATCTCGCCTCAAACCGTGCATCTTGGCGCCTCGCAGTTCGGCGGACAGCAACCTCCTTTGAAGAAGACCGCAGAGCCCACCTCACTGTCAAAAGAGAAAGGAGGAAAAACCCAACACCCAACCCCAACCCACCAATTTTCCACTGCAACCGTGTCTGCCTGTCCCGCATCGGATTTGTCAGCCACAAACGAGCCTGCAGCTGACGTGGACATTTACCCCTCCATAAATCTTCGTCCGTGAAGCCAAGCCAAAGAAAGAAGACCTGTTCAATCAGATGACAATAAACTTGACTTGACCATTTCTACTAATGCCTGACCAGTAGGAGGCGCTCCAGTCTCTCATTGTTCCCTCACTTCGCTGGCATCTGCAATCTTTGTGTTTCACTTTAGTGGGACTTGTCTTGGGAGAGGCCATTGTTAGTCACTCTTGGGGCATAGCCTTTTCATTGCACATCAACTGCCAATTGTTTTTTTTGTGGATTTTGCATGATCTGCCGATTTCCTCCAGCAATTTTGAGTGTTTCATTGCACTGCACCAGGTTGGGACACACTAAGACAAGTCCCATAAATATTTTAAAATCCATTTCCTTAATCCTGAACAAGTTTGACGTCAAAGTTTTTGTAATGACTCAGGTCATGTCAATAAGCCTTTGTGAAATATTTTTGTGAAATTGTGAAATAATTTTTGAAATTTGTGAAAATACATTTGTGAAATAATTTTTATCACAAGTCGATGGGATGAAAGAAATGTCAGATGGAAACAATCATTGTTACTTTAAAGTTGTCATCCCCTTAAGGATAACGTGACCGACTGCTTCTCGGACTGCAACAATAGCACAGAATTCAACAGATTCAGTTGTGCAGAATCTTTCAATGAACTGGAATAACTGATACATGCATGACTGTATAGAATCTGCAATAGTCAAATCAAGAGAAGTTTATTGTCATCTGATTGCACAAGCACAACCCCTTACTTTGGTAGAGATTAAGACTCTGCTGAGAATATGTATCCAACATCAACTATATCAATGAGGGACTTATTGGCAGTTTCCAGGGGTTTGATGGGTGCTTGTATCAATTAAAATGGTGTGATATCTAGGAAAGACTTTCAGGGGAAATGTGACAGAGTATTTAGAGGTGGTTTGGGAGGAATTGTTGGAGCAGCTTGCACACACACATTCTAAAACACAGAATATTTGCAGGACTTCTGCAGAATGCTTTTTGCAGGAGGCAACAAAGTATGGACAGCAGCTTGCCTGGGAGAGCATGTGATCTTTGCAGGCAGATGAGAAGAGTTTTGCTTTCAGAGAGGGAGGGTGTGAAACAGAGACAGAGGAGACAGAAATCAGTTCCAGAAGGACAAGCTGGCAAACTTTGGAAGGCTGCCTGGTCAAAGTAGGAGGTTGGCAGTCTGAAAGGTGACCTGGAGAACGCTGAAGGGGGCAAGTTTTGTCAGCAAGACTGATTGAGAGGGAATCAATTGCAGATGTCCTGCAAAAGGAAAACCAACAAGAACCCTCCTGAGTGGTAACCATTTGCCTGTTAAGCACTAAAGACTAGTGAACTTTGTTAATGCTAAATTCTGTGCACAGTACAAGAATTGCCTGCAACCCGTAAGATTGGACTGTGATCCAAAGAACTTTTCTAATCTTAAATATACATTACACACACCTGCACTTCGTATTAGAGGGGGGATTAAGTAGTCAGGTAGGTTAAATAATAAGTTAAAGTTCAATTCTGTTTTCTTGTTCAAATACAATTTAAGTAACACTGTGTTGTGGTGCATATCTATTGCTTTTCGTTTTTGGTGACCTCTGGACTCTGTAACATTTCATGGGGGCTCGTCGTTTAGGATTTGAACATTGCAATTTGATGATTTATTAGCTGATTGGTTTTTCTTTGCAAGCTTTTGTGTCTGGAATTTTTGCAAGCTATTTTTGCAAACTAACTTAAAGCTGGTGCCTGGAAAAACAGCAGTAATGGAAGTGGATATATTTTTGTTACAACCATCACCTGCATAGCACGAGAAAAGTGAAACTCATGGTTATTCGTAAGGCACTGAAAATTACTGAAATATTGCATGAGAAAAGTACAAAAACAGAGGATTATAGTGAGGGGAAATTTGTTGAGGAAGACTTAATTTTTTTTTCCCAGAGAATAGATCTTTTGAATTGCGATTGGAATTGGAGAAATTGAGGGTGCAAGAAGAAAGAGGTGTAATTTTGAGCTGCAGAGATAACAACATGAGGCAGAAGAAGCTGAAAACTGAGGAAATTGAGTTAGAGGAAGCTGAAAGGGATAGACAGTTTCAATTAGAGAAGTTATGAATGGAGATGGAGAAAGGTAAGAGAGCTGAGGCTGTAACTCCTGGGGAGAAGTTTTTGGCTGGTAGAGAACTAAATCTAGTGCCTCCTTTTGATGAGGGAGATATAGATACATATTATCAGCTTTTTGAAAAGGTGGCTGAGAGCTCAAGATGGCCAAAAGAAAAATGTCCTCTTATGGTTCAAAGTGTATTGAAGGGAAAAGCACAAGTTTCATACTCTAGCCTGACTCCAGAGCAAGTGGCAAATTATGATACTGTTAAACAAGCAGTATTGAAAGCTTATGTGTTGGTTCCAGAGGCATATAGACAAAAATTTAGGAGTTTGGTGAAAACATGGAATCAATCTTATATGGATTTTGCTCTGAAGAAATCTGTGTGTTTTGATCGTTGGCGCGCCTCAAAAGGAATAAACAATGATTTTGACAGATTGAGAGAATTAATACTAATAGAGGCAATTAAAAGATGTGTCTCAGACGAGATTAAATTATACCTGGATAAGAGAGACGTGGGGATGTGGCAACAGGCAGCTAGATTAGCAGACAAATTTGGTCTGATTCACAAAAAGACATTCCAGAATAGCAGGCATTTTCAGAGAGTTAATGTGGAACAGATGAATAAACCCATTCATAAGGTTAGTAGGGAGCAGGATAGTGGGCCTGGCATAAAATCTGGAGAAAATGTTAAAAGGAAAGATGAAGGAAAGGACAGAACTCCTGCATTTGTATGTTATTTTTGTAAGAAACCTGGTCACGTTATTGTGAATTGTCTAGTCTCGAAAAAGTACAAGAATTGCCTGCAACCCGTGAGATTGGACTGTGATCCAAAGAACTTTTCTAATCTTAAATATACATTACACACACACCTGTGCTTAGTATTGGAGGGGGGAGGTTAAGTAACAAGTTAAAGTTCAATTCTCTTTTCTTGTTCAAATCGAATTAAAAGCTACTTTTGGTTAAGTACCCCTTTGTGTTGAGGTGCACGTCTATTGCTGATGGTGTTTGGGGGTCCCCTGGACTCCGTAACAGAGTGAATTAGTGAAGAAAAGCCACACTAATTCCATCCTTTAAGAGGTTTATTCTTATGACCGTTAAACAGACTGATAGATCATCTCTGACTGTATGTGTGCTAGTTGACACGAGAATGGCATTTGATGTTGGTGCAGATATTTGTTTCTTCCAATGTTCAAATAGGAAGTATCAAGCAGAAACTGAAATTTATTCTGCCAGATGGTATTTCAGAACCAGTTTTAAAATGCTGGCAGTTTTCTGCCACTTATCACAGAGCATTGAGGATGTGAGAGGCAATACATTGGCCTGGGTTCCTTCTTCATGTATAAAACACCATTTTTCACTAAAGTTGGACCTTCCTTCTTTGTCAACGTAGGTGGCAAGAAAAAAAAACATATGAACATCTCACTATATTCTTAAATTATTTACTTGTAAGATTATAAAGGCTTCAGGAGCAAGACTAGCATTTTATTGGCCTTGAAAAGTTGATGTTAGTTCTTCTCAGACCCACACAGTTCTTGCGATGGGACTAAATCCATTGGCATTATTGGATGGAAATGACACAACCTGGTTTAACAATGATGACATAACAGCAGTATATTCCACACCTAAATGGTAAACAACTTGCAGTTCTGATAAAAAGTCAACGATGAGAAATATTAACTTATTTCTCTTTCTGTAGATGCCGTCAGAGGAGCTGGGTGCTTTCAGCACTTCTGATATGATCATTAGCTTTGGGTCTCATTACAATATTGGAATTCTGCTTAAGGATTTTAATTCGCCATCCCATTTCCACACTGACTCCTCTAGCCTTTGCATCATTCATTTTTGTAAAGAGTCGATGTAAATTCACTGAACAAAGCCTTATCTTTTGATTATGTTTTCTGGGGCTACCACTGAGAGACAGGAAGAGAGAGATGCAGGCCTGGGAAGAAAGGGTCAAGGATTGAAAATACAGCAAATGATAAGCTATGGGCCTGTGAAGAAGTCGGGGGGTGGAGGGCAGAGGTGGAGGTGGAAGAAGAAGGAAAAGAAGTTGTAGTAGGAGGCTTGTCAGTGGCTATATCATCAAAGAAATGCAAATTTCTACAGGTGTACCATGGGGAGCATTCTGACTGGTGTGGTGTGGATGTGCCGATTCATAGGACAGGAAAAGACTACAGAGGGTGGTGAACATCGCTAGTGCCAACATGGGCATTGGTTTGCTCTTCATCAAGAGATAATGCCTTAAGATATCATCACCCTTTATCCTCAAGGACCCTCACTGCCCAAGCCCTGCCCTCCTCACACTGCTACCATCTGGAAGAAGGTACAGGAGCCTGAAGCTGAACATCCAACTGTGCAAAGACAGCTTCTTCCCCTCTGCCATCAGAGTTATGAGTGGACAATGAATCACAGACACTTCTTTTGCACTAATTTATTTATTTTTTTCTTTTTCCATGTAATTTATAACAATATTTGCACCTGTAATGCTGCCAATAAACAAAAAATTGTGTGAAATGTTCATGACAATAGATTATCCAGATTCTGTATGAGTTGTCTGTGATAAGATCCTGAGTTGGTTCAGGTGACTGAGATTAAGAAATCCATCACTGTTTAGGAAGTTGGGAGAGTGATACCTGGATAAAAAGTGATTGGGTTCTGAAAGTAGATGAAGTTGGTGGAGGGAGTAGAGTGGGGAGTGGCATGTTGGAGACATAGTATGTGCTTGAAGAAAAACAAGTAAATTGGACCAAAATGTTGTGTCCAGTAATGGAACAAAACCTGATCAGGAAATCTCATGTAAATTGGACTGCTATTCCCTTGATTTCCAAGGTGAAATTATTTGACCCAGTAATGATTGACCCAGAAACCATTCCATTCAGCTTAAGAACAATTTTCATGTTGATGTGTAATCAAATTTATAGGGCATTATTTCTCTAAATGTTTCTAGTTTTTGTGGAACGTAATTGTTTTATTCAATAGCCAGTCTCTCTCCCAGAATTAAAGAACAATATAATTCTTATGTGCAGTCGGATGCTATTGGTTCTTCTCAATGACCATATGGTAATAGAGCAATTCCCCCATCCCATTCCTGCTCTTTTCCAATTGTGCTACTTTATTCTCTTTCAAGTGTCGAAGAAATTCACTCTTGAAAAGAAATGATCAAATCTGTTGGTACACTACTGGGTATTAAATTTCAGATCAAAAACACTACAAATAAGATCAATTTTCTTTTGTGTGTTTTTTTTCTGCTTGAGTTTCTAATGCTATCTTAATTTCCAGCAACTTCAACTTTTTTCCCCCTCTTTGCTTTAGAGTTATAATTTTCAAGAGTGAAATTAGTGAGCATTTTATCAAACAAAAGAAAATATAAATGTACAACTCGTATTGCAGCTGCCTGGAATAATCAAAATTTTCAATACTGACTGACAGAATTTTGTTGGGTAAGTCTCTAACAAAATCAACAGGCAAAAGGATGAATCTTGATCTAACTAAATGGCAAAAAGAGTAAAGGCACTGGCTAGCCTCTGTTTGATATGTTACAAATGACTATGTTAGATAATTTGACAAGCACCTGAAATGTTAACACTGTTGAATGGCTTGATCTGCTGAGTATTTCTCGCACTTTTTTTCCAAATCCAGAACTGGTACTCCCAACAGGATGGGGGTGATGTCCTGTGGTATGAATGACTCACTCAATATCTTTGTTGTTTGGACTAACATTATATCCCCATTCAACATTCCTAAAGTTCATTATGGGCAAGGCAGAGGGGTAGAAATGCATCTCGCGTACAATACACCAAGAAACCATCATCCAAATTCCCCTCTCCTCTGTCTACACTTCATGGAAATTTAGCCAAAAATAGTCATACCAAACCAACCACACACTCTCTTCTCTCTCCTCACATTGAGAAGAAGTGAAAGTGGCATCACACACCACCAGATTCAAAGACAGTTTCTTCCCTGCTGTTCTGAATATTACCCTGGTAAAATAATGCCATCCTGCTCTTAACTAACTGATCCCTCTCCCCATCTGTAGCTTTTCACTTTGTACAGTATTTTAACTGTTGTAATTTGTATGGGTTAATTAGCTGGAATGGTTACAAAATGAACTTTCTCAGTGGGCCTCGAAATTGAACATTATATACTGAGTGCTAATGGAGAAGCATTGAAATTTGCTTCCAACATTGAGGTTTATTGAAGTCAATAGAAGATTTGCCAATGGAGAATTGTCTTCTTCATTTCCAGAGGATTATAAACTTCCTCACAAAGTGTTGGGACAATGCTACTTAAACTTGCATTGATCTTCACTAGAACAGTGTGATAGCAAGGACTTGAGGACAAATGAAATAGGAGCAGGTGTAGGCCCTTTGGCCCATTGAACCTTTTTCACCATTCAAATTGATCATGGTTCAACTCTACCAACCTGCTTTTTCCCAATTATTCTTAATTTGTCAACTATGCAAAAATCTATGTTTTAAATATATTTCGTGAAGCAGCCCCTACGGCTTCCTTGGCCAGAGAATTCACAAATTCACTACACTCTGGGTCTCATCTTCCAGTGGAAAATACATTCCTGCCTCTATCCCATTCATAATTTTGCATGTTTTTTAAAGAATCCCCACTCATTTTTCTGAATTCCAGCAAGTATAGTTCCTGGTGATTCAATCTCTTCTCATAGGCTAACATCAACATTGTGGTAAGGTATGCATTCTGTCTGGGGCTATAAAACAAAGTAAGGAAGAATTGTAGACAGCAACAGGTCCCTCCCTGATGAAATTGAAGCATTCCCTGCTCACTTTGAACAGAAGATCATCATGGCCCATCTCTTCGCGAACAAAGATGAACACGGTGCCTTGTAGCTCTTCTGCCCTCACAGAACTTTTTGTAGTTATTGGCACATTGTGATGTGCCACTGTGAATCACGGAACATCATGCAGTGCGATTTTTTGCGAGGCTCTCCCAGTCAGTATGGTTGATATGGAATGACTGGAGATCGCGCTTGATTACGTCTTTGTAGCAAAGACGTGGGGGGCCAACAGGAGTCAACATCACCCACCTCGACAGCGCCAGGTACCCAAGATTGGCCTGACAGAGTATGAACCAGCAAAAAACAACTGGTTTGGACAAAGTCCCTGGCCATGCCCAGAGGACCTGCACAAAGCAGTATTTGTGGACATTTTTAACCTCTCCCTGCTGGAATCAGAAGTTCCCACCTGCACTATTCAGTCCACTATTATCTCGGTGCCAAAGAAAAGCATGGTATCATTTGTGCAAGAACTACTCAGCCTAAGACTGCAAGAGACTGCAGAGTTGTGAATGCAGTTCAGGCTATCAGGTAAATCAATAAACACTCCAGGCATTCTATCGAGATTCACCATTATCTTAGGAAAGCTGGCAACATAATAAAGGACTTATCCCACCTTCGCAACACTCTTCTTTCCCCTTCCATCAGGCAGAAGATGGACGAGCTTCAAAATACGAACCTCTGAATTCAAAACAGTTTATTTCCTGCTGTTTACAGACTCTTGAATGGATCCCTCAATCACAAAAGATGATGTCCCTGCACTGCAATGTTCTCTATACCCTGCACTTCGTCCTTCTGACATTATACTCTGTGTCGATTTGCCTCGATAACACACAAAACTAAACATTTCACTGGATAATTGTACATGCAACAAGAAACAATTTGTTCATTTAGATTCCCAGTCAAAAAAATACTTCACCAATTTCCTGTTTTCTATGGCAAACCCAAGTTTGCATTCATTTACCAAGTTTCCAAGGTTCCCATGTGCCTTAATCTTCTAGATTAGTTTACTATGATGGAGCTTGTCAAAAGGTACACTTGTTCAATTTGACAAATGTGAGGCGTTGCACTTTTGGAGGTTAAATATCAGGGGAATGTATTCATTTAATGGCAGGACTGTTAAAAGCATAAATATTTTAGGTCCACAGATCCTTGAAAGTGGCCACAGAAATAGGGTAATAAAGAATGGTGGGGGATTGTGTGTAAAATTAAATAAGTCATGTTGTTGCTGCAAAGATGGGCTCAGGCTCAAAACATTGGTTATGTATCTTTACCTCCTATGGATGAGCTCTTCCAGCATTTTGGAGTTTTTACGACAATAACAGCATCTGCAGACTTTTGTTTTTCACTCCATGAATAACTTGAGTGTGTAATGTTGGTTGGCTCATTACAGAAATGATGTGGAAGCTTTGGAAAGTGTACAAAAGAGATGTACCAGGATTTTGCTTGGTTTAAAGAGTATGAGAGCTATAAGAAGAGGTTGAAAATACTTAGATTGTTTGATTTGGAGCATCAGAGATTGTGGGATGACCAGATGGAAGTTCAAAAAATGATGAGGCATTAATTGGGTAGTCTAAGCTTGAATCTTTCTCCCAGTGTAAAAATGTCACAAACATACGTGTGTTTAAGAAGGGGGGCAGGGTGAGTTAAAGGTGATGTGTGGGGCATTTTTTATACATAGAGTGTTTTTTTTTAATATGCATGGTGCCTGGAACTGGCTGCCAGAAATAAATCTGCAGGGGTAGAGGGGTATGAGTCAAGTGTAAACAGCAATGTTTTCTTATAAATTTGTCATTATTCTTCGCAACATTCATTGGTTCGCTAACGTGAAATCCCATCTGCGCATATGCAGCTATTATATCCGCTGACTTGCGAGGAGCAGCACGCGTTTTTGGCGCAGGAACTAAGGTGCTGAACCAGTGAGGAATCGCAGTAGAGAAATCCCAAAAAGAGTGCTAAATTAGTGGGCCTGCAGGAACAGAGCCCTGAGGGAGATCGCAGGAGTGCGATCCACAAAATGGAATCACACCCCTGAACGAGCCCACCGGAGAAGGAGGGGATCGGTAAAAATTCTGGGACAGCCAGTGGGAGATTCCCGGGTCCCAGTGAGGGGAGGCCCTGATGTAGCCTTCCGGAGGTGGTAGTGTACTGTAAAAGGTCCGGGACAACCGGCGGGAGGTTCCCAAGTCCCAATGAGGGGCTGGGACAGAGGCAGGGCGGCAAGAGCTCGAGGAGGAACCAAGAAGAGTCCCTGTAGCGTTTTGTTAGCATCAAAAATCCAGTGGGCCTGCCGGGGTGCAGTGTCCAATCTAAGGAACAGCAAGGCCGATCTACCTCCGTTGGAGGTGGAATCAGGAGTCAGTGGCCTACCTTCGTTGAAGGTGGGGCACAAGGTTGGCTGCACTGGCATAAGCTTCGTTGAAATTGGGGTCTTCAAACGATAGCAGCAACGCCGATCTACCTCTGCTGCAGGTGAGATCATGCGACAGAGATCTACCTTCACTGAAGGTGGGGTCCAATTCTGGCTGCACCAACCTGGCTTCGTGGAAGTTGTGGCCTCAAAAAGCAAGCAGTGCTGCATGAGGTGAGCTGCATGAAATGATTGGACGCCAGTATATTGAGTGGCAGCGAGGGGGAGTACCCCACACAAGAGCAGGTAGGACCTGAGCCAAACTTAACACATCATGTAGCAAAGCCACCCACTTGACGGGGGAGAATAACCAGAAAAAGTCAAAATAAGGGCGTGGTCTCTGCACAACGGACACCCGCTCGATTGGTGCCCGAGAGCAAGGCCTGCCAGAGAGCAGAAGTCTTGACCAGCAATGAAATTGTAAGTCGTCTGGACAAATTGGAGGAACTGGTGACGGCCATGGTGAGCAAGTTTCCTACGCCATCAAAGCAGGGGGAGGACATTAATGATTATACATGGAAAGAGGATGGTAATGGAGGCCAATCACCCAAATACTACTCAGGCCAGTCAGGAGGAGAATATACTGGCTATTGCCATGAAGTACCGAGGGGTATTGGCAGCACAGGCAAGAGAACCTGTTGTGTTTCATCCCTATTGCAGGTTTGCGGGGGAATTTAAGTTGGGTCATCCGTGGCATTTTCCCACTCCAAGCAGCTACAGTCAGCTGGTCATTTTTAGGGCAATGCCCTCCATGGAGACAGTGGCAGTAGCATTTTCCCGCTCAAAGTGCTTCACGGAGGTGGGCCCAGAATACACCAGCCCGCAGACAAGGCGGGTCAAGGAAGTGAATGCTACACATTTACAATTGAGTACTTTGGATAATTACAAGCCTTTAAAGGTTGGCTGTGGATTAACGCTATTCTGTGATAGATGGTGTGATATTACCACTGATGCTTCTATTCGGACAGTAAAGGGATATAAAATCAAATGTGATCCACAGAAAACTCCTCCGATAAGGAGGAAGGGTCGATATCCATATACGCACAGACTGCATTTGACAGAAGCTGTACATGCCGAGATCATGGCGTTAAAAAGAAAAAATGTTTTTGAACTTTGTAGCCATGAAAAACATGAGTTTGTATCAAACATCTTCGCGTGACCCAAAAGAAGTGGGCAGCACTAGAGTGATACTGGATCTATCAGATCTTAATGAATATGCCTTGTACAGGCATTTTAAAATGAATAATGTATATTCAGTGTTGCCTAGATTACATAAGGGCCATTACACTTCCTCAATAGATTTGAAAGATGCACATTATTCAGTCTGCCCACAGCTCAGGAAGTTCTTAAAATTTTCCTGGAAGGGAGAACTATGGCAGTATAAAGCTTGCCAAATGGGCTGAGCTCGGCGCCCAGGGCATTTACCAAATTTGCCGAGCTCAGGAAAGAGGGCCGCAGGGTAGTGGGTTAGCTAGATGATACTCTTATCATGGGCAGATTGTTCAAGGAATCAGAAAACCACCTCGAGATTATTAAACCACGTGGGGTTTCTTATACATCCCAAGAAATCAGAGTTGGTGCCTACCAAGAGGTTAAAATTCCTCCGGAACCCCGATATAAGGATATTTGGGACTTAAATATTGTTTTGGACTATCTAAGGCTACTGTCACCAACTTCCAGTTTGGATTTATATAGTGTGTCCCATAAGCTGATAATGCTGGTGGTCTTGACATTGGCCCAGAGGGTAAAAACTTTGTCTCACATTCATATGGACTATATCCGTTGGGAGGAGGACTGTGTAAGCATTCAAGTTACAGATATTTTGAAACATAACCAGCAAGGGAGAATTTGGACAGAATTTTCATTGTATACATATGGGGAAGATGAAAGATTATGTGTGTTGGATTGTTTAAAAAGATACATTGTATGTACAAAACATATTAGACTAAATGAGAAATATCTCTTTATATGCCAAAAGAAACCACATCAATGGGCTACCTCCCAGACTTTGGCCAGGTGGCTGTGGGAGGTCATGAGAGTGTCTGGAGTGGAAATTTTTCAGTTTGGGTCCCATTCAACTAGAGCGGCAGCGACCTTGACAGCCAATGGGGCCAACGTCCCTATATGAGATATTCTCCGCCAGGCAGGATGGAGCAATGTGAGAACCTTTAATAGATTTACAATAAACTGTTATACTTAAAGGGGCTAAGTTTCTCGGCTTCCATCCTACACGCGGCAGTTTGAACAACTCTATGGGAAGGGGACCCATTGAACTGATATTCGACTGTCAGACCACCCGAAGGGGATAAGCCACTGAGCTACAAACTCTCACGTTGGCGAACCAATGTACATTGTGAAGGAAAATGAAGAGCTAAACGAGCACTTACCTGTGCGAAGTTTGATGATTATTATTTGAGCAATGTGAGTTGATGAGTCAATGTGCCCACCTCTCCCCTCTTTTTTCTTGTTTATGGATAACGATGTTTTGGTTCTAATTAACATGTTGAATCACAGGTTCGTGTTATGGTTGGTTCGTTTAATTTAGCTCACTTAAGTTCAGTTGGTTCTCCCTTCTGGAGAGTAAAGGAATGGCTGCGCATGCGCGGGTGGGATCTCACGTTGACTCACCAACTACCATTGCTCGAATAATAATCATCAAACTTCACACAGGTAAGTGCTCCTTTAACTCTTGATTATGTTTGGTGCAAACATGTGGGTCAAAGGGGCTATTCCTTGGTTGTATTATCCTGTGTTCAATGTTCAGAAATAGTATTCTATAATGAGGAATATTGGATCCATCCTACATTATGATGAGGTTCCTGAAAACTGAATTAGGCTTCAACACGAAGGCTAATTTGTTTCTCTTCAGTTGTCCCATTCAAATTCACATTATCAAAAGTGTTTTTTTTTCTTTCCTATTTTGTAGCCCTATTTTCTCAATTCATCTCTTGCTTAGTTGTTCCATATTTTCCCCCTTTGAGAATAAAACTTCTATCATCAAGCAAAGAAATCTAAAAGTTGAAGTGGCTATTTTGTTACACTGCTCAGGAAATCTCAGTTCTCATGCTGAGCTTGTCTGCTCTAGATACTACTGCGAGATGCAATTTACAGCTGGTTCATTGAGTGACAATCAAAAGCCTAAGACATTAAATTAGATTGATTATACAGTGTAGTAACAGGCCATTAAGCTCAAAAGAACTATCTTATTGGTTATGCTTGACACAAATCCCCTCCTACCCATCAGTGTCAGTTGTGGTTCAATAGGTAAAACTCTCATCTCTGAATCAGAAGACTGGGGTTCAAACACCACTCCAGACATGTGTGTGTAAATATCCAGGCTAAAATTCCACTACTTCACTTGGGGAAAACTGCTTTGTGGGAGATGTTATCTTTTGGACTTCTATTTCTTAACAGTGTGGTGGAACAGAGAAAGTATAGGGGTCCAGATCAATAGATCCCTCAAGGTCACGATGCAAGTTGTTAGGGTGGTTAAGAAGGAGTATGGTGTGAAATAGGGAAGGTTTAGATTATTGTAGACTAGAGTGATGGAATTGTGTTATTAATCTTTAGTTATATATATATATTTATTAGTAAAAAAGACCGCAGAGCCAACCTCACTGACAAAAGACAAAGGAGGAAAAACCCAACACCTAACCCCAACCAACCAATTTTCCCCTGCAATCGCTGCAACCATGTCTGCCTGTCCCGCTTCGGACTTGTCAGCCACAAACGAGCCTGCAGCTAACGTGGACATTACCCCTCCATAAATCTTCGTCCGCGAAGCCAAGCCAAAGAAAGAAAGTAAAGGAATGATGGGCTGAACAGACACCACAGACCCTTCCTCACAGAAACCATTTTGAAAGTCAAAATGTCGGTTAAACCATTGTTGGCTGAAGCCAGAAAACCTGAAGTGATTCTTCATTGAAATGTTGAATACAATATTGTCTGCTAAGGAGGAGTACAGTCAGTCTGCTGACTGAGCTGGGCAGACAACGTGGAAGCAATTTCTCGTTAACTTTTGGAGAAGTTGGAACTTCAAACACACGGGAAAACATTTGGTCAAACAAAGCAGGCCTTTGTTTGATAATTTGTTTAAACAGCCATGAGGCCATTTGCCATGATTTGTGTTTTTGGAGAAATGAAACAAAATCAACAGTGACTTCATGCAATATCATTAAACACATTTGAAAAGCTGCATTTTAATATCGCACCAAGAAACACCTGAGGAGAGAAATGCAGTAGTGTTTGCTCAGAGAGATACTATTGGTGTTGTATTCCCTTTTTCAAGGGAGGAACACAGAACTGCATTGGCTTCAGAAAGGATGGCCACTTTCCTTCTTGTCATGGTCAAGAGAGAGAGAGCAGTGCTGTGGTGGCATTTTAAATAGCCACTTGTGACTGACGCAATTCTGGGTAAAAGAAAGTAAGATCATTCTTGTTTCTGGATCATAACCTTTGTGATGGTTACTTAATCAGGCTCATACCTGTGAAATCATTGTGGAAGAAAATGCAAGCTCTGAAACCTCCATGCAAGAGAGATAAATAATTCGTATGAAGAAACAATTCTCTGAAAACAAGTCTAAATGGATTTCATGAGTTTGGAGATGTCTGATGCCTCATGCCTACTCCATAATTGCTTTTTAGTAATGTAATAGAATATTCTGAGATATTTTTGGGAGATAAATTGAGAAAAGTAGGGTAGGTGACATACATGCACACACTTTAAAGCAGATCTTATTTGAAGTATTGGAGATTTCATATCCACAGTACTTTGCAGAATCTGTGCAGAATGCCTATGCATTTCACAGGTGGTTGTTAATTGAATTGACATCATGAATGAATGGACTATTGTCTTTGAAGCCACAGAAAGCAGACAGGTTTCCTACTGATATCTTTTTTGCAAGGCTTTTGACAAGATTGCTCAGAGGTCATTGAGGGGTTCTTGTTTACCTAAAAACAATAGATTAACAGACTGACTTCTGTTGTTTGCTGCAGAAGGTCAGGCGTTTTTTGCAAGAGAGAGAGAGAGAGAGAGAGAAAGAGTCACATGGGCTTTCTGTCAGTTTGAGTCTCAGTGTCTCAGAGAGAGAAAGAGAGAGACAGAAGGGAGTCTTGAATTGTGTGTGACACAGAAAGCTGTAATAAGCCAGGAGAAGCTTGTTGGAACTGAAACAGAAGCTCTCAAGTGGCAGATGGCTGGAAGTGCTATCTGTCTGATGTTTCTCTTAGAATAAGTGGAACGAAAGGAACTCTGTGTAGCCTGAAAGAAAGAGGTGATCATCTGGAGAACTCTAATGGGGCCAGTTCCATCAGCAAGACTTTGAGGTGACTAATGGTGGTACCTCAGTTGTGGAAATCTAGGAACAACACACCTCTCTCTGCAAACCTACAAGAACATTCCTGAGTGGTTACCATTTACCTTTCGACCACCAAAACCTGGTGAACTTTTTATACATGTTAAATTCTGTGCACAGTATAAAAATTTCCTGCAACCAGAGAACTTGGAAGAATGAGAAGTGAGATTGAACTGTGAACCAAAGAACTTTCTTAAATTTACACACACATTACATACACAAGCGCTTAGAATTAGAAGAGAGTTAAGTTAGGTTAGTTAAGTTAATAGTGATGAGTTAAAGTTTGATTCTGTTTTGATGTTTCAAGATAATTAAAAACAACTTTTTTTAAATAACCATTTGTCGTGGTCAATCTGTTGCTGCTGGGTTTTGGGGTCCTTTGGGCGCATAACAGTAACAATTTAAAGAAACTGAGTTTCTAAACAAAATTGACTGAAATTTAAAATCACCACCTCAGAATCATGCCTGAACTCTAATGGTTATGCATGCACACACACATATTCATTTATGCATAGTGGAGTTGTTAGAGTTAAGTTTAAAGTGAGAAGTGTTATATCATTAATAGTTCGGCGGGCAGCAACCTCCTTTGAAGAAGACAACAGAGCCCACCTCACTGACAAAAGACAAAGGAGGAAATACCCAACACCCAACCCCAACCAAGCAATTTTCCCCTGCAGCCGCTGCAACCGTGTCTGCCTGTCCCGCATCGGACTTGTCAGTCACCAACAAGCCTGAAGCAGACTTGGACATACCCCTCCATAAATCTTCGTCCGCGAAGCCAAGCCAAAGAAGAAAAAGATTAATGAAAAATATTGTTTTGAAGATACAAATGTCTTGGTGAATTTCTATTGCTGCTGGTCTAGGTACATATCAACAAGCTTTATATAGATCAGGACAATATCGGCCTACTCTGTGCTGTCATGTTCCATGTTCTAAGTTTTACCACTTCATATTCATGGCATTGCTTCAAAGATGAGCAGTGAAGTTAACCAGTGTTTTCCCCATCCTCAATCCCTCAATTGACCTTGCTAACAAAAAGATAGTTTGGTCATTGTCAATGACAGCTTGCTGTGAAAAAATTGGTTTTTCTAGATTGGAAATTACAATGGTGACAATTTTGCAAAGATATTTGATTGGATGTAAAGAGCTTTGCAAGTTTCATGAAGTTTTGACCAGATAAATGCTAGTTTTTTTTTCTTCTAAGCCAATCAACATTTCCCTCTCATGTTCATTTAGCTTTCATTTGGATGTATCAATGTCATTTGCCTTAACTCTTCCTGGCAGTAGTGAATGAATTTTAATCGCAACATGGAGAACATCTCAACCATTCAGATTTTCAAGTTTGTTGCAGGTCGGATATCCAGAATAAAGATTGAAATTTCTATTATATTTATATATTGCATATCTTACATATTCAAGTTTTGATTATCAGCAATTTTTATATCTTGGAGTAACTGCAGTATCTTTACACAATAGATAGCACTGCTCTGACATGTCATCAGAATAAAAAAAAACCATGACTTGTCTCTACTTTTAGTACCTGACTGTTACACATTAAAATGGCCTTTGAAATGAATTGTGACAGTAACAGTGTCATTCATGAATAATTAAGGTACAAGTTCAGTGACGAAACATGGGTTAAGAGAGCCATTAACTGTAACACAGGAAAAGAATGACTAATAAATCCTACACTTTAAACGATTCTAATATAATTAAATTAACACATCTTTCTTGATGTCAAAAAAAATGTCTGAAGTAAACAATCAGAACTATTGTGGTAAATAAACTGCTTCTAATTGTTTCAAGGAGGGAAATGTGCCTTATAGAAGATGTTAGCATTTGGGGATTTCAGGAGGTATAATTAACTAAATATACACCTGCTCAATATTTGTATATTTCCTTACAGCATAGATGGAGGTTATTTTGGTTCACGTCAGTCCAAATGGGAATCCCATTCCCCACAAATTATCCCTGCAACATTTCTATCAACTTCCTCCAAATTTTATTGGCAATTTACAGTGGCCAATCTGCATGTCTTTTGGAGGTGAGCTGAAAATGTAGCACCAGATGTAAACCCACATGGTCACAGGGAAATACCACATGAGCAGGACCAGAGATCAGGATTGAACATAGTTATTAGAGCTGTGAAGTCACAAGATCACAAGATATAGGAGCAGAAGTAGGGCCATTGGCCCATCGAGTTTCTTCTGCCATTCTAATCATGAGCTGTTCCATCCACACACTCACTTCGTAACCCTATTAGGTGTGCCACTGTGCCTTCCTTTCACTAAAAACTATTAAAAATTGAATTATTCTGAAAATTAATGTTCCACCCTGTTCTTAAATGCAACCAAACAGAAATTGTCTTATTTCTTTTATCCTTTTGATTATAGGCGACCCTGCATTGCGGCCATAGAGAAATGGAAACTTACCCATACATAACTTGTAAATTGCCATCTGAAAGTTGAGATACAGAATAAAATCTACCCTCACTGAATTTATGTTTAAGAAGATAAATAAATAAACTCAAAATTGTTTTCCAACTTGACACATTCTCAGATAACAGAGTTTTGGTTACGGAAATTTGAGATATTGACTATATTTGAGGAAAATAATCCCTGTAATTCAGGGGTTGCCTGTACAATCTAACACATCTATAGTACTGTATCCATTCCAAGTACTAATAATTCCAACAGCTCTCTTCTCCAAACAACATTTATATGAATCTAATCTCACTTTCCATACAATTGCTGCTTTAACTGTGATTAAATACGTTGTATAATATATTTTCTAAATATCAACTAACCCTAAACACAACCTACTAACAGGATAATAATTCTTGTTAACTGCTTTAACAGTTTCAAGTATGTATTGCTGTATTGCAATATTACCTGGTACCACAAACTCAACTCTACTGTTTTCTATTTGGATTCCTTGATGGGACATCATCTTCATTCCTCTGTTTTGCATTTCATTTTCTGTTGACACTTACCTTTTCTCCTCTCTGCTGTCCCAATTGTGGGTCTGAATCATCACCTCTGATTTCCCACACTGGATTATTTCCATTGTATGCATTTTGGCTAAAACTGTTTTGAGACTTTTTTTTAATAAAATGTAATTCAAACAACGAACAATGACAAAACACCAACACATCAAAACATGCTACTTACATTGTTAGACATTTGCGCGAAACAGTAAGTCAATACTGCCATACGTTTACATGCAATTTACATTTTCAAATTAAAATCTTGTTGTTACTATATATGACGCATATGATCCCCTGGGGTTGGGGTGGGGGGGGTGGGTGGCCTCACCTTTCCCGGAACTCGGCCACTGTCCCCTTGCTTTTACTCTAAGGATACACAAGTCCCATACCCTTGAAAGCAGAGTTTTCAACTCTTTTGATGCTCCTTAACCACGTTGTATTAATAAGTCCAGGCCCACGTGCAGGCATCACATCAAACTCTTGAATCACCTTCACTTTGTAATTCATTCTTCCCTCAAGGAAGTAGTGTAGTCTGAGCTTGAATCAACTTATTCAGTAACTCCATTAACTATAGAAGACTTGAATATATTAAGTTATTTCCCAAGGCTCATGAAATAGCATCCACCTGAATCACGCCATCTGATTCACTGGAAATTACTTTGTAATACCATGCTCTACCAAGCTTTCAATTTTCCTCTTTATCGGTGGATCTTTCAAATGTTACAACAGTCACCCTAAAGGTCAGTGCTGTCCCTTACTGTCCAAACAGATCAGAATTCTCCCTCCAAATTGCTTACTTTGGAGTAAACATTCCTTTTCTTCCTGAAAGAGATAAATCATTGTCAAATCAAATGAAACTATGAAATGAACCTGCTCACCATGTTCCACCCGTCATTCTTAGACCACACAGCGTGGGTTTTCCTTTCTGTCTCACTTGGTACCTTGCATGGCAGATTTGATGCTCTATCTAACCGTGTTCCCCACTGATATGATCTGCCTAAGTTTCTCAATGTCAGTAGACTGCAATCTTCATATTACTTGCTGTCCTGCCGTGAACTGAAGATGCGTGGAGCCTCAATAGTAGACTATCAACATTGCAATACCATGACTTTCAAAAATATTCATAATATTCTGTTTATTTCTTAAAAAGTGTGCTCTTTGTTGGTCTTACTAATTTGCAGTAAAACGCAAGAATAAAAATGACTTTCCAATAGCTACATTCAACAAACTCCAGACCACTTTCTTCCACTGCATTAGAACACCATCAAGAATATATTGACCCAACTCCTGGCTTATTTTCTCCCTCTTTTGCCTCTCTCCTTCCTTCAAGAGTGGAGTAACATTCAAAATCTTCCTGTCCTCTTGAATCATCATGTGATTCTTGAAAAATTACTGCAAATGTGTTTACAATCTCTTCAGCTATCTGAGGATTGAATTTAAGAGCTTCAATTGCTCAAGGTACTGGATCAAACGGTTTCTCAACTCGACCCACAAGGATTCAACATTCACTGATCGTATTCCCCTTCTTCGTAAGGATTTTATCACAATATTTTTAACCAACAGAGCCATCCTGCCCCCTCCGCCTACCTGTTACTAGGATATATCAACCAACAAATCATTTTTATTGAAGGCAGTTAACACTCCGATTTGTGCAATGGATAAAAATACACCATACATAGTTTTTAAATGTGTAAACCAAAACATAAATTCTCCCTGTTGAGGTAAAGAAAAATAGTGGGGAGGTAATGAAGCATATAAGGATAACCGAGGAGGTAGTGATGGCTGTGTTGAAAAAGATAAAGGTGGATAAATCTGTGGGACTGGACAAAATATTCCCAAGGACACTCAGGGAGGCAAGTGGACAGATAGTGGGGCCATTAACAGAGATATTTAGGATGTCACTGGCCACGGGGGTAGTGCCAAAGGATTGGAGGGTGGCACATGTGGTTCCGCTGTTTAAGAAAGGGTCTAAATGTAAACATGGGAATTATAGGCCCGTGAGTCTGACGTCTGTGGTGGGCAAGTTGATGGAAAGTGTTCTGAGGGATGGTATTTACAATTATTTGGAGGTACAGGGATTGATAGGGAGTAATCAGCATGGTTTTGTCAGGGGTAGATCATGCTTGACAAACCTGATTGAGTTCTTCGAGGGGGTTACAAAAAAGGTTGATGAAGGGAAAGCTGTGGATGTTGTCTATTTAGACTTTAGTAAAGCTTTTGACAAAGTTCCCCACAGGAAAAAAGGTGGAGGTATTAGGTATAAATGAGGAGGTAGTGAAATGGATTCAGCAATGGTTGGATGGGAGATGTCAGGGAGTAGTGGTAGAAAATTGTTTGTCCAGTTGGAGGCCAGTGACTAGTGGAGTTCCTCAGGGATCGGTCCTGGGTCCACTATTGTTTGTTATATATATTAACGATCTGGAAGTAGGGGTGGAGAATTAGATAAGCAGTTTTGCGGATGATACAAAGATTGGTGGTGTTGTGGACAGTGAGGAAGATTACCGTAGATTAAAAGGTGATTTAGGAAGGCTGGAGGTGTGGGCTGAGAAGTGGCTGATGGAATTTAATACAGATAAGTGTGAGGTGTTACATTTTGGAAAGGCAAATCTAAATAGGTCATATGCATTAAATGGTAGGCTATTGAGATGTGCAGAGCAACAAAGGGATTTAGGAGTTGTGGTAAATAGTACCCTCAAGGCTGATACTCAGGTAGATGGTGTGTTGAAGAAGGCATTTGGAATGTTGGCCTTCATAAATCGGAGTATTGAATTCAAGAGTAGGGAGATTATGATGAAATTGTACAAGGCATTGGTGAGGCCAAATTTGGAGTACTGTGTACAGTTTTGGTCACAAAATTATAGGAAAGATATAAACAAAATAGAGAGAGTACAGAGAAGGTTCACGAGAATGTTGACAGGATTTCAAGGTTTGAGTTACAGGGAAAGGTTGTGCAGACTGGGGCTTTTTTCTCTGGAGCGTAGAAGATTGAGGGGGGACTTGATAGAGGTGTTTAAGATTTTAAAAGGGACAGATAGAGTAAATGTGGAAAGGCTTTTTCAATTAAGAGTGGGGGAGATTCAAACTAGAGGGCATGGTTTAAGATTGAAGGGGGAAAATTATAAGGGGAACATGAGGGGAAATTTCTTTACGCAAAGGGTGGTGGGGATGTGGAATGAGCTTCCGACAGGCGTGATCGAGGCGGGATCATTGGTTACATTTAAGGAAAGACTAGATCGTTACATGGATAGGAGAGGACTGGAGAGGCATGGACCGGGCGCTGGTCAGTGGGACTAGGAGGGTGGGGATTTGTTGTGGCATGGACTAGTAGGGCTGAACTGGCCTGTTCTGTGCTGTAAGTTGTTATATGGTTATATACATAGAATCTCCAGTCTCTCCTCATAGCTGAAATGTTTATCCCAGGCAACATCCTGCTGAATCTCCTCTGCACTTCTCTTGCACGACCACATGCTTCCAATCATGTGGTGCCCAGAACTGCAGGCATTTGGGGATAAAGTTGGAGCACAGCCTTCCTGCTTTCACATTCATTGCCTCAACTGAGAAAGCTGAGCCATCCATATAAGAAATTGGACCTCGCCTTCTCTGGCAGTCAACATTATCATAGCTGATCTGGCTGTGTACACAGTTTCACCTACCTGCCTTTTACACAAAACCCTTAATTCCCCTACTTTGCTAAATTCTATCCAACTATGTCTTAACTGTATTTAATGAGGTAGCCTCTACTGCTTGTTTGGCAGAGAATTTCTCTACTTTCTGGGAAAAGCACTTTCTCCTCAATTCTGTCCTAAATCGACTCCCTCAAATTTTGTTGCTTTGTTCCTTAGTTCTAGTCTCAGCTACCAGTGGAAATAACAGTCCTGCCTCTACTTTTCTATCTCTTTCATAATTTTATTCTGCATGAATGAGAAGTGATGCACTTTGGAATGTCAAACCTAAGGAGAGAGTATGTGGGGATCTTGAGATTAAACTCCATAGATGCCTCAAAGTTGCCACGCAAGTTGATCAGGTGCTAAAGAAGTTGTTTGTCATGCTGGTCTTCATTAATCAGGGTATTAAGTTCAAGAGCCATGAGATAATATTGCAACTTGATAAAACTGGTTAGACCACACTTGGTGTAATGCAATTCTGATCACCTCATTATATGAAGCATAAAGAAGCTTTAGATAGGGTTTAGTGGAGATTTACCAGGATGCTGCCTGGATTCGAGAACATGTCTAATGATGCAAGGATGACCAAGCTATAGGTTTTCTCTTCTGAGTGACGAAGGATAAATGGTGATTTAATAAAGGTATATAAAATCACGAGAGGCATTGGTAGGCTGGACGATAACAAGTACCAGAGGACATCAGTTCAAGGTGAGTGAAGGAAAGTTTGGAGATGTCAGAGGCATGTAAAGTTTTTTACATAGACGATAGGAAATGTTTAGTATTTATTGTGAGGAAAATATAGGTTGGCACAGCGCCGAAGGCCTATACTCTGCTCTAATGTAATGTTCTCGAGTGGTGGGTGTCTGGAGTGCATTGCTAGGATGGTGGTGGATGCTGGTGTAATAGGAACATATAAAAGACTCTTAGACAGGCATATGGATTTAAGACAAACAGAGGGTCATGGGTATGTGTTGGGAAGGTTTAGATTGTTGTGGAGTAGGTTTATGTAGGTTGGGAGAATATCATGGGCTGTAAGGCCATTCTGTGATGTAATTTTCAATGTTCTAGGTGGGACTAATGTAGGTTTTCTTTTTTGTCAATGAGAGTAGTTGGTAAGAAGGGCTTGTTTCCATGCTGTGTGATTCTATGACGATCCTAGTATTCATCAATGGAGCCTGAGACCCAAAGATTCATGCTTGCCTAATTAATCATCTCAGAAGGCATCACCTTACATTTATGTGGATATAACTCTATCTGCCATTTATCAGCTCATTTCATTGGTAGATTAATATCACACTTTAGCTGACTATCCTCTATAATGTTCATAACTCTGCAAATCTTTGTATCATCTGCAAACTTTATGATCATGCCTCCAACATCCACAAAATTACCCTGTGTTATCAACAGAAATTATCCCAGTATCAAGACTCAAAGAGCACTGCCAGTAATAGGAATCCAACCCACACCATCAATCCTTAGTGTCCTTGCCTCAAAATAACACAATATCAATTTTGAAATGTTCTGCTGACCTCAAATCCCAACAGATTTGAGAGTAAAAAGAGCTCCCTTTTCCAGAAGCATCTGAAATAAAATATTTCTGGCAATATTTAAACCATAATACTCTACTTTTTTAAGGTTATGGATAGAAATAAGGAAAATTAGGAACCATGTTACCATCCCAAAAATCATTAACTAAGTCACAACCTGCCCCAGTCAAAACCATTTTGACTGTCCCTAATCTAACCATGTCTTTACAAATGTGTGGACTCCCTTTTCATAAGTATGAACTCCAGTTTTTTCCCTAGCACTGAAGTCAAGTCAAGTTTATTGTCATCTGATTGTACAAGTACAGCTTGATGAAAGAGTGTTCTCTGGTCCTCGGCGCAAAACATGCAGATACACAACCAGACATAACACACATACGGGCAAACAATACATATGCAGGACAAGCATTTTATCTATACAAATAAACAAATAAATAAATATTGTTTTATGCAAATGAGAGTCTGGGATGGTTAGTGTGAGCTGTTCCTTTGGTCCTTCCAACATACTCACTGCCTGTGGGAAGAAGCTGTTCCTCAGTCTGGTAGGGCTAGTTCTGATACTCCTGTATCTGTGAGATTGTTTCCTGGATTATCTTTATTTACCTTCTCGAACAAAGGAATAACATTGCCATTTTTTCCAGTGCTCTGGGACATCACCCGTTATTCCATTGTTTAAAAAAGGCTCTATCAATAATTCAAGAAATTATAGGCTGGTGAGCCTAACATCTGGAAAGTATTTAAGAGATTAGATATGTAGGTATTTGGCTAGACTGGGATGGATTTGGAATGGTCAACATGGCTTTATGCATGGTAGGTCATGTTTAACCAATCTTACAAGGTTTTTTCGAGGAGGTTACCAAGAAAGATATTGAAGAAAAAAGCCATGGCGGTCGACTACATGGACTTTAGTAAGGCATTTGACAAGGCCCCACATGAGAGGTTGGTCAAGAATGTTCAGACACTCAGTATTCAGGACAAGTTAGTAAATTGGATGAAACATTAGCTTTGCAGGAGAAGCCTGCAGATAATTATCTGGTTGCAGATAATTGCCTCTGACTGAAGGCCTCTGTCACTTTGGAATTGGTGTTGGATCCATTGCTGTTTGTCATCTATATCAACAATTTTAATGAAAATGTGGTAAATTGGGTCAGCAAGTTTTCAGATGATACAAAGATTGGACGCATAATGGACAGCGAGAAAGGGTTTCAAAAGCTTGCAGTAGGATCTAGACCAGTTGGACAAATGGGCTGAGAAATGGCAGGTGGAGTTTAATGCCGTTAAGTGTGGGGTGTTGCACTTTAGGAGGACAAACCAAGGAAGGACATACAGAGTAAATGGTAGAGCATTGAGGAATGCAGTCAAACAGAGGGATCTGGGAATACAGATTCATAAAATTCCTGAAAATGCTGTTACAGGTTGTAAAAAGAGCTTTTGGTATGCTGGCCTTCATAAATAAGTATAAGAGTTGAGAATGTTAGGTGACGTTTTAGAAGGTATTGGTGAGGCCAGATTTGGAGTATTATGTGCAGGTTTGGTCACTCACTACAGGAAAGATATCAATGAAATTGAACGAATGCAGAGAGGATTTACAAGATGTGGCCAGATCTTGAGGAAATTAGGGACTTTAGGTTAGGACTTTATTGCCTTTTTCAGTAGAGGGGAGATTTAATACAGATATATAAAATTATGAGGGGTATAGACAAAGTAAATAGAAGCAGGTTTTTCCCTGAAGTTAGATGAGACAAGAACTAGAGGACATAGTTTTAGAGTGAAAAGAGAGATGTTTAGGCAGAAGGCAGGGAGTGGTGAGAGTGTGGAACAAGATGATAGTGGTGAATATGGGTTCAATTTTAACATATCAGAAAAATTTGGATAGGTACATTGATGGGAAAGGTGCAGGGTGCTATGGGCCAGGTGCAGATCAATGAGACTAGGCCTAATAATATTTCACCAAAGATTAGATTGGACAAAAGGTTGATTTTAGTGCTGTAATGTCCTCTGGTCTTGTGGTTCTATGCAAGTGTACAATGATCTTTGTCGAGGACCCAGCAATCTCCACTCTTGCCTATTTTAATAAGCTGTGATATACATCTCATCAGCCCCCGAAGGGCTTGTCTATCTTAATGCTCTTCAAAGGACCCTGCACCATTTCCTTCTTATTCTCAAAATGCCCAAACACACAAGCACTCTCCACACTATGTTCCTTCTCACTACCCTCCGTGTCTTGCTCCTCTGTGAATACCAATGCAAAGTACTCATTCAGCATCCCATTCACTTCCTCTGACACTCTATAGTGCTCAGTTCTAGGCTTACCCTTTATAAGAACTATCTTGAAGACTATTGATGCTGGAATCTGGAGCAAAATTGAAAAAGAATCTGAACTATTAACATGGCTTTACATCAGTGATGAATCAACAGGACCAGACAAGAAAATGCATACTATTGAAGTAAGTACCTTACACAAGATGATGTGAACTCAGCTTCAAGTGAAACACGAAAGTCTGCAGACACCCTGATTGGAGCAAAACAGAGAAATAGTGGAGGAACTCAGCAGGCCTTGCAGCTTCCATAGGAGGTAAAAATATAAAATTGGCCTTTCAGGCCTGAACCCTTTATACTTTCGAATGAAGGTAAGTATTACAGTACCAGCCATTGAGGTTCAAATCTGGTGCTGTTTGTAAGGATTTTGTACATTCTCTCCATGTCTGGGGTTTCCCCAGGTGCTCCAGTTTCCTCCCTCCCTTCAAAATGTACCTGGGTCATAGGTCAATTGGGTGAAATGGACAGCAGGGGCACATGGGATGAAACCGTGCTGTATGTATCTTTAAGGAACTTATACCTTGAAGAAGGGCTCAGTCCCAGAAGTGTACACTTAGACAAAAGCAAATATGAAAGATATTAATTTATTTGCATCGATTTTTGCACAACAAATTTGACACAGTCAAGTTTGTTCTTTTCTATTGCAACTGTCATTTAAAAGAAAACCCTCTTTGGGTGGTATGAGAACATAAAGTATTAGGGAATATATGGCTGCTATGATTGGACAGCACCCAACTGCAGTAACCAGTAACATGGTAGGATTAGTCAATTAGTATTCTATACAGCATCAGAGGTTTTGGCAAATATAACACAGCACTGAGTGTTCACTGTAGAGACCTCAGTACCTTAAGCTGGCAAGAGATTAACAGTGGATCAAAGTTTTTAGAATTTAGGTTTTTTAAAATGTCTCAGGGGAACTAATGTAGGAGATGATATTGCATGCATAAATGTAGGAAATCCAAATAATTAACAAGAATAAGGTTAATAGGATAATATTAAGAATAAAGTTTATATGCTCGTTCCACCCTTTTTTAGTACCTTTCTTCTGCACCACCTGTGTGTGCTTATGCCAGCTGTAAGTAGACCCCACCACCACCACATTTACCTTTCACTACAACTTTCTATCTTTGCAAGGAGGATCACTTCCTCCCTTGTCCACTCATTGCTCCCCATCTTATTCTCCGTTTCCCCCACCTCCACCCACCTGCAGTACTTCCTC
Source organism: Narcine bancroftii (assembly GCF_036971445.1). Taxonomy (NCBI): domain Eukaryota; kingdom Metazoa; phylum Chordata; class Chondrichthyes; order Torpediniformes; family Narcinidae; genus Narcine; species Narcine bancroftii. The sequence continues at coordinate 21,642,420 of NC_091471.1, forward strand.
TGCAATTGCAGGTGGTGCCATACTTGCTCTTACACCTCCTCCCTCATCATCATCTTTCAGGTAAGGCAAAGATTCACAGGCACCTGCTCGAGCCTCATTTACTGCATTCAGTTCTGATGTGACCCCATATACACCGGTGAGAAGGACAGTCTCAGTGAACGGCAGCGAGCCCAAACTCTCGATTGTGCGCCATTTCAACTCGCCTTCCTGTTTTCTCACTTACTTGTCCATTCCTGGCCTTCTCCACTGCTAGAGTGAAGCCCAACATAAACCAGAGGAAAACATCTTGTATGCAGCCTGGGCAGACTACACCCTAATGGTAAGAACATTGAATTTTCCAATTTCAGGTAACATGTCCTCTTTTACTTCTGAATGACTTCTATTCTTCTCATTCTTACCCATCATTTTTGTCCTCTTGCCAACCAGCCCCACACCCATTCTCATCCCACTCCTTTGATTCCTTCCACTCCCACCCATTTCTTGGATTCTATTCTTCCTTTTCTCCTCCCACCCCTTTGGTTCCACCTGATCTCTCATAATATACCACTATTATATAGTCATCACTTCTCCTCAGATTCCAGCACTGGCTGCCTTTGTCTTGACCTATCCTCCATCCTACACTCATCTTTCTCCACTTCACCCCTTTTCTCCTTTTGCTCCCTTAACCCTCTATCTGGCATATGCCATTCAATATGTGTCTGGTCCATTGGCCCTGGTCCCACCTTGTTATACCAGCTCTTTCTCCTCCACACTCTCAGTCCTGATGAAGAATTCTGGCCCTCAGTGATGACGATTTTTCCCCCCACTGATGCTGAATTCCTCCAGCAGATGGTGTTTTGATCCAGATTCCAGCAAATGCTGTCCCTTGTGTGCCTTAAGTACAACAATGCCTTCCTTGTCACTATATTAACTAAATCTTTCCTCAACATCCATCCTTGAATAATTTCATTTACTCAGTACATTCATAATCCATCTCAAATCATCTTTCAGTCTCTAAATATTTTGTCCTCATCATGTCTTAATCACTTCACCTAAACTTTCTGGCCGAAATTCTTGGCTCTTTGACCATTAAAACTCACATGGGCTTCAACTCTCCCATTATCAAAACTTCCGACAAGGCCACTTTTGATCACTTCTTTGTATCCCTCTCCACTCAAATTCCCCCTCTCCCGACAATGTGAGACCACCTCTGGAGAAAGCATGCATCCATTCTGCATATACCTCAAGCAGTGGTTTTCAACTCTATGTTTAAAGTGGTATGCGAGTGGGAAGTGTTAGGTCTGCTTTGTTCATGAATGAGTGAGACAAACACCAGACTGAGTCGAAATCAGGGTTCTTTGTTCTTTATTACCGGATTGTAACACTTGCGACTAACGATGTTAGCCGGAGAATGCATTCTGCCGTTATCAGCAAAATGGTGATTTTTTATACCCTTGGATATGTGCTTAGAACATCATCATATCATTACTTGTCCAATGACTAAAACTGTTGCTATCCTTTCCCTGCCAGCTTCCTGCCTCTCAATCCATCAATGTCTCTCTTATCTTGTAAGTACAAGGATGCATTCACATCTTGTTACTGCCCCGTACATTCCCATCTCATGATGTTTTACCTAACAGGAGTACAAGGACACCTCCCCTTCTTGTTACTGCCCTGTACAGGGTAACTCCCTACACATTCCCATCTCATGATGTTTTACCTTACAGAAGGGAAGATAGAGAACCATTGTTCTCGACCCAATTGTTACTGAAATATTTTGCTTAAGAAATACTGTCATTACCCATTTCCTTTGGAGTTATGAAACTGTGCAGATAACACGTCAAATAGGTATGATTAAAATGGTGCTTTTAAAACTTTTTCTTTGCACTCACTTACATAGATCCCTGAGTCACACCACTCATCACAGGCCTCCAGTCTGAGAAGCAACCATCCACTACCACTCTCCGTTTTCTCCCACACAGCCAATTTTGAATCCAGTTTACAACCCCTCCCTGTATATCTCGTGCCTTAACCTTCTGAACTAACCTCCTATGTAGGACTTTACTATCGAAGGCTTTACTAAAGTCTACGTAAACAACATGCACAGTCATTCCTTCATCTACCTTCTTGGTAACTTCCTTGAAAAAGGCAGAATGCGAGTTTAGGGGGGCACTGAAAACCACTAAACTAAAATCTTAACAATTTGACCTCTGTCTTTCTATTTGCCTGTGGTTTCCTGCTTCACCAAACTCAGTGATGTCAGACAACTGTCACATCGAACTGAATATCTTTCAGAGCTGATAAGATCTGTTCTCATCTGTCTGAACCATTCACTGTCAGTAGCATCTGAAAAGCAAAGATTATCTCTTGGTATTTCTGCACCTTTTTCTTATACCCAGTTCCATTGAGTTTTCTATTTTCATATTCAAAATTGTTGCATATTCCTTTCCATTTTACAGCCAAAGGGACTAAAATTAATTCATTTTTATTCAATTTCTTGGATCTGGATATTGCTAGCACATTTACAGCACATTGATTATGGCCACCTCTTGAACCGTTACTGTTCTTCTGGTGGAAGTCCTTTTGGAATCACGTCTGAAGATTTGGGAAAGGTGGTGATGAAAGAATAGTGAATGTGTTTCGCACTTAGCATGTATGACTAAAAAAAATAAAACTGCAGGTGGCACTCCCATTCACCTCTGCCCTTGTCCTTCTTGGTAGTCTTGATCATGGATTTGAGAAGAGTTGGGCAGTGCATCTTGTAAATAGCATATATTGCAGTCACTGCATGCAAGTGGTGGAGTGAAAAAATATTTAGGATGAATGCGGTACTCATCATGGGGCTGCTTTATCCTATATGGTGCAGAGGCATTCCAAATTGAACCTTCACTCCCTCCCCTTCTTCCATATTCTCTCCCAAGCTTTGAAATCTACTCATTCCCATTTTTTTTCAAAACTCCTTGTTTAAATTCCTTCAGTCAAGTTTCTCCCTTTATTTTGGTCCTAAATTCTCCTTCATGCCCTTCACAATTCACCACATAGTGCCCACTTAGGGTTTATCATCCTCTTTCAACTTCTGTCTTACATTAATTAATTGCTGGCAACTACATTTTTCTGGTTGAATTTTTTATCTATCCAATCACAAAATCACCAGTCTTGGCTAATGTTTCCTCATCCAATTTCTGGTGGTTCCCCCCTCCCCCCCATCCAAGGAAACCATCACAAACTCTGTTACCGTGACACCATTTTCATATCCTCGGTAGAAACAATTTGAAAGGTAGATGGGTGACATCAGGAGAGGGAAAGGAAAAGCAAGCAGTATGTGTGCTCATACCCCTCAATAACAAGTATGGCCTTGTTATACTGTTGGGGGATACGATCTACTAGGAACAAACCACGGCAATCAGGTATCTGGCACGGAGTCTGGTCCTATGGCCAAGAAGGGAAGGGAGGAGAAAGGTGAGCTGTAATGTTCAAGTTCAAGTAGTCTTTATTTGTCATTTTAAACCAGTGGTTTCATCCTTGTTCTTTCCCTCACATCTTTGGCTTGGCTTCGCGGACGAAGATTTATGGAGGGGGTAAAAAGTCCACGTCAGCTGCAGGCTCGTTTGTGGCTGACCAGTCCGATGCGGGACAGGCAGACACGATTGCAGCGGTTGCAGGGGAAAATTGGTTGGTTGGGGTTGGGTGTTGGGTTTTTCCTCCTTTGCCTTTTGTCAGTGAGGTAGGCTCTGCGGTCTTCTTCAAAGGAGGTTGCTGCCCGCCAAACTGTGAGGCGCCAAGATGCACGGTTTGAGGCGTTATCAGCCCACTGGCGGTGGTCAATGTGGCAGGCACCAAGAGATTTCTTTAGGCAGTCCTTGTACCTTTTCTTTGGTGCACCTCTGTCACGGTGGCCAGTGGAGAGCTCGCCATATAACACGATCTTGGGAAGGCGATGGTCCTCCATTCTGGAGACGTGACCCATCCAGCGCAGCTGGATCTTCAGCAGCGTGGACTCGATGCTGTCGACCTCTGCCATCTCGAGTACTTCGACGTTAGGGATGTAAGCGCTCCAATGGATGTTGAGGATGGAGCGGAGACAACGCTGGTGGAAGCGTTCTAGGAGCCGTAGGTGGTGCCGGTAGAGGACCCATGATTCGGAGCCGAACAGGAGTGTGGGTATGACAACGGCTCTGTATACGCTTATCTTTGTGAGGTTTTTCAGTTGGTTGTTTTTCCAGACTCTTTTGTGTAGTCTTCCAAAGGCGCTATTTGCCTTGGCGAGTCTGTTGTCTATCTCATTGTCGATCCTTGCATCTGATGAAATGGTGCAGCCGAGATAGGTAAACTGGTTGACCGTTTTGAGTTTTGTGTGCCCGATGGAGATGTGGGGGGGCTGGTAATCATGGTGGGGAGCTGGCTGATGGAGGACCTCAGTTTTCTTCAGGCTGACTTCCAGGCCAAACATTTTGGCAGTTTCCGCAAAGCAGGACGTCAAGTGCTGAAGAGCTGGCTCTGAATGGGCAACTAAAGCGGCATCGTCTGCAAAGAGTAGTTCACGGACAAGTTTCTCTTGTGTCTTGGTGTGAGCTTGCAGGCGCCTCAGATTGAAGAGACTGCCATCCGTGCGGTACCGGATGTAAACAGCGTCTTCATTGTTGGGGTCTTTCATGGCTTGGTTCAGCATCATGCTGAAGAAGATTGAAAAGAGGGTTGGTGCCAGAACACAGCCTTGCTTCACGCCATTTTTAATGGAGAAGGGTTCAGAGAGCTCATTGCTGTATCTGACCCGACATACCACTTTAAGTATTCCCTATGTCATCGATGCTCTGTGATTAGTAAAGGATTGCTAAAGATGGTATGTGTGTTGGGAAGGGAAGGTTGAGAATCACTACTCTAGACCCAATTGATTCACCCTTTTTCTTTCACACACATATCATCTTAAGCAATCCCTTAGCACCGACGGCATAGAGAATACTTAAAGTGGTATGTGAGTGGAAAGAAAAAGGTTGAGAACCACTGTTTTAAAGCAAACTGGAAATGCAATGCACAGTAAAAAAAAAATTGAGACGTTACTCCAAACCATGGTGCTACCTCAAATGACATGAGACTATACAAAAACAGCATGTCAAAACAAGACTACACTATTACATTGCAAGACAAAAAAATATATACTAGACTACAACCTACACAAAGCAACATAAAGTGAATAAAACAGTGCAAACAATACAGTAATTAATAAAAAAAACTAGACAAGTATAATAGACTCGATATTAAAATCATTATAGCTTGAGTGAAGAAACTGCCACACAGTTCACAATCCAGAGGAGTCCAAAAACTTTGACACCTATGCTAATGGCAGGAGGAAGAAGAATACAACTTTGCATGAGGACATGTGTGATCCCCCACAATGCTTCCAGCCTCCACGGACAGGGTGCACAATGATAAAAATGTCCGTAATGGCAGAAGAGCGATCCGATGACCTCCTCAACTGACCTCACCATCTGTCACAGGGCTCTGCGATCTAAGATGGCACAACCTCTAGAATCCCCAAACCAGGCACACGATACAGCCACTCTGGACACCATGACACACCCTCCACAGAACACACCATGATGTCCCCACCTCCACCATTAGCAACAAATAATACCGAAAACTGGAGGCCTCGTCTCCACTGCAGAGGCTGTATCTCCATGACAGTGGAGGTTGCATAGCTTTGTAGCTTCTTCCCGAAGGTTTGTTATAGCTTGGAAAACTTGACATGGCAACAATGTCTCATGATGCTCTACTAGTGGGGAGCATTGGATGATAGGGCATTCCATAGTTAGGGGGACAGATAAGAGATTCTGTGGAAGGAATCGAGAATCCAAGATGGTATGTTTCCTCCCAGTTGATATGGTCTTACCCATCTCAGATCATTAACGTCATTCTTAGGAGGGATGGTGAGCCGCCTGATGTTGTGGTCCATGTAGGGATCAATGACATGGGTGGGAAGGGTGAGGAGGACCTGCAAGTAGTGTTCAGGAAGTTATGCACAAGGTTAAAGGACAGGATGACCATGGTTGTGATTGCTATGTCACATGACAGTGAGGTTAGAAATAGGAGGATAATGCAGCTAAACATGTGGTTAAATATATGGTGCAGTAGGGAAGGCTTCAGGCTTCTAGATTATTGGGCTTTCTTCCAGGGAAAGTGGGACCTGTTCCGATGGGACAGTTTGCAGCTGAACTGGAGGGGGTCTAATATCCTTGCAGGAAGGTTTGCAAGTGCTTCAACTAGATTTGCAGGGTAATAGGAACCAGAGTGACAGAGCAGATAGAAGAGTGGAAGAGAGAAAAAAATTGTATGTAACATTAGAAGTTAAAGGTTGTTCATGGTGGACATGTTCTCAGGTGCATCTATTTCAATGCAAGGAGTATTGAAGGAAAGGCAGATGAGCTTAGAGCATGGATAGACAAGTGGAATATTGATATTGTGGCCATTAGTGAAACTTGGTTGCAGGAGGGGCAGGACTGACAGCTCAATGTTCCAAACATTCTTTGCTTCAGAACCAATAGGATGACAGGGATGAAAGGGGGAGGAGTGGCATTACTCATCAGAGAAAATATCACAGCTGTGCTCAGGCAGGACAGACCAGAGGGATCATCTACTGAAGCTATATGGGTGGAAATGAGGAATGGGAAAGCTCATTTAAGAGAAGATTGGATGAGTCCATGGATATGAGGGGGTTGGAGGGTTATGGGCAGGGAGTAGGTAGATGGAGCTAGTGGAGTTTCACTTAAATCTGTGCGGACTAGAAGGGGCGATATGGGTTGTTTCTGTACTGTAATTGTTAAATGGTTATATGGTATGACCACACTCATGGGGTTGTATTATAGATGGTCCAATAGTCAGCAAGAATTGGAAGACCAAATCTGTAGAGAGATAGTAACACAGGTAACACAAGGTTGTGATAGTAGGAGATATTGACTGGGACTCCCATTCTGTAAAAGGCTGGGTGGCTTAGAGTTTATCAAATGTGTGCATGAAAGATTTCAAAATCAATATGTATCTCATATTAGGGAATGAGACAGGATAAATGATAGAAGAAGGTGTTGGGAAACATTTTGGGTCCAATGATCATAATAGCATTAGTTTCAAGTTAATTTTGTGAATGCAGGTTAAACCTCTTTAATCCAGCAACATTGGGCCCTGGCCATGCCTGAGCACAGAAAATTCCAGAATACCGAAATTGACCCCTAAGGGAACACCTTGTGTAAACATATCAAAGGTAGAACAAAGCTTAAAACAGGAAATCATACTGTGGGGTGGCTTGGTTAGTGTAGTGGTTAGTGCAACGCCTTTACAGTGCCAATGTCTGGGACATTAGCACAAACTCCTTACAGACAGTAAGGGACCTGAACCCTGGTCCCAATTGCTGGTATTATGAAGGTTGAATCTGCCACTGTTAGTACAAATTCCTTTCAGACTGCACGGGTCTCAAACCCCAGCCCTGATCCCGGCAGTGGGGTTTGAGTCCCACACTGTCTGAAAGGAGTTTGTACTAACATCCAGATCGCTGGCGCAGTAAAGGTTGAATCTGCCGCCATTAATACAAACTCATTACAAACAGTGCGGGACTTGAATGCCAATCTTGATCATGGCAGATTCAACCTTTACAGCACCAGAGATCAGGACTGGGATTTCAGTCCCGCACTGTCTGTAAGGAGTTTGTACTAACACTGGCAGATTCAAAATGTGCTGGACCACGGAAGTTGCTAGACCACAGAATGGAACCTTAAGGTTCAACCTGTACAGAGTTTGTATGTTACTGTCAGGATTAAAGGCAAAGTTAACAGGCATAGCAAACCTTGGTTTTCAACGAACATTTTGGATCTGGTTCAGAAGATAGAAGTGTTTAGCAAGTCTAGGTAACATGGAGCAAATGAGATAGTTGAGGAGTATAAAAAAGAAAGGAAAATCTCAAGAAAGAAATCAGGAAGGCTAAACAAGATATAAGGTTGCTTTGGCAGTCAATGTGAAGGAAACTCCTAAGGGTTTCTACAGTATTTTAAACGCAAAACAATAATAAGGGATAAAATTGGACCCCTTGAAGATCAGATTGGTTGGCTGTGTATGGATCCAAAGGAGATGGGGGAGACCTTAAATGAGTTTTTTTGGATCATATTCACTCAGGAAACTGGCACAGCATCGAGGGAAGCAAAGAAAATAACCAGTGAGGTCATGGAACTTATAAAAATTAAAGGGGAGGAAGTGTGTGTTGTCTTAAAGCAAATATGGGTGGATACATCCCCAGGGCCTGACCTTGACGTTGAGTGTAGAAATTGCATGGGTTCTAATAGAAATATTTTAAATATCCTTAGCCATGAGTGTGGTGCCAGAGGATTGGAGGTCAGATGGCATTGTTTAAAAAATGCTCAAAAAGTACCTCACGAAATTAGAGCCTGACATCAGTTGTCAGTAAATTATTGGAAGGTATTCTAAAAGATCAGATATGCAATTACTTGGATAGCCAGGGACTGACCAGGGATAGTCTACATGGTGCATGATAGGTCACGATGAACCAAAGTTACAGTTTTTCCTGGAGGTCACCATGAAAGCTGTCAATGTTGTCTACACGGACTTTGGTAAGGTCTTTGACAAAGTCCCACATGGGAGGTTAGTCAGGATTCGACATTGGCTGAACGGGAGAAGCCAGAGAATGGTAGTGGATAATTGCTTCTCAGACTGGAGGCCTGTGACTCAGTGTGCCTCAGGGATTGGTGCTGGGACCATTGTTGTTTATCATCTAAATCAATGATCTGGATGATAAAGTGGTAAATGGATCAGTAAGTTTGCACATTGTAGGTAGCGAAGGTTTTCAAAGCTTGCAGAGCAATCTGGACCAGCTGGAAAAAATGGGCTAAAAAATGGCAGATAGAATTTAATGCAAACAGGTATCAAGTATTGCATTGTGGAAAGACAAACTAAGAAAGAACATACACAGTAAATGGTAGGGTACTGAGGAGTGAAGTAAAACAGAGGGATCTGGAAATACAGATATATAATTCTCCAAAAGTGGCATTGCAGGTAGATAGGGTAGTAAAAAGATGTTTTGGCATATTGGCCTTTATAAATCAAAGTATTGTGTCTAAGAGTTAGAATGCTATGGTAAAGTTGTATAAGACATTGATGAGGCCAAATCTGGTGTACTGTGTGCAGTTTTGGTCACCCAACTACAGGGCGTCAATAAGATTGAAGGAATGCAGAGATGATTTACTAACATGTTGGCCGGATTTAAAGAACTGAGTTACAGTGAAAGATAAAACAGGTTAAGACTTTATTTCCTGGATTGTAGAAGAATGAGGGGATATTTGATAGGGGCTTTTAAAATTATGAAGGGGATGGACAGATCAAATGTAAGTAGACTTTTTCCACTGAGGTTAGATGAGATACAAACCAGAGGACATGGATTAAAGGTGAAAGGGGAAAAGTTTAGGGGAAATATAAGAGGAGCTTCTTCACACAGAGAATGGTGGGAGTGTGGAATGAACTGTTGGCTGAAGTGGTGAATGTGGGCTCAATTTTAACATTTAAGAAGAATTTGTACAGGTACATGGATGGGAGAGGTATAGAGGGCAATGGACTGGGTGCAGGTCAGTGGGACTGGTGAAAAGTGGTTTGGCACAGACTAGAAGGGCTGAAAGAGCTTGTTTCTGTGCTGTAATGTTCTATGGTTCTAAGGAAATAGAACCAGGCAATTCACAACCTCGATAGCTCAGTACCATATTTCACTCTCCTTTAATTTTATTCTTTACTTCAATCTCCATAATATCACAAGTTTGCAGATAATATAATATTTGTTGAATTGTGGATAGGGTAGAGGGTTATCAAAGAATACAATAGAATTAATAATAATTATAAATTACAGGAAAAAATTATTTATTTGGGTGGCATAGGCTTATGGCCAGAAGGGCCTGTTACTGTGCTGTATCTCTAAATTAAATATATATATATATATAAATATAATTTAAGGATATGGACAGAGAAATGGCAGATGGAGTTTAATCTAGACAAGTGTGAGGTTTTGCATTTTGGAAGGTCATATGTAAGAGGAATGGTCTAAGTCCACAGCTTCTCCCCCGCTGCCATCAGATTTCTGAATAATTAATGAACCAAAGGCACTGCCTTCCTTTTAGTGCACTGTTATTTTTATTTATTTTTATATTTATTGTTGTAAGGTGGTTTACAATATGAATGTTTACACTGTGACGCTGCCGCAAAACACTAAATTTCTGACTTATTCATGACAATAAATTCTGATTCTCATTTTCATTAAAAGTGACCATACAAGTAGATAGGGTAGTACAGAAAGTGTATGTTATGCTTGGTTCTGTTGGGCGGGGGCATTGAATATAGAAGTAACGAGGTCATGTTGCAGCAATATAAAACTATGGCTATCTCACACTTGGAATATTGTGCGTAGTTCTGATCACCCCATTACAGGAAGAAGGTGGAGGCATTGGAAAGGGTACAAGACAGGTTCTATAAAACAGTACAACACAGAAAGAGGCCCTTCAGCCCTTCTAGTCTGTGCCAACCTATTATTCTGTCTAGTCCCACTGACTTGCACCCAGTCCGTAGCCTTCCATACTCATCCCAACCATGTGCCTGTCCAAATTCTTCTTAAATGTTAAAATTGACCCTGCATTCACCACTTCAGCTGGCAGGTCATTCCACACCCTCACCACTCTCTGTGTGAAGAAGTTCTTCCTAAGGTTCCCGATAAACTTTTCCCTTTTTACCCTAAACCCATGTCCTCTGGTTATGGGTTAATCTACCTACGTTTATTTTGTCAATGCCCCTTACAATTTTAAACACCTCCATCAAATCTTCCCTTATTATTCTATGCTCTGGGGAATAAAGTCCTAACATTTCCCTGTAACTCAGTTCCTGAAGTCCAGACAACATTATAGTAAATCTAAAATGATCTTAAAGGCATGAAAAAAAAGGTTCACCTGGATGTTGTCCAGTTTAGAGGGTATGAGTTATGGGGAGAGATTGGAAAATTTTCTCTAGAGCACAGGAGGCTGAAAGGCAGCCCAGTAGAGGTGGATAAAAACATGTCACACACTGATATGGTGCACAGTGAGAATCTTTACCCCCACCCCCCAGGGCAAAAAAATTGAACACCAAAGGATGTGCATTTAAGCTGAGGCAGAAAAAATTTAAATGTGATGTCCGGGGCAAATATTTTACATTGAGAGTGGCAAATGCTTGGTATAGACTGCCAGGAGTAGTGGTGGAAGCAGATACACAGTAATAGTGGCGTTTATACTATAGACCAGCCATTCTCAATGGAGGCCACAGACTGAAATCATAAAAATATGTGTAGTCGGTAGGAGAGAAATACGGAAGAAACCAACTAAACTTGACTGCCTCACAGGGAAGGCGGCCCATAACCTTTGAGCACAGTCCGAAGGAGACCTTAGACAAAACAAAAAGGTAGAGAATGGCTGCAGATACACAAATATGAAGGGGCTGGAGGGAAATCAGATGCAAGCGGCAAATTTTTTTGTTTGATTTGGAAATCATGTTGAACACAGACACTTGGGCCGAAGGGTCGATGCCTATGCTGGATTGTTCTGTGTTCCAATGCAGACAGCCTCTGTTTTTAATTCTACCAAGTACCTTGAAATCTTCGATCAATACTGATAAGGTCCACATTTAATTTCTTTGACCTAAAAATTGATCTTACTGAAAACATATTGTAATTTGACGAACTAAAATGAAAACGGTTTGATTATCACCGATTAAGTGGGCTTTCTGCTAAAATTACCAACTTGAAATAACTTGAATGTTACATGCTAATATCAATATTTAATCCTTGAGAGTTTAATATGCACTTGGGGAATTTTTTTTAAATTCAGTACCCATTAGTTTTGCTAAGGATTTTCACCTTTGTCATGCTGGGTATATCAAAAAAATATCATTCTACAATCTCATCAATTGTGAATTAAATTAACTGCATTGCATATGCTTATTTAAATAAAATTTGGGTGGATTTAAAGTGATTTGAAGATTTTTGGTATAAAACGCAAGAGAACAATATGAATCACACGTCAACATATTCATAGCTTTTGGTAAACTTTTTCTTTGTGCACATCTCTGGTAATAATCCACGGAAAATATGGAATAATTTACCACTTATTTCAGCAAATAAATTTACACCAGATGCAATGACAGGATTTTATCTTTCCACAAAAATGACTGTGAATCACAGATCCTTAATTTATTTTTATGAAATTCCTTTGATGTACTCAAATCCTGATTTCTTTTCAGCAAGCAGTGAATCAATATAATCTGGAATGCCATGCCTGAAAGAGTGGAGAAAACTGTTTCAATAATATCATTCCAAAGGGAACTAGGTAAATTCTTGTAAAGGTAAGTATTTCTTGAATCTGAAGAATGATCAAGGGAGACATTAAAATAGACATCACTCAAGGAGCCTATGTAGACGTAATGGGACAAAAAGCTTCTCTCTGTTGTTTATAATTGCACAATGATGGAACACTTTTCAATTCAGGCAAACAGTGCAATTATTAAGTGCTCTTAGATGAAGCAACTGTTGCAAAACCTCATCTCAGATTATTTTCAATCCTTGAAATGTCGTGTAACTTTATAAAAAAAACCAAGCCTGTGAGTTTTTATCCTCAATTTGATTTAAAAAAAACCCTCTAACTAGGAGAGTCCTAGCCTCGAGTCCTGAGGCCACAATTAATGCTCTGGGGATTTGTCTGGGAATATTGGCTCAAAAGTTTCTGATGAGCAGTGAGATTGATCAATGGGAGGGACCATTGCAATTCCAAAAATTGACAACCATGCTGTTTTCTTCCTTTTACGTACTTTCTCATTTTGAAAATGTTTTCACCCTTTATTGAACTTCCTGGTTATCAGCTTGGCTCATATTATTAAATAATGAAGGAAAGATGTGGATGAAGAAAATATCTCCTTATCTTTCAGTCACAGCAATATAAAAAAGAAATTGAAGGAGTATTAGTAAAATAATCCCATGCTGTTCTTATATAATAACCATCACAAATTTCACTGCAGAAACATCGTGCTGCATTGGGAAGAGGTTCTTGACATTAGCCAATCGAGCAGCCTAATGGTCAAAATAATGTTATTACAAACCTTATTTCTCAATGAGCAAGAACCCAGCCTACAAGCAGGGGAATCAGCATTCATAAATTTCTGAATAAACATTTCTTTTTTAACAGCATCACCCAAAAGGTTAATCAAGAAGAATATGAAATCAATTTGTTTGCAAATGACATTTTAGTTTATTTGACAGACCCTATAATTTTGTTGTGTCAATTACATATAAGATTGGAAGAACATTGTGATGTATCTAGGAATAAGATTAATTTGGATAAAATTGAAAATTTTCCCTTAGTTAAGGGTGACAATACTCAATGTAAAAATGCTACTCATTTTAGATGAACAGATACTGGAATTAAATATTTAGGTAATAAAGTTGATAATGATTTAAATAATTTATATAAATTGAAACATTTATCACTATTTAATAAAATTAAAGAAGATTTGAATAGGCAGAATAATTTAACTCTAACTTTAGTAGGTAGTGTTAATTGTATTAAGATTAATATTTTCCCTAGAGTTCAATATTTTTACCAGTCAATTTTTATTTCAATTCCACAAAAAAAATTTAAAACTTCAATACGAGTATTATAATGTTTTTGTGGAAAAGGAAAATGGTGAGGGTTTCTTTGGAAAAATTTACTTGGAAGTTAGAATAGGAAGGTTTACAACTTCCCCATTTAAAAATTATTATAAGGCAGCTCAATTGAGATTTATTCATGCATTGTTTGGTGTAAATAGCATTCTTCCTTGGACTAATATAGAACTGAGTAAAATATGAGAAATGAATATAGTGGATTTTATTTATAACTCAAAATTATTCATGGGCAGTAGACATACACCTATTTTGAAACATTTGATTGAATTATGAAATACAATTATGAAATAGGTGTGAAAGGTTTAATTTCACAAAAATGTCTTTATGTCAAAATAGACATTCCATTTTCTATGGACAATTAATTGCTGAGGAGTTGGATGCAAATGGGTGCTGAGAGAATAGAAGATTGTTTTGAAGCTGAAAGATTTATTACTTTTGGAAGAATGAAGAATACATTTAATGTGCCAAATAATACTTTTTTTATGTTATTATAAATTTTAGGCTTTTTTTGACTGATGAGATAGGTCCTAGTTTGACATTACATTCTCGGAGTGAATTGTATTTATTGATTCGTAATAAGTAGGTGAATAAATTCATCTCCGTAATGTATAATTTATTTCAAAAGAAAGCCCCTAAAATAGGGGTACATAAATCGAGATTAAGATGGGAAGTGGATTTGAATAGACAAGTGGATGTAAAAGATTGGATGCGATGATGTAGAGATAATATGACAAAAGTTATTAATGTTACTTATAGGTTGGTTCAATATAATTTTTGCATCAGGTATATTTAACTCCTCAAATTTTTTTTAATTTGAATCCAATACTATCATATTTATGTTTTTTATGTGGTCAAGAAGTTGGATCATTTCTGCATTCTACTTGGGTGTGTGCTAAAGTTAAATACCTCTGGTTGGAAGATGGAAACTTTTTGGAATAAATAACAGAAATTAAGTTCCCACAGGATCTGATGCTATTTTTGTTGGGTAATATTATGACTATAAGATCAAAATTAAAATTAACTATGTATCAAATTGAATTTTTACAAATTGCTTTAGCATTTTTTAGGAAGTCTATAGCTATTACCTGGAAATCAGATACAGATTTAGGGATGGAGCGATGGCATGCTGAACTCGTAAATGTATTCCATTTGAGAAGATTACTTATAATTTATGAAATAAATATCAGATATTTTGGAAAATATGGTACCCATATTTGCAAAATGAGGGTATGAATGTTTAACTGATTCTCTGAAGACCCCACCTCTTGATAACCTCCAGCATCATTACATTAAAACTTTATGTTAAATAATTAATTCTTTGACATTCTCCAGTTTTCATTTTTTTCTATTTCTGTTTCTTCTTTTCTCTTTTTATATGTTTTGGGGATTGGGGAGGAAGGGGGAGGGGGGAAGGGGAAATTTTCTATACTAAATGTATAACTTTTGAAACTTTTTATTGAAAGAAATGTATTTATGGTTGTGGTTTAAAAATTGCTAAATAAAATATTTTAAAAAAACATAATCTCAAAGTTATGCATTTTCTTCACAACCTGAGCATGGCATTATGATTGAAAATGGATCAACCACTTTCTACATCCAGCACCAACATTTACAAAAAAACTTTTAAGATGTCACACAGCACTTGGGACAAACTGAACAATATTTAAAATGGAGTCTTTTGAGTGAGAATCATCCAATTGGCATCATGCTGTGACTTTATGGTTCCTACAATTTAGGTTCAATCCTAACATCCTGTCCTGTTGATGTGAGTTTACTTCTTATGACCTTAAGGGTTCCTCCAGTCACTCCAACTTCCTCTCAAATCCCAAAATGTGATAGTTATAAGGTTAGTTGGCTGTTGTAAATTTCCCATAGTGTGTGCGCTGGAATCTTGGGATAAATTAATGGTAAAATGGGAAGATCAGAATGGGATTTGTGTTGGATTAGATACTCGAGGTCAGTTTTCATGCTCTATAACTCAAAGACTTCCTGATTCTAATATCTTACAAATAGAATGTGACAAAGACCAGACAGGAACTCAGCTGGGCTCACAGCATCCACAGGAGGTAAAAATATGTTACTGACATTTCAGGCCTGAGCCCTTCTTCAAGGCATAAGCAAAATGCAGGCAAGCACCTTAATTAAAAACTAGAGATTAAGGGGGAAGAATGGGAGGGGGAGGAGTCCAGACTTAACAGCAGCCAAAAGGTGTTAGTTGTATCTGCTAAGAGGAAAGGTGAGAATTGATGTTTAGCTCTATGAAAGGAGACAGAGGGAAAAGAGGGGAGAGAGAGAGAGCTGGGGGAAAGGCAACAGGAAGAAGAATATGGGGGAGTGGGGGGGGTTTAACGGAAACTGGAGTAGTCGGATAATACCATACGAGTGGAAGGTGCCAAGATGGAAGATAGGGTGTTGTTCCTCCATTTTGTGGGTAGTGCATAAAACATGTCAGTAAGGAAATGGGAAAGGGAATTGAAGAGATCCATGCTATTGCAGAGGAAAGAGTCGTGGTGCTCATTGAAATTATCTCCCAGTCTGCACCCAGTCTCTTCGATGTAGAGGAAACAATACGGGTCTAATGCGCGTCGAAAGAACCAAAGACTTGTTGATCCAAACCAAGGCTTGTATTAACTAAAAGACTGGAGCATATCACAAGTAGGTCGACCAGTCCAGAATGACCTGGTTTGGATAGGAGCAATCCGTTAAGACCTGCCAGTAGGTGTGGCTACACTCTCAGCCAATCACAGTCATCCTACACAACCATCTGTACATATGTACATATACACATTGGTGATAGAATCTGTACTATCACAACGGGTGCACAGGATGCAGTAGATGCTTCACAAATAAAATGTTGCTTCACTTGGAAGGACGGTTTGGGGCCTTTGTGCTTCTGACCTCTCAGGCTCAATGGAGAGAGCACTGGTCTTGTAAACCAGGGGTTGAGAGTTCATTCCTCTCTGGGGCCTCATTTCTGTGAGGGGCACTGGACAAAGTGAAGATGACTCTCTGTCTTCGTTACAATAGACTAAATTAAAGAATTTTATGTACGCCACATTCTAAATGCAGTATTTTGTGACAATAATGGAACCGTTACCTTTGCATACTTCAGCATTCAATAAGATCTCGGCTTTCACCTCAGCACAACTTTTTTGTACTAACTCTGTATCCTCTAATTCCCTTAATATCTTAAAATCTTTCACAAGCTTTTAGACGCGGAAAGATATTGCTACTCACTAAACTAGAGTACATGTTTATTTTGGTGATTACAGTTCTGTGAGAAAAATAATAGGCCTGTGTAACAATCTTTCTGCATAATTTGCCGTGTACGTTCAGCTTTCTTGGTAATCAGACTTAGACTTAGGTGAGTGAGTCAATTTCTAGTTCTGCTGATGTATACCATTTTACAGGAAAAACAAAATTGACACACAAAGAGATCAGTTATTATCATAATTTGACAGGGATCTGAACCAAACCTGCTGTAAACACAAGAAACCTTTGCAGTGAATTACATGAAAAATGTCTCAAGATTTCCTAAATTTAACACGAGCTATAGGCACAAAAATGCAATTACACTTCGCGGAGAGTTGAATATTGTCATGTAAAATAAAACAAAACATAGTTGCTAAATGAAGTCGGATTGGTAACGGCAATGTACTTGTGGTGAAATCATCCAAGTGGCATCTGCTGCATGCATTTCTCTCAAGTAGGTTGGCTTTACACAAATCTACATACAGCAGAGGTGAATAAAATATGATATACAAATGTTTATTTTGAAAGACGGTGCTTTATGTTGGTACTTCAACGGTTTAAAATGCTGAGAATAAAATCCTGGTATTAGGAGGATGTCGGCAGACCATCAAGAGGCCAGTGTAAGCAATGTTAGAAATTATTCTTGGTACTGTGTGATGTCATACCGACGGTGAAAGGCCCACATTGTTGTTCCTTTGAAAGGAAAGATTTATTTATTTAAATATCAATTTACTGTCTCGTCTGGAATGCTGAAAAAGGTTTTGTCAATATCTTTCAACCAGTTTCATGCTTTTACATCTCAAGCTTCTAAATGGGCAGCTTAAAGCTGCTTGCAAAGAGCCATTTCGTACACGACTTCATGAATCTAAATGGTGGGCCCCTTCGTCTACTGATCAATATTCTCCTTGCATTATTTCCCCTGCCTGTATAACTCTTTTGCAGATATTGCCGGAGTGCTCAGTACTTGAATGTTGAGAAAATATTCAGAACCAGGACTGGTTGCTAGCTCTGATAAATCTGTCATTCGAGCATTTTCTCTCTGTGCCCTCAAAATTATTGGAAGAATCTTTAATATTCTTCAAAGTACATATGAATAACAGTGGGCCCTTTAGCCCTATTCTTCCATTTGCATTGGATTAGAAATCTGTCCACACAATTCTAAAACAAAAGTGCTCTGGTTAATATGCAGAGCAAAATTACACACATTTCTGTGTGCTTAAGCCTGTCATGAAATGTGTCTTCTAATTTTCTTCTCTCATTTTTGTTCTGACCTGATGCTCACTTTCAAGCATAAAACTCCCTCAAGTGACATCAGAAATAGAGCAATACCTAACATTCATCTGCAGTGAAATTCTGACCCTTTTTGGTCTTAAAAATATTTACTCACAGAACAATCAGCTGCAACTAACCTGATTTTTAACCAGCCAACACTCTAATTTTAACCTTTGCCCCCAGAATATCAAGGATTAATCACAATATTTTTATACAACTTCACACCCATGATTTTCCAGTGGTTATTCTGACCTTGCCGGACTTTGCTATATAAAGTACATTGTTTGACCTGCTGAGTTTCTCCAGCATTGTGTTTTTTACCTCAGCCATCGTGTCTGCAGACTTCTGTGTTTTACTCACAGAAGGTCATTCCAATTAATTGCTGCTGTTCTAGGCTACATCTGCAGCTTGAAGATCAGTGTTCTGAGGTAACTAAAACTCCATGCTAAACAATGGATTCCATCCAGGTTTCCTACAGCACCTGCAGGAGCAGAGATTCCGTGGCATCTGTTTGCATTACAAACATCTTTTAGGTTCAGGGATTCATAGATTCACTCATGTCTTTAAGAGACCTCTGACCAAGAGTCATGAGGATCTCCCTGACCCTAAAGTCAAAGCATGGCTCCTGTAGGCAGTATTCCTCAGCAGTCTACCCAGATCTCTGATCTCCTGGGAACAGTATCCCAACCTATTCCATTATTTCACCATTCAGTGAGTATACTTCACTGCAGCTGGAGTATTGTTTATTCTATTGGCATGCCAATTTAAAAACTGCCTGCAGGGACCGCACCTGCTGTGTTATATATACATCAACACAGAACACTGTTCTGTAACTGACAATGTCAGTTTCAGGACAGGATTACTCAAGAACCTAACAACGCTGTTCTGTCATGCTTCATGTGATTTTTACAAACAGTGTTGATACACAGCGCCGTTTTAATGCTGATATAAAATGGCATGGAATCATTTCCAAGCCATGTCTGATCTATAACCTAGCTCTGTTCCAGCTGATGTATTAACATCATCATTAGTTTAATAAATCTAAAGATCTGGATTGATGAATTGGTGACGCGAGTCTAAATCCCACTATGCCAGTAAAACAATTTAAATTCAATAAATTAAACTCGATTGAAATGCTAATTTAAGTACAATGAAACTTCTGATTGTCCAGAAAAACAAAGGTGCATTAACATTCTATGGGGAACACATTTCGATGCATTATATGGTCATGTCTAGTGTATGTACAAGTTCGGAGCACATAACAGCCCTCAGAATAATTTGACATGGGAACAAATATACTGGACATTTTTTTTTCAAAAAGGTTAACTTAGAACATAGAACAATATAGCACAGTACAGGCCCTTCGACCCTCAAAGTTGTATCAACCCATATATTCCTTCCTTAAAAAAAGTACTAAATACTGGCTACCCTCATTTTTCTTTCATCCATCTGTCTGTCTCAAGGTCTCTTAAATGCCCTCAATGTTTCAGCCTCCATCTACCATCCTTGGCAAGGCTTTGCAGGCACCCACAACTCTCTGTGTAAAAAACTTACTCCTGATGTCTCCCCTAAACTTCCCTCCCTTAACTTTGTACATATTTTCTCTGGTGTTTGCTGATCCTTTCCTGGAAAAGAGGTGCTGGCTGTCCACCCTATCTATGCTTCTCATTATCTGGTAGACCTCTATCAAATCTCCTCTCATCTTTCTACATTCCAAAGAGAAAAGTCCGAGCTCTGCTAACCTTGTTTCTCAATCCAGGCAGCATCCTGGTAAATTTCCTCTGCACCCTCTCCATAGCTTCCACTTCCTTCCTATAATGAGGTAACCAGAACGGAATATAATATTCTAAGGGTGGTCTCACCAGAAATTTGTAGAATTGCAACCTGATTTCTCTACTCCTGAATTCAATTCCCCTATTAATAAATCCCAGTATCCCATAGGCCCTCTGTTCATCCACACTCTTAAGTAGCCGACCATTAACCCTGTGCTCAGCCTTCTGGTTTCTCCTAAAATGCATCACCTCACAGTTATCCGGATTGAAATCCATCTGCCACGTTTCTGCCCAAATCTGCATCCTGTCTATATCCTCTTGAAACTTTTGACAACCTTTAGCTCCTTCCACATCTCCTCCAACATTTGTGTTCATCTGCTAACTTACTGACCATCCTTCTGCATCTTCATCCATGTCTCTTATAAAAATCACAAAGAGCAGATCCTTATGGCACTCCACTAGTCACTAACATCCAGGCAGAATAATTTCCTTCCACTACCACGCTGCTTTCTTCCTACAAGCTAATATTTTATCTATACAACCAAGATTCCACTGATCCTCTGCCTCATGACTTTCTGAATGAATCTCTTGTGAAGGACCTTGTCAAATACCTTGCTAAAATCCATATAGATAACATCTACCACCCTATCCTCATCAATTTATTTTGTTACCTCCTCAAAAAACTCAATTAGACTTATGAGGTACGACCTTCCCTTTACATAGCCATGCTGACTATCCTTGAGCAAACTGCACTTCTCCAAATGCTCATAAATCCAATCCTTCAGAATCCTCTCCATTAGTTTGTACATCACTGATGTTAGACTCATTTCCATATAATTCCCAGGATTCTCTCTATTACCTTTTTTAAACAAGGGAACTACATTTGACATTCTCCAATCCTCCGATAGCAACTACCCCAGCTATCTCTTCCCTCACTTCCCACAGCAGCCTGAAAAAAATTGGGAATTATGATGGGCAACTTAAAGCTGAACACAAAGATAATTTCAGATTTGCTGAATAAGGCGTGTAGATGGAAAACACTCAATTAACTTTGACTGAATTTAGCATGTTAAATAGCATAATGATTCTGACACATGCCATTAGTTCAACTGACCTCACAATGTTTTGCCATTGCTTCTTATTTGTACTCAACATCTGATGCCTCTCTGTCAATGTCCAATGATATTCAGCCTGCATTCCCCTGATACTGGTTTGACATGTTTGCAATGTCCTGGTGAAACCATTCACCACGTTCGTCACTGATTGCATCAAGATCAGCAGGGAAGAAGTTCAAGTGCGAATGCAGAAATTGAATTTTCAATGACATGATGCACTTCAGAGTTTTGTATGCTTGAAGTAGACTGAAAATATGACAAATAAAATCACAAAAATAGATTATATCCAAAATAACAGTATGTGATAGGAACCTTTTCAGGTGATTTCCGTCACCAGCAGCCCAATATCCATAAAATACACCCAAATGTGTTCAGGAAGCAAAATCTTCATTGTTCTGTGATATTAGCCTTGCCATTGATGTTCCCTGAGTAAATATATATGTCCCAGATTAAAATTATGTACTAATCTGACAACAAAATTAGCAAACACAAAAGAAATTCAAATCCCTCCAACCTGTTAGTTATATTCTCAATATGGTTATTCTTTACCATCCAATTTCTTTCATCTGCTGCATCTTCCATACATCTTTTCTCAGCCTTAACCTATTGCATTTTAATTTCACTCTGAGCTCCTCAAAGTGTAATAAAATGTTAATCTTTCTGATTCAGTTGCAAAGATAAACACACTGAACCTTTTGTCATTGTTTCTGTTTCACCTGTGCTCCCTCCTCATACTGCCTGTGACTTTAATGCTGAACTGTTTCATTTCATCTTGGATCAATTGATTTGTGACTTGAATTGCCAGCCAACATATTTTCATTTTTGCAAGGTTATGGAAATGTTTTACAAAACTGCCTCTGCTGCAGATCTGATAGCTGTCATTTAAAGGGTAATAACCAACTGAAAAACCTCACAAAGATAAGCGTATACAGAGCCGTTGTCATACCCACAATCCTGTTCGGCTCCGAATCATGAGTCCTCTACCGGCATCACCTACGGCTCCTAGAACGCTTCCACCAGCGTTGTCTCCACTCCATCCTCAACATTCATTGGAGCGACTTCATCCCTAACATCGAAGTACTCGAGATGGCAGAGGTCGACAGCATCGAATCCACGCTGCTGAATATCCAACTGCGCTGGGTAGGTCACGTCTCCAGAATGGAGGACCATCGCCTTCCCAAGATCATGTTATATGGCGAGCTCTCCACTAGCCACCGTGACAGAGGTGCACCAAAGAAAAGGTACAAGGACTGCCTAAAGAAATCTCTTGGTGCCTGCCACATTGACCACCGCCAGTGGGCTGATATCGCCTCAAACCGTGCATCTTGGCGCCTCACAGTTTGGCGGGCAGCAACCTCCTTTGAAGAAGACCACAGAGCCCACCTCACTGACAAAAGGCAAAGGAGGAAAAACCCAACACCCAACCCCAACCCACCAATTTTCCCCTGCAGCCGCTGCAACCGTGTCTGCCTGTCCCGCATCGGACTTGTCAGACACAAACGAGCCTGCAGCTGACGTGGACTTTTACCCCCTCCATAAATCTTCGTCCGCGAAGCCAAGCCAAAGAAAAAAAAAGGGACCTGTGCACATGGGAAAGGCATGGGTGATAAAAAGTCCCAGGTTTAAAGTTTTGATAATACACATAAAATGTCAAGATACAATAAGTATGTGAACAAGGTAAAAACAAGATTAATTACATAAAATAAATTAGGAAGCAGAGAGTAGAGCGACCAAGGAAAGAAATTCTGTGACTACAAGCGTTTTTCAGTAAAAAATCAGTCTCATTATAGCATTGTCACATGGAATGAATATTGGATAAACATGTTATTAAAAATGGGACTGTTTGTGATCTGTTCCACGAGGATATTGTTGCACTTGCCTGCTTCACAATGGCTATGAGATCTTTTAAGAAATGAGAATGACATTCTCTGTCTTTTGGACCACATAATGCAGGAAATAGCCACTAATATTAGTAAATTAGATGATGGCAGCATTATTGAGACTCATCAAAAGGCTTGCGCCTGAAAATGAAGCAATATAAAACATTTATTGATCAACACACACCTGATGAAAGGACTTCAACCCAAAATCACAACTTTGTTTGTCCTTCCACAGAAGCCATTGAACTGTTACAGGTTATATTATATATAATATAATATTTTATTTTAAAATATATAGATTGTGGGGGGTTTAGTGTAGGTCACTTCACATCTCATTTAAAATGCAAGAGCTTTGCTGAAGCCAGACATACAGGCTCCTGGAGAAGTCCAGGCTCAAGTGCTAATAAAGATCTTTCAAGGATTGGACTTGGAGCCTTGGGAGGGGTTCTAGTTTTTACAAGCAGAGCAAGAGAAAAGGACAAACAAAATTCTTCTCTTAGAGAGAGAGGGAAGTCAGTTCTACAATGGCTTTTGAGGCTGCAGCATGGCAAGATGGCTGGCTTGTTGAAAACCCCATTTTGAAGACGGGTTGTGAGTTCTGAGTTCTGCTTGTTGAAAAGCCTTCTAGTCCTTCCAAGAGGAAATGGCTGGCTAGAGTATTTCTACTAAAATAAGAGAATCAAGAGGAACTCTATGGTGACCGGGAAGAAGAGATTAATATTTGGATGGTGCAAGTTTCTTTGGCAAGACATTGAAGTGGCTGATCAGAGAAAATCAGTTTGTGTGTCCAATGAGCAACAAATATCTCTCTGAAACCAACAAGAAAATTTCTGAGTCGTAATCCTTTTCCTTTAAGCACGCCTGGGGAAAATTCATAAATGTTAAATTCTGTGCATAGTATAAGAATTGCCTGATACCGGTGAACTTGGAGAAGTGAAAAGTTAAAAGAATGATTGGACTATTAAAAGCAAATAACTTTCCTGAACAGATGACATACAAGTGCTCTTAAAATTAGAAGGGGGTTAACTTAGGTTAAGTTAATATTAATAAGTTAAAGTTTGATCCTGTTTTTATGTTTAAAGAAAATTAAAAGCAACTTTTGTTTAAGTAACCATTTGTCTTGGTGAATTACTCTTGCTGTTGGGTTTTGGGATCCTCTGGGCTCGTAACAGAACATAAAAATGAAAGAAATTGGAGCAGGAAGCCATTCGTCCCATCACACATGTTCTGCCACTTTCTAAGATTATGGCTGCTCTGGCCATGGACTCAGCTCCACCTACCTGCCTTTTCCCCATAACCATTATTTTCCTGACTTTGCAAAAATATATCTATCTGCATTTTAAATATACTCAGTGATGTATACTTCATTGTATTCCTGGGCAGAGACTTGAACAGATTCACTACACACTCCATCCTAAATCTACTTCCTTAATGGTGGAGAGTACTTCTAACATGCCAAAGAGAAATGTTATAGATGCAGTATAAGGTGAGAACTTGATTGGAATGAATCTCTGGGCACTGAAAGAAATAGCAGAAGTTACAGTAGAGGTGTTAAATGTTTTTTTTTAATTTTAAATTTAGACATACAGTGCAGTAACAGGCCATTTTGTCCCACAAGTCCATGCCGCCAAATTTACACCTCATTAACCTACACCCCGGGTACGTTTCAAACAGTGGGATGAAACCAGGGTCCCCAAGGAAAACCCACACAGACATGGGGAGAATGTACAAATTCCTTATAGATTGCGGGGGCTTCGAACCCCAGTCCTGAACGCTGGCGCTGTAAAGATGTTGCACGAACTGCTATGCCAACCGTTCCGCCCCAATGTGATAATTTACCAAATTTTTCTGGACAGCAAGTATCATGCCTTGTTTTAAAAAAAGAATGCAAGCAAATAACAGGTAACTGTAGGCGAGTTAGCTTAATGACTGTAGTCGGAAAAATGCTTGAAGCTATCATTACCAAGAAAATATAGTGACATCTGGACAGAAATTGTTCCATCAAAGAGATGTAGCATGGATTCAGAAAGGGCAGGTCATGTCTGACATATTTACTTGAGTTCTTTGCAACAATAATGAACACTGTGGATAAATGGGGATAGGTGGATGTTGTGTACTTGGATTTCCAAAATGTGTTCGATGCAATGCCACATAAAAAGGCATCCTTGTGACAAGGATACATGGACTTAGGGGTATCGATATAAGATCCTGTTCAAGTTCATTGCAATCTGACTGTATATATACAATCAGATGAAACAGCGTTTCTCTGTCCATGGTGAACACACATAGTCACATAACAAATTTGTCACACAGCACATCACATTCATACATAAAAATATAAATTAATTTTGGATTGTTTAAAAATGTAGACAAAAGCACAGTAACAGGTCCTTTTGGCCCATTAACCCATGTCCCCCAAATACCCCAATTAACCTATAATCCCTGAAGTTTTGAAAATTGGGAGGAAAATGGAGCACCCAGAGGAAAGACATGCAGAAATGAGGAGAACATACAAACTCCCTTTTGACAGTGCTGGATGTGAACTTGGGTCCCTGCACTAACCTCTATGCTTTACGGTGCTGCCCAAACATAAAATGACTGTATAAATATTCTGGTTAATAGACGGTAGAGAGTCGGGATAGATGGGTCTTTTTCTTATTGTCAATCATAACTGGAGTGCCACACGGGTCAGTGCTGAGCTCACAAGTGTTCACAATATACATTAACAATTTGGAAGAGGAAACCAAGTGTAGCAGATCTAATATTGCTTATGTCACAAAACTGGATAGAAAAGCAAATTGTGGAGAGGATGCAGAGATTCCACTGAAAGATGTAGAAAGGATCTGCCAGATGAACTACAATAATGGTAAATGTGTGGTCGTCCACTTTGGAACCATAGAATATCACGGCACAAAAAAACAGGCCCTTCAGCCCTTCGAGTCTGTGCTGACTATTATTCTAACTAGTCCTGCTGAGCTGCACCTATTCCATTGCCCTCCATACCCCTCCTATCCATGTACCTGTCCAACTATTTCTTAAATGTTAAAATTGAGCCCTCATTCATCGATTCAGCTGGCAGTTCATTCCATACTCCCCTCACTCTCTGTCCAAAGAAATTCCCCCTAATGTTCTTCCTAAACTTCATCCCTTTCACACTTAATAGATCAGATTATAATTTATATTATGAAAAATTGCAACATGCTGTTGAGCACAGGGACTTGGGAGTGATTGTGCATGAATTGCAAAAAGTTGGTTTGCAGGTATAACAGGCTATCAATAAAGAAAATGGAAGTTCGGCTACAAACGTTCATGGTACTGGTAAGGCCACACTTGGAGTACTGCGTTTATTTCTGATATCCTTGCTTGAAAAAATATATTGGCTTTGAAGGCAGTGCAGAGGAGGTTTCCAGGTTGATTCAAGGGATGATGGGTTAACCTATGAGGAGAAATTGTCACTTGGAACTGTACTCACTGGAATTCATAAGAATGAGAGGGGATTTCATAGAATATATACATTATGGAAAGGATAGATAAGATAAAGGCAGGAAAATTATTTCCACTGGTAGGCGAGACGGGAACTAGGGGAAAAAGCCTCAAGATTTGGGAATTTGGATCTAGGATGGAGATGAGAAGGAATTGACTTTCACAGAAATTAAGGTATCTGGGGAATTCTTTGCCAACAAGGAATGGAGATTGCCTCATGAAATACATTTAAGACAGGATTTGATAGATTTTTGCATAGTTAGTTTATGGGGAAGAGCCAGTTAAGTGGAGTTGAAGCCATGGCCAGATCAGCCATGGTCTTGTTGAATGGTGAAGCAGGCTTGCCGGGCCAGATGGGCAATTCCTGCTCCTATTTGCTATACTTAGCGTATGAGAAGAGACTGAGTAGCCAAAGACAATACTCATTGCAGTTTAGAAGAATAGATATGATAGAAGCAGGGAGGTTGTTTCTACTAGTAAAATTGGAGGATAGTTTCAAGATTCAAGGAAATTGAACTATTTATCTTGGAAAGTAGTGAATTTGTAGAACGCTCTACTCAGTAAAGCAGCACAGGATGTTTCGTTGAATGTATTTATGATGTAGCAAGATATATTTTTGAAAAGTTGGGAAATTAAGGCTTAGGAAGTGGAGTCAAGGGCATGATCTTATTGGATGGCAGATGTGTCTTAAGGGGCACATGGCCTACTCCTGCTCCTCGTTATTATGTTCTATTGTGCACTTTAGGTACACAGTAACAACATCCTGCAAAGGCAGATACAAATAATCACTTGCCAGTGAGTCATTTCCCTTCTTTTTGTTTGGTGTTGAATTCCCCAGCTCGGCAGAAAAAAAGTTTCCTCTGATTGTAGTACTCTCTGGAAAGAATAAATTATTGTTTCTCTTTCTTGTACAGAATCTTGTACCATCCAATATAATTTTTACAAAAGGTAAAATGCATTGTTGAATTAGACCATCTCATCTTCGATGTTAGGAACTTTGGTTCTTGTTGTTTTTCTACCTCTTGTTCATCAGTCCCTTTGGATTGTGAGTGATTTGGTTTCATTAAGGTTGTGTGAGTTCAGGAGGTGGCAAATCTACCAATGTAAGAACTATTGGGATTAGGGTGGTCATTTCAAAGGTCAACATGATCATAGGTCACTATATAATGTGCTAAAATATATTTTTAATAAAATTTAAATGGTATTGCAAAAAAAATGTAAACACTATGTATGTAATAATTATATATGGTAATATTTGATAATCTATTGGTAATCAATTCCATGTCCCTCCATTGGAATTGTAAAGATTAAAACCTTGAGTTTGAAATTTGTAGTGTTTTATAACTTTCTCTTTTAAGATTGTTGTTTTTGTAGTGTTACCATAGTTAATATAACGTCATATGTCATAATATCCGATTGTATGAGGAACTTGTTCTCATTCTTGGAATAACCATGGAAGAGATGTGATTTTTTAAAAATTCATCATTATTAATCATTTATTATCATTTGAATTCATTTATATTTGTTTGAAGTTGAGTTTCGCTATCATTTGCAACATGCTTTATTTTATTCATCATTATGAAGTGCAAAGCTATAAAAATGTTTACTTGCTTTTATCAATGAAAAATTAAAGCTATTTACAGCTGTAATCATGAAGTTTGATTTATTTGAATGAATAACGTGCAATTCGGAATATCAAGGCTCAAATTTCTTGGAAGTAGGCATGTTTTGAGATTGGGAAATATTAGAAGCTGGGAAGAATAATCTATAGAAATGGCCACCCTATTTGCAAGGTAATGCTTTCCTTCTGCATCACATATAAAGCTTTCAATGCATGGTTTTGAGGTTTCTAATTTAAGCCGCACTTTTGTTATTAGAACTCGATTCCCTGCATACTTTGAATATTGTAATACTAGACCATGTGATTTTTCTCTATTAGTTCACTACATGGGTGGCATAGTTAGTATTGCAGTTAGTGCATTGCTGTTTCAGTGGCAAATACATAGGTTCGAAACCAGCACTGTATGCAAGGAGTTTGTACATTCTCCCTCTGTCTCCATGGTTTCCTTCGGGTGCACTTGTTTTTTGGAAGACACAGTCTTGTGGGCCAAAAGTGCCTGTACCTTGCTATATTGTCTAATTTAAAATTTAAAACTGTTTAATGACCTGCTATATATAATGCATAGATTGACTTTCCTGGATAGCACATAAACTAAATATTTCCTTGCTTGATAAATGACACAAGGGTCAATTCAATTCAGTTCGATTAGAGTGGTTTGGGGCCAGAAATTCCTGCGAGTCTTGGATTTATTGCAATTTCTTAAAAGATGGTTTAATGCACACCCCTAACCCATTTCCTTTGGTTTCCTGCCAAACCCTTCTCCAAACCCCTGACATAGATATTTTAATTTGAAAGGTTTCCCTTGCCATAACAACGAAGCATACCGATTAGCTCAAATTTGAAATTGTAGTTAATGGTATTTGCACTGTAAATACTGGCCAAAAAGATCGTACAGTGAGTTTGTTATTTTTAGCCTACTGGGAAGTGCACATCATAAACAGGTAAGCAAGTAGGATAGTTGGACAGGAAATGGCTCTGCAGAGAAAACAAAATGATTGGAGTCACTAATGCATTGGGCGCCATGGACTATTGGTAAAATATTTTAATATCATCTGAACATGCAAAATTTTGGACAGTGATATGGAGATCCAGAAAAAAAATTGCCAAGAAACACATTTTCCAATAAGCTAAGGGAGATGGCACTTTATACAGCTGAAATTGATTTATTTTAGATGTGAAAATTCTAATTCAATATAATGTACGTAGGCTCTGCTGTGTCAAAACAAAAAAAAAAAATCCTATCATCAAAATATACTGATTATGCAATCAGAATGTGAAAAGGGAGATTTTAAGGGAGTTATCTTCAGTGTTTCATTTACTTCTGTTGGTAACATTAATTAGGACACAAATTTCCTCCACAGATCAAAATGCAAAGCCTATATGTCTGAAACATTGTCTTTTATCAAGCTCGGAGGGTACATTCATTGCACTTTATTAACTTGAAGAATTTGCAGTGAATTAGTAAGCATGGAATTAATGCTATGAGTGAGAGCAGATAAAAACATAAAATGATGTGGCTGGGGAGGCCCCCACAACTTATCGGAACCTTGTTTTTCTCCATTTATTATTGTGGTTTTCCTTTAGCAGGGGCAAGATTCACATTTTTTGTGAGATAATTCACTTTTGTTTTTCATTTAACTTGCATTGAAAAAAAAAATTGTGGATGTGAAAGGAGTGTTCGAAATCCTGAATAATGATCATGGAATAAGACATCATCCATGTTTATAAGAACAGAAGAAATAGGAGCGTATTAGAGTATTCAGCCCATCTTGTCTGCTCAGCCATTTGAATCATTGGTGATGTATTTTTCCTCTCAACCCCATGCTGCTGCCTTCTCCCCATAATCTTTGACACCCTTATTAATCAAGAACCTATTAACCACCACTTTAAATATACCAAATGACAGCTTCCACAGCTGTCTGTGGCATTGAATTCAATAGATTCACCAATTGCTGCGTGGCGCAGTCCATTTGTTTCTATTCGTTATCTGTTTACGTCTCTTTATTTGGAAACATCTTCTCCACATCCATCAGTATTCAGAATGTTTCAATGAGATTTCACCTTCATCCTTCCAAGCTCCAATAAATGCAGTCCTGGGACCATAGAATGCTCTCATCCCCAGGATCATACATGTTTTACCATCCTCTGTACTCTCTCTAATGCCAGTACATCCTTCTCTTGATATGGGGCCCAAATGTGATTTGAAGGGCATACAGAGGTGCTCCAAAAGGTTCAGCTGCTCGATCCTCATGCTGCTGGCTCCGTTCAAGCTTTAACTGGGCCTGTTAAAGGGGAAGTTGGTGTTTGTTATGTAAAATCCTGCAACTGTGAGGTCTGCATCCAAGATGGTGGCATTTGTGGTTGGCAGTAGCCACAAGGGGTTGCAGACTCCGGGGAGTAGCAGGGCACCAGAAACTGGGAAACACCTCCCCACCGCATTGGGAAGGAGAAGCCAAGGAGATGACCCTATGGGACAGTAACCACGGCAGCAGACCAGTAAGGGGATCAGCAACTGAGGGCCCTACACAGGCTGTGGGCTGCTTCCGACTTGCGGTCAGGGCCCCACATGGGTTGCAGGCTGTGGGACACTGGGAACCATGTATATTTGGATTGAAGAGGGTGCTCGGGACAAGAAGGGCTCTCGAAGACCCTCCTGATCATATCGGAGGTTTGGATCTGGAGCATGGATCTGTGTGGCTGCAGAGGCAGTGGGATTGTTTAATGTGAATCCATAGACACTCATTGACTCTTTTACTTCTCTCTTATTGTAAGGGAAGCTTGGCAATACTAATGGTAACTTTTTGTCTACCTCACGGCGGACAATAATAATTCTTAATGTATTAGTACATGGCAAAAAATGGGATCTTGGCCAAAATGAAGGGTTTTGGACCATAATGTCAACTATATTTTTCCTTCCATGAATACTGCCTGACCTGCTAGGTTCCTCCAGTATTTTGTGTTAAAACAATACCTTTCAATTATTTTCTAACAATGGTGCATTAAAAGTTCAAAAATGTTAAAATTCAAACATTTATTATTAAGAGTAAAAATTAAATAGTTAAAATTTTATCTTCATATGCATAGTATCAATGACTAGGCACCACGGGTAGGACAATAGCAAAGGAAGCATGTAGCAAGTTTTTCATTTTATAATAGTAAAAATTTTACTGTGTGTAGTGATTGAAGCTGATATTGAAATTATTGGAAGTATTCATTAAACAAAAACTGCCATTTTAAAAGGTAATCCCAAACTCACAAGGAGATGGTTAATGATAAAAGTTGTTTGGAAATTTAATAATAATAATAATAATAACAATTACAGCACGGAAACAGGCCATTAGGCCCTTCTAGTCCGCACCGAACCAAACACCCCTTTCTAATCCCACCTCCCTGCACAATGCCCATAACCCTCCATCTTCCTCTCATCCATATACCTGTCCAACCTTTTCTTAAATAATACAATTGACTCCGCCGCCACTATTTCTCCCGGAAGATCATTCCACACAGCTACCACTCTCTGAGTAAAGAAGTTCCCCCTCATGTTACCTCTAAACCTCTGCCCCTTAATTCTTAACTCATGTCCTCTTGTTTTAATCTTTCCTCCTCTTAACGGAAATAGTCTATCCACATCCACTCTGTCTATCCCTTTCATAATCTTAAATACTTCTATCAAATCCCCTCTCAACCTTCTACGCTCCAAAGAATAAAGACCCAATCTGTCCAATCTCTCCCCATACTCCAGATGCTTAAACCCAGGCAACAATGCTGAATATCTGACATACCTGTCCTATTGTGGATAAGTATTGATGAGACCCCTGATCAGCATATACAATGAATAGAACATGCGTTTCCAGCAACCGAATTAAACACCAATGAGGAAACCCAATCCAAGTTGATGGACACTTGCACCTGGTTGAGAATAAATTACACATGGTGACCAGAATATTGGACCCTCTTGCATGTACTTTATAAATGTGACAGAGAAAGCTATGGAAATTTTAAACACTAATGTTACAATTTGTTATCAGATTCAATAATTTGTCGTGAACATTTACATTTCATTATCATAGATCTGCACATAACTTGGGTGTGGCCTATACATTTTGTGTAAATAAAACAAATAGCCAGACAATCACAGGCTGAATAATTATTTTTTTCCATAAAATGTACTCACAAACATATCATTCTGTTCCATCGCATCTTTCTGTCTTTAGATGAATGGAGGGATTAATAGGGTTAATGAGATAATGATAAGAAATCTTGACTTTCAATACAGCATAGTCCATTAGTTTTGAGATTGGAACAAAGTCAAGGTTCTTGAACAATAAACCATTTAGTGACGATATTAAAATGTGCAATGGAAGGACAAGCATGCTTTTATGGGACATTCAGAATTAAAACGTATACCATAGCTTTTGCTATGGCCTTGTCGATATATTTATCATAATATCTCAAGGTTGATGACTTTCCTTTTCTGAATTAGCAGATGCTTGAATTCCTATTTAAAATTATGTTAACATTCATTTGAATCCATTAAGGTGTTTTATTGATGGGGATATGGACAGGGAGTGTGTGGGTGAGTGCTGTGGTTGGAAGAAAATAAAAGCAAATTGAGGGTAAACCAAGTTTGCAGAGGTTTGGTATGGCATCAGGAATACTGACAAATTTCTACAGATGTGTGATGGAAAGTGTTCTGACCGGCTGCATCAGGGAGTGTGTGGGTGAGTGCTGTGGTTGGAAGAAAATAAAAGCAAATTGAGGGTAAACCAAGTTTGCAGAGGTTTGGTATGGCATCAGGAATACTGACAAATTTCTACAGATGTGTGATGGAAAGTGTTCTGACCGGCTGCATCATGGTCTATTATGGAGACCCCCAATGCCCCTGAGCATAAAGCCCTCCAAAAGATAGTGGACACAGCTCAGGTCATCACAGGCAGGACCCTCCTTAGCATTAAACATCCACAGGAAACGCTATCGTCGGAAAGTAGCCTCAATTATCGAAGATCCACACCACCCTGCACATGCTCTGTTCTTGCTGCTACCATCAGGAAAGAGGTATAGATGCCACTAGACTTGCACCACCAGATTCAGGAACCAGCTACCCCTCCACCATCAGACCCCCTCAACAACAAACTCAATCAGAGACTGATTTAAGGAATCTAAGTTTGGCACTTTATTGATTTTTTTAATTCTCAGGATTGCACAGTCCATTTGTTCACATTTGCTATTCATTTACATTTCTTTATTTGTTTATATCTGTACATTAAATAAAGTTTTTTTTTCTTGCACTACCACTAAGAATCTCAGAGCTGTATTTAATGTCATGTATGTACTCTGACAATAAATCTGGAATCTGGAGTATTCTCTGATTAAAATGAGGCCTATAAATCCGTATTCAGATGTAAATAAAGAGCATGTCAACAGTGATGCAGTACATCATAAAGTAACATACCAAGAAATGTTGTGTGTGTTCCCAAACTGATGAAAACTTGGCGGGGTCTGTGGTGGACAAAAGCTCCCCTCCTCAAAGGTCACTGCCTTCAAGGGATAAATATCAAAACCCAGGAGCCTTCTAATCTCTTTTGAAGAAATCATTTGTTTTAAAATGTATCTAGGAGATCTAGGAAAATTGGGGATCTGAGATTGAATAAAATGCCTAATTCGTAAATATCTGAAAAAATACGCATTTGGTAAAGTGTATTTTCCAATCAATTTTTCAAAAGATGCAAAACTGTTATAAATAAAAGTCTTTAAAACATTTAATACACAATCTATACCAATCATTTAAAGCAGAATCCTGCAAGGAAGGCTGAGAAAGACAAAACGGGGCTTGCAAGAGAAAAGCCATGAAATCCAAAATACCTTCTAAACTGTACCCATATTCTCAAACTGTATTTAACAACCGGATTGTCAATCAGTTTATATCAAACAAAAGAAAGCGAAGACCCAAGAAAGGCTGAGATAGAAATATTTTTGGTGGAATTTAATTCCATTTCAACCCAAGTGGGATGGTCAACTCGACTATGAAATTGTTACAAGAACATAGGATTATGTATATTGACCACCCAATATTAAAATCTGAAAAATAGGAGGCACCAAACCACCATTCCTTTTAGACTTTTGAAGATGAGATTTATTTAAACTTTCCTTGCCATATGTAAGATGATAGAAGTGAATCAATGAGTCAAAAAGCAATTTAGGAATAAAAATTGGTGGAGACTTGAAGGAGATACAAAATTTTAGGTAGAATGTTCATTTTAATAGAATTAATATGTCCAATCAAAGAGATAGATAAAGGAGACCATTTTGTTAAAGACAGTTTCACATGCTTAAGTAGAGAAATTTTCCATAAAGGTACTTATGATACTTTGTAATTGTAATGCCGAGATAAGTAAATTGATTTTTTTCACAATCTTAAAAGGACAATTGGAATACTGAACTCCTGAGGTGAATATTCTTGATACATTTCTTGAATTACAACCTCCAGTGAAGGATTAATATGTGTTAATATTTATGACAAGATAACTGGTCTATAAAACAGGGTGGCAGGCACCTACATGCATTTAGACCAAATAAAGAATGCCTGGGAGCAGGATTTGAACCTTTCGTTGTCCAGTGAGGTTTGGGACTTTATTTTCAAACTGATTAACTCTACCTCCCTGTTGCAATTCAAAGTGATGTATAGGGCCCATATGTCTAAAGCCAAATTATCTCATTTTTACTCAGATATAAATCCTCGTTCTGATAAATATAAAATAGGGGATGCTTCTTTAATCTATATATTCTGGACGCACCCCAGTTTGGACAAGTATTGGAGTGTAGCGGCACTATAGATAAACTACAACTCCCAGAAGTCTAACGAACCAGCACTGGACGCCATAATGTCATGGCAAGGTGCGCATGGTTCGGTGTTTTAAAAGAATACTTGTGTGACTCGAGTAAATGAGTTACGCTTTACCTGCAACTGTGTGTGTCATTATTTCGCATTTATCAGCCACCACTTCATGTTCAATGGCTACAATTGATGACCCCGAGCTTTTGCACCATATGGATACAGCAGCTCTTGCTGTCAAGATACCGCCATCCTGGACAGTGGAACCAGAGCTGTGGTTTAGAGAGGCTAAGGCATAATTTCATCTCTGGAAGATTGAGGTGAACAGAATTCGCTATTATCACCTCATCTGGTAATGTAAAATCTATTAAGGGAACAAATGAAAGTCGAAATGCTTTCATAAGGACAAAAGAACTATTAGCTCAAGCAACCATGCTCAGTTATCCAGTCCTAAACGCAGTCACCACCCTTTCAACAGATGTATCTGATGTGGCCATCGGGGGCGCTCTGCCACAGTATGTCGATAGACATTCTTTAGCCGCCACCTCCATGAGGCCAAAAAAAAAATACAGCACAATTGATAAAGAGATCCTAGCCATATATTTGTCCATCCATCATTTCCGTTATTTTTTGGAAGGCAGACAATTCACCATGTTCGCAGACCATAAATCTTTGACCTTCACATTTTCAAAGGTGTCGGAGCCCTGGTCAACTTGACAACAGTGACAATTATCCTTCATTTTGGAAGTATCTGCCAGAATTATGCACATCTCTGGAAAAGACAATATAGTGGCTGATGCAGTTTCCCATTCAGTTGTGCTCAAGGTATCTGCTATGGACTATGGTATTGACTACACGGCTCTTGCTGCTACCCAAGCACAAAACAGTGAGATGGAGTTGTATCACACCTCAATAACCAACCTACAATGGAAGGATGTGCAAATTGAAGCCAACAGCAAGCTGCTCTTTTGCAACGTGTCAACAGGACATCCATAGCTCATCTGATTTCAGAGAGGTCAAAATACATTGGCATACGAAAGCACCACTACCAACCCTTCCCACTGGTAACTCATCGCTTTGACCACATCAGTATGGATATTGTGGGACCAATTCCAGTTTCACAAGACTACCACAATTTCTTCACGGTGATTGATAAGTTAACGAGATGGCAGGAGGCAGTCCGCATGCTGGATGCTTCTATGGACTCTTGTGCACGATCATTTCTTAATTCCTGGGTGGCTCGCTGCGGCCTACCAGCACACATGACTTCTGTCAGAGGACCTCAATTTACATCTTCATTATGGACTGCCTCATCTTGATTGCTCAGCTCTAGGCTTCATCATATAAGCGCCTATTACCTGCAGACCTTAGGGATGGTTGAACTATTCCATCGGCACCTTAAATCAGCCTTATTGGCCCATTTTGATGGTCCCAACTGGGCAGATGAATTACCAGGGATGTTGCTCGACATTAGGACAACTCCAATAGAGGATCTTCACACTTTGTCTACGGAGCTTGTATATGGCGTGCCTTTGGTGGTCCCAGGGGAATTTGTTCTACATTGATCCAGTAAAGATGAAGATCCCAAAGAGCTACTGAGCAGACTAAGGGATACCGTAGGCACCATCATCACATGGCAAAGATGTTTCTTTTGTACCACATGAACTAAAGGACAGTGAATACATGTTCATATGTAAGGATCACATGGACAGCCCGTGCAAGTGACATACAAGGGACCATATAGGGTGATAAGACGAATAAGGTCAACCTGCATCTTGGACATTGCCAGGCAGCCTCTGTCATTCACAATTGACAGGGTCAAACCAGCCCATGTTGACAAAACTGCCCCTATTCAACAGCCAGCAGTCTGACACAGGGGTCGCTCTCCAAAAAGAACTACTAGGTGACAATGCCAGTTCTGGGGGGGGGGGGGGGGGAGGGGAGGCGGGGTGTGTAATGATGCTTCAACTCCCAGAAGTCTAGCACAGTATGCCAAAATGTAATGATGAGGTGTGCAAGGTCCGTTGTTTTAAAAGAATACGTGCGTGACTCGAGTAAATGAGTTCAGATTTACCTGCAACTGTGAGTGTTGTTATTTCGCTTTCATCAGCCATCATTGCACTTTTAGTGGCTACAGAGAGAACTTCTTCAAACTTTATCGGTGATTACCAATTTAAAATGAGAACCAAGTCCCTTTGTTGCTCTCTTTGGAATACTTGGAGAAGATGATATTAACTTCAATTAAATGTCACATTTCATCCTTTACATTGTTGCTGGCCCAAAGTACTATTTTGATTAAGTGGAAAGAAAATACCCCACCTATTCATGCACAATGGCTAAGGGAAGTAATATGTTTAAATTTGGAAAAAAAAAATTAGATACACAATTAATTAACCAAACATTAGATTCGGTTCGGTGTTAAATCAGAATTTTGGCACTATTGTCCCACTTCAGAGTAAGCTACTTTGTTTCATCAATATTAACTTTCAACCTTATTTAGGGTCAGGGGTTTTGAAAATTTTAAATTATGATGTCCTTTCTTTATTATTATAGCTTTACTTTGGGAATTCATAAAGATGATTATTCTCACAGTGCTTTACTTAATTAATCTTTTTTTTTCAGTAGCATGTTCCATAATTGTACTGTACATACTTATTATTACAGAAAATTAACAATAGAAAAGAAGGCAATGAACAGAAATTATCACTAGGGTGAAACGTGAAAGTCTGCAGATGTTGTGATTGTAGTAAAACACACCAAAATACTGGAGGAACTCAGCCGGTCTTTTCTGCATCTATAGGAGATATAGATATATTGCCGTTGTTTTGCACAGAATGGTTATTCCTTGAAGAAGGGCTCAGTCCTTCTTATCACTAACCAGCAAAAACAAAGAACTGATCAGGGCATTTGAGAAGATAAGGCAAGTACGCAAACAGAAAACATGAGCACAGTAGATCACTTGCTGGGCTGAATTTAGAAGCAATTATTTTTGTTCAGCAATAATTTCTCTTCATAAGAATACAATATTTTTTAGCTTTTTGTTCTTTATATAATTATGTATCATAATTTTGAAATGTTTCATCAGTTTAATTGTCGATCATGAAATGGTAAAAAAAATATTCTTTACTCAAACCCAGAGGAAATATCAAAAGCAGACAACAGTCCGTCAAGCCAACTCTGCCATTGTTAATCACCTGCCTTAATTTCCTCTCACTTCTGGCATCTCTCTCAATTCCCTGAATGCCCAATCCATTAACATTAGTATTGAAAGCTGTTACGCAGTTAATGAATGCACTCAAAGCTAAGGCAAATAGATCTTAAAATTTTGAAATCCATATTCTGGAAAAAATTGAAAGGTTTTGGAGAGACCTGCTAAAGAAATTTACAAAAATCTTGAAGTTTATTTCATGTGGAGAGGTGGTTCAGAAGAGATCACAAAAGGATCTGATAGAGGTGTTGAAGATCAGAGCAGAGTGAGTGAAATTGCATCAGAACTAGGGTACATGGAATGAACTTATTTGGCAAAAGAACCAAAAGTGAAATGATGAAAGAAAATCATTTGTGAAATGTACTGTCAACTAAACTATCAAATAAAATATGCTGTGGCCAGGATTATGACATTGGTTTCAGCTTATCCTTACAGCACAATACAGGCTTTTCAGCCCACATCATTGTGCCAACCAATATAAACTTATTCCACAAGACCATGGCCATAAGACTTAGAAATATATATAGGCTATTCAGCCCATCAAGTCTGCCCCAACCATTTAATCATAAGCTGAACCTGACCTTCTCCCCATAAGCTTGAATGCCCTGGCTAATCAGGAACCTATCAATCTCTGCCTTAAATATTCTGCACTGCCTGCCTGTTCCCTTTCTCTCTCCTGACTGTCACCCAGTTACCATCCTCCTCTGTCCGAGGTGTCTATCTCCCCCTCAGCCTCCTGATATGATCCTTTCACCCAACTCCATCTCCAATTCCCCAACATAGTTTTTTTTAAATTATTTTTCATACGATGAACCATACTGACCAAAATACACACAAACATTTCCACAGTGTCATTTTCTCCCCTTTTCCCCCATCCCTTCCCTCCCTCCTTCACCCCCCTCCCCACCCACTCAACGTTCAACATATATGATACATTAAACCCATTAAACAATGTCATCACACAACGAAAATAAACAAGAAATTTGTGTCATCTACTTTTACATACTGGTTCAGCTCATTTCGTCTTCTCCTTCTGTCATTTTAGGCGGTGGAGGTCCGCGGTAGGCCCTCTCTGTTGTGTTGCATGTACGGTTCCCAAATTTGTTCGAATACTGTGATGTTATTTCTTAAATTATATGTTATTTTTTCCAGTGGAATACATTTATTCATTTCTATGTACCATTGCTGTATTCTCAGGCTATCTTCTAATTTCCAGGTTGACATAATACATTTTTTTGCTACAGCTAAGGCTATCATAATAAATCTGTTTTGTGCTCCATCCAAATCGAGGCCAAGGTCTTTACTTCTTATATTACAAATATAACAAATAAAACAAATTACCAACTACCAAAATTAATATTGATGCAAAACCAACTAATCCCTTTCACAATAGATAACATTTCCTTTAGAGAATGGGAGAGAAAAGGGATCAAAAGAATAGAAAATTGTTTTTCGGGAAATAAATTATTATCTTTTGAACAAATGAAGTACAAATATGGTATAACTCACGGTACAATGTTTGCATACCACCAACTGAAAACCTACTTGAAGGACAAATTGGGAAACAGACTGAGGTTACCAGAAGGAAGCAGCTTTGAATATGTGACTACAGACACAATGATAATTAAAAGATTTATAACAAACATGTACATCAAACTGCAAGAGAAAGAGAATGAGGAAACAAGCTGTAAACCCAAACAAAAATGGGAACAAGATCTAAACATAAAGATAAAGAATGAAACATGGGAAAAGCTATGCTCCGGAACTATGATAAATACAATAAACACGAGGTTACGCATGATACAATATAATTGGTTACACAGGCTATATATCACGCCCCAAAAGTTAAATAAATGGGATCCAACATTATCAGACAGATGTTTTCGCTGTAAGAAGGAAACGGGAACAACAGTACATTCAATTTGAGCATGTGAGAAAGTGGAAAAGTTTTGGGAAGATCTAAATCAGGTATTAAATAAAATCACAAAAAGCAACATACCAAAAAATCCAGAGATCTTTCTTCTAAGTAATATAAGAAGTAAAGAACTTGGAGCTACAGTTTGATGTACTTCTTACAAATTAAGTTGTCAGGGATACCGTTGGCTTCCATGACTATACACATTCTACAAGAGGAGCATGTCCGAGCCCTGGATGCCATTCTCAATTTTAAAAAAATCCATGCCGCCCAATTTACACCCCATTAACCTATACCCCCGGTATGTTTTGAATGGTGAGAGGAAGCCAAAGATCCCGAAGAAAACCCAGGCAGACATGGGGAGAACATATAAACTCCTTACAGAGATCATGGGACTTGAACCCCAGTCTGGACCTGATGGCTACAACTATTCTGCCCGTGTCTCACTGTCAATTAAATATAAAAAAAGTCCTTGCAGAATTCTTTTGTTCTCAACAAGGTTGCCCTTACCTGACCTCAACTCCTGCACCTCAGCCTCTGCTCTCCGAAGCCTCTAGAGCTGCAAACTCTCGAGCCAAAGCCTCAGAGTCCCACTCCTGCAGTGGCCACTCACACTATGGCTGCTCCACTTGAACTTCCTTTCCTTTCAATGACAACAGCTAAGTAGCTAATGGAGTGATTTATACAAGTGTGACGACTCGCCCGCCATGTAATTGAACCGGCTCGGAAGTCTCGGGCTGCGCGATAATGTCGCCCTCAGCTATGCGTGGCATGGGGGTGGCTGGGAGCCCGGGATTCTAAAAGTGTGTGGGTCCAATAGTAAACTGTTGTTTTCCATTTGAACTCAACTTGACTTATGACTCTTCATTTCGCACCGTGATATAATGACCACATTGGTGACCCCAAAGTAATAAAACCACCAAGAGTCTGTCTCGGTGACTTCTTTGCTTGGGGTTGTGTATGTCCTTCTCATTGGTGCATTTGGAGCCTTGGCCTTTGGGCGTGATGCAGCACTAATCTCAGTGGGGCACCCGCCCTGCTGCTTCGCACGCCACAGAACATCTGCACGGGCAGCTACCACACGAGGGTCTGCAAAATCCTCAATGGCCAACATAAGGCCAGATATCCTCTGGCACCTGCTCTAAGAATATTTGCTCAAAGAGAAAGCAAGGTCTATGATTGTCTGCCAGAGCCAACATGTCGGTCATTAGCTCTGACAGGGTGCGGTCACCCGAGCTGTCCATATGCAGGAGCCGCGCAGCTCGCTCGTGCTAGCAGAGACCGTATGTACGGAAAAGTAATGTTTTAAGAGCCAGATGCCTGGTGGATCACGAAGGACATCGCTACTCGACCTGTCATTTCTTGGTCGAGGGCACTTACCACATAGTATTTAGTGGCATCTGCCACTAGTTGAGGAATGTGAAATTGTGCCTCAGCTCTATGAGACATGCTACTCAACTGTTGGGAACATAGCTCCATTGTATGACAGCCTACCATCCGTAGTCCAACGGCCTGCTCAAAAGATTCCATAGGCACTAAAGAATGCATTGATGGCCTGCCTCCAGGGACCGCATTGGGCAGATGAGCGACCCCAGATACTCCTTGGTGTATGGACTGCACCTCAGGAGCATCTCCAGCCATCATTGGTGGAATTAGTATACGGGACTCTGCTCGTCGTGCCTGGAGAATTCATACCAGCAACCCTAGGACAAGAAGAGCCACCCTCTGAAGTCCTAAATAATCTGCGAGAGCAGCTCAGCAAACTGGCCCCAGTCCCCACATCATGTCAAAGCATCACAACATCCTTCGCTCCGAGAGACTTAAAAAGCTGCCACTTTGTGTTCACGCCTAGAGGTGTGCATGGACTGCACCTGCGATGGCCTTATGGAGGTTCATTTAAAGTACTGTGGCATAGTGGCACAACCTTTGTGCTGGTCGTAGGTGGGAGATCAGAGACATTCTCAACTGATGGCCTTAAACCTGCACAAGCCGGTAGTAGTACCACCAGCGTGCATGCGAGGGAGACCACCCAAGCACAGCAGAAAGGCAGAGACAGAGACATCGGAGTTAGTGTTGGGGATGGGCACGTGACAGCTCTCCTTCCAGAAAATCAAACTGGCTCGGGAAATCTTGGGCAGCGCGATGAAGAAACCTTTGGCTATGCATAGCGTGGGGGTGGCTGGCAGCCTGGAGTTTTAAAAATGGACGGGTCCAACAGTAAACCGTTGTTTTCCATTTGAACTCAACTACGAATCTTCATTTCACACCATGATACAAGTACCTAACTTTCCCAGTGCTTTTTAAACTCTCTTCTCATTCATAGTCCTTCTCTAACTGTCCCCAATGAGACTTAAAGCATTGTCAATTGGAGTAGCCATAACCAATACAGATTGAGTGATTTTTCTTGCTAAAAATATGATAATTCAATGCATCTAGCATTTTTCTTTTCTAATTATATATCACCTGAAAGCTTATCTATACAATGAACAGTAACCATCACTTTCTCAGGTCAGGTAGAACAAGGAAATAAGATTTAGCCTTAAAAGGATTGTGCACAGCCTAATAGCATTTTTGGAAGCTATATTTTATAACCAAAATGCTTTCTTCAATGATGATCAATGTAACAGTTCAGCACTGTTAATTTATCAGATAATAGTCGAGAGTGGGAGAAGAGAGGGAGGAGATTGTAAATTAATTCTTTTGACCTTGGATCAGATGGTGCTGGAGTTCATGTGTCGATTTTCTTTTGCACTGAAGGCATAAAATTATAACTTGAAAGCAAATCAATTAGTTATACTATTTAAAATAGAAAAACTGCAATATTGATCAGTTTTGTGCAAGAACCATGAAAGAATTAAAGTATTACCAGCTTTGACAGTACTGTAATGTACAATGGAGGGCAAGGAAGTGTGATCAAGATGGAGGGATGAATAACAATATGCTGTGGGAAATGTACAGTAGGTTGGAGCAAAAAGTGACAGATATTGATACCGATTTATGGTGGTTGTTGAAGTGCCTTACCCATGATATTCTGTTTGAATTTTGTGCACTGACCACCGCTCTCCATTTTGGTAATCACGTGGAGGATAAACCTTCCACAATCACTTAACCAGTTGCAGATATATTGCTCACCCCTGACTGATGTTGGTAGGTGTTAGTGATCTACCTTCATGAATCAATACAGCTCTAATCAAAAAGCTAATTCCACAATATTGAAAGGAAGGGAGTTCCAGGATTTTACCTCATCAATAAATAGCAATATATTTCCAGGTGAAAAGAACATGTACCCGCGAGGGCAACTTGTGATGTTCCTGTTCCCTGTGCCCTCTAGTTACCTACAAACCTAAAGGCAACTTTCAGGCTTAAAATCACACACATTTATGCCAAACAAGTGCCACAATGGAAACTCCAGTCATTTCTCAACATTCAACAGCATCACTGATGGTTACCTCCAAATAAATGTTGGATCATTTTGGTGGCTCCCACTGAAACAGAAATTCATTTGTACCAGTCATAAAGCCAATTGAGGTTGAGTTATGTTGGAATCACAAAATCATGTGCTGTATTTATCCATGACAAACCTGCTAAACTTCCCAAAGAAAGTTCACAATGGTCTATTCCAAAAAAAAATTAATAATATGATAAATCTTAACTAGTTAACCCAGTGGTTCGCAACCTTTTTTTTCCCACTCACATCCCACTTTAAGTAATCCCTATGCCATCTGTGCTCTGTGATTAGTAAGGGAATTTCTTAAGGTGGGATGTGAGTGGGAAATGAAGGTTGGGAATCACTGCTCTAGACCCAATTGTTACTGAAATATTTTGCTTAAGAAAAATTGTTATTGGCCAGGATCCTTTGGAGTTATGAAACCGTGCACATAATGAGTTCATTAGGTACGATTAAAACAGTGATTTTCAACATATTTCTTTCCACTCACATTCCACCTTAAGCAATCTCTTACTAATCACAGAGCACCTAGAGCATAGGGAGTACTTAGTGATATGTGAATGGAAAGAAAAAACTTGAGAACATCTGAGTTAGCCTTTTTGAGACTGAAAATTACAATTATAGTGTCTCCTTCCTTCAGATTTTTAAATATTACCTGATCTTTTTCTGACATACTGCACAGAATTAGGCCCTTCTGGCCCATGAGCCCACACCCTCAAATACACCAACAAACCGACAACCCCTTAAGGCTTTGAAGGGTGAGAGGAAACCGGAACACCCAGAAGAAACCCATGCAGACATAGGAAGAATGTCCAAACTCCTCATGGGCAGCATTGGATGTGATGAAAGAAAGTAAATGATCACTTTAATTTAATTTGAACTCAGACCACGCTAACAGGGCCTTTTGGCCCAGGGAACCATGCTGGCCAATTTAACCCAATTGATCTACACCCTTGGTATA
The DNA here is from genome assembly GCF_036971445.1 of Narcine bancroftii. Lineage (NCBI taxonomy): Eukaryota > Metazoa > Chordata > Chondrichthyes > Torpediniformes > Narcinidae > Narcine > Narcine bancroftii. The sequence continues at coordinate 21,686,878 of NC_091471.1, forward strand.
TTTTGAACAGCGGGAGGAAACTGGAGCACCCGAAAGAAACCCACGCAGACTCAGGGGGAACATATAAACTCCTTACAGACAGTGATGGCTTCGAATTCTGGTCGCTGGCTGTAACAGCATTGTGCTAACTGCAAAGCTAACCCTCTTAATAATATCTTTATTTCCCTCTATTCAGTTTTTGGAACATAATTAGTGAGAGAATGAACCATTCTGTCATCCTGCTATGTGGGTTTGCTAAACCAGTGCTGGAGCAAGGTGACCATTGCAGTCACATATGCAAACATTCTGTTAATTGTAGCTGTGTCCAAGGAGCAGGAATAGAATACACAGAACCTTGCGCCTACCTTTCTATTCAATGATTAGGGATGATCTACATTGGCTTCAACCACCAGTGTTGTCTATATCCCTGAGCAACCTACTGTGATTATATTGACTGCTTACTATTGGCTATGGCTGTAGAGATACTCCACACTACTGTTATAATAGAAGGAAATGCTTTCCCACTGGCCAGTTTAATGGTGGTTATAGTCTGTTAATAAAAGCCCAGTATTAGTATAACATTTGTCTGGTCCATGTCTATAGCATATCACCTACCTCAAACCTTCTGATGATCTAGCGTTGGCAACTATTTGGATAAAGAATTCCAGGGAAATATTATCTTCTGTTAAAGTACATTTCAGCACTCCTCAATGTCTCAATCATCTCAATATCTCCCTTGTCAAGCTGTTTTAGGATTTGATGTACTTTAATCAGGTCACTAAACTCCCAAGAATACAGAACCAAACTGTTTAGCCTCTCTTGATGTGTTGTAATGTTCCATGGTTTCTATGGTTGATAGCTTTTGGTAGGTCAATTCTTGATTGTCCAAGTGAAGGAAGGTCAACAACCTTCGTCATGATCACAAGCTATCGAAGATTTTAAGGCAGGAACTGCTCTTTGTTGTTGGGCAGTGTGATGGTGGTGCACGTAAATCTGAAGGGGGAGAATTTCATAGGCTATTTGCTTTAGTCAGTGAAAAGTGGTGAGTCTGATGCATCTGGGCTTGATGACAGTCAATTGAGAGCTGGCTTACAATCTGGAAGGATAGAACCTGTTATTTCAGAGACCAGTGGAAGCACACCTCACAGTGAATTTGCACAAGAGTGAGTTTGGACATGCCACTGTAATTTATCAGGGTTATATGGTAGGACAGGGACAGGTGGCACTGGTTGGAGCAAAAGTATTGGCTATCACTGCGTTCTCTATTCCCGGTAATAAGAAAGCTCTTCGGAGATTTCTAGGTATGATTGGCTACTATCATAGATTTTGTAAAAACTTTGCAGAAATTGCACTCTCATTAACAAAACTACTTGGAAAGAAAAAAAAAATTATCTGGTCAGATGCATGCCAGGAAGTGTTTCTGAAGTTAAAAGCCATTTTAAGCCATCAGCCTGTACTTGAGTCCCCTAACTTTGAAAAACCATTCTCTTTAGCCGTGGACGCCAGTGACGAAGCGGTTGGTGCTGTACTGTTACAGAAGAAGGATGGTGATGGAGTAGAACATCCTATTTTGTACTTCTCAAAAAAGTTTAACGACCATCAACGAAATTATTCAACCATTGAGAAGGAGTTATTAGCACTTGTTTTAGCATTGCAACATTTTGATGTGTATATTTGTACTGCTCAAAAACTATTAATAATATGTACTGATGATAATCCATTAATTTTTTTGTCTATAATGAAAAATAAGAACAGACGGTTATTGAATTGGAGCTTACTATTACAAGAGTATGATTTAATTATTACACACATAAAGGGGATGAATAATGTAATAGCAGAGTGTTTGTCAAGAGGTTAATCTGGGTAGATATGAATCTAATCACATACTTATTGTAAAAAAAAATGGAGTGTTTATTTTATTTTATTTATGTAATACTTCCATTAATTGTTAAAAAATTGTTCTTGTGGACCAATTTTTTTTAGCAGGGGAGGTGTTACAGAGTTCTGTGTTGTGTATTGGCCTATGTGTTGTGTGGTTTTGTGTTGGAAAGTGACAGTTTGCTTTTGAGAGCCAAAGTGAAGGTGGACTGCTGAGAGAGTGGGAGACGGACTGAGCATGCGCAGAAAATGAAAAAAAATTCTGGACTTGGATGATAAACCACCACTGGGGGTGCTGTGGAGTGGAAGAAGGCCCAGAGCATGAGTCATGGTCTGGAGGACAGTTTAGAATGTTGGGATTTAAAAAAGGATGAACATTCCGAAGGCAGCCAGAAGGATTCGGACCAAGCCGTTGTTCCTCTCTCTGCAAGCAACACAAGACAACTTCAAATTTTGTATTCTCTCTCTCTCAAAGATCTTTTGGCTTCAGTTTACCAAAGTGAATTTGTTTATGATCTTTGCTTCAGTTGAGATCGAAGTTTTGTGAGTCTTGTGTGTTTTGTGTCTAAGTTTTTCTGTGGACTGGTTGGAAATATAACTTAGACTTTAATTACATATGTTATATTTAGGCTGGGGAATTTATTAGTTTTACACTGTTATATAAATTTGCATAGTAACCAGATTTTGAATTAAAGTTTGAAGGTGATTTTTTTTTGATAATAAAGTAATTGTTCATCTTTACTCCTATGTGATATGCCTTCTTTGTGGTTGCTGGTTTGATCTTGCAATACTAGTCTATCTATTCCCTTCATAATTTTAAATACCTCTATCAAATCCCCTCTCAACCATCTACTTACTGGAGCAAAACAATATCCTTACTGAAGGAATGCCCTCTGAAACAACTTGCATTGCATTGAACTTGGACAACAGCAGTCTGTTTTCTCTAACAGAAAATACATAGTGGTAACCTTCACCTGGAGGGTGAGTATAAAATGAATTGGACCCAAACTCTTCTTTTGGAAGACAAAATTTAAAAGGGATCATACAGTTTGATATTTATAAATTGTTAAAAAATTAATAATCAGTGTTGCAATAAAGAAAATCCTCTCAAATTTAGATGGAAGAGGTAATTCTTCAAAGAAATAGACGAAGGTAGCATGTATTTATGCTGGGAGATGTGTGTTTTAGAATTTGGATGCATATTTAAAAAAAGTCTTGAAAGGTAGCATTTTAGGATTACCATTGGTGTTATAACCTGTCAGTATCAAAATGTGCTACAAGAGAAATAAACAGAAGCCCAGATCTGAGGCATCAACAGCTTGCAGAGCACCAGATGAAATGGATGTCATTGCTTGGGGGAGTAACAACTGTGCCTCCTCTACTTTACAACACTTTATGCTCTTTGATAATCTGGAAATCATGAGGGTTGTGTATAAATTTAAATAATGCTCTGGAAGAAGAAAAGCAAAACCAGAAATACAAAAAAAGAATTGGAAGAGACCAAGTGTATTGGAAAGAAGAAAAGAAGAATAACAAAAAAGGAGCATGCATCAGAATAAAACAACCATAGACAATGTGGGTTTGAATTGCATGCAGTATAGTTGGAATGTCATGCTTTTTGTTATGTAATATCTCCTGTTCGGCTCCGAATCATGAGTCCTCTACCGGCACCACCTACGGCTCCTAGAACGCTTCCACCAGCGTTGTCTCCGCTCCATCCTCAACATCCATTGGAGCGCTTTCATCCCTAACGTCGAAGTACTCGAGATGGCAGAGGTCGACAGCATCGAGTCCACGCTGCTGATGATCCAGCTGCGCTGGATGGGTCACGTCTCCAGAATGGAGGACCATCGCCTTCCCAAGATCCTGTTATATGGCGAGCTCTCCACTGGCCACCGTGACAGAGGTGCACCAAAGAAAAGGTACAAGGACTGCCTAAAGAAATCTCTTGGTGCCTGCCACATTGACCACCGCCAGTAGGCTGATAACACCTCAAACCGTGCATCTTGGCGCCTCACAGTTTGGCGGGCAGCAACCTCCTTTGAAGAAGACCGCAGAGCCCACCTCACTGACAAAAGGCAAAGGAGGAAAAACCCAACACCCAACCCCAACCAACCAATTTTTCCCTGCAACCACTGCAACCGTGTCTGCCTGTCCCGCATCGGACTTGTCAGCCACAAACGAGCCTGCAGCTGACGTGGACTTTTTACCCCCTCCATAAATCTTCGTCCGCGAAGCCAAGCCAAAGATCTAATAGAGACTTTGATTAGTTTACTGTAAATATGGTAAATAATCATATGTGGCTAAAATATATTCAGATGGGAGGTGCTTCAATTTGGAAAGAATAATCAAAGCAAGACATATGTGGTAAATGGGAGGGCGTTGAAGACTGCAGTGGAGCAGAAAGATCTAGGAACAATGGTGCATTGTTCCCTGAAGGTAGGAGTGCATGTGGATAGGGTGAGGAAGAAGTATGCTTGCCTATATAAATCAGTGCATAGAATATAGGAGTTGGGAAGTAATGATGAAACTGTACAAGACATTGGTGAGGCCAAATTTAGACGTCTGTGTGCAGTTCTGGTCACCGATTTATAGGAAGGATATTAACAAGATAGAGAGAGAGTGCAGAGAAGATTTACAAAAATGTTGCCTGGGTTTCAGCATCTGGAATACAAGGAAAGATTGAGCAAATTAGGTCTTTATTTCCTGGAACGTAGAAGGCTGAGAGGTGATTTGATAGAGGTGTTTAAGATAATGAGAGGGATAAATAGAGTTGATGTGTAAAGGCTTTTCCCATTGAGAGTAGGTGAGATGGATACAAGAGGTCGTGGGTTGAGAGTTGACAGGCAAAGGTTTAGGAGTAACATGAGGGGGAACTTCTTTACTCAGAGAGTGGTTACTGTGTAGAATGGGCTTCTGGGAAAGGTGGTGGAGACAGGGTCAATTTTGTCATTTCTTCTTTGGCTTGGCTTCGTGGATGAAGATTTATGGAGGGGGTAAAATGTCCACGTCAGCTGCAGGCTCATTGGTGGCTGACAAGTCCGATGCGGGACAGGCACACACGGTTGCAGCGTTTGCAGGGGAAAATTGGTTGGTTGGGGTTGGGTGTTGGGTTTTTCCTCCTTTGCCTTTTGTCAGTGAGGTGGGCTCTGCGGTCTTCTTCAAAGGAGGTTGCTGCCTGCCGAACTGTGAGGCGCCAAGATGCACGGTTTGAGGCAATATCAGCCCATTGGTGGTGGTCAATGTGGCAGGCACCAAGAGATTTCTTTAGGCAGTCCTTGTACCTTTTCTTTGGTGCACCTCTGTCACAGTTGGATGAGCATATGGATGGGAGGGGGATGGAGGGATATGGGCAGAGTGCTGGTAAGTGGGATTAGAGGAGAGTACTTGGATCAGTGCGGACTAGAAGGGCCAAATTGTCCTGTTTCCGTGCTGTAATTGTTATATTGTTATATGGTTATAATCAGAAGAGATTAAATAGATTGGATTGTTTCCCCTGCAGTGAAGAAGCCTGAGAGGGGACATGATATATAAGATTGAGTGGCCTAGATAGGTGAAGATCCAGTGTTTACTTTACATGGTAGCAATGACGACAGCATAGATTTAAGTTGTGAGGGAGGAAATCTATAATTCAAAGTGTATTTAATATCTGGAATGATCTGCAAACAGAGGTGGAAGCAGGAAGAGTAGAAGTAACACTTTATGAGTGAAATATACAAAAGTCCAGGAGAAATTCAGCAGGTCACAATACACCTATATTAAGGTATGAAAAAAATGAATATAAAGGTGGGGGGACAGTGGGTGGAGAGAAGGAATGAAGGGGAAGGAGCACAGTCTAGCAGGTAAAAGCTCATCGGTAAATATAAATGGGAGAGTAGAAGAGAAAAAAGTGAAGTGACAGGGGAGGGGAAGCTCTCGAAATAGAGAAGGAAAGGGATGGAGAGCTGAAGGAAAGGACACAGAGGTATAGGGAGGGAGAGAGAGCCCTCTGGGGAGGGGTTTATGAAAGCTGGAGAAGTAGCTGTTCATGCCATCTGGTTGGAGAGCGCCCAGATGGGAGTATTGGGTGTTGTTCCATGAATGAGCAGGGCATAGTTGGTATGGAATTGCAATGCAGAAGGGTCTGTGCGATCCTATGACTTCTGACAAATTAGTGTTAAAAAATGAATGAGGTGAAACATGAAAGTCTTCAGATGCTGAGATTGTTGTAAAAATACACAGAAATACTGGAGGAAAAGCTGGTCTCACAGTGTCCATAGGAATTAAAGATATATTACTGACATTTTGGGCCTGAGTCCTTCAAGGTAATCAATCAATGACTTCTGTTTTAATTTCAAGTTGTAAATTTAATTTGTAATATTTGCTGAGGTACAGTGAAAAGCTTTTGTTTTGCATGCTATGCACACGGAAGTACAGCAGAATAAAACATAATGCAGAGAACAGGGTTACGGTGAGAGATTAGTTCAAATTGAGCAAGAGCAATCTTACAAGAGTGAGGTTTGTATAATAGTCTGACAGCAGTAGGAAAGAAAGTGTACTTGAATTTGGTGGGATGTGATTTTACACTCTGAATCGTGTTCCTGACAGGAGGAGGGAAAATAGAGGGTGGCTGGGAAGGAAGAGAGCTTCAGTGTGTTTTGGCTGATTTTCTGAAGCATCAGGAGATGTCAACAGAGTCATTGAGGGAAGAAAGGTTTGTGTGATGATCTGACCTGCATTTTCCATGACGTGGATTAGATTGTGCTGGCAAGCGATGGAATGTTAGCAGTCAGTGCACAGCCAAGGTTGGAGATTAAACAATAGACAATAGACAATAGGAGCCGGAGTAGGCCCGTCGAGCCAGCACCGCCATTTTACAGATCATGGCTGATCACTACTATCAGTACCCCTTTCCAGCCTTATCCCCATAACCCTTAACTCCTTTGCCCACTAGAGTCTTATCTAACTCTCTTTTGAACATAATCAGCGAATCTGCCTCTACCACCCTCTGTGGCAGAGCATTCCACAGATTCACACTTCTCTGGGAAAAAAAATGTTTTCTCATCTCCGTCCTAAAGGGCCTACCCTGTATTCTTAAACTATGCCCTCTAGTCCTCATCTCCCCCATCATTGGGAACAAGTAATCTGACTTCACCCTGTCTATCCCCCGATGATTTTGTATACCTCAATCATGTCCCCCCTCATCCTTCTAAACTCCATCGGATACAAGTCCAGTTTTTCTAGCCTTTCAGCATATGTCAACCCCACCATCCCTGGAACTAACCTTGTAAATCTGCGCTGCACACCCTCTATAGCTAGTATGTCCTTCCTCAAAATTGGAGACCAGAACTGGACGCAATACTCCAGGTATTGGGAAAGTTAGGATCAGGAAAGTGGGTTAGATGTATGGGAGAAGCCAGGATCTTGATTGATCCCATGTAACAGCTTGTTTTGGCAAAGTGGAACTTCCTATGAAGAAACCAATACATATGTAGGTGTGTCCATGGAGAGATCAATCTTTTAAGGCCAGTGACCTCCATGGTATCCATACCTTTTTGGTATCCATGAGATGTCCATATCTCTTTTGAGTAGGTCATATGCATTAAATGGTAGGCTATTGAGATGTGCAGAGCAACAAAGGGATTTAGGAGTGATGGTAAATAGTACCCTCAAGGCTGATACTCAGGTAGATGGTGTGGTGAAGAAGGCATTTGGAATGTTGGCCTTCATAAATCGGAGTATTGAATTCAAGAGTAGGGAGGTTATGATGAAATTGTACAAGGCATTGGTGAGGCCAAATTTGGAGTACTGTGTACAGTTTTGGTCACCAAATTATAGGAAAAATATAAACAAAATAGAGAGAGTGCAGAGAAGGTTCACGAGAATGTTGACAAGATTTCAAGGTTTGAGTTACAGGGAAAGGTTGTACAGACTAGGGCTTTTTTCTCTGGAGCGTAGAAGATTGAGGGGGGACTTGACAGAGGTGTTTAAGATTGTAAAAGGGACAGACAGAGTAAATGTGGATAGGCTTTTTCAATTAAGAGTGGGGGAGATTCAAACTAGAGGGCATGGTTTAAGATTGAAGGGGAAAAATTATAAGGGGAACATGAGGGGAAATTTCTTTATGCAAAGAGTGGTAGGGATGTGGAATGAGCTTCCGGAAGATGTGGTCGAGGCGGGATCATTGGTTACATTTAAGGAAAGACTGGATCGTTACATGGATAGGAGGGGACTGGAGGGGTATGGACCGGGTGCTGGTCAGTGGGACTAGGAGGGTGGGGATTTGTTACGGCATGGACTTGTATGGCTGAACTGGCCTGTGCTGTAAGTGGTTATATGGTTATATGAGTACTTTTATTGTAAATCAGCTCTGTGTTCTCTTCAAGGCCTTAAAATCCAACCTAACATAGAATTGATTGTAGTATATTGTATCATTTCAGTGAAATATTTTGGATTGAGATTGAAGGGGGTGAAGGAGGAAAAGTTTAGGGGAAACATGAGGGGGAATTTCTTTACTCAGAAGGTGGTGGGAGAGTGGAATGAGCTTCTGTCCGAAGTGGTATCTGGACGAGAGAAGAGTGGAGGGTTAGGGACTAAAATTGTTTCATGGTTATAAAGTCTGGATTATGAATTCATCAGTGTGAACCGAGGCTTGGACCTGGATTAATATGGCTCAGTCGAAGAGTGCTATCCACTGTTCATAGCTACAAAATGCCAAGCAGGGCTCAGTTTGACCGCCATTCAGGACAATGCTCTATAGGTGTCATTTGAAGGTCATCGAGGAGTTTCCATATTTCCCCCCCATAAATAGTCGTCAGGCTAATCTTTCCCACAGTTACTTGAGAGATTACACATTAAAGAGCTGTGGACAAGTTCACAGTTCCACCTGGTTACATAAACAAATCCAAAAATAATTATTTGCACATGAAGATTCTTTTTGCAAAATGTTTAGGGTTGCTCTGTAATTGTAAGTCCTTTTTAAGTCAAGTCAAGGTTATTGTCATCTGAATCCACAAGTACACCACCTGACAAAACACCGTTCTCCGGTCCTCAATGCAAAAAATAGCAGACATACCAAAAGACAGGAACACACATGCAGACAAAAAAAATGCACATGTAGGACAAGTATTTCATCTATACAAATAAATAAGTATCATTACTTGAATACGAGAATCTCAGATGGTTAGTGTGAGCAGATCCTTTGGTCATTCAGCCTTCTCACTGCCTGTGGCAAGAAGCTGTTCCTTTGCCTGGTGGTGCTGGCGCTGATCCTCCTGCATCTCTTCCCTGATGGGAGCAGCTGAAAGATGCCATGTGCAGCGCAGAAGGGTCCTCAATTGTTTTGCGTGCCTTCTTCAGACAACAACCCCGATAGATCACATTGATGGTGGGTTGAGGGGGTTGGGGGGTGGGTGGATGGGAAAGGAGACTCCAGTGATCCTCTCTGCCACGCTGATGTTCCTGCAGATTGATTTCCAATCTATCCTGATCTTATAACTGCTTTTGCAATCTGTGCACTGTATATTTTTTTTATAATTAGGTCTTCTGCATCAAAAAATTGTGATTCTATCAACTCTTTGATGTATCTTATTGCAGAAGTAAAATAAATAGAAAACCTAAGAATAATTTATAGAAAAAGAACACAGCATGACCCACTCTGGATTAGAGAAAAGTGAGTCCTGTTTGTGCAGTGCAAATTATATTCAATGTTGAGTCGGTCAATGCATGAGTAGTGATGTGGATGCAATGGACCATGATAGGGGATTGGTTTTGATGGGAGTAATAAAGAGCAGAAAAAGAAGACAAGGGTGGGAGTTGTTTCTCAGCCCCCACAATATTATTTATTGACAGAGCAGAGCATGTAAGAAAATAACTGAAATTCTCAAGAAAAGATTTTAATCTGCATGCTGATTAGATTAATTAAGGGATGAGAAATTTGTTGAATAGTATTTGTTACCTGACAAGAGGTAACAAAGTACATATAATAGTAGGTCTTAGCATTAAGTACTCTCCAGAAAGTCATGATCGCAATATGGTAGGATTTCAGGTATCGCTTGAGGGCAACTGCCCCAGTTCAAAACCAGTCCTCATCTTAAATAAGGACAATTGTTTAAGTCTTAAGGTTGAGCTTTCAAATGTTCACTGGTAAAGCGACTAAGGAATAGGTCAATGAATAAGAAGTGGAGATATTTAAGCATCTAGTTCATAACACTCACCAATCTTGAAAGGCAAATTCCGAGAAAGTTGAATGATCTGTGTTTAACAAAGCAAGTCAGGGAAAGTAGTAAATAAATAAATATGGAGCTTACAAAGTGGCAAAAGGTCATTGTCGACCAGGGTACTGGGTATTTTTCAGGAATCAGCATCAAGCAACTGAACTGCTAATAAGCAGAGAGAAAATCGATTAAGAAAGGGTATAGAGGTCAAAGAATATGGATGGTAGAGAGGTGGAGTGGGGAGACCTGAGGGTGGGGGTTGAGTGGAAAGCAAGCACTGAAATGGGCTAGGAAAATGCAAGCAGGAACAGAACAGGTGGAAACTGAAACAGTGCAACCAGATTGGGGTGTGGGTTACCCGAAATTGGAACATGAAGCGTTCATGCCAATGGGTTGTAGACTACCAAATTGGAAAATGATGTACTGTCCTTTAAGTTTGTGTTCAGCCTCACCCTGGCAATAGGTAAGGCCGAGGACAAACAGGTCAATGTGTTTGGAATCGGGAGAGGAATTCAACTGGCTGCCCCAGTTGGCACATGAGGACAGAGCACAGGTGCTTGGAAAAGCAGTTGCTCAATCGGCATTTCATCTCATCAATGTCGAGCCAGGCCACACCAAGAGTACCAAATTAGACTCGTGAGGCATGACCTTCCCTTCACAAAGCCATGCTGACTATCCTTGAGTAGACTGTAGTTCTCCAAATGCTCATAGATCCTATCCTTAAGAATCCTCTCCAATAATTTGCACATCACTGATGTAACACTCACCTTTCTATAATTCCCAGGATTCTCCCTATTACTTTTTTTAAGCAAGGGGACTACATTTGCTGGATGAGCACTTATTGACCAGATTAGGCCTACATTCTCCAATGTTTAGAAGACTGGGATAATGATCTAATTGAACCCACAACATTTTTGACAATGGAGGTGATTTATCCTCATTATAGAGTCTAAAATTAGGTAATCAGTTTTGGATAGAGATGGGGGAGACAGTTCTTCATTCAGAGGGTAGAGAATTTTCAACCCTGGAGGCCTTTGGAGGCTTGATAATTAAAGTTGTTCAAAATACAGTTTGAAAGATTTCTGGATGTTCAGGGAAATTGAGGGATATGGGATGAGTGCATAAAAATAGAACTCCTGCAGAAGATCATCTATGAAGTTGACAAACTTAGAAACAGCCTTGGGAGGGTATATGGCCTTCTGTTCTTCATTCTTATGTTCTTATCCAACAGAAAAGCTTACAGATATACATGATGAGAGATTGAAATGAGATCACCGGCATGTGAATACAAAGCTGGCATCACTCCTTTTTAGATGAATGGCTTGCCTCTTGTTGCATGTTGCATTCTATTTAATGTAATTAGTCTGAAGATAGAATTAGGAGACATTTACTGGATGATCAATACAATGTATGATGAGAATGTTTGCAAGATAAAATGAAATTTATGGAAATAGATTCTCCTCGTTGTTGGTATATTTTTTTGCTTTGTAATGCCACTACCATTTGGTTATACATTTAGACCTTATCCCTTTCCAAGTCAGAGCAAAATAACATTTTCTCAATAAAATCTATTAAAAGGGAAATAAATCTTAGCATTTGCCACTAGGGTTTCAATAAAGCCAAAAGCTGTGGATGTGAAATTTACATACTACATCTACTTGAAGCAGGAAAATAACAAGAATTACAATAATATATTATGACCGGTGAAACTGATGTTTGAACAGAACATTTTGAGCTCACTAATCCTCAAGCATGACTAAAGTCTACAAGCAATGGAACATTCATTTTGCAAAGTGACAAAACTTGTAATCTGAACAAATGAAGTTCATGTTGCTATTTAGGCAAGAACCGTGAAGCGCTCCAAAATCTATACTGGAAACTTGGTGAGATTAGCAATCAAGGTAACCTTTGTCATAATAAAAATGTTTCAACATTTCATTCTTGGCAAACAACAAATATGCAAATCCTACAAGATTTTCAACAAGCAAAAAGGTTAAATTGCAGTTTTTAATCCAATGTTTCCCAATGTAAAAATACTTCAATTTTTATTTTTTGTTTATTCCAGCTCAGTGTGTGCTTTGAACATCTCTCTTTCTATAAATTTAATTTGGAAATTAAATGCAGCATGGTAACAGGCCCTACTGCCTCACCACTAATATGCCGCCAAATGCCACCCATGTGACCAATTAACCTGCCAGCTCTTTACGTCATTGGAAAAAAATAGAAAATTGGATGTTATTGGAATGTGGGGGGAAATTGGAGCACTTGGAGGAAACCTACACAGGCACAAGGAAAAGGGGTGCAGGATTCGAACTCAGGTGACTGGTGCTGTAAATTTTAAATTTTGACATAGAGCACGGCAATAGTCTCTTTCGGCCCACAAGCTCGTGCTGCACGATTATACCCAATTGATCTATACTCCCGGTACATTTTTGAACAGTGGGAGAAAAAAGGAGCACCTGGAGAAAACCCACACAGACACAGGGAGAACGTACAACCTCCTTACAGACAGTGCCGGATGCGAACCCAAGTCGCTGGCGCTGTAACAGCGTTACACTAACCATGCCACCCAATCCAAATGAATGTTTGGAAATCCAGAGTTTAACTCTTGTGGACAGTGAAGATTGATTTCCATATTCCTTAACTGCTTTGATACAAATACAATAAAACCCCGGGTATCGATGCGGACGAGAGGGGCCATAATGGCCTGTTTCCATACTGTAATTGTTATATGGTTATATTTGACACCTATGGATAAGTGAAATTTCCCATTGCTTGTGTTGCTTGTTACATGATTTTCGAACTAAAGGTGAGGTAGCGCCAATTTTAAACTTCTGTATTTTTTACCTTTTTTTAATTCTTATTTTTTGCCAGATGATTGAGGTTGCCAGTTGCTTGAAGTCTGATTAACAGGGGCTTTACTGTTGCTCAGGGCAGGGAATTGGATGTGAGGATTTTAATGCACTAAATCCTGTGGCTATTTACCCTGGAGGAGGCATGTGCAAAATTATCTCACCAGATTCTTACCTTTTATTGAGAGTAAAAAAGAACTGTAGCTTTAATGATGGATGAAAAATGAGAAGAAAGTGAAAATGAAGACGCACTAGCCTGGGTCTTGGTGGTGCCTGCAGGGGGCCTGAGGATTGGTGAATTTAGTGTGTAAATCCAATGCCAGTATTGGAATTGGGAGGGGCCATAGCAATACCCTGGAAATAGGAGAGGGACAAGAGATAGATGCTGGTTAATGGTAAATCTGCATCAGTTAAGAGGCTGAGCATTGTGACGGTGAATGGGTGTTAAAAGTGGGTAAAACACAAAAGTCTACATTGGAGTAAAAACACAGAAATGCTGCAGAAACCCAGCAGGTCTTCTCTTTGGAATTATCTAATCAGGGAAGTGGTTGAGGCTGCCTCATTAAACATATTTAAAATTCGGTTAGATAAATTTTTACATGATAGAGGAATTAGGGGATTTGGGGAGAAGGCAGGTAGGTGGAGTTAGGTCCTAAATTAGATCAGCCATGATTGTATTGAATGGCGGAGAAGGCTCGATGGGCCATTTTTGGCCTACTCCTGTTCCTACTTCCTATGTTCCTATGTTCCTATGTCTTGCAGCGCCCATAGGTGTGAGCAAAAAGCAGGCAAGGCCCCTATTTGAAAAAGCTGATGAAAAGGAATGTTTTGAAGAAACGCAAGACGATCAGCGTCAGTGGTTGGAGCAGATGGCCAGGGTTGGCGATGGGAATCTAGTTTGGAAATTGTTGTTTGTCGATTCAGGTGAGGGTCCCACATTTGTGAGATGGATGGGGCATGAGTGCTTTTAGTTATTAGTTGGGAATGAAGGTCAGTAAATAAATGAAAGGGAACAAAGCTGAGTCACCATCCAAGCACAGCCTAGAAATTGCTCAGGGTGGCTCTCTTTAAAAGTACTGGCTCGGAACAAGCACCACTGGTTGGTATGCATGTCCAGTACAAGCTGTGCTGTGCAACCATGTCAGCTCATTTCTCCCAGTGCCTGTGGAAATGAAAAGATTCAGGCAAGGGACTTCTGAAGTAGATTTCTCGAGTAATTTAAAATGACTCAAAAAATGCCATTATTATATTCCAGCCCAGACAATAAAAAAAATGTTATTTTCACATGTCGAAGCAAGGGGAAAAAACAGAATCACGTGATATAATTTTCCAGCTCACAAATACTCAATATGACACTCACAAGCACCAGCTCAGGATATGTGGGCTGCATAAGTAAATTTGGAAGCAGGATCTGCAAATGCTGAGTCACTGGGCATGTGTCCTGGAAGCTGGGAGGTGGTGGGAGAGCTTGCACAAAGAGAATGCAGATACATGATTGATGTATGATCACAGACCTGCTGAAACTGAGGGAATCCCATTTTACTTGATACTATCTATACCATCTGCACCTTCAAGTGCTTCAGTCATATCCACCACCCCCCCCCCCCCAAACCCTGCCCACAGCCTCCCGCCCATTCAAAGAAAACAAATCCAGACTCTCCAGTCTCTTCCATCCCAGACATCATTCCACTGAATCTAGTTAAACCAGAACGTCTGCAGAGGCTGGGATCAAGTGCAATGCCCAAGTTGCTGGAGATAGTCCAATATGGAAGTGAAGGGCACCCAATGTTTTGAGCTTGATCCCTTCGTCTGGCATGAGCAAAGATAAGCAGGTGCCTGAATAAAAAGGAGGGGGGTGGTGGGGGGAGGAGGAGAGGCGAGGAGGGATGAAGGGGCAGGGAATGGAGCACAGGCTAACAGTTAAGAGGTAATAGGTAAAGGGCAGAAGAGAAAAAAACCCATGAAATGATATGCAATCACACCTCTCCTTTCACATGGAGGGCAAGTTAGAATTGATTAGGATTGACAGTTCACTTTGCTTCCAGGACAGATTTTATAAGACCTGGATATTTATCTACCTTTAAGCTCACTAAGACATCTAATTCCATCTAATGTTAAATGCTTATTTGTTTTAGAATTCCATTGTTCCTTGCCCTGAACTCTCAGCAGTATTAGGGTGGCACCAACAATGCGATATATCTACATTGTCACCAAGAACAATGGGAATACCTGCAGTTCTGAAATGCCTTCATCTCTCTTGGCAAGGGAGAATAAAATCTATACTGCCTTTGTAGAATAGGAAACATTAGTTGTCTTTCCAATGCAAGTGTGCAATAAAAATATAATTTTCTGCCATTATTTTAGGCCTCGAAGAAGCCTGATGAATATACAAGAAAGGGTGATCTTACCATCTCTCACAATGCATTCCTTAAGAAGTTCTGAAGTAGAAACTGTGGCTTAATATTTCAGTGGGAATATCCTTGTTGAAGGACAGGCACTGTGTGGATTATTTCACTTTGAGTTTTAGATGCTAAAGATCTACACCCTGCATGCATTATCAACTTTAAATACATCCGGAAGCACCAGAAGCTCATTAAATTGAAACAACATTTTTCAAAATCAATCAGCAACTAAGCCACAGGAAATTGATAATCCTTTTAAATAACTGTTGGGGGTCCTTTTAGATGCTAAGTATATGTTCAACGATGTGGTTTAATACATTGCTGAACTGCAATTTATCAGGCCTCATATTGACACTGGACATAGAAAAAAACATAGAAAATAGGTGCAGGAGTAGGCCATTTGGCCCTTCAAGCCTACACCGCCATTCATAATTATCATGGCTGATCAGTACCCGGTTCTTGCCTTCTCCCCATGTGTCCTAATCCTCTTGGCCTCAAGGGCCAAATCTAACCTACACTTAAATATTGACAGGAAACCAGCCTCAACTACTTCCTGTGGCAAAGAATTCCACTCTCTGAGAGAAGAAATTTTTCCTCATCTCAAGTCCTAAAAAAAAATTCCCCCTTATCCTTAAACTGTGTCCCGCTGGTTCTGGTTTTTCCCAGCATTGGAAACAACCTTCCTGCGATTTGTCTGTCTAAACCCTTAAGAATTTTATGTTTCTATAAGATCCTCCCTCAATCTTCTAAATTCCAGAGAATACAAGCCTAGTCTATCCAACCTTTCTTCATATGCGAGTCCCTCCATCCCTGGTATCAGCCTAGTGAACCTTCTCTGCACCCCCTCCATGGTGAGGATGTCCTTCCTCAGATAAGGCAACCAAAACTGCACGCAGTACTCCAGGTGTGGTCTCATCAAGGCCCTGTACAGCTGCAGCAGGATCTCCCTACTCCTGGACTCAAATCCTCTCGCTATGAACACCAACATACCATTCGCCCTCCTCACCGCCTGCTGCACCTGCAGGCCCACTTTCAACAACTGATGCACAGCAACACCCAAGTCTCGCTGCATCTCTCCTTTTCCTAAACAGATACCATTTAAATAATAATCCTCTTTCCTGTTCTTATCTCCAAAGTGGATAACCTCGCATTTTGAATGATATTACAACGGGCCAATCTTCTCTCCTTCTTGTGGGAGTGAGTGTACAAACAATAAGCAACTGAATTTTCAAGCTCTTAACTCAAAGATTATTTGGGTTAGAATGTTTGATCAGACAACATGGCTCATTTCTTAGCAGCCTTTAGTACAGGGATTAAAATGAAGTTATCTTGAATAATACTACTCTCTTTAACTAAGGAACATTGCATGAACTAGGGTAAAAGTAGCTACACTGATGGAGATCTATGTCAATTGAAGACATAGAACCATTGGACTGCAGCACAGAAACAGGCCCTTTGGCTTATCTCATTCAGGCTAAACTATTTATTCTACCTGGTCCCATCAACCTGCACCTGGACCATAGCCCTCAATATCCCTCCCATCTGCATAACCATCCAATCTTCTCTTAAATATCAAAATCAAACCTGCAGCCACCACCTTCACTGACAGCTCATTCCACACTCTCACCACCCCTCTGAGTGTAGAAGTCTATCCTTAAATATTTCACATTTCACCTTTGACCCATGCCCTCTTGTTGCCTCACCCAAACTTAGTGGAAAAATTTGTTCTCATCCATGTTTTATACAACTTCACCATCACATCCCAACTCCTCTATTCAATATTTTGAGTCTGATGACCAATGTGCCAAAAATTTTCTTCACAACCCTGTGATGCAATCTATTTGAGATGCGGAGATGCTGCCTCAAGAAGGCAGCCAGCATCATAAAGGACCCACAGCACTCTGATCACAACTCCTCTCACCGTTAACTACAGGGTGACGGTACAGAAGTTTCAGGTTAAAGAACAGGTTTTTTTTCCCCGAAACTCCTTCTACTTCCCTGTCCCTGCCCATAAACTATTTTGGGACTACAAGAAGATCGGTCTGTGCCGTTGAAACATCGCTTTTTTTCCCCCACTAGCTGTTGAATTTTCCATATTTTTATATTTATCATCTCTTTTTATGCCTTGGCATATTGTGGTAATTTGCATTACTTTGTGTAACTTTGAGAAGCAAGTTAGAATTTCAGTGGATCCGTACATTATATTTTTGTATATGACAGGAAAGTCTGAATCACTTATCTCATAATGAGGAATAACATATGGAACAGCATACCATATGACAGAACTGTCAACTGAGTCAAGCAACTGAGTCAAGCATGAATTTTCTTTTCATTTTTTAAAATATTTTTATTGATTTTAATCAAGAACTTACACAAACAAAAAGGGTACAGTTCAATAAGATAGTATGGACAGTTACAAAAACTAAATAAGAAATTCCGTATTTCACTAACATACATAAATTGTAAATCATATCCATAATTCATATTCTAAATAGTATACACCTTTATTTGGAAAAAAAAATCTAAAAAAAAGAAAATAGTAGAGGAGAAAAACGCAAATGCCTTACCTAACCATTTTGCCAGATGCTATATTAAAAGAAAAATGAAGATTAAAAAAAATAATATAAGGAACATGGAAAAGATATGAGACAAACAATTTAATTACATTGGAGTAAAATTATAAAGTAAGATATTGAGTCATAAATGACTCCCTATAACTTCCAGAATCTTACATCTGTGGAATGATTCTTAAGACAATAAAAAATGATAAAGGGAAGGATTTTACCATGAAAAAAGGTTAAATCCTAACAGCCACCTTTTATCCTAAATCCTGTTTACTAGCAGCAGTTCACTTAGAGAAGTATCCTGAAGAAAGTAAGTGTGCCGTTACTCCAGATCAGATTTTAGTTATTATAATACAGGAAGAAGTAAACAAAGATGGAAAGAGAAATTGAAATGCAGAACTACTGAGGCATAGAGCTCATGCACTTGGTGTTCTCAATATGGTCAAAAGTGTCAAGATACACTTCACGGAGCATTCTTAATTATAATATCACAAACAGGATAAAGGTAAAGTAAATCTCCATCTTATAACCTTGCATTCCAATCATGGCAGTTTAAATGCACATTTGGAGGCACAAGGGACTGTGCAAGCTGGGATCTGAGGCAAAAAAAACAAATCTGCTGGAGGATCAGATTGTGTTTTGCCATATTTATGTCTGTATGACGATGTTAAAATGACACTTTTCAATGGGGTGCCACATAAGAGATTAGTTTGAAAAAAATAAAAGCATGTGTGATTGGGGGTAATATCACGGGCAAATAAAAAACAAAGACCAGGAATAAACAAGCCCTTTTCCAAGTGACAGGTAGTGATTCATGGGGTACTACAGAGTTCAGTGCATGCAATTTGCAATATATATTGATTGGGTGAATTATGTTTAATATCTCCAAGTTTTTAGATGACACAAAGCTGATTGAAAGTATGAATTGAGAAAAGATGCGGAAAATCTCCAGGGTGATTTTGACAAGTTGAGTGGCAAATACCTGGTAGATAAAATAGGAAACAACGAGAAGGTGGTAAATTATTAACTGACCAAAAAAATTATGAATGGAAGAACTGCAACAAGATCTGGAATCCTCATGCACCAGTTGATGAAAGTAAACATGCAGATGCACCACATAGTTAAGAAGGAAAATTATATGCTGAATGAATATAAATGAATTAGGTTTATTGTCATATGCATAAGTAAAACATACAAATGCAATGAAACTCTTACTTCCTGCAGCTTCCTTGGTACTTAAAACACACAAAACAGACTAACACGTGAGAAGAGAAAACTAATAACAGAAAGAAGAGTTAAAACAAATTTATAATAATAATAAATCTTTCTTGGTCATGCAAAACAATGGGCTGAGTTAGTGGTGCAGACAGTTCTTTGGTGGTCTTAAAAGTAGTGTTGTGGCATGAATAGTATCAGGAGGTAGAAAAGTCTGATTGCTAAAATGAAGAACATCCATCTGGTGCCAGACTTCAAGCTTCTCTTGCGAGGATTTGAAGTCATAGAGTCATACTGCATGCAAGTTAGGGTAAATCCTATTTGCTTGCATTTGGTCCACATCCTTTTCAGTCCTTCCTATTCATAAAACTGTCTGGCATGTCAGAATTGTGCCTGCTTCTGCTTTTTCCTCTGGCAATTTGCTTCTGATCTGGCAACCCACTGATGAAAAAAAAAAGCTCATGGGCCCAACTTAAATCTCTCCAGCTTAATCCACCCTTCCAAACAGACCATGAATATTTACTTCAATCATAAATTGAGTATAAAAGCTCAATCCTTCCACTCCACATCCTGGTAAATCTACCTTGTACCCTTCCAACTTCCTGATTTGGTTATCTAGCTGAGTGTATGGTCCCACTCCTGTATTCAACACACTGACTAAAGAAGGCAAACATATCTTCACCACCTTACCCATCTGAATTGCCACTTTCAAGGAACTATTCGCTTGCATCATTAGGTTCCTCTGTTCGACAACCCTCTACAGGTCCCAAGTGTGTATGTCCTTCCCTGGCTTGAGTTATTAAAGTGCAACACTTCACACCTGTCAGAGATAACTTTTGTTTGCCGCTCCTTGACCGACCT
This sequence comes from Narcine bancroftii, assembly GCF_036971445.1. NCBI lineage: Eukaryota > Metazoa > Chordata > Chondrichthyes > Torpediniformes > Narcinidae > Narcine > Narcine bancroftii. Next base: position 21,706,824 of record NC_091471.1, read on the forward strand.
TCCAAACTCATTCAGTTCACAAGCCAATTTTGGTCTCATCTGTAAATTTATTAATCATGTTAACTACATTGCCATCCAAATCCTTAATATCAATGACAAACACAGTGGACCCAGACCTTATCCCCATGGTAAGAACATCAGAACATCCTTCCATTACCACCATCCCATTCCCTCCACTTGGTCAACTTTAAATCCAATGGAGAAACACAAAATCTGCAGATGCTGGCGAGGATCTCCAGCAGTTCATTTTTTGCTTTTGAATCCAATGGGCCTGTTGGCCAGAGATTTAATTTAATTTAACTTAGAGAGTGCAGTAATAGGCTCTCTGGCACACGAATCCACTCTGCTGAAATACACCCATGCAACTAATTAACCGAGAAACCCTGTACCTCTTTGGTATGTTGTCAGAACCAGAGCACTGGGAGGAAACTCATGAGGACACAGAGAGAACGTACCAGCTTCTTACAGAAAGTTATGGAATTAAACCCAAGTCACTGGCACTGTCATAACACTGAACTCACTCTAACTGTGGTGTCAGTGGTGCAAAATCTTCCAGACTAACCTTGCTTAAGTTTATATATACAATGGCTGTCACAGTCACATACTTACCTGCATCAGAAGCGATGCCGGTCACCATTGATGGTATAACCAAAGCGAAATGCAGGGGTATTAGTGTGCATGCGTGGGTATGTTACTCATCAGCATATGGGTGATGGATCTTGGATGCAGGAGGAGGAGGAGGAGGAGGGTGAGAGTATCAGGATTGCTTATGTGGCAGTGAGCCAATGAGAATGTCAGAGGAGTTTGGCTGGGTGGTGTTTGTGGAGTTGAAGAATGCAGTGTTGTGTCTGAAGGGAATAAAGAAAGTCAACTCCATTTTGTGTTGAGAGATAACTGTTTGTAAACTAGGGTAAATCCACTGTCGTTAGGAGTAGTGACACTGATTTCTACCGGGTCGAGATCGATTATGAAGAGTCTCAAAGATCTCCCATCTCGTTGCCGCTGGCACGGAAGGCCTTGGTCTTCCTGTGTAAAAATCGCAGACTAACGTTCCACCCGATTCATCCAAGGTCACACCTTGAAGATGGAGATCAGATGGGATCCGACCATACCGTATGAGATCGGTGTGCATAAGCCATTGGCGGTGAAATCAATGGCAGTAGGTGTACGTAAGGCGTCAATGTCAGACCGTACATCACCTGTCTTGCAGTATCATAGGAGGTTGGGTCGAAGTGTCAGCCCTCCAGACCATTATATAGCGGGACTGTTCCATTCAGTCACCTCCTTGCATGGATCAGAGGTTGAGGGGGGGATGGGGGCTGTCATGGGCATGTATTTACCTGTGCCAGGAGCGTTGATGGTAGCTGCTTACGACATAAGCTAAGTGATTTGCGGGAGTAATAGTGTGGATGTGCGGGTGCATAGAGTTGATGGATCTCGGATGCAGGAAGAGGAGAGTGAGAGCATCAGGGTCACTTCTGGGTGTGGGTTCGGGGAGTTGAAGAATGTAGTGTTGTGTCTGAAGAGAATAAAGAAAGTCAACTCTATTTTGTGCTAAAAGAAATGAGTGAGTGTATTCTTTAATTGTTTGGAAACTGGGATAAATCAGTGTTGTTACATGTCCACTCCCCTGTCCTCATCAATCCTTTCTATAAGCTCTTCAAAAGACTATCAGATTCATAAGGCATAACCTCCCATGAACAAAGCAATGCTGAACGCAGGCAGATCTTGTCCCTCAAAATCTCAATAACTGAAGTCAAGCTCACTGGCCTATAGATACCTGAGTAAGGATATCTTATTGCAGTTGTACAGATTATTTGTAGCAGAACACCTTGAGCATTGGATATGATGCTGGTCTTTTTTAAAATCTTGCTATGGAGGGATTACAGTGAAGTTTCACCAGGCCAATTCCAAGAACAGCAGGACAGATGTACGAAGAAAAATTGAAAAGTCCAGGTGAGAGTACAGAAAAATGAAAGGACACCTCATTGAAAATTTAAGAAAATTATGAAACTGGATAGACTAAATTCAGCAAGGACGTTTTTGATGAAGTGGAGAATCAGTGGTCACAGCTGAAGAATATGGATTAAATTATTTTGGACTAAAATGAGAAGAAAGGCCTTCAACCAAAGACTGATGAAACTGGAATTCCCTGCCACAGAACCATTTTCAAAATTAAAGATTTAGGAATACTGCGAATGCAGAAAGAAATCAAGCGTTTGTAGAAATAGCAAGAAAAGGATACTGAATTCAGACATGGTTATTCAGCAGGCTTTGAAGGGATGAACAGCCTTCCCTGTTCAAATTTCAATGTTTCTTTGTTTAGCAAATCATTCTTTTATAAGTTCTTGTTTCAAAGAACCAAAGATAACTTCAGTGGAATGGTACACCACAGAAGGAGGCTTTTCTGACAAATGGGGACAACCATCTGATGGTTCTTTTCTCTTGGCCTGTTGCAATGCAAATCTCTTCAATTCTCCCTTTGAATTATATTACTTTATTTGTACCACCATTCTGGTATTCCACTCCAAAACGGCTGAGTCAGAAAGTTCTTCTCATCTTCCCCGAGTTTTGTTCAAAAGTGGAACACGAATGGCAAGGGAGTACTGAGCGGGGCAAATTAAATGGTGTGATCAGTGAACCACCAAGAATAGACTTAACAGTGGCTTTGCACATGGTGCAATCATAGAGCAGCAGCAGAAAATCAGCATTAAGATGCAGAGAGTATGATCTGATAGACGGAGTCACGTTGAGTCACATTGAGAAGAACAAAAATGCAAAGTGCAGATGATGAATTAGAATCCGGACCTTTGAAGAATCCCATGAATCCTGCAGGGCGACAACCAAGGGAATCATGAAAATGTAACAATTCAGTGGCGCCAAGTAAGTGAGTTGAGTTGTTCCATTTTCTTTTGGAATGTCTACAATCATTTTAGGGAATAAGGACCATTGGAAAGTTTAAAATATTAACTACTGTGACAGAGTACATACAGGGGTTTGGGAGATAAATTGGGAAAGGTTTGTTAGAGAAGGTCACACATAAACACTTTAAAACAGGATTTTTTGCGGGAATTTTGCAGAGTGCTCACAGACTCAAGATGGATTGCTGTTTGCAAGAAGCAACGATGTCGCAACCTACAGCAGCAGCTTTGTCTGAAAAACAGGTTGCTGTCTGGAAGAGCAGGTGATCTTTGCAGGCAGAGGCAGAACAAGCTTTGCTCTCAGAGTGGGAGGGAGTGAGAGAGAAGAGAGACAGAGACTTTAGTTCCAGAGGGAGAAGCTGGCAAGTTTTGGAAGACTGCCTGGTCAAAGGAGAGGACTGGCTGTCTGGTGTTTCCCTTGGAATAGGTGAAACAGAAAGGAACTCCGTGGTGACCTGAAAGAAAGAGGTTATCATCTGGAGAACCCTGAAAGGGGGCAAGTTTAGTCAGCAAGGCACTGAAGTGGCTGTCCTGGAATGAGAAAACTCTCTCTGAAAACCAAGAACCCTCCTGAGTGGTAACCAATTACTTGTTAAGCACCAAAGCCTGGTGAACTTTATTAATGCTACCATCTGTGCACAGTACAAGAATGGCCTGCAACCAGTGAGATTGGACTGTGAACCAAAGAACTTTTCTAAACTTATATACACATCACACACACATATGCTTAGAATTAGAGGGGGTGGGGGGGGGGGTTAAGTAGTTAAGTAAGTCAATAGAGATGTTAAAGTTTGATTCTATTTTCATGTTCAAAGATAATTAAAAACAACTTTTGTTTAAGTAACCCTTTGTATTGGTGCATATCTATTGCTGCTGGGTTTTGGGGTCCTCTGGACTCGTAACACTTTACAATTTAAGACAACATTGAAGAAATAATTTTTTCCACTTTTTAGAGTGACCGGTAGAAATAGGCAGGAATGAGATATTCTTGACTAGAGTTCCCATGATTTTGAGAATCATATTATGCCATCTCTCACAAGAAGAATAGTTTTTGGATAAAGTTCCAGAAGAATTATATTTCAACAAACATTCATGTCAGAGGAGCAGAAAAAGCAGACCAAATTATAACTGCGGGAGTTGTCTGCTGCAACCAGAGCCCCACTTGTGGTCTCCTCTACATCAGAGAGACTGGACGCAGTTTGGGAAATCACTTTGCTGAGCATCTTCACTCAGTCTGCGTCAATGGTGGGGATCTCTCTGTAGTCAGCCATTTTAATTCTGTGCCATATTCCCATGCCGGCCTGTCTGTCGATGACCTCATGCACTGCCAAACCAAGACCACCCATAAATTGGAAGAGCAACTACAAATATTCCATTTTGACACTCTCCAACAAGATGGTTCTCTGATTTCTTCTGGACCATTGCCCATTCTCCCTCTCTTCCCTATCCCTCTGTCTCCTTTCCTCTAGCTCAACCTTTTTCTTTCCATTCACATACCACTTTAAGTACTCCCTCCCTTTGCCATAGGTGCTCTGTCATTAGTAAGGGATTGCTTAAGGTGGTATGTGGGTGGTAAGAAAAAATTTGGAAAAAAAAACTGTTTTAATCGTACCTAATTGACTCGTTAAGTGCACGGTTTCATAACTCCAAAGGAAATGACAATTATTCTCAAGCAAAATATTTCAGAAACTATTGGGTCTAGAGCAATGATTCTCAACCTTCCCTTCCCACCATAAGCAATCCCTTGTTAATCATAGACCACCAATGGCATTGAGATTACTTAAAGTGGTATGTGAGTGGAAAGAAAAAAGGTTGAGAACCACTACTCTAGCTCTCCACCTCTTTCCCTCTCCATTCACAGAGCCTCCCACACCACCCCCCCCCCCCTATTTGCTGTTGTAGACTTCCGCGCTTATCACAAGATAAAGGAACAGAAGTAGGCCATTTGGCCCAGAGTCTGCTCTGCAAATCCACCCTGAGCTAAACTGTTCTCACTTCTAGTTCCAATTTCTTGCCTTTCCCCATATTGGTTGATACCTGGATTAATTAGATCCCTGTCAATCTCCCCTTGAAACTCTCCCAATGATTGGGCCTCCACAACTGCATGTGACAATGAATTCCATAAATCCATGACCATTTGGCTAAAGAAAGTTCTCCTGAATTCCAAGAACCATCCTGGTAAATCTTCTGTGTTCTCTCTCCAACATCATTACATGCTTTTTAAGATAAGGCCCTCATAGTTTGCATATAGATCTCCAAATGAGATTTCACCACTGCCCCATAGAGCCTCATTGACACCTCTTTACACTTATACACTATTCCTCTTGAAATGAATGCCAACATAGCATTCACTTTTGTTTTACTGCCAATCCAACCTGGTGGTTAACTTTTAGGTTATGCTGCACGAGGACCCCAAAGTCCCTTTGCAATTCTAAATTTTGAATTTTCACCCCATCCAAATAATAATCTGCCTGTTTATTTCCTCTTCCAAAATGTACAACCGTACATTTCTTAACATTATCTCATTTGCCATTTTGATGCCCACTTTGAGAAGCTGTCCAAGTCTCTCTGTAACCTTTTGGTTTCTTCAACACTTCCTACTCCACCACCTATCTTGGTGTCATCTGCAAACTTAGCCTTAAAACCATTCAGTCCATAATCTAAATCATTAATATATATTTTAAAAAGAAGCAGCCCCAACACCGACCCTAGCGGAACATCACTAGTAACCGGCAACCAACCAGCACAAGGTCTCTTTATTCCCACCCTTTGCTTCCTGTCTATCAGCCAATGCTCTACCCAATCTAACATCTTTCCTGTAATTCCACTGGCGCTCATCTTTTTAAGCAGCCTGTTATGTGGCTCCTTATCAAAGACCTTTTGAAAATCCAAGTACACAACATCCACAGCCTCTCCCTTATCCATCCTACTTGAGATTTCCTCAAAGAATTTCAATAGTTTGGTCAGGCAGGATCTTCCCTTCATGAACCCATGCTGGCTTAGACCTATCATGCCAAGCCCCTTGAGGTATTTCACATCCTAATCTTGGAGGATCAATTCCAATAACTTCCCAACAACCTAAGCCAGACTTATAGGCCTATAATTTCCATTTTTATGTCTCCCTCCTTTCTTAAACAGCGGAACTACATTTGCAACTTTCCAATTCTCTGGACCCATGCCAGAGTCTATTGATTTCTGGAAAATCAATTCCAATGCCTCCACAATCTCCAAAGCCGCCTCCTTCAGAACCCGTGGGTGCACCTCATCTGGTCCGGGAGATATCTATTTTCAGTGCATTTAGCTTTCTAAGCACTATCTCTCTAGTAATCCTGACTGTATTACTTCTATTGCCTGAGACCTCTATGAGGTATATTGCTGTTGTCTTCCTCAGTGAAGACTCATTTAGTTCCTCTACCATCTCATTATAATTTCTCCAGCATTATTTTCAATCGGTCCTATATCTACACATGTTTCTCTTTTCTTTTTTATATATATTTTTAAAAACTCAGAATCCTTTTGTATGTTATTTCCCAAATTCCTTTCATAATTTATTTTTTCTTTCCAAATGACTTTCTTTGTCTCTTTCTGTAAGTTTTTAAACATTTTCCAATCCTCTGTTTTTCCACTAATTTTTGCTTCCTTGTAGCCCTGCCTTTTCCTTTTATTTTATCCTTAACCACTCTTAGTCACATTTGTGCCATTTTTCCATTCATAATTTTATTTTTTCCTGCACTTTATTTCTTGTTGAAATAGCCTCCAATTCTGCTCTGCAATCCCCCCACCTAGCTTACTTTTCCATCAACGTGCCAGTTCCTCTCTCGGTTCTTTAATTTCCTTTGTTCCACTGAAATATTGACACACCTGATATCAGCTTCTCCTTTTCAAAGTTGAAACAGAATTCAATCATATTATGATCACTACTTCCTAAGGGCTCCATTACCTTTAATTCCCTAATCACCTCTGGTTCATTACACATCACCCAATCCAAAACTGCTGATCTCCTGGTGGGCTTATCAACAAGCTGTTCCAAAAAGCCATCCCTTAGGCATTCTACAAACTCTCTCTCCTGAGATCCAGTACCTTCTTGGCTTTCCCAATCCCCTTTCATGTTAAAATCCCCCATAATTATTTTGACATTTTCCTTCTGACACGCTTTTTCTATTTCCAGCTGTAAATTGTAGTCCACTTCACAGCTGCTGTTTTAGAGCCTGTATACAATTGCCAATACCCTTGCCATTTCTTAACTCAACCCAGACAGATTCTACCCTATTTGACCCTATGTTCCTTCTTTCTAGTGATTGAATATCATTGCTTACCATCAGGGCCACATCTCTTGGCTATCTTTCCTGTACACTGTGTACCCTTGGACATTCAACTCCCAATCACATCCATCATTAAGCCATGTCTCAGTAATGCCCACTATGTCATATCTTTCAATGTGTAACTGTTCAACAAAGTTCTCTACTTTATTCCTAATGCTCCGTGCATTAAAGTACAGTACTCTTAAACCAGCAATTCGGTTGGCTTTCTAGTGTACAGTAAATTATCCTGCCTTTTCCACTGTCTTGTTTGTCTATTACTTCTTGCCAGAGGGCTGGTGCTCCTCCCTCTGCCCCTCTCACCTGCCATTTTATACAGGCGCCCGCCTACATTTTGCTCACACCTTGATGAAGGGCTCAAGCACGAAACATTGGTTAGGTATCTTTATCTTTGCTATATAAAGTACTCTCTTTGACCTGCTGAGTTTCTCCAGCATTATGTTTTCACTACAATCACAAATCTGCAGCCTTTCATGTTTTAGACCAAATTATATTCACATTTATTTCCTTTTCGGAAGATGTAAGTTTCATGTTAACTTTTGAATTTGTCAGATGCACTGAAGCTCATTGTTTTTATTTAGAAATAGTGTGGCCTCAACTCTACTATGATACCATAATTCTGATTCTCCCTCACAGAAGAAATGAAAGAGGGGAAGCGATATCAGATGTTAATTGGCAAGAGATCTCAAAATGGGAGAAAATTGCCAAACCATCCACCCTGTCACGAGTGCTTGGTGTATTTCAGAAATAGAAGGTGAGGGAGAGAAAATAGTTCAAAATATCATCAAAAATTCTTGGAGCACCATGTGAATTGATGAAATATGTTTGAAGCTGGCAAGAGGTTGTTAGAAAAGTGACAGCCAATTCATAAACAACAAAAGCTTGCAAACCTCCAGAGTTCTGAAAAAAAACCTGTGATCTATCAGCCATGATGTAGATATCTTGCCTATGATTTACATATTCACCTGTAGGACACAGCATGAAGCTGGTGAGTGAAAAAGGTGTAACTTTAAAGAATTATAGAACACTACAGCACAGGAACAGGCCCTTCAGCTCTTCCATTCTCTGCTGAGCCATTATCCGACCTAATCCCTCCAACCTGCACCCATTCCATCTCCATCCATACCCCTCCCATGCATGTGCCTATCCAAATTTTTCTTAAATGTTAAAATTGAGTCGACATTCACAACTTCAGCTGGCATCTCGATATCTACTCCCGCCACTCAGTATGAAGAAATTCCTCATAATGTTCCGCCTAAACTTATCCCCTTTCATCTTTAACTTGTGGTCTAGTTTTTATTTTAGCCAACCTCAATGGGAAAAAAAAAGCCTACTTACAGTTACTTTATCAATATACCTCATCATTTGGAATGCCTCTATCACATCTCCCCTTATTCTTCTATGATTAAGGGAATAAAGTCCTAAACTATTTAACCTTTACCAGTAACTCAGTTCCTCGAGTCCTGGAAAAAACCTGAGGATATCTTCTCTGCACTCTAAATTTTATTGGTATATTTCCTGTTATTAGGTGACCAAAACTCCACAAAATACTCCAAATTTGGCTTCACCAATGTCTTATACAACCACAGCATTCCAACTCCTGTACCCAATACTTTGATTTATACAGGCCAAGGTGCCAAAAACTCTCTTTACAGCCCTATCTACCTGTGACACCACTTTCAGGGAACTATGTATCTGTATTTCCAGATTCCTCTGTACTACCACATTCCTCAGTGTCCTCCCGTTGATTGTGTATGTCCTTTCTTGGTTTGTCCTTCCAAAATGCAACACCTCACACTTGTCTGCATTAAATTCCATCTGCCCTTTTCAGCCCATTCTTCCAGCTGGTCCAGATCCCTCTGCAAGCTTTGAAAGCCTTCCTTGCTGTCAACTATACTACCAATCGATGTGTCGTCTGCAAACTTGCTGATCCAATTTAACACATTATCATCCAGATCATTGATACAGATGACAAATAACAATGGTCCCAGCACTGATTCCTAAGGCCCACCACTAAACACAAGCCTCAAATCAATCATCCACTACCAATCTCTAACTTCTCTCATCAATTCCAGTTCACTACTTCACCAAGAATACTGAGCATCTAAATGTTCCCATGTAGGTACTTGTCAAAGTCCTTAACTAAAGTCCATATTGATAACACCCTCAGCCTTCCTTCCATTCATCAACTTTCCTGGTAACCTCCTTGAAAAACTCTTATGAGATTTGTTAAACATGATCTATCACACACAAAACCATGTTAACTAACCCCAATCCTAAGAATTGTATAAATGATCTCTTAGAACATCAGAAACACAAAGAACAGAACACAAAAATAATGACCTGAGGGGTCATTTTTGTCCAGAGTGTGGTGGGAATATGGGATGAGCTGGTGGTAGAGGTGGGTACAATTACGACCTTTAAAAGACATTTGGATGTGTGTGTGAATACGAAGCAACAAACAGTCTACTGAACAAACTCAGTGGGTCAAGCAACGTCAGTGTGATACACAGAACACTTTATCAAAGCTTAATGTCTTGTCAAAACGTTTCACTCTAAAATTGAGGGATTCTGGCCCGAAACTTCGACAATTAATTTCTCCCACTGATGCCGCTTGACGAGTTGAATATCTTCAGCAGATTGTTGGTTGCTTCAGGTTCCAACATCTGCCGCTTCCTGTGTGACTCCTGTGAACAGCTAAAGTTTAGAGGTAAATGAGCCAAAGATAGGCCTGATGGCACTAATGTAGACGAGTAACTTGGCTGGCACAGACAAGTTTGCAAGATCACAAAATAAAAGAACAGAAGTAGTCCATTCAGCCCAACATGCCTGCTCTGCCTGGGATGGAGGATCTGGTTATATGCTGTAAAGCACTGTGATTCTATGATACAAATATGCTTCAGAGAATACTGTGAGTTTGATGAAATACTAATAATTGCAGCTGTTAAATGATGCTACGATCTTCTCACGTTGGCAGACATAAAAGATCCCATCGCATCATTTCTAAAAGGATCACAGGAATTCTCTCCAGTGTCCTGGTCAATATTGATCATGTAATTAACATTACATAATTAATAAAGAGACAATCTGACAATTAAAAGAATGATCCATCTCAGATTCCTGCCTATCCAAACAAAACAATCTTTATGCAATTCAATTCATTCTATGTGTCAGTGTTTTAGAAAGAGAAAGGAATCAAACAAAGTCCTAGCAGTTGCCCTGAGGACTTTTGATTCTGAACTAGTTATTGCTGAAGACAAGCTACTCCATTACGGCTGAAATGCTGGCACCTTCCCGGCAACAGGGAAATTACATACTGGGCCCAATCCACTAAATTAAGAGCACATGAAATAGGAGCAACGGCAAGAATTGGCTGCCCAAGCCCCACTGCCTGTTCCCTGCCATTCAATAAAATCATGGTTGATGTGACCTTGGCCTCAGTTTCACTTTCTAGCCTAATTTCCATTACCCCAGGCTTCCCAAAAATGTTTGCTGTAATCTTTCAAAACTTTGCAACAACTTCTTATGATTTGCTTTCTGAAAGCCATCAGTTCTTACGAACAACAGATTTTAGTTCTGTGAGTTTGCATGGTACCTTTTATCCAGTGATAATTATTGTTTCAAGTTTCTTGACCCCCCACCCCCACCCCTTTTGCCCTGGATATTCAACTACTATGAGATGCTTTTAGTGAATGCTACCATGAACGTAAACACAAACTGTGTTTCCATTCCCTTATTTTCCACTCTTCTTCTCTCCTCCCTGAATAAATAATTTTAAATTCAGATACTCTCTCGCATTTTGTATTCTCATGGTGCTCCTTCATGCCTGTTTTTTTTACTTTTTCAGCTCGTTAACACTCTGTCGCAGTCACGTACTTAATTTTGTTGGGAGCGTCTGATGACGCGCGGGGGTAATTGCGCCCATGCGCGGGTGTGTTAGACATCAGTGTCTCAGACACTGATCTCAGACACAGGAGGAGGAGAGAGAGAGCATCAGGGTCGCCCATGTGGCGGTGAGCCGTTGAGAAGGTCAGAGGGGTTTGGCTGGATGGTGTTAGGGAGTTGAAGAATGCAATGTTGTGTCTAGTGAATAATAAAGAAAGTCGGCTTCATGTTGGCTGAAAGAAACGAATGAGTGTATTTTTTTATTTGTTTGCAAGCTGTGGTAAATCAGTGCTGTTATAACTTCTAAATATTTTCTTCTCTTTTTTTGTTATTCTTTGCTGGATTCTAAACACTTTCCCAATTTTCTAGCCGAATGCTAATCTTTACAACATTGCAAACCCTTTCTTTCAATTTGATGTCTTCCTTAATTTTAAGACAAACACATGAACTGCAGACCCACAAGTGACTTCAGCTGTTGGAACCTGGAGCAGAGACACAGCACTGCTCCGAAAGGTTCAACTCCCCAGTCCTTACGCTTGCAGCCTTGTACAAACTTTTACACAGCCTGGAAAAGGAGCCTGCATCAAGGTTTGGGGGAACATAAGAGATGTCCAAACAAAGGGTTGCTCCACCAGACAGCATCCCTCGTGTTCCCCCGCACCTTGATGAAGGGCTCAAGCCCGAAACGTTGGTAATGAAGGCACTGTTTGACCTGTTGAGTTTCTCCAGCATTTGTGTGTTTTTTCGCTTAACCATGGTGTCAGCAGAATCCCATGTTTTATATTTGTTTTACCTTTCATTTCTTCCCCTTGCTATTTCTCTCTTCAGCCAAACTCATTCTCCATCTTGTACAATATACTGATGCCTTCCTTTATTAACAGAACTATCCCACCATGTTTTTATTTCATTCTGCCTATTTGTCTGAAATAATAAATGCTCTGGAATACTTAGTTCCCAGTCTTGGTCACCTTACAACAACGTCTTTGCTGTGACTATTGGATCATATCTATTTATTTATAAATGTATCGTCAATTCATCCATTGTGCCATCAAGTCGTCCATCCTCCTATAAATATATCCATTAAAATGGAAAGATTTTTATCCTTTTATCATTTTTCCATTCTTTGACCCTTTTTTGGAACTGAGCTATTAATCTGAATGGTCCGTTCCTTCCAGTCCTATCAGGTATCATCATCCAGTTTGCAACCTTGCAATTATGCGGGATGGATTAAATTATAACACCATTTGCCTATTTTCAGTCATCAGTAAGGTGTCGGAAACCGGTATTGACAGTGATACAAAGTGGTACATACACTCTGTCTACTGATTTACAATTGGAATTTTACAACTGGATATAGTCTGGAGTCAAACATTCTATGAGTAGCTAAATACCAGAGGTGAAGTGAAAGTGACTCTCCCTGACCAAATGAACAAGTCTGGCATCAAAGAGATGTGGTAAAAATCAAGAGTAAAATCCTTCAGTGTTTGGACTGGAATTTAACACATCGGAAGATTACCACGACTTATGAAAGAATATCACATCAGCCATGGCAAATGAACACGAGAGATCGTAAGAACAGTGCCTTCGATCCAATTTGCTTCTAAAGCTTAATCAATAACATTTTCTCAATTTTAAGACAAGGGATGCTCCACCAGACAGCATCAATATCAACCTCCAATTTCCAACTAACCCTCTCTCCATCTCTCTCTTTTGTTCTGTAACCCTTCCTCCAGCTCCCTGCCCTTTTCTGTTCCTTCTCCTCTCCCCTGCCCTCTAGGTCCTTTCTCTTCTGCGCTTCCACCAGTATTCACCTCTTGCCTGTTAGTCTCTGCTCCTCCCCCCACCCCACGTACCATTTTATTCAGGTGTCTGCCTGCTTTTCAAGATGAAGGGTTCATGCCCAAAACATCAACTGCCTTTGACTTCCTGTGGATCCTGTGTGTTTTGCTGAGTTTCACTAGCATTTATTTCTGTGTACCCCAGCATCTGCAGATTTTCTTGTTTTCCTCCACTGATGATCGAACAATGTTCTTTTCTATTCATAACACTTTAAATAATGAAGCAATTCATACTGAAAGATCTGGGTAACATTTAGAATTCAATTTATAAATAACAATTTGTGTCACACAACTGCTGAACATGAAGAAATTCAACCTCTCCTTCCCTCTCTGCCTTTTGCAAGGACCTCTCCCTTGTCCACTCCTCTCTCCCCACCAATTGTCCCCTTGGCACCTACCCCTGTGACTGCAGATGTCCACTTGCGCCCACACCTCCTCCCTCACCACCATTCGGGGCTCCAAACAGTCTGTTCAAGTGAAGCAATATATCTTTACATCCTATGGATGCCATGAGACTGGCTGAGTTGCTCCAGCATTTATGTGTGTTTTTATCGGCAATATCACAAGAACACCATCAACATTTAGGGCATTACCACACCTTAAAACCATTACTGGCCCAATCAGAAAATACCTGGCTAAAATAAGAGGTCAGAGGTGATTTGACAATTCCCTCAAACCTTTCTACTAGCCATGAGACATATTGAAATACCTGTAGGAGTCCTGCTCTAAAAACAATGCACAACATTTAAGTGATACCATGAAATATTGTAGTACAAAGTAAAATAAAGGAATCTGGGTACACTAATACATGAAATTCAATATTATGCAGGTGCTTTATTGCCAAGGGATGGGGTATAAAAGTTGTGCGTTCTGATGCACTAATAACATCAGAGTTGGTCTTCATATGAAATACATACTGTATTTCTATTAGAGGCAGTTCAGAGAAGGTTGATCTAGTTAATCCTGGGGATAAATGAGTTGATGGATGGAGAAACACTGATTAAATCAGACATATGTATTGGACTACACTATAAAAGAATAAAAGGTGAGCTTGATTGAATGAAAGTGAAATTCTTAATTGTCACATGCATGAAGACAGGGTAAAAAAAAAAGCTTTGCTTCACTCCAGGACTCTTTGAGACCACAGACTGGAGCTGTTTCAGGGAGGCGGCCACCTACAAGAGTCATGTAAGCCTTGAGGAGTACTCAAGCTCAGTGACTGGCTAAATCATCACGTTCATTATGGATGTCACTGAGATCACACGCTTAACAACCAGGGCTAACCAAAAACATCCGTGCACTTCTCAGAGCTTGTGATGCTGCCTTCGGGGCAGGAGATGAGATAGCACCAAGATCAGCCAGGGCAAAGCATGGGTACGCACGGAAGATCCATAGGCAGCTGTGCGATAGTGGCAGCACAAGGCACATGTGGCAAGGAATCAGTATTATAACAGATCACAAGACAACCTTGTGAGTTAAAGACAAAACTACCTCCCTTCCGGACTGACGGAACACCTATGCATGGTTTGATGAGATGACCCACACATGGAAGCAGGACCAGACAATCTACGTTGTTGGGTACAGAAGAACTGCGCAGATCAAATGACAGAGGTCTTTATGGACGTCTTCAACATATCACTACAGCTGTCCATGATCCCTATGGGTGTCAAGACCCTCACCCATCATCCCAATACCAAAGAGGACAACAGTAACAGGCGTCAATGACTACCATCAAAACACAGAAATGCACAGACTAGATGTAACCAGAGTGGGAATGAGCATGGTGGGGGGGGGGGGGGGGTGGGATGGGCTGTGTGGGAGTGGGTGAGGAAGAGGGACAAAAAAGGGGTAAGGATGAAGAGTGGAGGTGTACTGAGAATTTCTAGATTTGATGAAAAGCTCCAGCCCGAATTGTTGACCTTTCACTGATGCTGTTTGACCCGTTGAGTTTCTCCAGCAGATTGTGGTTTAGCTTCAGATTCCAGCATCAGCAGGTTTCCTGAGTGTCTCAATAAAGGAGAGGTTGGCTATTCTGAGAAGTTTCCTGCAGTTCCCGTACCTAGGTGTGATGTAGCCAGACAGGATACTGTTTATGTTAAATGTGGGAAGAGACCCCCAGAGACCTGCTGCATTTTCTCACGTTCTGAGAAAATAGAGTCTGTTGAAATATTTTTTTTAAGATTCTGAGGAGTAATGGCAAGATGTCAGGAAGATGCCTTAGTGGGGGTATCTGGATCTTGGCCTCATTGCTTCAAATTCAGCTATTTTACACAGGTATGAGGAGAAATGTTCTTCTCTCAAAGTACCATGATTCTTTGGGAACTTTCTCCTCCCAGATTACTTAGGAGAAGTTGGATATATTCACAATTTAGAATTCTTTTATTCTCATGTAATAATACAGAACCTGCAATATCACTCAAAATGATCTTCCCCCTGTCATAGGAAGACAAAGAGTTGGCATTTAGTATCACCCTGTGCCCCTTACAGTAAGAAAAAGAAGCAAAGAAAGTCCTTTTAGAGTCATTGAGTGTCTGGGGATTCGCCTCCAGCATTCCCGCCACCTCCGCAGCCGGACAGACTCCAGTTTAATTCATCGCCATGGCAAGCTCTAGATCCAAACCTCCAATATGATCAGGAAGCCTGAGGCCCTTCGGGAGCCCTTCTTGGCATCAGCAACCTCTCGAAACCCAGCTCCCATACCTGGTTCCCATGAACCAGTTTCCAACAGCCCACAGCCTTTATGGGTCCCCCGTCCATAAGTCGCCACAGCCTATGTGGGTCCCTTAGCTGCTGAGGCCCACTGCCGCCATGGTTACCCTCCTGTAGGGTCGTCTCCTCTGCTTCTCCTTCTCAATGCCCTCCCTGTTTTTGGTGCCGGTCTGCTGCTCCCCGGAGTTTGCAAACCCTCGTAGCTGCTGCTACGCTGCCATCTTGGGCACTGACCTCCAAGGTTGCAGGATTTTATTACAGACTCTGTGTGCTCTTTTAACAGGTTGTTTAAAGCATGTACGGAGCTACCAGAATTAGGATTGGGCGGTTGAACCCTTCAGATCAGTGCCGTGTCGTACCTCTCCCGGACCCACGTGGCAGCACTCCAGTCACAAAAGCTCTGACAGCGCTGCCATTTTCACCATGAGCACTGACAAATGTGTGAGTTGCAAAAGAGACAAGGGGCCATGGGAAAGAACAGGAAAACAATGGTCAATCAAAATTGCATGATCTTACTGAAGGGCCAATTGGACTATGCTTGCCCCTGTTCATTTATATATTGATATGTTCTGAGCACAGAGCTACCCAGGTTAAAGCAGATTGTATGACTGGCAGTTCTAACTTTCCGAAGAATTCACTTCCTGCACCACCAGTGCACCAAGACTAATTTGTACAATCTACATGAAATACTGCCGTAACTTGCCAAGATTTGTTCTACAGCATCTCACAAGCCCACTGCCTCTGCTACCTAGAAGTGCAAGGGCAACAGACACATACAAATGTCACCATCTGCAAGTTTCTCTCTAAATCACACACCATCCTGACTTGGAAATTAAAAAAATTAAATACTGTGGGTGCAGGAAATCTGAAATAAATGCAGAAAATACTAAAAATACTCAACATTATTAATATTTCAGTTTGATCACTTTTCACGCCAATGAAAGATTACTAACCTGAAAAAATAACTGTTTTTAAACCTGCAGTATTGTTTGACGTAAGTATCTAACTGTTCCTTCATTGTTAATAAGTCACATTTGATACCCAACAAAACTATACTATCCTATCACCACAAATATTTAGTGTTGCACTACCCTCATCCAAAGGAAAATTTGTATTTGAAGGTTGACTTTGTCAGCGTCCTAGAGTCATAAGGCATGAAAGAGACCCCTCGAACCAATTTGTCCATACCAACCAAGTTGGCATTTAGGGTTAGTTCCATTTTCTTTTTTTTTTAAAGACTTTATTTAAAATTTTTATAACATGAATACAATAAAGAATTACATTTAAAGAAAAATAGAAAAAAAATTTAAAAAGGTATGATTACAATTTACATCAGAAAACTACACAAAATAACCCCCCCCCGTTAATTGTAACACAATATTAGTTCCATTTTCTTACACATGTTCTATATTCTTTTATGCCCTACCAATCCATGTACCTGTCCAAAATATTGATGCCAATATTGTATCTGCTTCTAGAGTTTCCTCTGGCAACTCATTCCACATATGAGCTACCCTTTGAGTGTAAAAGTTTCCCCTCAGGTCCCGAATAAATCTCTCCCTACTCACCTTAGGCCAGCGCCCTCTACTCTACCACTTGAATACTTGGCTGAATGGTCCACCAACAACAACCTTGCACTCAATGTCACCAAAACTAAGGAGCTGATTGTTGACTTCAAGAAGGGAAAGCCAGAAATATACAATCCAGTGATCATTGGGGGATCAGAGGTGAAGAAGGTGAGAAAATTTAAGATCTTGGTAGTCACTATCTCAGAGCATCTTTCCTAGACCCAACACTCTAAAGGCATCTTGAAAAAAGCACGTCAGCACTTCTACTTCCTCAGGAGTTTGTGGCTGCTTGGCACACCAGAAACCCTGGCAACTTTTTACAGAGGTGAGGTGGAAAATGTGCTGACTGGCTGCATCACAGTCTGCATCTAGTATGGGGTCATGAATACCCCTGAGCGTAAAGCCCTTCAAAAGGTAGTTTATGCAGCCCAGGAGATCACAGGCAGACCCTTCCCCCTCTATCGTGAGCATCGACAGGGAACGCTGCCATTGGGGAGCTGCAATCATCAAGGATCCACACCACCCAGCACACACTCTGTTCTTGCTGCTGCCATCAGGATAGAGGTGTAGGTGCCACAAGACTTGCATGACCAGGTTCAGGAACAGCTGCTCCCCCTCCACCATCAGACTCCTCAATGACAAACTCAACAAGGGAATCATTTAATAATTTATTGATTTTTAAAAATTCTCTCTGCTTTGCACAGTTTGTTTACATTCATTATCTGTTTGCAGTTCTTTAATTGTATACATATTTGCGCCGTGTACAGTTTTTTTTGTACTACCAATAAGTGGTAATTCTGCCTCAACTGCTGGAAAAATGAATGCCAAGTATAAATCTGAAATCTAATCTAAATCTATATCCCATCAAAAAATTGCATCAGATTTCACCTCCCACACACAAAGCCACACTGACCACCTTTAATCAGTGCTTGCTTCTCCAAATGTTGGTAGATGCTGTCCCTCAGAATCCCTCCAGCAATTTTCAGGCCACTAATGTCAGGCTCACTGGCCTGTCATTCGTCAATTTGTCCTTGCTGCCCTTTTTAAATTAACAGCACAACATTTGGTGCCCTCCAGACTTCTGGCACTTCATGTGTGATTTCACCCGTGATATCAACATCATTTTGTTTTTTTGTTAAAAATTATGATTAACACAAATTTGATTCCTAACCTTAAGAGAAATTTATGAGAAATATAAAAGTGAATTCCAGAATTTTGGACCAGGATGATAAGGAGAATTGATTATTCATCCTTCTTTTTTCTTTGGCTTGGCTTCGCGGACGAAGATTTATGGAGGGGTAATGTCCACGTCAGCTGCAGGCTCGTTTGTGGCTGACAAGTCCGATGCGGGACAGGCAGACACGGTTGCAGCGGTTGCAAGGGAAAATTGGTGGGTTTGGGTTGGGTGTTTGGTTTTTCCTCCTTTGTCTTTTGACAGTGAGGTGGGCTCCTCTTCAAAGGAGGTTGCTGCCCACCGAACTGTGAGGTGCCAAGATGCACGGTTTGAGGCGATATCAGCCCACTGGTGATGGTCAATGTGGCAGGCACCAAGAACGTTCTTTAGGCAGCCATGAACTGACTAACTTGGCATTTTGAGTAATCTACATTATTGTCATCTGAAAACTTAAGTAAGCCAGACTATGTAGATCACTCTCTAGCCTTTCCAGATATGGTTAATTCATTGCATTGGAATTCCCCAGCTGTCACTGAGGGTTTCAAACTAAAGTTTCCACCTCAACATCAAACTTCCATCACATTTCTTCATGAGCACACTATGAAAATTATATAGGCAAGTTGCATCACAGCCTGGTTTGATACTTTAAGTGCCCAGAAGAAATGCTGCAGAGGGTAGCAAGCATAGCCAGATTCATCACAGGCTCCGATCTCCCATCCATTTTTAACATCTATGTGAAGCGCTCCCTCAAGAAGGCAGCCAACATCAGAAAGGACCCCACTTCACCCTTGTCACAACCTCTTTTCACTAATACTTTTTGGCAGAAGGTACTGAAGCCAACAGCTTAAGAACAGTTGCTTCCAACAGCTCTCAGACTCATGAACCTCCCCTTGTTACACTAATCGTGGACTGCTCCAACACCACAAAAGGACTGTTTCCACTCTCGTCAGTAATTTGTGCACTTGGATTACTACGAAAATTCATTGTCTGCATTATATATTTATTTTCTTTTTAAATAAAATAAGTTTATAATTACAGTCTTATTTATATACCTGTTAAGCTGCACGGTGATTATTTTGGTGCCTATGTCCGGAAACTTAAAAATTATGTTGCTAATCATTGATCATATTGTCCAGCAATAAGTTGCGAAACTCGTGAAGGTCCAATACCCTGATCTTCCACAATCTCCATGATCTTCTTCCCCTCCCACCCCCCCACCCCCCACCACAAACTTTCAATGAAAAATCAGTTCACTGGAAGGGGAAAAAATGTTAAGCTGTGGAAAATTAACAGAGGAGAGGGACTATTTGAAAAAGTGTGCCAAACGTCAAATGACCGGCCATGATGTTCCTTTTCATTCATTGTTCTATTCCAGAAAATGTGGAAGATGCTCTCCAGTTTTCCAGATGGAAATCTGTAGTTGATCATGTCTCAACTCAAAAAGGACATAAAAACATAAGATCTAGCAGCTGGAGTCGCCCATCTGCCCTTCAAGCCTGCTCTGCCGTTCAATTAGATGATGGCTGATCTGATGATCGGCTCATCTTCACCTGCCTGCCTTTCCCCCACATCCCTTAATTTGTCCACTTTGTAAAAATCTATCCAACCTTGCCTTAAATATTTTTAGTGGGGTCACCTCCACTGCTTCAATGAGCAGAAAATTCCATAGATTCACCACCTTCTGTGAAAAGCAATTCCTCCTTATCTCCGTCCTAATTCTATCACCCTGAATCTTGAGGCAAAGTCCCCTAGTTCTAGTCTCTCTCTCACCAATGGAAACCATTTACCTTGCTCCATCTTATCTGTGCCTTTTATAATTTTATATGTTTCCACAAGATACCCTCTCATTCTTCTAAATTCCTGAGAGTACATCTCAATCTCCCCTCATAGGCTAAACCTCCCCTCACCTCTGGAATCAACCTGATACACCATCTCAAAAGCCAGTACATCCATCCTCTCGAAGGAGACCAGAACTGTACACAGTACTCCAGGTGCAGTCCCACCAGTACAGTACTGTTGCAGCATAACCTCCCTGCTCCTCAATTCATTCTCTCTAGGGACAAAGGCCAACATTCCAATTGTCTTCTTGATCACCTGCTGCACCTGCAGACCAACCTTTCGCAATTCATGCACAAGCACTCCCAAGTTCTTTTACACGGCAGTACGCTGCATTCATTTACCATTTAAATAATATTCTGATCTTCCTTGTTTCCTTCCAAAGTGGCTAAATTCACATTACCAAAAATGTACTCCATCTGCCAGACCCTAGCCCACTCACTCAACCTATCTATATCTCTCTGCAGGCTCTCCATATCCTCTGTACAATTTGGTTTTCTACTCAATTTAGTGTCATCAGCAAATTTAAATACACTAAACCCTCTCTCCTCTTCTATTAACTTAAGATGATGGATGAGAAAAATGTTAATAATAAAAAAAGATTTTAACCATGTCACACTGCTTTAATGCTGAACCCAAATGCTGAATTTCAAACTCTGCTTCCACTTCGAAGCTTTGACATCAAAACAATGTAACCAACCTGACCTCCATCTTTGTGCTGTACAAGGAGGTTATTTCAAAGCACTCTCCATGAATAAGATTGATGCACTCATAAAATGCAGAAAGGTTTTCCTTTCTTCAATAAAAATGAAAATTGTGCAAAAAGCCCAATAAAAATAAGTAGTGTGGAGAATAAGAGCAATGGTTTAGCCGTCTACCTACATTGTGTAGAAGGACAATGTTTTTTTCTTCCTTTTCCCCATCGAACACTTAATTTTCACCTCGATTCCCACTTATATAACTTTATTTTCCTGCTATTTGTGTGGTTATTGTGAGAATGGGCATGTATTGTGAAATGTCCTGAGAATTGCAAAATTTTAAATAATTAAGACTACAAAGAAGGTGCAGGTTTATGGCTGGAATTGTCAATGATATAAACAGCTGCCTGACAGTTTCAACAAGACCTGCCTAATGATTCATTTGCATGAAACCAGCAAACTGGAAATGTCAGTCAGCACCTTGATACTTGTCACAGTTGAGAGACTTAAGAACAAGAGGACATGGAAATTAGAAGCATGAATCAAATGGACTCATGAACATATTGTGTCATTCTTTCTTTTTATTGAGTTTCACATATAAGCATACATTTTGATTTGAGAATTGCACAGTGCATTGGTATACAAATAAGTTGCACAAAATAAAGCAAAAAAAGATGTAGATATAACTACATCAATAATTGCTTATATTACCTCAAAAACATTTAATTGAAATGATCTACGTGATCTGTTTATTGAAATAATTGAATAAAATAAAAAAGGGAAATAAAATCTGACAACGAAAAACTGACCCTACATATAATGTACCCCCTCCCTCTAATCAACCTTATCTTATATAATCAATTAATAATAAAACAATAATGTGGAACTATTGGCAACCCACAGAGAATAAGGAATGAATCACTGGAACATGCAGTAATTGTTAATTCTTCCAATTATAAAAAAAAATCAAACATGGGCCCCACAATTTCATAAATTATAATATTAATATATTTAATATTATATCTAATTTATCTGAACTTAAATAGGACATTACATTATATAACCATTGTGTATGAATAGGAGAGGAATCACCTTTCCATTTCAATAAAATTGCTTGTCTGGCCATCAACATGGTAAAAGCTAAAACTTTTTCCTGAGATGCCAAATATAGGATTATCTGAATCATGAGAAAAAAACAAACTAATTAAGGGAAGGTTCAAAATAGATCTTAAAAATCATTGAAAAAGTTTGGGAGAATGTCTTTCCAGAATCTCTCTAAATTTGAGCACTCCCAAAACATGAACCAGAGAAGCTTCAAAAATTTTACAGTTTACACATAGTGGATTAACCTCCACATAAAAGCGAGATAATTTAAGTTTCAACATACTGTATATTTTCTGTGTACCACCTTAAATTGTAATAAACAATGCCTTGCACAAAATGAAGAATTGTTAATCAAGATGAGAGTGGGGTACCAATCTTCATCTGAAAATGTTACGTTCAAATCTCATTCCCAATCGATATTGTGTCATTCAATAGGAAAACAACTGATCCTGTGCTTCCTTGACTTTCCTGCCCAGTCCCCATAATCTCTGTCAAAAATCCATCAACTTCTATAATGAATTCACAGCGGAGCAACCACAGTGTTCTGAGATAAAGAATATAATACTATCTATTGTCCAGTTTGATATTGCTAGCTTCTGTCAGGCAGAAATCATGTTTGTTCTTTGATATCAGATCCAAAAATGTGTGTACCGAAACATCTTTTTAAGATTAATTCTTCCCCAAAAATTGAAATTGAGTTTCTTACACTGTGACAGAGTATATAGATATTACACATACATTACACACACATGCACTAAGAATTAGAAGGGGGCAAAGTAAATAAATAGAGTTAAGTTACAGTGTGATTCTATTTTCACGTTTAAAGATAATTAAAAGCAACTTTTGTTCAAGTAACCATTTGTCTTAATGAATATCTACTGCTGCTGGGTTTGGGGTCCTCTGGGCTCGTAACAACACTCAATAATTCATCCCATCATTATTAGATGAATAGAAAAGTCCATTCCCAAGAATCTAAAGCTCAGCAGCAAGCTTTACTGCTTGACTGACCATTGTAAAAAAAAATTAGTTTATTTTATTTTATTTTGCTATTTACAGGTTAGAGAGCCAACATGGAAACAAACTGAAAATGTAGATTGTTGTTCAAAATTATTCCAATATATGTTAACATTTCCACTTACAAGCCTACACATGAGATGAGAGTAAACTCTCAAGGCAGACAACTGAAGGGTTTGAATGAACAGGTGTTCCCAACAGAACTCCCTTGCAGACATGAGTACAGATTGCTGGATCCAAAAGATATTTGTTCTGTTTCCATAAATATGTATCACAACAGAACAGCAGTAATACAAATTCTGCAGAAGCATGCTGATCTTCATGGAAATTATTTTAAAGTTGTTCAGAATTTAGTCTCCAAAGTAGTACAAGGGCCACTCGAGAAGAAAGAGGATATCAGAGCTCTATCCACTGAAGTGGAAAGAAGAGATTTAATGAGGATTTACTGGAGAAAGATAGTTTCTCCTGATAGAGAAACATTTTCAGATGTCATGAAAAATGAGAATAGAGATGAAGGGAACATTCTTGCATGCTAAAGGTTGCCGGATCATAAACCAAGAAATGTTTGACAAATATTTGAAACAAAACAATATACGAGACTATGAAGAGAGACAGGGAGAGAGATTAGTTCTGGATTGCTTGCTCAATGAGCTAGCACAGACACAACAGACTGAGTCATTACCTGTGGAGTAAATTTATAATGGAAGCAATAACTTTTGAAACATTTAAGAGAAAACCAGATTCTATCATGGGTTAGATCTTGTCAGTTTCAATAAAACAACTAGCTACATGAATTGTTTCCCTTATCTGTATTTAGAGTGTTCTGTGTTCTTTTTCAATATTGTTATTGTTTTATCAAATTAATGTTCCATAGGTACATAACAATAAAAAAGGCATTAACAAATCTTGTATAACAATACAAGTAGTTACCGAAACCCATGTTACATTAAAAAGAAAGATAAAAAGAAAAACACTATACTAAATATTTAATTGAATCCCCTTCCTTCAGAGGCTACTGACTAACACAAACAGTCCACAACTAACAATAAAAAAAGGAAAGTAAATATTGTGTTCAAAAAAGAAATCCTAGTTAATCTTACGAATTCTGAAAGTAAATAAAAGAACCCCATAAAGAAACAAAATTAAGAACATCTAGTTTTTTCCAAAGTCAGACATGCCATCATATCAGACAACATTGATTATGAGTGGGAGGGACAGCATCTTTCCATCTCATTAAAATGGACCTTTTTGTGGAAAGAGAGGTGAGGGCAACTATGTGGGATTTTGAAGCAGTCAGAATTAAACCAGATGGCCCACATATTCCAAAGAGATTTGGAGTCAAATTCATATTACGAACTGAAGTGCCAGATGATGAAGTAGACAAAGACGATGTGGTCAAACAATAATCATGGCTTTTATTAGCAGAAACTCATGGTACAATAATGAAAGACAATAGGTGCATACACAGTTATACCCAAGGGGAGTGTCCTTAACAGTAGAGATAATGCACAGCCAGAGGCAGGGGAGACAGGCAGCTTCGCAGACATTCACCACAAGAACTAAAGACAATGTGCAAAATACCCTTCCCAAAAATTGGAAAGAGAAGAACAAAACCAGAACACACGATACAGTGAACCTTCTTCACCTACACATTTAGAAGAGAGGTTAATATAGAATTTAGCCAATTGAACTTTGGAATAGTGGGCCTGGTGTACTGCCTTAAATTGTAATAATGAATGTCTAGCACAAAGAGAAGATGAATTCACTCATTTCAGAATAGAATTCCATGTAGTTTCAGAAAATAGCTGTTGAAAGTTTTGTTCCTATAGTTTTTTTTAAAATTCTGCCCAGGGAACTATCCCTCAAATTTAAAAGTAATTCATAAAGGCCAGATACCACCTCTTTATGATTAGGTTGAAAATTACAAATCATCCCTATCATATTAGATTCTAGGTCTTCAGGGAGCTTCAAAATTAAAGAATTTTAAAAAGTTCCTAACCTGTAAATAGCAAAATAAAATGATGTCTAGGTGTTGTAAATATGGTGGATAATTGTTCAAAAGAAGCAAGATTTTGGTCAGTAAATATATCTAAAAAAGTTTGAATATCTAAATTTAACCATGATGATAGCCGCTTTCTTGAACCGAATGTTAAAAAAAGAAATCACTTAAATTATGACTAATTAATAAAAATCTATCGTACCCAAAATGTTTCCTAAATTAAAACCAGATTCTTATTGTATGACTAACAACAAAATTTAATTTAGATGCAAGTAAATGTAAAGGTGCTCCAAGTATCGAGATAAGAAAATAGCTAAAAATCCATTCAAATATCCTGGTATTACTTTTACGAAGAAATTCAATAATTTGTTTAAAGAAAATTTTCCTTTCATGTTAAGAAGTTCTTGACATAGGTATTAGAGTTAATTCTGAGGAATTTAAGATTAATTTATTTGCTGATGACATTTTGATTTACTTAACAGAACCACAAAATTCAATCAGGTTATTATATGAGAGATTGAAACAATATGGACAAATATCAGGTTACAAGATCAATTGGGATGAAAGTGAGATTTTGCCATTAGCTGTGGGTAATTATACTCAATGTATGAAAATTGTTCAATTTAAATGGTCAGATCAAATCAAATATTTAGGTATTAAAATTGGTAATCAGTTAATTCATTTATATAAACTCAATTATTTACCTTTATTTAATAAATTTAAAGAGGATTGAAATAGATGGAAACAGTTACCTATAACATTATTAGGTAAGGTTAATAGTATAAAGATGAGTGATTTTCCTAGAATTCTGTATCTCCTTGTCAGATTATTTAAAGATTTAAACTCGATAATAAGGTTCTGTGGAGAGGTAAAATGGCAAGGGTTTCTTTACAAAAATTAACTTGGAAATATGAACTTGGAGATTTGCAGCGTCCAAATTTTCAAAATTATTATAAAGCATTACAATTGAGGTGTGTTAATAGAATGTTTGATTTGGATAATTTGTTAGTATGGGCTAATGTCGAATTATCTAATATTGGTAAGAAAAATATAATGCAATTTATTTATAAGTTATTAATTATTAATAATGGTCTACTGATTTTTGAGACATTTAATTGAATTATGGAATAAAATAAATTATGAGATAGGTACCCAGGGGAAAATTTCAGCAAAAACACCTTTATATCAGAATAAACTTTTTTCTTTTATTCTTAATAATCAGTTTTTGAGAATATGGAATCGGAAAGGAATTAAAACAATACAAGATTGTTATGAGGCTCATTATTTTATTTCTTTTCAGAGAATAAAAGAAAATATGAAATTCTAAATAATATCTTTTTATTATTATCAAGTTAAAGCATTGCTATTAGATAATTTTGAACATACTTTGAGATTACCAAGACCAGCCAAGTCTTGAAACTTTACTTACGGAAGGTGGTAAAAATAAATTTATTTCTGAAATGTATAAACTGTTACAAAGTAAAATGCCTAAATTAGATATTCATAAATCGAGATTGAAATGAGAAGAGGATTTGGGAATTACAGTTGGCCATGATGATTGGAGATCTATTTGTAAGGATAGTATGTCTAAGATTATTAGTTAGTTCATTATAATATTTTGCATCAATTGTCCTAAACTCCTCAGAAATTAAAGAAATGCAATTTAAGTTATTCAGATTTATGTTTTAAATGTTTTAAAGAAGTAGGCTTTTTTTTTACATTCGACTTGGTTATATGATAATGTTAAATTTCTTTTGGAGATGGCTTAAGGACATTTTAGAGAAAGTTTAAAAGATTCAATTACCAATGGACCCCACATTATTTTATTAGGTATTGCTAAAAGGTTGAGTTTGATTTTGAGGTTGACTGAGTATCAAATTGCATTTTGAAGGTTAGCAATTGTGGTAGCAAGGAAATGTATAGCTATTACTTGGAAAAAATGAGATTGATTTGGGTTTGCAGAGGTGGCATTTGGAATTGAGGTCATGTATACCTTTGGAAAAAAATAATGTATAATTTATGTGATAATTATCTTCTTTTATCTACAGTATGGACCCCTTATTTGGATTATATGGATTTAAAATTTTCAATTCCCTGAAGCTTTTCGTGGTGGTATTTCTTTGATCCATGGTGGTTTACTATTTTTTAATGTTGAATCTACATTTTCTTTGTCTTTTCTTTCTTTGGGGTTTTTGAGGGGTGGGATGTGGGCAGGTATTGTGGGAGGGGGTTATATATTGTACATTTAAAATTTAAAAAAATGTATTTAAAAATAAATCTTGACCAAGTGGTCCCTTCTTTCAATGCCATTAATTGGATCCATCAATATTATTAAGATGAATATCCCTGCTAACTTTTTATACATTTTTCAAGCTGGACCTGTTTTTGTTCCCAAATCGTTTTTTGATTCATTGAATTCTATATCTTTTTATATGGAAAAATAAGCACCTTTGTCTTAAAAAAGTTTTCCTTCAGAAATTAAAAAGAATGGGGGTTTGGCAATACCTAATTTTAGATTTAATTATTGGACAGCTAATATTAGATACATTCATTTTTCGATTCATGACAAGGAAAATTCAGGTGCTTCGAGTTGGATTAATTTAGAAATTAAATCTATAGCATTCTGTTTTAAAGCTAACAAACTTTATCTTTTCGCCAGCCTACAATAAATATGTTTTTATTTAAAATTAGCCATATGCACAGTAACAGCCTCTTTCAGCCCACAAGCCTGTGTCGCCCAATCACACCAAATTGACCTACAACTCTCAGCATATTTTGGAGCATGGGGGAAAACGGAGCTCCCAGAGAAAAGCCATGCAGACTCAGGGTGATCGTACAAACTCCTTAAAGACAGCATGGGATTCGAACCCTGGGGCCTGATCGCTGGCACCATAATAGTGTTGCACTAATTGCTACGTTAACCATGCCACCAATAACATAAACAAAAAATTATGGATGCTGAAAATGGTGTCATTTAATTAAGTTTGGTTAAGGTGAGATCAGATCCAAGAACTTTCAAAACATAACTAGGTGAATCTTGATGGAGAAAAGAGTCCTTGGTTGATACATTAGATAATTCGGGGAGGGTAAATTATGACATGACTTAACAGGAGAGAGGGGAAGTTAACAGGGAGGAGCTATTACCGGGCAAGTCCACAACTAATATGTGAGTGTTGTTTCAGGGCCAACTAATTAGAGTCCAGGTCTGGAGTATTCCACTGAGAAGGAAGGATAGGAAATGGAAAAGTCATAGAAACTTGGATGATGAGTGAAGCCACCAACAATCAAAAAGAAAAAGGAGGCGTATGTAAGGTTCAGGAAGTGACAATCAGACCGGGCCCTGGAGAATCATAAAGATTGCAGGAAAGTGCTGAAGCAGGACATCGTGAAGTGTGAAATGGGCCATGGAAGTTCTTTGGCAAGAAGGATTAAAGAAAATGTCAAGGCATCTTCACTGACATTAAAAACAAGAGCATAAGGGCACGATGGGTCAACTCAAGCACAAAGGAGAAAACTAATGTTTGGAGTCAGAGGAAGTGAGTGAGGCACTAAATGAGTAATTTGCGTTGTTTTTTTTAACCAAAGAAAAGGCTTGAAAGTGATAGGGAGCGTAATGTGAAGAATGCTCATATATTAGTGCATTTAGAGACCAAGGAAGAGTTGTTGTTGAGCCCTTTGAGGAAAAGTAAACAGACCCTGATGGCATAAATTTACAGTTAATGAAATGAAAGTGGAGTTTGTGGGGCCTTGGTGAAGATCTTTGCATCTTAACTAATGACAGGAGAGGTCTCAGAGGACTGGAGAGTAGTTAATATTGTTCAAGAAGGAAAGAAAAGGAGAATCCAGGAAATTATAGGCCAAAAAGCTCCCATTAGTGGTAGGAAAACTATTGAAAAGCGTATTTATGAATAGGATATAACCAGATTTGGAAAGTCAGGGTCAGATTAGGCCCAGCCAACATGGACATGTTGGCTATGACTTAACAATTTGATTGAGCTTGCTGAGGAAGTGAAAAAGATGATTGACTGGGCCAATGGATATTATTGTCATGGACTTTATTAAGGCCTTTAACAAAGCCCCTCTTGGTAGGCTAATTCAGAAGGTGCAGTTGCTTGGGATCTAAGGTGATTTGATTGTTTGGATGCAGATTTGGTTGGCTCATTGGACTCAAAGGGTAGTGGCAGAAGGCTCTTACTCAGGCTGGAGACCTGTGAGCAGTGGTGATCTGTAGGGATTGATGCTGGGATCTCTGTTATTTGTAGTATATATGTGACTTGGAGGAAAAGTAGGTTGGTGGTTTAGTGCTTTTGCAGATGATATAAAGATTGGAGAAGTTGTAAATTGAGTAGAAGACTTATCAAAGAACACAACAGGATATAGATAATTCACTGATATTAGAAAAATAATGGTAGACAGAGGCTTTGAAAAGGGTACAGAAGAGATTTACATGGATGTTGTTTGGTCCAGGGTATGATTTATGGGGAAAGATAGGACAAACGTGGGTTGTTTTATCTGGAGTGTATGAGGATGAGGGGTGACCTGAGTAAGCTGTATAAAATTATGAGAGCCATTGATAAGATGAATGGTCAGAATCTTTCGCTTAAGGTAAAAGTATCACACATTTGAGGACATGCCTTTAAGGGAGGAGGTTTAAAGGAGATGTGTGGAGTACATATTTTACACAGAGATGTAGGCTCCTGGAATGGGCTTCAAGGAGCATTGGTGGAAGCATAATAGTAGTGTTTAAGAGGCTTCTAGATAGACACATTAATATGCAGAGGATGGAGGGATATCCATCAGCTGCAAGTACCAGAATTTTAGTTTGAGCTGGACATCATATTGGAACAGCCACTTGGGCCAAAGAGACTGTTCCTGGGTTGCACTGTTCTATGATCTAATAAATGATTCTTTTCTTCATGTTCAATTGTTTTTTTAACATTCCAAAGTTAGTTACAGCTTCATGTAACTTATTAGTGGTCTCACTTCCAAATGACTTTGTTTTGATCAATGGATTTCTTGAGGTAGTGCGGGAAAATAATGCTGATATAAAAGATAGGCTTGTAACATGAATAGTGGACCCGTCTTAATGGATTAAAAGGCCTGGTTCTGCTTAATTTTTCTATGCTCTTTTAAATAAAACCATAAAATACAACAGCATAAAAACAGGCCCTTTGGTCCATCTCATACTTGCCCAACTATTTATTACACCTCATCCTCTGGGCCTACACTGGATAATAGCCCTCCATACCCCTCTCATCCATGTATGTCTTGAATATTCTTTTAAATATTAAAATCAAACTTGCATCCACCCATCTCTGCTGGCAGTTTGTTCTATATTCTCACCAGCCTCTGAGTGAAGAAGTTCCACCTAATATTTCCCTTAAACATTTCACCTTGAACTCATTTCCTTTAGTTCTGTCTCACCCAACTTCAGAGGAAAGAAAATTGCATTTACTCTATCTACAGGCCTTCTAATTCAAGTTCTAGTTCAATTTTTAGTCTCACCTACAAGCTAGCCTCATTCTCTGATGATCCAAGGAACAAAATCCTACCTACTCAAACTTTCCCTGGAACTCAGCTCTTCAAAGCCTGCCATCCCAATTTCTGTACTCAATACCTTGATTTGTGAAGACCAATGTGGAAAAACTTTCTCTATGACCCTATCTAAATCCTATGCCACTTTGAAGGAATTATGTATCTGTATTCCCAGATTCATCTGATTGAGCCATACTAAACAGTTACCCGCCATTTACCATGTATGTTCTACTATGGTTCAACCCCCTAAAGTGCAACACCTCACATTTGTCCACATTAAATTCCATCTGTCATTTTACAGCACATTTTTGCAGTTCGTCCAGATTCTGCTGCAAGCTTTGAGAGCTTTCCTCAGTGACTTCTACATCCCTAGACCTCATGTTATCTGCAGATTTGCTGATCCAATTTACCTCATTATCATTCAGATCATTGATAGAGATTACAAGCAACAATGGACTCAGCATCAATCTCTGAGACACACACACTGGTCATAGGTTGTCCAGCCAGAGAAACAATCCTCTATAACCACTTGAGCATATCACTTTTTGCCTTAATCATCCAAATACCTGTCTAGATGCCTCTCATATCTTCTTACAGTTCCTCCCTCCACCAGCTTCTCTGGTAGTTCAATCCAGATACCAATTACTCGATGTGAAAAAATTACTCTCAGTTCCCTTCCTCCCTCTCAATTGAAACCTCTGACCTTTAGTTTTAGACACCTCTACGATGGAAAACGAAGCCTGGGTATCTGCCTTATCCACACTTCAAAATTATCCACATCGTTGTCTGAACCTCATTTTCATGTTTGAAATGAATGCATCCCATTATAAGATTATGAGAGGCATAGATAGGAAAACAGCAGCGCCTTTTCCCCAAAGTGGCAATGGCCAATATTGGAAGACATCCAGTTAAGGTAAGTAAGGTATGTTTAGGGGAGATGTCAGAGGGAAGGTTTTCCACAGTGGTAGGTGCCTGCAATGCATTGATTAGAGTGGTGGTGGAGATTGGTACAGTACGGACATATAAAATAATCATACATAGGCACGTGGATATTAGAAAAATAGAGTATTATGGGTTGTGAGGTTGGAAGCATTAGACTGATGGTGGAGTAGGTCAGCTCAACATCGAGGACAAAACAACTTGTATTGTGCTATGTTCTACGTCAACTCTCAGACTCCTTTGCCCAAGGAACAACAGATCCAGCCTATCCAATCTTTTCCTGTTAACTCAGGCCTTCCTTTTCGGGAAACATACTTGAGAATCCTTTTTGTATCCTTTCTAATTTAATCACATCTTTCCTGTGTTGTTGTGATCAGAAATGCACACACAATGAGCTGCCCAACTGTAACATGATGCTCCAACTCTTTTGTGCAGTACTCCAACCGATGAAGAGATGAATATAGTAAGAAAAATAGAGGGTGACAGGGATGAGGTAGGAAAGATATAGATTGTTGAGTAGGCTGATATAACATCATGGGCTGAAGTGCCTGTACTGTGCTGCCATGTTCTATATTCTATGCTCAAGCAAATAGAAGCAGGAGTAGGGTTTCTGGCCCATTAAGCCTACTGCGCCTTTCAACATTCATGGCTGATCTGGCCATGGGCTCACCTCCACCTACCTGCCTATTCTTTAGAATTCCTCGTTCTCCCACCATGCAAAAATCTATCTAACTGTGTTTTAACTGTCATTAATGAGGTCACCTTTGCTGCTTCCTTGGGCAGAGAATTCCAGAGACTCCTGACTCTATGGAAGAAAAAGTTCCTCTTCCTCTCCATCCTAAATCTACTCCTCCGAATTTTGTGGCTATGTCCCCAAATTCTAGCTCGAATTTTAGTCTCACCTACCAGTGGAACCAACTTTCTTACCTCTGTTTTTGCTATCCCTACATCATAATGTTATATACTTCTATATAATCCCCCCACCCCCACCCCCGACTTGTTCTGAATTCCAGCAAGTGTAGTTCCAGGCAATGCAATCCCTCTTCGTAGACAAGCCCCCTCATCTCTGGAATGAACCAGCTCAGCACCAATCCAAAGCCAGCGCATCTTTTCACGAGTAAGGAGGCCAGAACTGGATGCAGTACCCCTGGTGCTGCCTCACCAGTACAGCTACAGCAGAAATTCTCTGCTAAGTTGAACCCCTCCAGTAATGAAGACCAAATTACAATTTGGCTTCCTGTTGCACATGCCAACAAACCTTTTTATGATTCAACCACGATCACACCCACGTCACCCTGCACAACAAAATGCTGCAATCCTTCACCATTTAAATAATAAAGAATCCCATATGCCCTCTTCAAGACCCTGTGCCCATTTACCACATTTAGGGAACAATTTGCGTACCCCACTTCTTTTCCCAGGGCCCTGCCTTCCTGGCATAACCTCCCAAAATTCATAACTTCCATTTGTCAGATTTAAATTCAATTTGCCATTCCTTGACAACTCTCCCAGTTGGTTATTATCCTGTTGTAATCTTAAGTGACCTTCTTCGCTCTTCATTATGACATCAATTTTGGTGCCATCTGCAAATTTGCTGATCCTGTTGTAGCGCATCGAATGACTCAAAGACTTGTTGCCTCAAAGCAAGGCTTTTATTAACAAAAGACTGGAGCGTAGCACATCGAGATCAACCAGTCCAGACTGACCTGGGTCTGGTTAGGACCAGCCATTTATGACCTGCCAATGGGCGTGGCTACGGCTCTCAGCCAATCACTACTACTATATGCAAATATATACAAATATACACATTGGTGATAGTATCCTGTACTCTCACACCTGCCACCTGCATTCTCATTCAAATCAATGCAAACAATATTAGTCATAACATTGGAACATTTCTGATCATGGACCTCCAACCTTAAAAAAAAACTCTCTCCCATCTTTGCCTTCTACCAGCAGGCCTCTTTCTTTAATCTTACTCACAAGCTCATCCTGGATCTGCAGTGCATACACACGGGGAGTGATGAGCAGAGATACAATGCTCCTGCAGAGTCCAACCACCCAGTCCCACTGTCATCAGAGGTTTGGATCTGTAAATAGTTTGGACTGGACTTGGTGCTGCTGCGGAAATGCTGGAGGCGAATCTACGGACACTCGGTGACTCTCGTTTGCTTCTCTTTCTCTGACAATTTCAGGCAATTTCTGCGATGGTGAATCTGTCTGCCTTACAGCAGGCAAAAGCAATTACGTGTAATTTGATCTTGATCTTGATACTGCGACAGAGTATTTTGAGGAGGCTTGGGAGGAATTGCTAGAGCAGCTTGCACACACATTTTAAAACACCCAATCTTCGCAGGACTTTTGCAGAGTGATTTTTTGCAGAAAGAGCAACAAAGTTGCAGTATACAGCTTGCCTGGGAGGGCATGTGATCTTTGCAGACAGGAGCAGAAGAGTTTTGCTCTCTGAGAGGGAGGGTGTGAAACAGAGAGAGAAAGAGTCACAGAAATCAGTTCCAGAGGGACAAGCTGGCAAACCTTGGAAGGCTGCCTGTTCAAAGGAGAAGACTGGCAGTCTGAAAGGTGACCTGAAAGAAAGAGGATCATCTGGAGAACCCTGAAGGGGGCAAGTTTCTTCAGCAAGATGGATTAAAAAGGAATCAGTTGCGGATGTCCTGGAAAAGGAATCTCTCTCTGAAAACCAGCAAGAACCCTCCTGAGTGGTAACCATTTGCCTGTTAAACACCAAAGCATAGTGAACTTTGTTAATGCTAACTTTTATGCTCAATACAAAAATTGCTGCAACCAGTGAGATTGGTCTGTGATCCAAAGAACTTTTCTAATCTTAAATATACATTACACACACCTGCACTTAGTAGTAGAGGGGGAAATAAGTAAGTTAGGTGATTAAGTAATAAGTTAAAGTTTAATTCTGTTTTCTTGTTCAATTATAATTAAAAACTACTTTTGTTTAAGTAACCCTGTGTTGTGGTGCATATCTATGGTTTTTAGGGTCCTCTGAACTCCATAACAATACTATGTGTTCTAACCTTCCAGACCAGCCTATCATACAGAACATTGACTTGGTAAATACCATGTAGAAAACATTTACTGCCCAAGTCTCAGTAACCCATTTGGTCACATTGTAGTGGGCCGAGTGGCCGCATAGTGCAGTGGGCTGAACCTTTGCCCATGCGGCATGCCGAGTGGACAAGCAGCTCCATGGGCTTAGTCGCTACTCACTTATCTAGCCGGGGTGGGGAGGGGGGGGACACGCACGGTATTGCGGGCTGGGCTGCAACACACTGGAGAGATGGCACGGGGCTCCCATCGTCTTTACTTTTAGACACAAGCCCTGCAGGCGAGTGGCAGAAAAGGGGTAATGTCACTTGCGGTTCCGGGTGTCCGGGCCGGGAGGTATTTAAAAGTGGAGGCAAATTCAAATAATGTTTCTTGGCTGACTAAAACTATGTCTGGTGTATTCATTTAGTAGCTCTACTGGAGTAGTTGTTACAACTCTTTAAAAAATTCGATGACAGGCATCAAAATCAATTATGATGCTAAACAAAATTAACAATCCCTCCCCATGGTTCAAATCTGTACCATGCATTTTGTTTTCAAAGCTGCTGTGGTTTCTCTGGTAACACTTAGCAATTAATCATGGTCCTTTAAACATGTTTGGAGCAGAACGCCTTTAATAAAATGGGTGTCTGGCAGAACCAGCAAATTCAATTTCCTGCTGATGAATCAGTGTGAAATTCCAAATATTTGTTGAGCAAAAAATTCTGTTTATTAAGAGCCAAATTAAATTAAAGCAGCCAAGATGTAAAAAGTTAAAAACAAGTTTTGGACATGGAAACCTGACATAAGGGAGGAAAAACATTCTGGTGGAAGAAGGAGTCTTGAGTTGGGTGTGGTCCATATAAATGTTCAGACACAGGTGAGGGTTCTGTAGTCAAGCCTATCACCAGAGCCAGTACTGAAGAGGGAACTAGTGCAGTGGGTGAATGAGAAATAATACTAATTATATCAGCTTCCATTTGTGCAGAGCATTGAGCATTAAAAAATGTTCATTCCAAAC
Source organism: Narcine bancroftii (assembly GCF_036971445.1). Classification (NCBI taxonomy): domain Eukaryota; kingdom Metazoa; phylum Chordata; class Chondrichthyes; order Torpediniformes; family Narcinidae; genus Narcine; species Narcine bancroftii. The sequence continues at coordinate 21,742,441 of NC_091471.1, forward strand.
AGCACCAATTTGACATCAAGTTGCACAAACAATTATTTGGGCAACATGAGTTCACGTTCAAATTTATTGCACAAGATTCAGCAAGAAAGTGTGTTCTGCAAGAAATCAAGCTGGATATTCTGCAAGTCAAACAGTGAGCCTAAGGGCAGAGTTACAGAGAAAGAGATCAGGTCAGAGCCAAGGCAACATAATTTTACTATTGGCAGGTGCATTCAGGATTCTGATACCAGTGGGATAGAAATAGACCTTGAATCTGATGGTGGGTGAGCTCACACTCATGAATCTTCTTCCTGACAGGAGAAGAGTGCAGCTATGTTGGCTGGAAGTATAGAAAGAGTTGTTGATGGGGGGCGGGGTTAGGGTTGTTGAGGATGGATGGTTGTATGAAGGTCTGAGCTGCATTCACAACTCTGCAACCTATTGCAGTCTTAAACTGAGTAGTCTCCATACCAACCAGTGGTGCAGACTGACAGGATACTTTCAGTAGTGCTTTGGGAGAAGTTGTGAAGGGATGCAGGTGAACTGTCACATTTCCTCAGGCTTCTCTGTAGGTAGAGATGCGGGTGCACTTTCTTGGCCATTGCTTGACTCGTATTGAGCTTTGACTCGTCATCGTTAGAAAATCATGGCGCTGTCATACGTGAATTTATAGATGGAATTGGAGCCATATTTGGCCATACCCTCATGGGTGTTCAGCAAAGGGACAGCCTTACAGGCTCTCAGTACTGATGAATAACATGGAGGAAGAGCTGGCCCCAATAATTGTGGACTGCTGAACAAGAGGTTTGCATCCAAATGCAAAAGGGGGTGCTCAGGTCAAGGTCTTGGAGTTTGGGGAAGAAGTTAAGGAGATAAGGTATTTGTACATGGATTGCAGTTTAGCACAATGATAATGGTAGCTTGAAAGAAGTTGCACAGATATAAATAACCAAGGTCGTGCAGGATTTTCACCGCAATATCACGGTATAGAACAAAAAATGTTTGTGTTCCTGTTTAATTGCTGTATATGTCATATATTATTTGTTTTTTGAACGAATAAATAAAGTTTTAAAAAAAAACATTATCACGGTATAGGAACAGAAGTAGGCCCATCGGACAATCGAGTCTTCTCTGCCATTCTATCGTGAGCGGATCCATCCTCCCACTCAGTCCCATTCCCTGGCTTTGTTCCTGTAACCATTGATCCCTTGACTAATCAAATACCTGTCAATCTCTACCTTACCCACACCCAATAATCTCGATTTCACAGCTGCCTGTGGCAACAGGTTCCACAGACTCGTGAGCCACTGACTAAAGGCATTTTTCCTTACTCCTGTTTTAAATTTATGGCCTTTAATCCTGAAGTTGTGTCTCTTTGTCTAGACTCCCCTCCCATGGGAAACAACCTTGCCACATTGACTCTGTCCATGCCTTTCAGCACTCAAAATATCTCTATGAGGTCCCCTCTCATCCTCTGTACTCCAACAAGTGGACTCCAAGAGCTGACAAATGTTCCTTATATGAGAACCCTTTCATTCCTGGTATCATTCTAATAAATCTTCTCTGAATCCACTCCAATGCCAGCCCATCATTTCTCAAATACGACAACCAAAACTCAGAGTGAGGTCTCACCAGTGCCTTATAGAGACTCATCATTACATCCTTGCTCTTATATGCCATTCTTCAAGAAATGAACGCCAACATTGCACTTTTCTTCTTCTTCATCACACTGACTCAGCCTGGAGATGAACTCTCAAGTCCTTTTGCAGCTCCGAGTTTTGAATTTTATCTGCATCTAAATAATAGTCTGCTCATCTATTTTTCTACCAAAGTGTATGACTATATACTTGACGACGTTATATTTCATCTGTCACCTCTTTGCGGGTAAGTTTGGTCATGCTGCTCCGGTGAGGGGGGTTTAAATTAGATTGGCAGGGTGTTTGGGAACCAGAATGTTGGAGCAGATAGGAAGGTCGAGGAGGATAAAGGTCATTCGAGGACTGCATATATAGACAGAAAACAAAGGTTTGTATATGATAGAAATGTTCTCAGGTGTATTTATTTCAATGCCAGGAGTATTGTTGGAAAGGCAGACGATCTTAGGGCATGGATTGGAATGTGGGATTACGACATTATTGCTATCAGTGAGACTTGGTTGCAAGAGGAGCAGGACTGGCAGCTCAATGTTCTGGGGTTCCATTGTTTCAGACATGATGGGGAGAAGTGATGAAAGGGGGAGGAGTGGCATTGCAAGTCAGAGAAATATCACACCAGTGGTTAGACAGGACAGTGCAAATGGCTCGTCTACAGAGGTCATATGGGTGGAGCTGAGGAGCGGGAAAGGTGTGACCACACTGATAGGATTGTATTGTGGACAGCATAATATTCAGAGAGATTTGGAGGTGGAAATTTGTATAGAGATAATAGACTGATATAGGAAACAGAAAGTTGTGACAGTAGGAGATTTTAACATTCTAAATTTTGACTCTGACTCCCAAATTGTAAAAGTATAGCTTGGAATTTGTCAAATGTGTTCAGGAAAGTTTTCTTAATCGATAATCACTGAGAAGCTGAGAAGTTTGCAGATGGCGGCTCTGCCGGAGCCACTGTAGCTACAGCGCTGCCGCTGGTGCAGACCTGCAGAGAGCAACGGAGCAGAGAAGCAGCGCTCCTGCAGGGTCCAGCCGCTCAGTTGACTGCCTTTGGCTCCACATGGTCTATTGAAGGAGCCGACAGTGGTTTTAGTTGAAATCCCGCGACCGCGGGGCTGCAACCAAGATGGTGGTGCCTATTAATTGACAGCAGCCATGAGGGGCTGCGGACTCCAGGGAAGCAGAGGACAGGAGCAGGGCACCAGAGGATGGGAAGATCATGCACCATCTGAGAGGGAGAAGTGGAGGAGATGACCCGTGGGGGCGGTGACCACGATGGTGAACCAGTGAGGGGACTCTGCAGCTGTGGAGAGCTGGTGACTCAAGGCAAGGAACCCGTGGAAGCTGTGGGCTGCTGGAGACTGGCTCGGACTGGCTGGAGGAGCACCAGGTATCAGAACAGGGATGTGAGGAGGTGCCGAGGGCATTGGAAGATCCCAGTCCATATCAGAGGTTCGTATCTAGAGCTCAGGTTCCAATGATTTGAATTGGGTGGAAGTGGGGAGTGTGTTAAATGCTGGAGGTTAATCTATAGACTCTTTGTGATTCTGGGGGGACTCTCTTTCTTCTCCCTGGCTGTAAGTCTGACTGTAAGACTTTAAGAGGCACTTAGCCCATTCATGGTGGAAGCGAATCTGTCAACCTTGTAATAGTTTCATGTAATATGACACTATTTTCTATTGCTATGATAATAAATTGGATCTTGAATCTATATAAAGGTACCAACGAGAGAGGATGCAATACTAGGGAACGAGAGAGGGCAGATGGCAGAAGTACGTGTAGGAGAACAGTTTGGGTCCAGTGACCATAATGTCATTAGTTTCAAATTAATTATGGATAAAGATAGGTCTGGTTCTCGAGTTGCGATTCTAAATTGGAGAATGGCCAATTTTGTGGAAATGAGAAAGGATCGAGGAAGAGGGGATTGGGATAAGTTGTTTTCTGTCAAGGATGTGTCCGGTAAGTGAAGGAATTTCGAGAGTGCAGAGCTTGCATGTTCCTATCAGGATTGATGGCAAAGCTATCAAGCATTGGGTAGCTTGGTTTTCAAGGGATATCGATGATCTGGTTAAGAAGAGGAGGGAGAGTGTACAGCAGGTATAGGCAACAAGGAGCAAATGAGGCACTAGAAGTGTATAGAAAATGTAATAAAATACTCTAGAAGAAAATCAAGAATGCAAAAAGAAAGACATAAGGTTGCTTTGGCAGATAATATAAAGGTGAACCCAAAGGGTTTCGACAAGTATGTTAAGAGTAAAAGGATAGTAAGGGACAAAGCTGGTCCCCTAGTAATCATAGAGAGCTACTCTATGTGGAGCCTCACAAGATGGGGGTGGTCTTAAACAGTTTTTTTGCATCAGTATTTATACAAGAAATTGATGTAGTGTATAAGAAAGGAAGGGAAACAAGCAATAGTGGCATGGAACATAGAGAGGTTAAAGAGGAGAAGGTGCTTGCTCTCCTACAGTGAATTAAGGTAGATAAATTCCATGGCCCTGACATGATATTCCCTCGGACCTTGAGGGAGACAAATGTAGAAATTGCAGGGGGCCCTGACATAAATATTTAAAACATCCTTATTCACGGGCGAGGTGCCGGAGGATTAGAGGGTAGCTCATGTTGTCTCGTTGTTTAAAAAATGCTCTAAAAGTAAACCAATAAATCATAGACCAGTGAGCCTGACATGAGTAGTAGTTAAATTATTGGAGGGAATTTTAAGAGATTGGGTATACAAGTATTTGGACAGCCAAGGGCTGATTAATGATAGTCAGCATGGATTTGAGCATGTTAGGAAGTGTTTAATGAATCTTATAGATTTTTTTTGAGGAGGTTATCAAGAAAGTAGATGAAGGAAAGGCTGTGGATGCTGTCTACATGGACCTTAGTAAGGTTTTTGATAAGGTCTCACATGGGAGGCTAGTTCAGAAGACTCAGACACTAGGTCTCCATGGAGAGGTTATAAACTGGATTTGAAATTGGCTGCATGGGAGAAGCCAGAAAGTGGTAGTATGTGATTGTATCTCAGACTGGAGGCCTGTGATTAGCGATGTGTTTCAGGGATTGGTGCTGGGACCATTGTTGTTTGCTGTCCATATCAATGATCTGGATGATAATGTAGTAAATTGGATCAACAAGTTTTCTGATCACACTACATTTAGAAGCATTGTAGACCGCGAGGAAGGCTTTCAAAGCTTGCAAATAGATCTGGAGCAACTGGAAAAATGGGCCAAAAAGAGGCAGATGGAATTTAATGCAGACAAGTTTAAGGTGTTGTATTTTGGAAGGATAATTCAAAGTAGAACATACAAAGTAAATGGTAGGGCACTGAGGAGTGTGGAAGAACAAAGGGATCTTGAAATTCAGATACATAATTCCCTGAAAATGGTGTCACAGGTAAACAGGTCTATGAAGAAAGCTTTTGGCATCTTGGTCTTCATAAATCAAAATAGTGTGTGCAGGAGTTGGTATGTTATTGTGAAATTGTATAAGACATTAGTGAAGCCATATTTAGAGTATTGTGTACAGTTTTGGTCACCAAGCTACAGGAAGGATAGCAATAAGATTGAAAGAGTGCAGAGATTTACTAGAATCTTGCCAGGTCTTCAGGAGTTGATTTACTGGGAAAGAGTAAACAGGTTAGGACTTTATTCTTGGAGCATAGAAGAATGAGAGGAGACTTGATAGAGGTTTACAAAATTATGACAGGTATAGACAGAGTAAATGCAAGTAGGCTCTTTCCACTTAGATTTGGTGAGATAAATACAAGAATATATGACGTTAGAGTGAAAGGGGAAAGGTTTAGGGGGAATATTAGGATGAACTTTTTCATTGAAAGAGTGGTGGGAGTGTGGAACGAGTTGCCATCTGATGTGGTAAATGTGAGATCACTCTTAAGTTTTAAAAATAAATTGGGTAGAGACATGGATGGGAAAGGTTTGGAAGGTTATGGAATGCGTGCACGTTAGTGGGACTAGCGGTATGATGTTTTTGGCACAGAATGGCCTGTTTTCTGTGCTGTAGTGTTCAACAGTTCGATGAAGGTTAATCCACAGGACCATAAGTGTGACAGAGAGAATCACTGGGGTTTCCCTCCCCCCACATCCAAGATCAGCCGTGATCTTATTGAATGGCGGAGCAGGCTCGCTGGGCCATTTTTGGCCTACTCCTGTTCCTACTTCCTATGTTCTTTCTATGTTCCTATGAATACAAAATCATTGAGGACCATTCCACCCTTTACACAGGATCTTTCAGCTGCTCCCATCAGGGAAGATATACAGAAGTATCAGAGCCGGCACCACCAGGCTGAGGAACAGTTTCTTCCCATGGGCAATGAGAATGCTGAACGAACAAAGGAACTGTTCACACTAACCTTCCAAAACTCTCATTTGTACAAAACAATATTAATTAATTTTTATAGCTACAATACTTGCCTGCACATGTTTGTATATATCCTACGTCTGCCATGATTTTGCACCGAGGACCACTGTTTCGTCGAGTTGCACTTGTACAATCAGCTGACAATAAACTTGACTTGACTTTGACCATTTAGCTTCCCAAGTACCTTCTCACTCATGATCTTGACTGCTCTCACTTCCCAGAGATCGATCCAAAACATTCCTCTGCCTTCTCTGTCTCCCATTACAATTTATCCAGTATTGTTTTCTATTGGTCCTATGTCTACCTTTGTCTCTCTTTTGCTCTATATTATTTTTAAAAATGAGAATTTAAGGCATACCAGACAGACCACTAATAGAGCAAAAACTGAGTGACTTCAGAAGAAGATGAAAGTATAATGAGAGAAGAAAGATTATTGATCTAACATGATCTGTACATTGATGTTTATATATGGAACTGTGGATTGCATACCTTAGATAAGTTTCCATTAATTTGGTGAATACCACATAGCCTTTCACTATGTTATTTTGGAGATAAACAAACACACAGATGAGTCTTTTATTTCTACTCAATCAAGAATAGATCTCATCTGCCTATTTCTTTCTTAATCACAGACCTGTAACAGAGTAATCGAAATACTAGCCTTTGAAGAAGACTCATATGATTTGTTAGCATAAATACTCTCACCTGGCAGCACATCTCCAGCAGGTCATTAATAAATAAACTGAATTACTGCAGAGGAATCAACTCTGGATCTTCAGGGACTGCTGTTATATAAAATCCAATATATTTTTAAATCTACAATTTACATGAAGACACTGTCCTAAGGCTTAGAAACAAACCATTTAAATTTCTGCAGTGATATTTTACAACAATCTGTTGGACCTTAACGCTCAAGTTACAAGATTTTATTGTACCACTCATGTAATGTACTCAATATTTTTCTTCAGTGAAGTTTTAGGCTTAGATCTCAATCCACAAAAATAAAACTGTTGAGATGATTAATAATCATCATACCTGGCCAAGTTAAAACAAAAATGTTTATGATGTAAAATTCCAGGATTAATTTAAAGAATCCCATGAAACTTTCTAAGATGGAAAATAGAGGTTTTATGTAAAGTCATCCTTTACTATTTCTTTAAACCTTTTACGAACTCCAAATGAAAAAGTAATTTAATAGGAAATAATGAAGTGCCCCACAGATGCACACAAAAGAGAACATTTAAAGTCACAGACAGTGACTGAGAAATTGCAGTAGCACTGGAAAGGTTGCCTCAGGTTTCACCAAGACAAGATAGTTTAAGTTACTTTTTTATGTATGTCTAATAAAAACATTAATATTTCTGGGAAAGAAAGGAAAAGAGTAATAGATAAAATTTAGAGATTCAAAGGCACCAGATTATATACACCTATGGTTTATATACTGTTTATCGAAGTCATTGGAAAAGGTGAGTGTGCCATACAATGGCAGACATGAACACCAGATTTTAGAAGAATTTCTTAATATCACAATTGCAAAAGAGATTAGAAACCATGTGTGTAAAAAAAAACAATCAAGGTTCAAGGTTCCTTTAATTGTCATGTAAAAAAATATATAAGATATACTTCAACTTTTGTCTGACATAAGTCAAAGTGTTCTCCTGAGCATTGTCTGGTGCCCCTAACAAAAAGAGAAAGCAAATCAAGAGTCCCTTCAGAGGCATGATGTGTCAGCTGATTTGCCTGCAGTGCCCCAGCAACCTCTGTAACCATATAGGCGCCTGTACAATCCATTTGCAATCTGATCTCCGTCCAAACCTCCAATACGATCAAGAAGCCTTCTGTGCCCGAAACACTGGGAGCCCTTCCTGCCCTCAGCACCCTCTTGAATCTTGGTTCGAATTCCTGGTTCCCATGAGCCAGTCTCCCACAGCCTACGGCCCACTTTGAGTCCTTTGACCACATCACTAACAGCCTGTAGCCTGTGTGGGTCCTTCAGCCCTGAGCCACTCACTGTTCTACTACCATGGTCATCTTCCCTGTAAGGTGGAGTCCCATGGTTCTCCTTCTGAAATTAGGGGTGTATGCCCCGTTTCTGATGCCCTGCACTGGACTGCTACTCCCCTGGAGTGTGCAACTGTTCATGACTGCGGCCTAGTACGGTGCTGCCACCTTGGGCATAGACCTTCATGGCTGCAGGATTTAAAAACAAACAACGTCAGCTCTGTTAACAGTCTGTTTAATGTCTGTATAGAGCTGTCAGAATCAGGACCAAGCAGCAGGACTGTGTCTCCCCTTCCAACTTCTCTGCATCAACGGCAGCAGCACTTCTATTACAGTTTGGAAATAGTGTGACAGAGTATATAGAGTATATAGATATGTTTTTGGGAGATAAATTGGGAATGGTTTGTTAGAGTAAGTCATACAAACACTTTAAAACAGATCTGGTTTGAAATACTGGAGCTCTGTCCCATGCTAGACATATTGGCTACACAGCTTTTGTAAGAGCTTTGAAGAGTGCTCAAGAGACTTCACAGATGGATTGTTGTTTACAAACAGCACAGATGAAAGACCATGTTGGAGCTGCCTTATGTCTGGAGGGTTACTTGCTGTTCGAAGAGGGTCATGTGGTTTTTCAAGCAGAGAGAGAGAGAGAGAGAGAGAGAGAGAGATACAGAGATCACTGGACAGTGTTACAGCCAGCGAAAGTAGCTGGGACTGGAACAGGACAAGCTCGCAAGCTTGTAAAATGCCTCATTTTGAAGAAGGCCTGGTCAAAGCCCTTGTGGTACATCCAAGAGGAGAGGACTGTCTAATGTTTCACTTGGAATAAGTGAAACAAGAAGGACTCTGAGGTGACCTGAAGAAAGAGGTTATTATCTGGAGTACCATGATGGGGCAAGTTTCTTCAGCAAGACACTGAAGAGGGTCTGAAAACCGACAAGAACCTTCCTGAGTGGTAACCAATTACCTTTCAAGCACCAAATCCTGGTGAACTTTATAAATGTTAAATTCCACGCACAGTATAAGAATTGAATGCAACCACTGAACTTGGAAGAATGAGAAGTGAGATTAGACTGTGAACCAAAGAAGTTTTCTGAATTTGCACACACATTACATACATGTGCACTTAGAATTAGAAGGGGTTTAAGTTAGGTTAAGTAAGTCAATAGAGTTAAGTTAAAGTGTGATCCTATTTTCAAGTTTAAAGATAATTAAGCAACTTTTATTTAAGTAGCCATTTGTCTTGGTGAATATCTACTGCTGCTAGGTTTTGGGGTCCTCCGGGCTCGTAATAGAAATGCATCATTGACATAACTGTTCACCTTTCGAGCCATCACGGTTAGCGTAGCGGTTAGCGCATCGCTGTTACAGCACCAACGATCAGGACCAGGGTTCAAATCCCACACTGTCTGTAAGCAGTTGATATGTTCTTCCCATGTCTGCATGGCTTTTTCTCATGGGCTCCAGATTCCTCCTGCCATTTGAAACTTTCCGGAGGTTGTAGGTTAATTGGGTGTCACAGGCTCGTGGACTGAAATGGCCTGTTCCTGTGTTGCATGTCTAAATTTAAAAATAAAAAAAAAAATAATTTGTAATCAAGTTGTGAGATGCGTGCAGTTAGTTGAGTCATGGACAAGTTCTGGTTTTGATGGAGAAGAGATAGTTGGGAGAAAGGATCAGAAAGCTAAATTTATGGAATGAGAGGGTGGAACATTGGTGGGAGATGAAAGAGAGATGAAATAAAACCATCAGTGAAGGATAAGATTGAGCAAGGAGGGGTTCACAGGTGCACAGGTGAGGAAACGGGCTTTAGAGTTCTGCAATTTGGATATTTGCACTTTCCTCAAAGTTCATGCTGACCATGAATCATTTGGTTCATATCCATCAAAGCCTTTCCTATCCATGTACCTGTCTAAATAGCTTTTGAATGTTATAATTATCCTCCACTCGACCACTTTCTCTGGCAGTTCATCCCAAGTATCCACCACCCTCTGTGAGAAGGAGGATGTTCCTTAAGCCCTTTTAAATCTTTCACTTCATATTTATGTCCTCTAACTGGGCAAAGGCCATGACGATTTACTTCATCATTGTACTTCATGACTTTATAAACCTCCTGCATTCCAAGAAGAAAGCCTCTAGCCTCTCCAGTATTTCATTAAAATTCAAGTCCCCTTCCCCATCCTCCCCCACAGACCCAGCAACTAATTGTGAATCTTTTCTGCATCTCTTCCAGCTTAATGATATTTTCCCTGCAGAACATTGAGCAACATGATGCCCCTGCTCCTGTACTCAATGCCCTTATCGATAAAAAGATAGCTTGCCAAACACCCTCTTTACCTGTGTCACCACTTTCATGAAACTATGTTACTGAATCCCCCAAGTCTTTTGGCTCTTCCACACTCTCCAGGGGCCTAACATTCACTGTGTAAGTCTTTCTGAGGTTTAACTTTCCAAAGTGCAAGAACTTCCAATTGTCTGCGATTCCTTGGCTCATTTTTCCAGTTCATCTCGACCCTGATGTAAACTTAGATAACCTACTTCACTGTCCCCTTTGAGGGAAGATTTATTAAAGTGGAAGGGTGACAGGTTGCCGTTGAAGATAATGGCAGGATTGGTTAAGTGGGAAGAATGGACAGGCAATAAAGATGATCAAGGTGGGACAGCCTGTAGAAGGTGATCAGAAAGGAGCTGAGAGTCATTAATGGAGAAAAGGATTCAGTTGGGGCTGAGCAAGGGATCAATGAGTCTGATATATTAGCAAGAGATAAGTGTGGGAGGTGTCTGTCTAAGTATTAATTGAGACTTTTAACCCTTTGGACTTCTTAACATCAATTATGGCAAGTTGGCATTGAAGTAGTCTATGTAAAATCAGGTTGATCAAAGTGGTATTCACGGGGGTGAATGGCATGGTACTTTTATTGTACAGCTTTTATCATTACCCCACTAGCACCCATTTCTCTCTTTATGTTGGGAGGAAGGACTTGAACATGACTGTGCCAAAAATCCACTCTGAGGAACTCCTGCAGCATTATCGGGGACCCAGGCAATTAACTTTCAGAAAAATCTACCTTAATTGAAGTGTAAATCCAACCACTATAATATTAACTTCCTGATGCTTATTGCATTTATTTTGCCAAACTTGGTCAAAAATTGTCTCAACAGAAATCATGCTTGTCTGAAAAGTTGGTCAAAAGTTGTCTCAAGGAAGTGAAGTATTCTGCCTGGAGGTCAGCGACTACTGGAGTGCCACAGGTGTCCGTTCTGGGACCTCTCCCTCTTTATTATTTATATTAATGACCTGGATGAAGAGGCGGAAGGATGGCTCAGTAATTTTGTGGATGATGTGAAGGTTGGAAGAGTTGTGGGTGAGGCTGAGGCTTTATAGACAGGATGCAGAGGCTGGGCAGAAAAGTGACAGATGGATTTCAATCTGGATAAGTGTGAGGGGACGCATTTTGGAAGGATTTACCAGATGACTGAGTACAGAATTAATGGTCGGTCACTTAAGAGTGTGGATGAACAGAGAGACCTTATTGTCAAAATCCATAAATCCCTCAAGGTTGCCGCACAGGTTGATAGGATAGTTAAGAAGACCTATGGAATTCTGGGATCATTAATGGGGGATTCAGGAGTTACAACTCTACAAATCTTTGGTAAGATCACACTTAGAGTATTGTGTCAGTTCTGGCCACCTCATTATAGGAAGAATGTGGAAGCTATGGAGAGGGTGCAGGGGAGATTTATCAGGATGCTGCCTGGATTGGCAAACAAGCCTTATAAGGCAAGGTTAGCAGAGCTGGGTCTTTTCACTTATAGACTTGATAGAGGTCTATAAGATTATGAGAGGCATCAATAGGGTGGACAGCCAGCACCTGTTTCCCAGAGCAGGATCAGCAAACACCAGAGGAGGTAGGGAAGTTTAGGGGAGACATGTCTTGGGTAAACCTATACCTCTCATTTTGTTCATTTTAGATTGGTCACAGTGTTTGAGCTTGCTAAAGAAAATAGACACACACACCGAGAGCAGTTCAGTTTATACAAGTCTTTATTACTAAATCTAAAGCTGAATTCACACTACAATATGCAAGCCCTTCCCAATTATACTTATCAGTGCCTGGACTAGTCCCAACTGCCGAAGCGAGGAAACGACTGGACCCTTGTAGTAGGTTGTCGGGGCGCCGGTAGCAGCTTCTCTACCTCCCTCAACCGGGACATTAGCTGGACTCTTGAAGTTCTTCTTCTTGCTGAGAGATGTAGCCACCTCTTCCAGAGTCTCTCTCTCTTCAGCAGTGGGACCAGGGCTTATATTACCCAAAAGTTGTTTACTTCAGATCTTATCTTTTTGAACAAATGGTTTATTATCTTCCTTTTGCTGAGAGATGTTGCCACCTCTTGGAGAGTCTCTCACTTCAGCAGTGGGACCATGGCTCATATCACCCCAAAAGTTGTTTACCTCAAATTCTCTCTCTTTGAACAAATGGTTTAATTATTTTCAAGGTCTCCTGACAGTCTGCGGCCAACAAAAGACAAATGCATCTCTGGGCCTCATGGTGGAAGTTAGGTAATGTCTTCTGATGCAACTCCATCCCTTCTTGCATCAGCTGATCTAAATCCTCCATTACAAGACATCAGGGGCAAGTTTTTTTACACAGAGAGTTGTGGATATCTGGAATGCTTTGGTCTGGACGGTGGTGCAGGCTGAAACAATGGGGGCATTTAAGAGACTCTTAGGCAGACACATGGATGAAAGGAAAAGAGGGTTTAGATTTTTTTTGGAAGGAATATATGGGTCAACAGAACAATGAGGCCCAAAAGGGCCTGCACTGTACTATGTTCTATGTTCAGCTGCAATCTAGGATTTGTCTTTGTGTGGACCAAGGTTGTAATGAGGTCCTGAGCCAAATAATCCCAGAGTAAACAGACTGTGATTTGACGAGCCACTGCACTAGTAATAATTGATTTTTAGAAATTAGATAGATTGGATTTGTTCCCCTTTTTCTGAACAAGAGACATGTTTAGCAATTTTTCATTGGTCAATTTAATGCCAGGTTAGGAAAGGCACCTGTCCAATAGGGGAGTTGGTTCAGAGTACATTGCTTCAGTGCTCTAATAATATGATGATGTTTGGACAAACAGTCTTTTTAGTACTGCCAGTAATCTCTCAAAATTAAACAATTTGGTTGAAAGTTTTCGGGACTTCAGGAACTGAGTTACAGGGAAAGGTTAAACAGGTTAGGACTTTATTCCCTGAAGCATTAAAGAATAAGGTGAGATTTGATGGAGGTACACAAAATTATGAGAGGAACAGATAGACTAAATACAATTAGGCTTTTTCCATTGAGGTTAAGTGAGATATGGGTTAAGGGTGAAAGACGAAAAGTTAGGGGGATCTTCTTCACACAGAGAATGGTGGGAGTGTGGAATGAGCTGCCACTAACTGGTGAATGAAGGCTTAATTTTAACATTTAAGAAAAATTTAGACAAGTACATGGGCTATGGATGGTGTAGATCAGTGGGACCAGGCAGAATAATAGTTTGGCACAAACCAAAACAGCAGATAAACTGTGTTGAAATGGTTGGGGGTGGGTGAGGTTTGGGCCTGATGCCCTGCTCTTCCAGGGAAAGTGTACGCGTAATAAACTGCCTCTTCTTTCTTGTTGTAGTGATCACCATGTGGCCACTGTCTGGCTTCTCCTACATTTCTGCATCCATAGTAACACCTTCTCATCAGTGACCCCCGTTTTCACTCTTTGCTACATCATGGTGCGACCAAGTGTCCAGCGGTATAACTGGATGGGTAGGCTGGGCTCATTAGCCTTGGTTGATAGCCAGCCTAAAAGAAGGAAAACTCTGATTTAAAACCCAAGTAGAAGGGGCTCATTAGCCTTGTCTGCCCATCAGTCTAGGAGGAGGACACTCCCACTTAACACCTAAGACCTGAGGACCTGGCTGTCGCTGTCCCAGCGTGCTAGGCCATGCCAGATAAACCCCAGGTGTAAAGAGTGGGGCCAGTACTGCACACATTGCACTCCACCTAAAAAAAAAATCTATTGTGCAGACTTGAAGGACATGCCCACATCTACAACCAACATAGCAGACGTGGACAGCCCACTTCCTAATCTCCATTTGTGAACTCAAACCATGATGAATGTTCTAAGATTATATGAAGATGATAAAGGAAGATCAGCAATGAAGTGAAAGGTTCATGAATAGACAGGATAATCAGATCAGCTATGACTCATTATAGAGTGGAAGACATTCCAGGAACCATTTGGCTAACAGGTGCTGATATGTACACTCATATATTCCAATACCTTCTAAACAAAACTATAAGGAGATGAAACAGAAAGCTTCAGAAATATCTGAATGGCCAAGGATTCTTCTGTGTTATATCAACAAACACCAGTTGGGTAAAATAGCTGATTTCAAGGGTGCATTTTCCATGCAAGACTCTATCCAGTAATTACTAAATTCTAGACTACATAGTTCTGAATTTCCCTTCAATTAACATGGATTCTACCAAGATATTCAAGTTATTAAAGTTCAGGGAAAACAAATTCATGCAAATTATTTTACGTGAAGAATAAATAATGTAGAAGAAGAAAAATAATAAGATCATTACACCATTTATTCCAGTTGGATAAATTAATGTCATAGTTGATTTATTCAGGGCCATTTATTTTGTAAACTATTTATTTAGTAAACACACACCCACACACACACGCGCACACACACACACACACACACACACACACACACACACACACACACACACACGCGCACCCACACACAAGAGCACACACACATGCACGCATACACACGCACACACACATGCGCACGCACACACACACCCACACACACCCACACACACACCCACACACACACCCATACACACACACCCACACACACACACACACCCACACACACACACCCACCCACATACACACACACACACACACACATACAAGAGCACACACACATACACACGCGCACACACACACACACACCCACACACACACATACACACACCCACACACACACCCACACATACACACCCACACTCACACACCCACACACACACCCACACGCACACACACCCACACACACAATCTCACACACACCCACACCCACACACACACCCACACACACACACATGCACACACACACAAACACACACACCCACACACACACACACACACATACACACTCCCCCACACACACACACACCCACACACACATCCACACACACCCACACACATACCCACACACACACCCACATACACATCCTCACACACCCACACACAGACACACACACACCCACACACTCCCACACACACCCACACACACACACACATCCACACACACACCCACACACACACACACCCACACACACACGCCCACACCCTCACACACATCCACACACACCCACACACAGACACACACAGACACACACACCAGCAATGCTGAGTGCTGATTCAGTTATTGGAAGAATTCAGTATAATAGACTTCAGGGTTTATGTTCAATCCCTTGACACAAGGGAGTAGAATTGATCATGAACCTGATTTAAAAGTGGCTTTAATGCGTGACTTAGCTTAAGGTCAGCCACAATAATAATATTGATTAGACAGGCTGGAGTAATCAAGAAAAAGCTTCTGTAAATGGCAAGGCCCCAGAGAATGTTGTTGAACAGAGAAACCAGGGAGTACAAATGGGCACAAGTAGTCAGGGTGGTAAAGAAGAATTTGACAGAGCATTGGACAGAGCACTGTGTACAGGAATTGGGATGACATGTTTTGGATGGACATGACACTGGTAAGGTCACATTTGCATTACTGCGTGTAGCTCTGGTTGTCCAGCTACAAGTACTTTAAGCTGAAGAGGATGTAGAAAAGATTCATGAGGTTGTCACCAGAACTGAAAGGCCTGAGTTGCAAGCAGATAGATTTAGGCTATTTATCCTGCAGTGCAGGAGATGGAGGAGTGGCCTAAATAGGTAGATAAGATCCTGAGGGGCATAAGTAAGGTAAATGGTTAAAGTTCTTTTCCCAGAGAGCAGAGTCCAAAACTAGGATGCATACATTTAAAGTAAGAGGGATAAAACTTAAAAGGGACCTGAGGGTGGTGGTATATAGAATGATCTGCCAGTTGAAATTTTAGAGGCAGACACAATTAGGATGATTAAATGACATTTAGAGGGGCCCTTGGTCAGGAAGGTTTTGAGGAATAGGGGCCAAATAAAGTCAATTGGGAATGGAATAGATAGACAACCTGGTTGGCATGAATGAGTTGGGCCGAAGGGCCTGTTTCCATGCTGTAAAGCTCTATGACTCTTTCACTATTCCTTTATCTTTTTCTTTGCAATCTTTGTATATGCCCAAAGACAAGAGAAATTTAATGAGGAATTTTCCTTTAAAGGTAGATACTGTTTTTAAGCAAATTTATGGATTCATTATCACTAATGCAGAAGTATTATACCAAAGGAGTGAGATAGGAAGTTAATGAGAATATCAAAAAGCAACATAGTCATTAGGTCTTGTTGCAGGTCAATACTGTACAAGTGTGTTGATTACAATTCTGGAAAAGCAAGTAACCTTCAGGTCTTATGAACTTGAATTTAATAACTTGAGCAATGTGTTGACTGGTACATGAGAATTTATTTTTTGATTAATGGAAAAATATGAACAAATCGAACAAGCTGTCGAGATTTGGTTTTGCCACCACAGTCCGGTATGTCTCCATAATTCTGGCTGTCTTTTAGTGCCCTTTGAAGGGTTTTACGAAGACAGTACCAAAAGACCCATCCACATCTGGCAGGGAAATTAATTCAGGGGATTGTTTTAATGACTGTATTTTTCAAACTTGATCCAAGATTGATAACCAATAGTGAAACAGTATAACAGAACAAAAGCCAAGGTTTTTACTATCTTTTTTTTTATCCAGTTTCAATTCTCCATTATGTCCGACAACATAATACTGCTTCTGAAGTTAAGGAATGATATTGATTGAAGTCGATTTTGCTTTTGTTGCTTTGTAACTTCAGATATGTGGCTTCAGTAACTATACTGATTGGAAGGACATGATATGTAGTATTCATCTGAACAAGCACCATTGCTTTTCATCCTGACTTGCCTGAAGGAATAAAGGGTTGTATATCAATGCTGGCAGACAATAATACTGTTGGTAAGCATAATAAGTTGTGGAAATGTGAACAGGAAGTTAACGAGGGATGATAACTGATTAAATAAATGGAATAGGATGAGGTAAATGGAGTTCAACATGGACAATCATCCAGTCTTCCACGTGTGTTCCCAAGAAAATAAAGTGTTACGCTTGAGCCAAGACCTCCTCCCTTTCCACCACTTGAGGCCCAGCTCTCCACCCCTTCCCTCCCCATTCACAGAGTCAACCCCCCCAAACCCACTGTTTTCTGATGTGCACTGCCTCCCTTAGCCACCTATTACCTCTTGTCTGTGGGACTCCTCCCCACCATTTTGTTTGGGTGCCTGCCTATATTTTGTTCATACTTTGATGAAGGGCCTCAAGCCCAAAACATTGGTTAAATATTTTTATCTTTGTATATGAAGAACACTGTTTGACCTGCTGAATTTCTCCACCATTGTTATTTTACCAGGATGTCGCCTGGATTAGAGAACATGCCTTATGAGGCAAAATTAACAGAGCTAGGGATTTTCTCTTTGGAGTGAAGAAGGATGAGAGGTGAATTAATAGAGGTTTTCAAGATTAGGAGAGGCATAGATAGGCAGGGGTACATTTTTTGTACAGAGAAATGCTTTGAATGTATTGCCATGGATGGTGATGGAGGCTGGTATAAAGGTAAAGGTGTCATTATTGTCATGTAATACTACATTTAGTTTGTAACATACATGATATTTTTTAACTTTGTTTACTGTAAGGAAGACAGGGAGTTGCTACTTTGTCAAGTGACAAAGAAACATTTAAAAAACTCTTTAACAGGTACATGAATACAAGAAAAAAGAGGGTTAATTGGTATGAGGTAGGGAAGTTTTAGCTTGTTGAGTACGTTTATATAGGTCAGCACAACATTATGGGCAGAAGGGCCTGTACTATGCTGCAATATTCTAAGTTAATAATGTTCTACAAATAAAATTTGAGCTACACAGCAGCCAAGATGTAGTTGCATGATGGGCCAGGCTTATTGGATTGAATGATCTGCTCTTTTAATTTTTTTTAAATTTAGAAATATAGCATGGTAGCAGGCCACCTGGCTTGTAAGATGTGTTTTTGGGATATATATTGGGAAATTTTTGTTAGTGTAGATCACACAGAAACACTTTAAAACAGATCTTATTTGAAATATTGGAGCTCTGCTAATGCTAGATACATTTGCCCCACAACATTTGCAAGAGCTTTGGAGAATGCCCAAGAGACTTCACTAATGAATTGTTGTTTGCATAAAAGCAACAGATGAAAGAGCTTGTCAGAGCCGCATTATTTCTGGAAGGGAACTTGCTCTTCTAAGTGGGTCATGTGGTTTTGCACGCAGAGAGAGTCAAACAGGCTTTTTTCTTTCGGAGAGAAAGAGAGAGAGAGACAGAGACAGAGAAAGGGAGAGAGACACACACAGAGAGATCAATTCTACAGTGTTGCAGCCAGCAGCAGCAGCTGGGACTGGAACAGGACAAGCTGTAAAGCTTGTGCAAAACCCCATTTGGAAGATGGGTTGTGACTGCTTAGTTCAGCTTGGTCAGAGCCCTTGTGGTTCATGCAAGAGGAGAGGACTGGCTGTCTAATGTTTCACTTGGAATAAGAGAAACAAAAAGGCACTCTGTAGTGACCTGAAAGAAAGAAGTTATCACTGAGAACCCTGAGGGGCCAGGTTTTTTGGCAAGACATTGAAGTGGCTGGGTGTCCATCATACAACAAATCTCTCTCTGAAAAGCGACAAGAACCATCCTGAGCAGTAACCATTTAGCTTTCAAGCACCAAAGCCTGGTGAACTTTATAAATGTTAAATTCTGTGCACAGTATAAGAACTGCCTGCAACCAGTAAAAGTGGAGGAACGAGAAGTGAGATTGGACTGTGAATCAAAGAACATTTCTGAACTTACACACGCATTACATACACATGCGCTTAGAATTACAAGGGTGTTAAGTTATGTTTGTGAAGTCAATAGTGATAAGTTAAAGTGTGAATCTGTTTTCGTGTTTAAAGATAATTAAAAGCAACTTTTGTTTAAGTAACCATTTGTCTTGGTGAATATCTATTGCTGCTGGGTGTTGGGGACCTCTGGGCTCGTAACACCATGCTGTCCAAATAAACCAATTAACCTATAAAATATGTTCATTTTTGAAGGGTGGGCGAAAAGTGGAGCTCCACACAGGGAGAATGTACAAACTCCTTAAAGGCTCTTATTTCTATTCTCCTTACCATATATATTGAAAAAAGTGATTACACATAAAATATTCTTCAAATATTATCCTCCTTAATGACTTATGAAGTACAGTTGCCACACCTTTAACCTATCAGTGCAATCTTTTAAAATACTGGAAACACTCAACAGGTCAGTCAGCATCTGTAGAAAGAGAAATAGAGTCAAGTTGAAGACTCATTATCAAATAAATGATATCTGACCTGAACTGTTAACTCTGTTCCTCTTTCCACGGATGCAACTTGATTTGCTGAGTATGTCCAATGTTTGCTGTTTTATTTCAGATATCTCAAATTGGCATTTTTTTATTCTTTGTGTAATATCAGATTTGCCTACACATACCAGTTGGCAGCACCACAGGCAAAATGTTAACAATCTTCCTCTTAAACATTTTTAAAATTCCTCCAAAGTATTTCGATTAGTTTTAACTTTCATTTCATCTTTCTTGATAGGTGAATTTTCAATATATCAAGTTGTCAATAGCCATTAGGATTGAGGCAATAACTCTGTCAAAGGAAGCGCATCAACTTTGTTGTCGATGCCCCCTCAGGAGACTGTGTTCAATGTCTGCTTTATATCAACACCTCCCTTTCATGGCTAAGATAAATTTTGACATTACTCAAAGAAAATATAGAACCTTCCATGGGAAGAGGTTCTTCAGCTCCTGATAACCACAATGAAGTGAAGGACCTTGAAGTGGCAGAGAACAACAAATGAAGGATAAATATAACTCACGATGCAATGTTTGCATACCACCAACTGAAAACCTACTTGAAGGACAAATTGGGAAACAGTCTGAGGTTACCAGAAGGAAGCAATTTTGAATATGTGATTACAGACACAATGATAATTTAAAAATTTATAACAAACTGCAAGAAAAGGAGAACGAGGAGACAAATGGTAAACCTAAACAAAAATGGGAACAAGATCTAAACATAAAGATAAAGAATGAAACATGGGAAAAACTATGCTCCGAAACTATGAGAAATACAATAAACACGAGGTTACGCATGATACAATATAACTGGATACACAGGCTATACATCACACCTCAAAAGTTAAATAAATGGGACCCAACAGTATCAGACAGATGTTTTCACTGTAAAAAGGAAACGGGAACAACAATTCATGCAATTTGGACATGTGAGAAAGTGGAAAAATTTTGGGAAGATCTAAACCAGATATTAAATAAAATCACAAAAAGCAATAAACCAAAAAACCCAGAGATCTTCCTTCTAAGTAATATAAGAAACAAAGAATTTGGACTCGATTTGGATGGAGCACAAAAAAAAGATTTATTATGATAGCCCTAGCTGTAGCAAAAAAATGTATTATGTCAACCTGGAAATTAGAAGACAACTTGAGAATACAACAATGGTACATAGAAATGAATAAATGTATTCCATTAGAAAAAATAACATATAATTTAAGAAATAACATCACAATATTCGAACAAATATGGGAGCCATACATGAAACACAATAGAGAAATCCTTCCATGGACTTCCACCACCTTAAATGACAGAAAGAGAAGACAACGAAATGAACTAACTCAGTAAAATTTCTTGTTTATTTTATTAAGTGACAACATTGTTTAACGGGTTTAATCTATCTTATAGATTGAACTTTAAATAAATGGGGAAGGGGGTGAGGGAGGGAGGGAAAGGAGGGGGGGAAGGGGGAGAAAATGACACTGTATATATTCAAGAGAAAAAATGTCTGTATGTATCTTGGTCAATATGGTTTATAGTGTGAAAAATAAAAAAAATTTTAAAAAAGTGGCAGAGAACAAAACTTTCGTTGGCCTTGCTGCTATTATGGTGCTTGGAATTTTCAGCAAGAAATATCTCTGCCTGTGAATTACATATTCACAGCAGCTTGTAATGTCATATTGCCACTCACACAAGTTAGCAAAGTGCTTGACTAAATCTGAGTTAAAAGTTATAATTAAGCACAGTACAGTACACTACAGTTACAGGCCCTTCAGCTCAAATACCCCAAATAACCTATTACCCCCCCTATATTTTGAAGGGTGGGAGAAAACTGAAGCACCCAGAGGAAACCTACGCAGATGCCGGGTTTGAATTCTGGTTACTGGTGCTCTAATAGTGGGCTAACTGCTACGTGAAAGAATTCATAGAGCTCGTCATCAACAAATTGGATATGTTTCACCCGTTTCAATCTCAGTCATTCGGCCAGTCATTTTGAGCAGCTGAGGGCCCAGGACTGAGCCAGTGGTAGCCCCATGAGTAACAAAACTGCGGAATATTTTCTGTCTTTCATCGCCACAAATTTAAAATACAGTTATTTCATCAATGCTGAACCATTTCTTTAATTCCCCTTATAATTTTCCGCAATGTCACATTGTTGTTATTTTTGCTGCCCTCTCTGGTTCTTTACTTCTTTTGCATACCCTGCTAATTTCTTTCATATTTATCCTTTTCCAATATTTTATTTTGGTCACTTGTTGCTTCTTCCTAAACTTTCCCACTTCTCAAGCTTGGTATTTTTCATGAAAATATTTTTATCCTAACAATGAGTCCATTGCCATAAACATTGTCCAACGTACACACAGTATACCCTGAAATTTTAACTTGCTGCATTTGAACAGGTAAAGAAAGAAAAACTATGACAGTAAACCAATTGATTTAAACTAAAAGAGGAACAATCAAAATTATATTAAAACAGTGCAGACAGCCCTTTTGTTCTGTCGACGATAACTGTGCCATGGGGAGGTTAAAGTGTCTGATGGCTATTGGAAAAAATCTTCTTAAACATCAAGGTGCTGGTTTCTGGCTTCTGTACTTTCTGCCTGAATGTAGCAGTGAGAAAAAGCTGTGACCAAGGCAGCACTTCTGTAATGTATGGAAGGTCAGAGACGATGATGGACCTGACTATATTTGCGACCTCATGCAATCTTCTACATCCCTGAGCACTTGAATTGCCAAGCCAGACTAGGAACCAATCAGCCATTATACTTTCCACAGTAGACCTGTTGAAGTTTGAGAGAGCATCTTTTCCTTTTCATCCAACAATACCTATTGCCTCAAATACATATTCATTGAAAAATGTGATAAATTTCATTAATTACTTGTTATTTTCTATCAACTTGCAACATTTTTAATTTAATTTTGTATTCCACTTTTGCCAATGTACTCTCGATTTCCATTAAACTGGCTTTATATGATTCATGTCTGTAGTTTTGCAATTGATCAATATCTCCTTTGAACAGCATGCTGAATGCTATCAGATAACTAACCCATAAAAATCTCTTTCAGCGCAAATATTAATTAAACTTCTGTCATTTGCACAAAATCTGGTCTTAGATATTCTAATCCTTATTTGTTCCAAAACATGCAGTCATAGAGTTTGCAGCTCAGAAACTGATTCTCCAGCCCAACTTGCCCATGCCAACCACATTGTCCACTATTCTAAACAAAATGCTCAATTCATTCTCAGAACTCAACATCCAAACTATTTCTTCTAATTTGATTTGCCTCATTGATTCTAAAAACACAGTTCCCATTACTGTTGCATTTGGGCTTTTCTAAATTATTTTTGATTTATTTCTCTCATAAAAATAATAACTTGGTTGACTGACATGCTGTTACTAACTATTAAACTCTTTATCTGCCAATGTGGCCTCACCAACATTGTGATAACGTGATGTCTCAGCTCCCGTTTTCAGTGCCCTGACTGATGATGGCAAGTGCATCAAACACATTTTTTCATCCTGCATAACTGTACAGCCACCTTCAAGGACGTACACGTAACCTCAGGTCTCTCTGCTATACAACACTCTCCAAGGTCCTACCATTTACTGTATAGACATTGCTCTAGATTCACTAAGCACCCCACACTTGTCTGAGTTAAATTCCATGTACAATTCTTGGGCCCACATTTTCAGTTGGTCTTGATTCTGATATAATCCTCGATAGGCTCCCTCACCACAACACTGCCAGTTTTAGTGCCATCCATAACATCACTTGCCATATTAATTACACGGTCATTCAAATCATTAATAGACTAAGCTGTGGTTCTCAACTTTTTCTTTCTAGTCACATACCACCTTGTAATCCTTTACTAATACGAGAGCCCCTATGGACATCCAATGCTTAAGGTGGTATGTAAGTAGGGAAACAAAAGGTTGAGAATCACTGGACTAGAAAAACAACAGAATCAATTTGATATGAAAAGCAACTTTCCTTCACCACTTTCTGATGCTAGTTCTGAATCTAATTGGCCATCTCTCACTGGATCCATGTGATCTAATGTTCTGGGCGAGCCTACCATGTGGGGCCTTGTGAAAGACCTTGCTAAGGTCTATGTGTACAACATCCATCACCATACTCTCATCAATCCTGTTTGACATATCTTCAAAAAAACTCATCAATTTTGTGAGATGTGATTTTCCTTGCACAGGACTATGCTATCCTTAATCAGTCTTGCCTTTCTAAATGCTTTAGATCCTGCCACTCAGCGTCCCCTTCAAAAATGATCCCACCACCATTGTCAGATTCACTGATCTTCTCCTTGCTTGTACTTTCAGCTCTTCTTTAATAAAGGCACATTCACCACCATCCCAGTACCCATATGGTTATGGATGAGCCATTTCTATCTTAGGTTCCCACATTATTCAAGGATCCATTTGGTCAAGCCTTGGAGATTTATCCACATTAATATGCTTTATATGCTCCTCTTCTGCAATGTTGATATGATCAAAGGCATCACAACACATTCGCCTCAATTCCTTCGCTTCCATGACCCAAAGAGGCTGCTGACTGGTGTCAAGGGATTTACACCAGGCGACAGACGGCTGGAGACTGGTTCGAAACTGACTAAAGGTGTACCAGGTAATGATATGAGAGGGTGCCAAAGGTGCTTAAGGTTTCCTGACCATGTCCGAGGTTTGGATCTGGAGCTTGGATTCAACTGGATTCTGTGCAGCTGAGGAGCCTGCGGCAATGCATGGACACTCAGGGACTCTCATTTGGTTCTCTTTCTTTGACTTTAATGGGTGCTTCAGGCAATTTCTGCTGGTGGAGAAGGTCTGCCTTACAGCAAATGAAAACAAATTCTGTGTAATATTGCACTGTCTTTATTACATAACAATGAAGGATGATTGAATGTTGAATCCATTATAAATATAGAAGAGAAATATTCACTTGCTAGGCTTCATTAGTCAGGGGATTGAGTTCAAGAGGAGAGAGGTCATGTTGCAACTCTACAAATCTCTGGTTAGACCACAGTTAGTGTATTGTGTTGCATTCTGGTCACCTCATTATGGGAAGGATGTGAAAGCTATGGAGCTGGTGTAGAGGAGATTTACCCGGTTGTTGCTTGGATTGGCAAATGTCTTAGGAGGCAATGTTAGCAGATCTAGGACTTTTCACTTTGGAGTGAAGAAAGATGAGCGGTGACTTAATAGATGTCTACAAGATTCTGAGAGGCATAGATAAGGTAGACAGCCAGCGCCTTTTTTCTAGGGCAGGGGTAGCAAACACCAGACACCTATACAAAGTGAAGCGAGGATGGTTTAGGGGAGACATCAGGAGTATGGCTTTTGCACTGAGAGTTGTGGGTGCCTAGAATGCTTTGCAGGGTTGATGGTGGAGTCTGAAACATTAGGGGCATTTAAGAGACTCTTAAACAGGCACATGGATGAAATAGAGATGAGGTTATGAGGCAGGAAGGGGTTAGAGTTTTTTGGTCAGAATATATAGGTCAGCACAATATCAAGGGCCAAAAGGACTGTACTGTGCTGAGTGTTCATTGTTCCATGTTAGGTAACTCATTTTCTGTGGCTCCCACGTTGATCCACATCATCCTTTTGGTTTTAATATACCTAGAAGATATCTTTGGATTATCTTTAACTTTGTCTGCCTGAGCTATCTCATGTCTTTTCCCCTTTAACTTGGATACTTGGATCTCTGAAGGCCTGGTAAATACAGTTTAATGGGGATTGTGGGAAATTCTAGACGGTGGACCAGACCAGCAGAATCTAACCCACAATCATTTCCCCAGTTGAATCCCACCCATCATTATTCATCACTACTTCCCCCAAACCTGTTTAAATTTAAAGATTCACTTATAAGCTTGGTTTTCTAATTCATCAGGACACTAATGCCTGCCTAGTTTAAGGATGTCCTATTGAACAGAGAAGCTCAATTTTGCCAGATTTCCGTGAGTCAAAAAGGTCTCTTTCTCCCATTCCATTCGATGAGCTACTTAAATATCGGGCGGTTTGTACATGTGCTGGGGGGAAGCTTGGCGATTATTACCCTTAGGTTTTGAATTTGAATTTGCAAGGAAAGAATTGCATAGAAGAGAGCCATAGTGTGGCACAGGTACACTGGAAGTACTGTCCCTACTGCTCTGTATTATTCAGTGATACTATGATGTCAGCCTTAAGAAAATGCCAAAATGACAGCAATAAATCCCAAATTTCATAGCTATATTTTATCTATGCAATATTTCAAACATTCACTTCACAATGTCGGTGCTAATTTCAGTAATCAGAGAAGATAGTAACACAGAAAAGAAATTACCTGCTATTATTAGATGTCATATGCAGAGAATTTTTTAAAAAGAGTACTCCTGAATCACGTCAGAGCCATTTTAAAAATCCCGGTAATGATCTTGTCATTTACATTTTACAGTGTGGATGGTGGAGATGGGAGAACCAGATGACCCATCTCACCCCAGACATATTTTCTTCTCCCCCCTTCTATTGGGCAGAAGGGCTAAAGAGGAGGAAATCATACACCCACAGACTGAAAGACAGTTTGGTCTCTGCAGCCATTAGGATTCTGAATGAACACCACAACAGTGCCATCAGGCTTGGTGATCAATGAACTTTTTCTTTCCTTTCACAGTAATGCTACAGTCTGTCATTGTTTTCTTGCTTCCCTTTATATGGCTATTCACAAGTTTGTTAGAGTTAACCAGTTAGACTGCTTGCAGAAGAACCCCTCTCAGTGTACCAGCTATAATGTGATAATTAAACTCAGTCTGAGACTAGCAGCTTTTACAGTATTGCAACATAGGTTGGTCTTGTGGATCAAACAGTAAAGGTTGAGATCCTAAAAATAATAAGGGTTCACTCAACAGTCTCTGAAAGCATAAATACAACTCAAAGTCATCAAGGTGGGAGTGAGGTATTTCTTAACCATCACAGAAAGGGAGGGGGGGAGGGGAATTTGTGAAGTGGAAACATTCAATATTAATAAAGTTCAACATTAAAATCATAGAAATGTTACTAATTCCCTTCCTGATTATTTGATCCACAATAAATTATTCCACTTGGTTAATAATGTTCAGATCTGTAATCACTGCACTAAAATTTATGTTCAGTTTGTTAATGAATCATTTGCCTGGCAAGCATTTCTGCCTCTTGCATTCCTCTGCTTCAGGACAACATTAGGCCTTTTCCTAATTAACAGAGATTATCTCCTTCCTGTAATCAGGATTGATAGCACTTCTTACATTTGAAGGCAAGTCCTATTTTGGGCAGACAAATTGTTGCCATATTGAAAAAGACAAATAAACTATGATATGTTGTGCTATTTTTTTTTTAACCCTGAGATGCTCCATGCAGGCAATATCAGGCAATCATCTCTCTGAAGTGTTTAGTCAAAAAAAATTTAAAAGAATAAAAAAAAGTCTGGCATATTTGCAGAGGTGCAGCTTTTCCTCTGACCAGTATGCTTGCCTGCAATTATTTCGCTTATATTAAATTTCTCAGGTATTTTTTTCATTGACAATGTATAAAGCAGGAAGCATAACATTCCTGGTAGGATATTTTTCATCCTATATTAAAATGAGGTGTTGAATCTATGTCATACCCATTGAACATAGAGCATTACAGCATAGTACAGGTTCTTTGGCCCAAAGTATTGCGCCAATCTATCTAAACCTTAAACTTTCCCTACCTCATCACCCTCTATTTTTCTTTCATCTTTTAAATGTATTGTATTTGCCTTCACCACCACCCCTGACAACACATTCCAAGCACCCACTATCCCCTGCCTAAAAACATACCCCTGACATCTCCCCTAAACTTTCCTCCTCTCACTTTGTACAGGTGTCCTCTGGTGTTTACTACCCTGGGCCCTCTCATCTTTCTTCAATCCAAAGAGAAAAGCCCTAGCTCTGCTAACCTTGTCTCTCAAGACACATTCCTCAATCCATCCTGCACTGGGAACAGGTGCTGGCTGTCCACCCTATCTATGCTTCTCATAATCTTGTAGACCTCTATCAAGTCTCCTCTAATCCTTGTATACTTCAAAGTGAAAAGCCCCAGCTCTGCTAACCTTGCCTCATAAGGCTTGTTTCTCAATCCAGGTAGCATCCTGGTAAAGCTCTGCATCCTCTCCATATTTTCCACATCCTTCCTATGGTGAGGTCACCAGGACTGGACATAATTCTCTAAGTGTGATCTTACCAGAGATTTGTATTGTAACACGACCGCTCTACTCTTGAATTCAATCCGCCTATTAAAGAATCCCAGCATCCCATAGTCCTTCTTAACTATCCTATCAACCATTTAATAAAATAGTGAATGCAATACTTGTTACATCATTGGTCCATTTGACCTTTTTTTGCCATTTTTTTTATTCAGAAAGGAAAATCATTAGTTGAGTAGACAAATAAAATTGCAATGTTCTGTATTTCTGAAATAGATTTGTCATGTCCTGTTTTATATTGTGGCAAAATAAGTTAGTTATTAAACCTAGACCAACCGAAAGCTTTCGACAGCAGTGCTAAGAGTTCACTGTATTTTTTGTCCATGTCCATTCAATAGTACTCTTCACTGTTATTGAAGTCCTGCCAAAGTTCCATTAGTTTTATTCACTTGATACCTGAATCTGACAGCTCTGTTACACATTCCTCAGTGTGCTCCATTCTCTTCTCCTTTCTGACTTTGGAAGGGCGAACCACAAAAAAATATATATATTTATATATTCAAAGCTTGAAAGCCAAAGGAAAGAAGTAAAATCTAGGTCCAAAATGATAGTGGTGAATGTTATATTTAGAGTGAATTTTAATCGAATAATTTTGCATTGGGGGCAAAAAGTGCAATGGAATCGTGCAGTGGGAATTACAGAGAATGGAATTTATATCTCCGGTTTAGGCCATTCAATTGATATTTTTCTGCACATGAACCTCCTTCCAACTCCACTTAATCATACAATCAGCATATCATTGCTGCAGCTTTTCTCCCTGATCTGCTTATTTACCCTCCTCTTCAATGAACTATTCGCGTCAACTTTCCACATATCAGCATCTTGTACTGAGCCTCTACTGTCCAGAGAAAAATATTTCTCCTGAAGTCCTTTTTACATTTGCTCTGTTATTTATTGAGTGCCACAGAACCAAGCATCTTTCTCCTCTTTGCTTTTGATCCTGTACCACGTTCTACCACACTTTATTTTGCAATTGTATAAAAGCAGAAGGACTGTTTCTTCTCCACTGCCATCAGATTCCTGAATGATGAATGAACCAATCCATTGCCCCACTTTGACCTTTTTTGTGCACTATTTTTGTAAAGTGGGAAAACAACAAAATTTGTGACTTGTTCATGACCATTAATTTGGATTCTGATTCTGAAAATTCCAAAGAAATTAAAGAATATTAAAATGGCAAAGCACAACAGAGTAGAAGTTGACTTGTGCCACTCATTTTAGGACTTTGTGTAGACCTGTTTTTTTTAAGGCCAGCCAGTTCTGATAGATGCAAATTGGGGAGAACTGATATTGGACTAGTGTGGTTAACATTCTGAAGTCTTTATCCTGATCGTTTTCCATCAATAGTGCACAGAAACATACCCTTTAGCTCATCTCATGCATGCTGACCATTTTCTCCTCGAGATAGTCCCATTTGTCATTATTTAGACTATATTCCTCTCAATCTTCCTATCCAAATATCTGTCTGAATGTCTTTTAAATAGCATAATTGTACTAAACTATCATCTTTGATTGATAGCTTATTCTATATACCCACCACCTTCCTTGTGAAAAAGTTGCCCACCACAATGTTTCAAAATTTTTCTTTCCTCACCTTAACCCTACACACTCAAGTCTTAGACTGGGAAAAATAATCTCACTGTTCACCATACCAGGGATGGAAGGACTTGCATATGAAGATAGGTTGGATGGACTAGGCTTGTATTCTCTGGAATTTAGAAGACTGAGGGGGGAATCTTATAGAAACATATAAAATTCTTAAGGGATTAGACAAACTAGACACAGATAGGTTGTTTCCAATGCTGGGAAAAACCAGAACCAGGGGGTCACAGTTTAAGGATATGGGGAAAGT
Organism: Narcine bancroftii; assembly: GCF_036971445.1. Classification (NCBI taxonomy): domain Eukaryota; kingdom Metazoa; phylum Chordata; class Chondrichthyes; order Torpediniformes; family Narcinidae; genus Narcine; species Narcine bancroftii. Next base: position 21,772,178 of record NC_091471.1, read on the forward strand.
ATTTTAAGACTGAGATGAGGAAAAATTTCTTCTCTCAGAGGGTGGTGGATCTGTGAAATTCTTTGCCACAGGAAGTAGTTGAGGCCAGTCCCTTGTCAATATTTAAGAGTAGGTTAGATTTGGCCCTTGTGCCTAAGGGGATCAAGGGGTATGGGGAGAAGGCAGGAACTGGATACTGATCAGCCATGATCATATTGAATGGTGGTGTAGGCTTGAAGGGCCAAATGGCCTACTCCTAGACCTATTTTTTTATTTCTATCTTTTACCTATGACCCTCATGACTTTATATGCCCTCAGCTTACTAAGCTCCAGTGAAAAGGTTCCAATGCATCCAATCTTCTTATAATAGAATCCTAGTGGTCCTGGTAACACTCACAAATCTCTTCTGCATCCTTTCAGCCTAATGACATCTTTCCTATCAATGGTTGACCAAAAAAACGCACAATACTCCAAGCAGCATCAACAACTGATGTAAGTGCCAGGATCTTGGATTCACATCTTCTGGATTCATGAATTTTCCTTACAAGGGTTCACCAAAGTATTTCTGATTAAGTCCTTCAATTGCACTCTATACAATTCTATGATGAGGTACAAACCTTTTGACAACTTTTGCTGGGATATGAGTGTGCATTAAGCAATGAATCATTCATTCTAAATGAGAGAAAATCTATGATTTCAATTTCAAAAAGTTTCTTTACTTTTTTACTGTTTACTGTTTTAAATTATTTTAAATTTATTTACATTTTAAATTTTCTACATGGTTTATAATTGTTATTCTTTCAGAGTTTCAATGTTTTTGAAAATATTTATCCACATATTTTCAATGTTTAGTGAGAATCTAACAGTATCAGAACACCACAGGGCAGTGTGCTTAGCCCCCAGCTCTGCTAACTTGACACCCTCGACTGTGTGGCTCAGAATGATTTAACACGATCTATAAATTTGTTGATTCCATGGTAGTAGTTTGTATAAAGGAAGGGGATGAGTCAACCAACAGGATAGAGATTGAAAACTTGGCTGAATGGCGCAGCAACAACTCAATGTCACCAAAACGAAGGAGCTGATTGTTAATTTCAGAGAAGGAAAGCCAGAGTTATACAATCCAGTGATCTTTGAGGGATCTGACTTGGACAGGGTGAGCAAATTTAAGTACTTGGGAGTCATTATCTCAGAGGATCTTTCAGCGTCTCTACTTCCTCAGGAGTTTGCGGAGGTTTGATATGACACCAGAAACTCAGGCAAATTTCTACAGAGGTGTGGTGGAAAGTGTGCTGACCGGCTGCATTGCAGTCTGGTGTGGGGACACCAATATCTTTGAGCATAAAGCCCTCCAAAAGATAATGGGCACAGCCCAGGACCTCGCAGGCAAAACCCTCCCCATTAATGAGTACATCTCAGAGAATGCTGCCGTCAGAGATCAACAACAATCCTCAAAGATGCACACCATATAGCACAAGTTATATCCTTGCATCACCAGGTTCAGGAATGGCTGCTCCCCCTCCACCATCAGACACCTCAATGACAAACTCAATCAGAGACTCATTTAAGGACTCTTACTTGTGCACTTTATTGATTTTTTTAGGAACACTCTGCATTGCAGTCAGTTTGTTTACATACAATATTTGTTTAGTTTTTTATTTGTTTACATTTATATGCTGTATGCAACTTTTTTGCAATACCAATAAGTGGTAATTTTGCCTCACCCGCATAAAAATGAATCTCAAGGTTGTAGGTGATATCATGTATATAATCAATCAATCAATCTGAAATCTGAAAATCAACAACCAGTTGCTAGATGGTCAAAGCTTGGTCAGTTGTCAGATATTTCTTCAATAGCTCTGTGGGTTAGGTCTGATGAGATTTGGCTTGCTCAAGGCCTTTAAGATGAGGAATGGGATGGCACTTAAAAGGAAGATTTTGCTGGCTGTCCATTTAAATGAAGTGCAGTTTTAATTGGCAAAGTGCGGCGATATACCTTTGCTAAGAAATTCTGAGCTATTTACTGTGTGTTGCCATTTCATGGTGCTATCCAGCTGAAGGTTATGTAAGAAACCAAACCAGAAAGTGAAGGCAGCAAATTTGTATGGTTATCCACTTTGGAAGAAAAATAAATGTTTTAACTGGGGAGAAAACTAAAAACATTCTGATGTAAAGGGAATTGGGAGACTTCGTGCAGGATACCCTGAAGGTGGTGAAGAAGGCAAATGCAATGGTGGCATTCATTTCAAGAGGAATAGAATATAAGAAGAGGGACGTGATGTTGAGGCTTTGAAAGGCACTGGCGAGACCTCGCTTGGACTTGTGAGGAGTTTTGGGATCCTCATTTAAGAACAGTTGCGTTGATGCTAGAGAGGGTTCAGAGGAAGTTCACCTTGATATTTCCAGAAAGGAAAGGGTTATCATTAAGAGGAGCATTTGACAGCTCTTTGCCTAAAGGGGAGGGTCGCACTGAAACATGTCAAATGTTGAAAGGAGTGGACAGAGAAGATGTAGAAAAGTTGTTCCTCACGGTGGGAGGGTCTAGGACAAGAAGGCACAACCTTAGAACAGGGATGCATAGGAATTTCTTCAGCCAGAGGGTGGGGAATCTGTGGAATTCGTTGTCACTGGCCAAGTGATTGTGTATGTTTAAGACAGACATTGAAAGGTTCTTGATCAGCATCCAGGTTATGGGGAGAAGGGTGGGTAGTGGTCAAAAGTGGGAATATGGATCAGCTCATGATTAATGGTGGGGCAGATGATGGGCTGAATAGCCTTTTTCTGCTCCTTTGACATGGTCTATGTTAAAATAGCTTGCTCTACTTTGCCCATTCAAGTCATTGTGTTCTTTTCTGGCTGGAAAATCCATGCCCCTCCATTCTAACCTAATAAGTATTCCTGAATTGAATTGTTCTAAAATTGCAGCTATGTCTTCAAATTCCTGGAATTATTTCCCTACAACCTTCAGCTTTCTTGCCTTTTTCTGATCCCTAAAATTGTCCTATTAGTGTATCTCGATCTTTGACTAAGGGTGCAATCATCGGCCCAATATTTGCCTTATGAGGCTTACCATTAATTATGCTCTTATGACATGTCTCGGGAGATCTTTGATACACTGAGAGACTTGTGAAAATGGAAAAGGTTGTTGTTGATAATATTTTCACCATTTCAAGTAAGTGGTGTCTGTCTTGGGTACCAATCTGTATTTTAATTACATCACAGGCTAATAATTTATGTAATAAAGAAACTCACAACGGTCAACCAGTTTACCTATCTCGGCTGCACCATTTCATCAGATGCAAGGATCGACAACGAGATAGACAACAGACTCGCCAAGGCAAATAGCGCCTTTGGAAAACTACACAAAAGAGTCTGGAAAAACAACCAACTGAAAAACCTCACAAAGATAAGCGTATACAGAGCCGTTGTCATACCCGCACTCCTGTTCGGCTCCGAATCATGGGTCCTCTACCGGCATCACCTACGGCTCCTAGAACGCTTCCACCTGCGTTGTCTCCGCTCCATCCTCAACATTCATTGGAGCGCTTTCATCCCTAACGTCGAAGTACTCGAGATGGCAGAGGTCGACAGCATTGAGTCCACGCGGCTGAAGATCCAGCTGCGCTGGGTGGGTCACGTCTCCAGAATGGAGGACCATCGCCTTCCCAAGATCGTGTTATATGGCGAGCTCTCCACTGGCCACCGTGACAGAGGTGCACCAAAGAAAAGGTACAAGGACTGCCTAAAGAAATCTCTTGGTGCCTGCCACATTGACCACCGCCAGTGGGCTGATATCGCCTCAAACCGTGCATCTTGGCGCCTCACAGTTTGGCGGGCATCAACCTCCTTTGAAGAAGACCGCAGAGCCCACCTCACTGACAAAAGACAAAGGAGGAAAAACCCAACACCCAACCCCAACCAACCAATTTTCCCCTGCAACCGCTGCAACCGTGTCTGCCTGTCCCGCATCGGACTTGTCAGCCACCAACGAGCCTGCAGCTGACGTGGACATTTACCCCCTCCATAAATCTTCGTCCGCGAAGCCAAGCCAAAGAAGAAAGAAAGATTGATAGAATTTTTCAGCAGATAAAGAAACCTTTCAAACTCTCTTTCTTGAACTGCCTCTCTGAAACAGTTATCAATTGAGCCCCATGTGTCAGTTGTTTATCTTTTTGAAGTATTCGTTGCCTTCCCTTTATTATTATCATAATTAATAATATTCGCCCCACTACTTCTGATAGATCATTCCATATCTCAACCCGCCTCTAAATAATCATTATTCTTGTTAATTATTTCTTCAGTCTCTTTGTAATAATGAATTTGCAACCTTTAGTTTCAGACTCATTGACCAATGGAAATATTTGGTCTCGATTTATTTTGTTATTTCGATCACTTCTTGTTCATGATTCATTTTATCAGATTTCAGATTTATTATCAGATTTCAGATTTATTGTCGGAGTACACACACGACATCACATACAACCCTGCGATTCCTTTTTTCCTGCAGGCACAGCAGAATTACCTCTAAATGGTAGTGGGGGAAAAAAACTGTACACAGCGTGAACATGTAAACAAATAAAGACTGTCAACAGATGATGAATGTAAACAAATCAACTATGCAATGCAGAGAGAATAAAAAATAAAATCAATAAAGTGCACAATTAAGTGTCTTTAAATGAGTCTCTGATTGAGTTTGTCATTGAGGAGTCTGATAGTGAATGGGTAGCAGCTGTTCCTGAACCTGGTGGTGCGAGTCTTGTGGCACCTCCACCACTTTCCTGACGGCAGCAGTGAGAACAGAGTGTGTGCTGGGTGGTGAGGGTCTTTAATGATTGCTGCTGCTCTCTGATAGCAGAGCTCCCTTTAGATGTACTCAATAGTGAGGAGGGTTTTTCCTGTGTTCACTATCTTTTGGAGGGCTTTATGCTCAGGGGTATTTGGTGTCCTCATACCAGACCATGATGATGTAGCCGGTCAGCACACTTTCCACTACACCGCTGTAGAAATTTGCCAGGGTTTCTGGTGTCATACAAAACACCCTGGCAAATTTCCGCAGAGGTGTGGTGGAAAGTGTGCTGACCGGCTACATCGCATTCTCGTATTTTATAACTTTATTTTTATAATTTTCAATTCAAATTTATTGTTATCTAATTGTACAAGTACAACCCGACGAAGCAGTGTTTTATGGTGCTCGATGATCGAGACCCAAAGTGGCCACTGCAATCACATGCTCTACCATCTTGAATTTCTATATCTCTTTTGTGTTTTAGGACTGTGTTTCTCTAGTTTAACTGCAAGTCTAAGTTCACATCCTATTGAGCTTAATCTTCACTTTGACTTCTGTCCTCTTAAATTAATGCAAGCAATCACGTATGTAATGTTAATTTTGTAACTTGACCAATGACATCTGATGACCATTATCTTTTCTTTTTGTATTCTATACTGCTTCAGTAAAATAGATGGAAATTCATGACTTGGTTTAGGCCAAGGTATGATGAACTTGATTTTCTCACTGTCATAAAATTTGAGCAGTCAAGGCTTTGCCATCTACACAATGCATTATCAAAAGATTTTCTATTCAATGCCATTACATAGAAAACTTTGATTTTTCATGAGTAGAACATCGCAGGTTATTCCAATTCACAATTTCTTCCCACTATTCAATGTGATTTCTTATTCCTTATTACACCTGCTGGGCAAAAAACTTCCAAAATGACTTTCAAAACTGGCTTCTAGGTTTCAATAGCTTTTGAAGATATAGAGTTTGGCCCTCCAAACATTAGACAAACATGAATACAAATAATTTAAATCTGAGGGGAAGAGCAAGGTTTGGTGTCAGCCTAGCTTTGTGCAAGGGAAATCACGTCAGAAATCTGAGGTCTTTGAGGAGGCAAGTAAGATAATTGATGGTGTTGGTCAGATCTATGCCATGACAGTATGACCTCAATTATTAATACTCAATCTAGGCTGGTACAGTATAATTTTCCATACGAGTTGTACTGTATGCTGCAAAAATTGAACAAGGCTAAGCCAGAAATTTCAGATCAATGTTTTAGGTGCAGCAGAGAGATAGGAAACTTGACACACTCAACTTTACGCACTCATGCTCCAAGGTGAGACCCTTTTGGTAGAGTTAGGCCAAGTCCTAAAAATGAATGATAGGCAAAGAATTTCCACAGGACACAGAGCTGTTCCTGTTGGAAAACATCATGGACAAATGACTTGCAATGAATCTGTCCAAATTTCAAATCCAATTTGTGTTAATTGCTTTGGTGGCGGCCAGGAAGAACATAGCGGATACTTGGAAGTTGGACTCTCATCTAGGCATTGTATGCTGGAATGCGAAAATACAGAGCTGTGTTCCCCTGGAGAAAATTACCTAAAACTTAAGGAAGAAATATTACACCTTCTTTCAAATTTGGCAACTGTACCTGCATTATATGGGTGCAAAGAAATAGTGCAGTTCCTTCTGCTTCATCACTCTGTCCGTTTCCACCTACCCTTGCCTTGGTGGGGGTGGTGGGGGTGGATCCATCTTAATCAGGTTGAGTCACAAAAACTTAAAGACCTGGAGGCCAGCGGTGGGGTCCTGACTAATCCTACAATTACTGTTTTTCCTTTGAGTTTGCTTTTACTTTCTCGTAAGAATTTTTTATGTGTAATTATTTTGTTTTACTTTTTGGGCCTTTGTGATAGTACAGATCTATCACCAATGTATATAGTGTATATAGTTACAGTATCTAGACTGGGCTTACAGGGATTGGCTGAAAGCTTAGCCACGCCTACGGTCTGGGCCTTAAAGGGTTGTGTCCCTAGCCAGGTCGGATCATTCCGGACTGGTCGGCCACCTGTGAAGAGCTCCTGTCTTTTGCTAATAAAATTGTAGAGCTCGTCGAAAGAATCAATGACTTGTTGATCCAAACCAAGGCTTTTATTAGCAAAAGACAGGAGCTCTTCACAGGTGGCTGACCAGTCCAGAATGGTCCGACCTGGCTAGGGACACAACCCTTTAAGGCCCAGACCGTAGGCATGGCTAAGCTCTCAGCCAATCGCTGTAAGCACAGTCTAGATACTGTAACTATATACACTATATACATTGGTGATAGATCTGTACTATCACAGCCTTATATCGCTAATTTGTCAGGAAGTTAACCATTTACAGAGCAGAAACAGGCCATGTCGGCCATGCGAGTCCACACCAGTTCACTAGAGCAACTCCACTAGCTCAAACCTCCTGCTCTCCGCCAATAACCTTCCAAACCCCTCACTTCCATGTATACATCCAACCTTCTCTTAAATGATAGAAGGGACCCTGTAAAATACTACAGGAAGAGGGGATGAGGGCTAATTTATTGCTACTGTTTCTTTTTTGGGGTATTGTCTCTTTAATTTTGTCTTTGGATGTTTTAATTGGGAAAAAGGGGGGATGGGGGAATTGGACTTGATGGTGAAATTTGTACACAATTGGAAAATGTAGTGTGTTTTTTTCATTATGGATTGTTGACACTGTTTGAGTTTGAAAAATTATAAATAAAATATTTAAAAAAAGAAAATTGATGGAGATAGGGCAGCAGATGTGGTTTATATTGATCTCAGTGAGGGTTTTGATAAGGTTCTAAATGGTAGACTAGTCCCACAAGGGATCTGAGGTGTGTTGATAAAATTGGTTTAGAGATGATGGAGAGCTTCGTGGTGAATGGGATGTCTGACTGGAAGTGTGTAAAAAATGGTGCACTGCAGCAATTGGTGCTGGAACCTTTGTTGTTTCTATGTATATATACTATCTCTCGATATCTATCTATCTCTCTCTCTCTCTCTCTCTCTCTCTCTCTCTCTCTCTCTCTCTATATATATATATATTTATATATAGATTATATATATATATATATATATATATATATAGAGTACACTGTTTGATCTGCTGAGTTTCTCCAGTATTGTGTTTTCACTTCAATGGCTGTAGATTTTCATGTTTTACTTCAGTCACAGGAAAGATGTGGCAGAAAAAGAGCGTGCAGAAGTGGCTCACCAGCATCTTACCTGGAATGGAAGTTGTACTTATACGGAGTGATTGAACAGATTGGTTTTATTCTCTTTGAAATATAGGAGGGTGAGCAGTAACCTCATGGTGATTTACAAAAATATGAGGGACAAAATTGATATTCAGAATCTTTTCTTTTTCCCCAATGCAGGGGAGACAAGAATGAGAGGCACTGGCTTAAGATGAGAGGAGAGAACTTTGAAAGGCATCTGAGGAGTGTTTCCACACAGAGTGGAGTTACCTGGAACAAGAAGAAAAGAACGTAGTTGAAAGAAAATAGGTAATTACGTTTAAAAGGCTTTCAGGCAGGTATTTGGATTTGAAAGGCTTGGAGGGTTACAGACTGAATCCAGGCAAATTAGAGAAGATAGACATTGTGGCTGACATGGACAAAATGACCAATTTCTATGCTGTATGATTCAATGATTCAATAATTATAAAGCTTTGTCCTTGATATCTTAATTTAACTTATTCTTATTTAGGTCCATGGCTGCCTCAGAGCACCGTTTGAATGGAATCAATGGTGCCATATATCCTTTCTTATTGATACGCCACAGGCTGATAGATTAAATCCATACTGCACATTACAATCTTTTGACTGCCAGGCTTTATTAGCCAGTCTGAAATGTTTTCTCACAGTTCCAAATCCAGGAGTCTTCAAAGATTCTGCATCTTTAACCACTTGAAAAATCTCACAGCTTTCCTGAAAAATACACTTCTCCTGTAGATCAATTTCAGAAAGCTGCACACACACAGAGCAAGGCTCCTGTTGTGTTTGGTGGTTTGGTAAGTACACAGAGAGATGAGTCTAGATACAAGAATTACAATCAAAGGTAACTTTATTGAATATACGGGAAGATGTCAATCAATACTTAATTATCGGTACTCTACTACTAAATAACTATATAGACATTCTTATCCAACCCAGGTTGAACTCCAATACCAGTGACCATCTGTCTTCTACACAGTGTGAGATAAAACTATAGCGGTCCAAGCAGGCACATCGGGCACAAGGGACTCCGATACTGGTCGCTGCTTACCCTACTAATCTCTCCGCATAGGTACACACTTCACAGAATGGGACTTTCAAATGCACTTCCGATTCCCTGTACCAACAAGGGATGTGGCTCTCAGCAAGCACTGATGTATTGCATACTACGGCTCAATTCAATGTAGTTCAAACCTTACCTGCAACTCCTCCAGCGATGTCCACAGTAAGGTATTCACAAATGGGTGATCTGAGTCCAACCTTGATTGGCAGGTGATATGACTTACAAATAGGTTTCAAACAGGGAGGTCATGTGATTCTTAGCAATCCACAATGTTCCACAATGTTCCAGACAGGGAAGCCATGTGTTCCTCCACAACCACATTTAACAGCTCCTCAACTCTACCTTCATTTTATCGACAGCTACATTAATGTTGCTTCCTGTACCCATGACCTTGTCAACTTTATCTACGTTTCTGTTAATTTCCATCCTAACCTCAAATTCACTTGGTACGTCTCTCCCATTTCTTGATCTCTTTCTACATTTCAGGAGTCAAACTACATACAGACATCTTTTATAAACCCACTAACTCCCATAGTAATCTTGACTACACCTCTTTTCACCCTGCTTCCTGTCAGGATGCTTGTCCTTTCCTCTCAATTTCTCCTCTCGTTTGCATCTTCTCCCAGGATGAGGCCTTCTATTCCAGGACACCTGAGAAGCACCAGTAAATGTGCTTTCCCCTCCACTGCCATTAAATAAGCTCTCACCCCGCTTCTCCTCTATTTCCCGCTCATCACCCATGGTTCCTTCCCTCCCCACCATAATGCAACAAGGACAGAGTTCCCCTCATCCTCACCTGTCACTCCACATCAAAAATGTTATTCTCTGCAATTTCCGCCATCTAAAACATGGTCCAGATGCAATTTTCCCTCCTCTCCCTTCCCCTCTCCACTTTCTGTCGGGATCAATCCTTCTGTGACTAACAAATCCACTTATCCCTTCCCACCAGTCACTCCCTTGGTACCTAGGGTAAAACACAGGATTCTGCTGACACCGTGGTTAAGTGGAAAAGCACACAGATGCTGGAGAAACTCAGCTGGTCAAAGAATGCCTTTATGTAGCAAAGGTGAAGGTACATCACCAACGTTTGGAGGTGTTGTATCTTCACCTTTGCCACATAAAGGCACTCTTTGACCTGCTGAGTTTTTCCTTTCGTACCTACCGTGATCATAAGAACAGCATCATTTCCAACTCCCTCACCGCTATTCATGGCCTAAAACGGACTTGTCAAGTGAAGCAACACTTCCGCTGTGAATATGTAGGAGTCATTTACTTCATGGGGTGTGCCCAATGCGGTCTCCTCAACATTGAAAAAATTGGCCGCAGATTGGGATATCACTTTGTTGAGCACCTTTAGCCTATCTGCTACAACAACAAGGTACTTCCAATGGCTGGCCACTTCAATTCCACACTGACGTATCTGTTCATGGCCTCATGTATTGGCAAGTTTAGGCCACCCGCAAATTTGAGGAACAACACCTTATGTCTCCAACCAGACGGCATCAATATAAACCTCCAATTTCTATTAACCCCCTTTCCTAGTCACCTCTCCCTGGGAACAAGTTCCTTGGGTCTAGCATCAGAAAACCACCCCGAAGACTTCAAAATCAATTTGTTATCCTCCTCTAGAGCTGTGGGCTAATGGGTCAATCCACCATACCATAGAATGATGTCAGGGATTGAAATTATTTGGTGCTATGGTCTCCAACATGATTCTCCTGAATGTTTGGAAGCCGCAGGAAGGAAAAAACAATGATGAGAGAAGAGTGAACTTATGGATTCCCCAATGACTCATCATCATACTCACTGCATTCTCCATAACTACGTAAATCCTTACAGTAAAAATACTGTACAGGTCAGGATACTCAATATAACATAAACCTTCTCATAATGATCAAGGTATTTTATTGCATTTATGATATTCTTTAAGAGAGGAGAACAAAATCCACATAAATGCTCATTTATCTTTTTAAAACAATTTTGAAAGGACCTTCTACTTGAAATGTTTTCAATAGCCTCCCAATGGATTTAAAATATAAATGAACGTGAGAGATACAAGAAGTTGGAGCTTGGATTGCCTTAAGGATCTTTTCTCCTCTTTGCCTCTCATATATGACTGGGTAGGACTTCGAACAAATACTTTATATTTTGACATATAAGCCAATCTTCAGATAAGTCAGGTCCCAGCCTCATTTTCATGGTTTTATAATTTATCAGGCGTACAAGTCGCTTCCCCCACCTCCCTCCCCCCCCCCCCATTTTCTGCAAGTAACATGTCACACACCAATGTCCGGGCTCCCAGCAACAATCCAAACTTTGTTATAACACCCCAATTGCCAAATAACAAATCTGTAAATTAAGCAAGCAAGTTTCTGGCCGGGAAGATGCCAAATGAATTTGGGTTCAAGTCTTCAGCAACGGCAACAGCAACTCGTTTTCAACATTGGGTGCGGTGCCATCCGCATTGAAGAAGATGCCTCTCTGCCCAAATGTGCTCGGTGCAGGAACCATGGCTACGTGTCAGCTCCTGGGCAGAAGCGAGGACTTCAGCACCCAGGCAAGAGCAGGGTCCTCGGGTTCCCAGGCAGGAGTGGGGACATCGGGCTCCCAGCCGGAGCAGAGACTTCGGCCTACCAGGCAGGAGCGGGGACCACCTCGTGCTCCTGAGTAGGAGGAGCAAAGGCCTCCACATACTGGAAAGGAATGGGGACCTCAGGCACCAGAGCAGGAGTGTGGGCCTTGGTCTCTACAATTGTAAATGTCTGGGTAGGTTACGGCAGCACCTAGTGGTGGGAAGGTGTTGGGGAGTGGTGGCCCCAGCAGTGGAGAGGTGCTTTCGGCCATCTTGTATGTCGAATCTACGTCGAGTGTTTTTTTTAGTTGAATTTAAGGTCTCATTTTTATATCTTGTGTTTTTGTCAACCCCTGATTTTTGAGTGCTTCTTGAGGATTTCAAGACTCAATTTATACGCTGCAATAGATAGAGAAAACAAAAATACTGATGGGTCACTTCTATTATAAATGATTGATAGTTAGCATAGCAATAAACACGACGCTATTTCAGTGCCAGTAACATGGGTTGAATCTGGCGTTCTCTGTAAGGAATTTGTAGGTTCTCCCTGCATGGGTTTTCTCTGGGTTCTCCGGTTTTCTTCCACCCTCCAAAACATTCGGGATTGTAGGTTAATTGGGCAGCAAGTGTCCCAATCAGCAAAACCAGCTTCGACCATGTTGTGAATATAATTAAAAAAATATATATCATTAATTATCTATGATAATAAAAAGGACCATTAACAAAGAGTCACAATTCTTACAATATACAGACGTACACTATAAAATACACAAAATGTACCCATCAGCTTTTATTCTGTAGCTTGCCACTAATACTATACAGAATGAACTGCCATCTGCATCCTCCAGATTGATTAGTTAAGTAACAGAAAGAGAGCTTGCCATGTCATTAGAAGTAGCTGTAAAATAAGTCAATATTTATTTCTCTCTTTTCATTGAGTAATTCATACTCCATATAGTTGCTGATGTCTGAAAACTAGGGAGGGTGTTTCTTAGAGCAAGTGCTCGAAGGCTCTCTGAATCACTCAAGTCACATCTAATTTAAAGCTATTAGATTCATTCATTTTTCTTCTATAATTATCATTTCACATTAAATTAAAAACTTCAGAACTCTGTGTAAAAGATTTAATACATGTTAATTTGAGAATCTATCCAATATGCTTCACTGATTGAGGTACTTGTTCACAGTAGGCTTCTCGAAACGTCGGTAATATATCTCAACCTCCTATGGACTCTGCAAGACCTGTTGAGTTCCTCCAGCATTTCTGCGTGTTTATGGTACAATCACAGCGTCTGCAGACTTTGGTGTTTCACACAGTAGGCTTCTCAGCTGTCCAGTCAAAGTTTGGATTTAGATCATACCACATGCAGCCTTAGGGTTCTCTCCGACCCTGAGTGGATCAGAAAGAACTGACCTCTACCATCTGCGGATACAATGTTCCCCACCATCAAAACTACTAATGTTCACAGCTCATTCTTACACCTGTTTCTCACCAACTGCGGCTGAAACTTTTGAACAGTTTTGATCTTACTCAGCTCCATTTTGAACTCAGTAGTGTAATGGTATGGATTGTATGTACTCATTGGCCAGTAAAGGCTCGGGCTGGCCCACCCCCTGATGACACCCTCCCCTGGACTCCTCCCCCTGTGGCCAAGGCCATAAAGGTCGAGCCACCTCCCCCTTCCCTAGCTTGGATCCGGGCCTATCGTTCCCCTCAGTCTTTGTCCTTGTGATTATTGTGGCAACTGGTAGTGCCCAACAAGTAGGTTTAAGCTCTGCTATTTATTCTCCCTTCACCTTTGAGCTTACAGATCATAGCATTCTCAGTCCTTATCCTTCTTGGTGGTAGAGGTCACAGGTTCGGTAGGCATTAACAAAGTAATCAAGGCAAGTAACTAGATAGTGCTTTATATAGGACAAGCAGTGAAGGAGTAGTGAGTCACATATGACAATAAACAGAGCCTCTGCTTTGCTTTTGTGGCCATAGGATTTACATGGATAGTCTTCCATCAATAGTGTCCCCAGGATATTTATAGTGGGAGCACAAGATTCATTCAAAAGAATAGTTGATTTGGCTCTCTCTTGCTGGTGATCACTATTGTCTTGCAAATGCTGCTTGCCACTTCTCAGTCCACACCTCCATATCGTCTGGAATGTTATATTTCCTGAAGAGTTGCAAATGGAATCAACTATAAATATTCCACTTTCAGCTCAAAATGTTGGTTTAAGGTCATTGCACTATAGAACTCTGCCATGGCATCCAGGAGCTGGGTCAGTTGAACTGTAACAACAACAAGATCTTGGGGTCCATGTCTATAGATCCCTCAATGTTGCTATGCAAGTTAATGGGGTGTTTTAAAAGGGATATGGTGCATGGGCTTCATTAGTGAGGGGACTGAGTTCAAGAGTTGCAGCTCGATAAAACTCTGGTTAGACCACACTGAGAGTATTGTGTTCAGAGTGGTCACTTCATTTTGGAAGTATGTGGAAGCTTAAGAAAGGGTGTGTAGCACGATCAATGACCACTCGCAGACACGAAGCAAGAAGTCAAAGGCTTTATTTGATCAGAAGACCCAGACATGCCTCTACATGCTGCTGGCTCACGTCCAAGGCAGGTATGAGGGAGGAGACTAGGGCTCTTGGTCTTTATTAGGGGAAGGGGCTACAGGTACAGAAGGCGGGCCAGCCTGCCCAGCCCAGTGAGGATATACCCAGACATGGCCGCAATACCGTGTTCCACCACAGGGCACAAAGGAGATTTACCAGGATGCTGCCTGGATCAAAGAACATACCTTATGAGGAAGGGAGAAGTGATTTAATAGAGGTGAGTATGATTATGAGAGACACAGATAGAATGGTAAGCCATCATATTTTTCCCAGTTGCAGCAATGGCCTATACCAGAGGTCATCTGTTTAAAGTAAGTGGAGAAAAGTTTAACGGAGATGTCAGAGGTATATATTTAACACAGAGAGTGGTTGGGGCTGGAATGCACTGGCAGGTGAAGTAATTGAAACTGATACAATAGGGACATTCAAAAGATATTTAGATCAGCTCATGGTTGTAAGAAAAAATGGAGAGTTATGGACTGTGAGAGAGAAAAGTTTGGATTATTCATGGAGTAAAACACTAATGTCTGCATACATCGTGTCTAAAGTAAAAATAAATGCTGGATAAACTCAGCAGGTCAACCAGTATTCTTTATACAGCAAAGACCAATATTTCAGGCTTGATCCCATCATCAAGGTATGGCAAAATTTTAGATCGATCTTGGAGTAGGTAGATATAGGTTGGCCCAATACTGTGGGCCGAGCAGCCTGTATTGTGCTGTACTGTTCTACAAAATTGATTTCCTTTGAGTGAGATATGACTCCAACAATAATGCCCACTAACTTCTGTTCTATTTTGGTAGCACACAGCTGGTTAAATAATGCCTTGATGTTAGGCCATGACATCTTTAAAGTTTGTGTCATGCATTATGTCACATTGATGGCAATTTTGCAGGAACAGTTTCACTGGTTTCACAGCTTGTTTAGAATGAAAGTGATCAATACTACAAACAGGATTATAGCCACTCACAGTCTTTTCTTAATACCATAGCAATGTATCAAGAGATCAACAATACAAGACTATGGGATCAGGGTGACTTCACTCCTCAAGCCTTCCCTGTCATTCAATAGGATCATGTCTAATATCTACTCTAGCCCTCAACTCTTCCTCTGCGCAAGATCCACAAACTCTCAATCCCTCCCATCTTGTAGAATTTCTCATAACTCTACTTTAAATACTTCCAAAGAGCAAGCCTCTACAATTCTCTGGAGAAGGGAACTCCAGAGATTCCATTGGTTGTAAATGGCCAGCCTCTTATCTTGAAACATTTCAGATTCAACCACAAGTGAAAACATCTCAAATTCTACCTTGTCATGGCTTTTCCAGATTTTATGCTTCAATAAGATCAACCTTTATTTTTCTGAACTCCAGATACAAATCCAGCAATCATCATCTCAGGAATTATCCTGGTAAATATAATTTGCTTCCAAATCTACAATATCCTTTCTCATGTAAGGGGACCAGACCTATGTGCAGTGTTCTGCATGGGGCCTCACCAGCATCCTGTACAAAGTTGGCTGAAACACTAACTTTGGGGTTTTATGGTATCGCTCATTTGTATCATTTGGTCTGCATTTCTGGGCTGAATGCGGCTACATCTCTTACACATTGCTCCCCTCCACTGTGGCAAATGAGGATATTCTTTAAGGCTTCCCCCACGCTCCCCAATGGTAACAACTAAATTGTCCATCGCTATTCATGAGAAGAGGCAGCAGGTGGCGCATCTGTAAGTTCTGTTATATTTTTCCATGTGATTTGCTTTCAGCAGACTTTAAGGAAGGCCATGAATGAGAACCTTAACCAGGTCCAGCAAGTCAGTGCTTTTTCTGCAAAGATCAATTCCATCTGTTTATTACAACACTCAACACATTCTCTTTGGGGAAACATTATCTTTCCTCTCTGGAGCCTGTTCATGCACAGACAACAGAGCTTGTAAAAATTTAGATTGAACAACCTATTTACTAGCGTTCTTTCACTTTCAGCCCCTGAAATCAAATGCTAACCCTACCACCTCCGAAGAGTGAAATGTAGAACATGAATGTTGATGCTCTGTCCAAGACATCAGCCACACACTATTTTGGACAAATTAAAATAGCAGGTATACTTCTTGTACCCAGTCTGGAGATTGTAATAACTTTCAATCAATGTTATATTAATCGGCCACATAGAAAACTAGATGGTTCCATAAAAAAATCAGTTTCATCAATCCAATTACAACCCAATGTGACAGCATTAATCTTTTCTTTTGTGTTTTTGTTTACAAGCGATGAGTAAGCTAGGCCAAATGTTTGTCGTCAAATTATGAGTAAATCTGATCTAATGCATCTTGTTTCCACAGCCATCAATCTCGTGCAATGTTTATTCTGATATAACGAATAGTTTGCTTGACCAGTTATATTCAAATGTTTGTTTGCTAGGTTGTTATTCCTCTTTTTATTCAGCCACGTTGCATGAGCATATTGTGAATTATAAAGAAAAGCATCTTGAGCTGATCTGCTTTGATGAAATGAGATAAAAGGAAGCTGAAGCAAGTTGAAGAAGCATGAATCAGTTGAGCTTAATGGCTTATTTCAAGTCAGTATGAAGTCAGGAAAATTATCGAAGCCAACCAACTCAACCAAGAGTTTAGAAGGATAATTTTTGCATTGATGGATGACATCTCACTGCTCTCCACCTGGACCACAAGTACACCAACATCAGGCTCTCATTCATTGACGAGAGCCCAGCATTTAACACCATCATACTAGCAAAATTACAAACCAACTCAGGCATCTTGGATTCTGTTCCTTCCTTTGCAACTGGATTCTTGACTTCTTCATTGGCAGATGCCAATTAGTGCGATTGGCAACCGCATCTTCTCCTCGCTATCATTGACGTAGTCATCTCAAGGCTGCGTGCTTAGTCCCCTACTCTATACCCATGGTTGGGTAGCCAAGTCTGGCTCCAAACCAACCCATAAATTTTCTGATGACACCACAAGTTTTGGCAGCATGAGTTATGATGAGGCAAAATAAGCTATTAAGCTCAACTGATTCATGCTTCTTCAACTTGCTTCAGCTTCCTTTTATCCTTTTATTCAAGAATCTGGTTTCATGGTGCCAGAACAGCATTGCTCTCAATGTCAGCAAAACCATGGATCTTATTGTCAACTTCAGGAAGGGCAAGCCAAGGAACCATGCACCTGTCGTCATTGGTGGACTGAGTTTGTACCTTCCAAGTTCCTGGGCCTCTATATATCAAAGGACATCTCCTGAGAAAATAATGTAAAAAGCACAGTATTTTATAAGGAGTCTGAGCGAATTTGCCATGTCATCAAACATTTTAATGAATTCCAACAGATATACTGTCAGAAGTATGCAGGTTGATAGGATCGTGGCCTGATTTGGAAATTTGAGAGTCCAGAAATGCCGCAGAAAGTCACAGATGGAGCCAAGTCGATCACAAATACCAAGATCCCACCCATTGAAGATATCTACATGAGGTACAGCCTCATGAAAGCAGCAAACATCATCAAGCATCCCCATCACCCAGGTCACCCTCTCTTCTGACTATTACCTGAAGGCAAAACGTACAGAAACCTGGTCTGGCATATTTAAGTTCGTAAACAGTTTATTTTCCCCAACAGCTGTTGTGCTCTTCAACATCCCTATACAGCACTCAACATAACACGACTCCAGGACCACCAAAAATGTCTGTAAATCTCAATATTGTACTTAATTTAAGGCAACAAACTCTCATCTCATCTCCAACGAGACTGAAGTTCAACACCATCCAGGCCAATACAGACTATGTGCCACACATCCTGCACATACTGTAATTTCCAAAGTTTACTTTATCAAACTATGAAGTATGCAATAAAAAATGTAAATGTTTCAAAACACAAATTATGTAATTATGCTATTGTAGCTGGCTGTTAAATGCTATGGCTCTGCAGAGCCTATAGCACAGGAGAGGTTATAGCTGTATGCAGGTTAGCTCAGAAAGAACACGCTGTTCCCAGAAAGAAGGACACAACCCCAGTTGAGTGCAGTTAACTCTGAGCTTTGTTGGCTTCATAGCCCTGCTTTTATTCTCAAGCTGAGGGGCCTGGTCAAAACCCCCTCAGCACTGATTGGTGCATTTGCGATCATGCTTTCCTTGATAGGCCAGTTAGGCTCCTTTACTTGTGGCCAATTGGAGGGCAGCGCTGCGGGCCTCATGCAGCCCACTGGATCGACGCGTTCATCCTTCATTTTGTGAGGCACCCCGAGGGGGCTGCGAGGGGCTGCCACACTATTCTCCACCGGTATATAATAGCCGTAGTAGGTATCATCTTTAGAATGAACTGTATTTACTCACTGAGGCTAGTCTGGCTGCAATTATAAAACCTGTGATCTCTATAACCAAGAAGAACAAGGGAAATGAGTGAATGGGGATAACGCCCTTGTATATTTTCTGTCAAGTTATGGATCTTGACAATGTTGTTGGATCAAAATCTGAAGTTCCATACACAACAGCGTTGCGAGCATTCATTCATGAGAAGGCCTATAGTGATACAAGAATCTGACTTACTGCCCTAACTCAAGGACGATTAGGAACAGAAAATAAATGCTTTCCTGTAAAATTCAGGTCCATAAAATAAAAACAAGGGCAAATAAATAAATTGTTAAATAAATAAACAAATAGCCAAATAAATGATAACAATCACCCATCATTAAATGTATACAAGACTAAGTTTGAAGGACTGTTAGAAATTAAGGGACATGGAGATCAGGATAGAGAATGAAAAAAGAGTTCAGCCACGAGTGTCAGAGAGCATTAAAATGAGATATGACCTACTGCTTCTATTCTTTATAGCTTATAAAATGAATAGGCAAGTGAAAGTAAAAGATCATTTTATTCTTTGAACTGGGGAGAGTTGATATTGATACCTGTAGTTTGGCCCTCTGGTTTGCGAGATTTGTGTCAGTGAATTCAAATCTCTGTGAAAAGTTCCAAGATTGTAATTTGCATTGGGATTGCTGCATTAGTTATTTTTTCAGCATTTCCCTAATTTTGGTTATTGCACCTCATCAAATTGAGATTTAATTGTTAGCTATTGGCTAGTTTTAGCCCTCGAATCATCTTTTTTCATAAATCTATTTTCACTATTACTGAGCCTTCAAACTAATGAGCTTTATGCTTATTCCTTGAATCATCAAGATGTAGAGCCAAACAGTATGGAAGCAGGCTCTTTGGCACATTATGAACATGCTGACCATGTACATGTCTATATTAGATCACTGTAACTGCATTTGGTCCACAGACGCTAAGTCTTGGAGACTCATTAAATATGATTAAACATTTTATATGTTTTAATTTAAACTTAAGTTAAGACATACAACATGGTAAAAGACCCTTCTGACCCATGACTTTGTGCGACCCAAATGCACTCAAATGATCTACAACCCTGCTCAGGGTGGGAGGAAACCAGAGCAACCAGAATAAGCCCATGCAGACATGGAGAGAATATACAAACTACTTGCAGACAGCCCTGGATTTGAACCTGGGTTGCTGGCATTCTAATAGCATTGCACTAACTAATTGTGCCACCCTAATATTTTTGGCAAGATGGTGTTTAAATGTTGTGAAAGGCTTTGCCTCCCCCACCTCCTCAGGCAGTGCATTTCACATTACAAACAGCCTCTGTATGAAATAATCCCTCAGATCCCATTTAAACCTTCCCTCTGATCCTCATGCCCTCTTGAGTTAGACATCCCTACTATGGGAAAAATATTTCAACTCTAGACACCTCTATCAGGTCACCAGAGAAAACAAACCCAACCAATTCAGCCAATATATTTGTGAATCTCCTCTACATTATCTTCAGCAGATCCCGACTAGAGGGTTAAAACACAAATGTCTGCATACACTGTGATTGTAGTAAAAGCACAAAAATGCAGGAGGAACTCAGCAAGTCTTACAGAGCACATAGAAGGTAAAGATAGATAGCCCATATTTCAGGCCTGAGCCCATCTTTGTTTTTTTTAAGAAAGTATCAAAGGAGAATTTATTGAGGGCGAGGAGAAGTTCTGCCAGCTGCAGGAGGGTGATGGTGGAGGGGAACTGGTTGAGAAAGAAACAAAGTGCGTTGAGGCCTTCATTAAGGAGGATGGAGGTACATGTATGGTGATTGGATGCCCATGGTAAAGATGAGGCAGTCGAGTTCAGGAAACTGGAAGTCGCTGCAGTGATGGAGGGCACATGAAGTATTGCAGATGTAAGTGGGAAGAATCTGGGCCAAGGGGAACAAAACGGAGTCAAGGTAACCGGATGCCAGTTCAGTGGGACAGGACCACATGGAAACAATGGGTCTGCTGGGATAGAACCGGGCATGTGGGGATGGGAAACAATGAGGTTGGAAGCCATGTGAGGGAAGCCATAAGTGATGTTCAGAGATAATGCATGAGATACTGGTTTGAGAAATTGAGTTGGGTTCTGTTGGAGGGGTAAATAAGAGGAAGTACTGAGACTTGTCATTTGGCTTTGAGCAGATAGAGGTCAGTGCTCCACTCTTGACTGCAGGTTTGATGGTGAGGTTGGGATTAGTGTGGGGAGAGTGGAAGGCAAGAGGTTCCGAGGGCTTGAGATTGGAATGAATCAGGGGAGTGGTGAAGTCAAGACAGTTGATGTCTCCGCGGTATTTGGAAATATAAAGGCCCAGAGCAGGCAGAAAGCCAGAAGGACATGTCCAGGAGAAGGGGGAAGGTTTAAAGTGGGAGAAGGGATCTGCAGTGAGGGGTGGAGAATCCTGATTACAGAAATGGGCAAGGAGACAGAGCTGATGGAAGAAGAATTCAGCATCATGGTGTGTGGGGAACTCGTTGAGGTGCGGAGAAATGGGGACAAAGGTGAGGCCTCTACTGAGGACAGAGCATTTCGACTCTGAGAGGGGAAGTTTGGAGGGGATTGTAAAGACCAGGAAGGGGTTGAAGGTATCCTTGGAAAAGGGCTCGGTCCTGAAATATTGGTTATATATCTTTACCTCCAATATTTCTGTGTTTTTTTTACTCTGATTCTTGCAATTTAGTGGCAAACAAAACTGCACCTGTTTCTCTAATAAATGCTTTATAAAGTTATTACGAGTCTCTGCTCTTACATGTTCATGACTGATGCGGTAAGTATCTCATAGGGTTCTTCCCAAACTACCTAACAGTGTTACCACTTTCCAGGAATGATAGACACGTCCCAAGATATCAACACTCCTAAGACCCTACCACTTACTCGATTTATATGCCCCATATCCAAGCATTCACATGCATCGCTGCATATTTGTCAGAATAAACTCCATCTTTCAATGCTCTGCCGAACCTTGCAGCTGATCAATATCCTGCTGTCACGTTACACAACCCTCCTCGTTATCTACAAGGCTAAAAATGTCAGTGTCCTCTGAAAACCTACCAATTATAACCCTTTGAATTATGGACAAACACACAAAATGCTGGAAGAACTCAACGTGAGTGGAAGGCAAAAGATAGTCGATGTTTCAGGTCAAAATCCTTCGACAGAAATTCCTCATGGATGCTGCTTGACTCATTGAATTCCTCCAGAATTTTGTATGTTTCTCCAGCTTTACAGCGTCTGCAGTTTCTCTTGTTGACATTCTATGGTCATATCTGAGTTGTTAATCTATATCTCAAATGAAAGGTCCAGGTGCCAACCCTTGTGGGGGATCAAATCACAGAATTCCAATCTGAAAAGTCATATCCACCACCAATCTCTGCCTCCTCTTACAATGCCAGCTTTGGATCCAATTTGCCAGCTTGCTTTGGATCTCATCGGTTCTAATTTTCAGACCTGCCAAACATACGGGACCTTGTCAAAGACCTTCCTAAAATGTGCTGCACCTCCTTCATCAATAGACCATTTAAGCTTGTTAATAAAACCAATTCTAATCAAAGAATTTTCCTTTTGTTTAAGTCACTGATGTAAGCAGAGTTTGTTACCGTTTATGAAATAAAATAAAACATAGACATACATGTTTCAATTCGCTGCAATATGTTTCAATGTCAAAATTTGGTGTCTGAATTAGAAGCATATATGAAGCCAACATTTCACATATGAACAGGCTTGAAAAAAATTGACATATATGGAGTTGGATGAAATGAAAGCAGGTCCTTCAGCCTAGCCCTCGCATGGACACCAAGATGTCTGTCCAAACTATTCCTAGTTATCTGTGTTCAGCCCCCTCACTTGAAACTTTCTGATCTATGTCGCTATCCAAAAATATTTTCAATGTTGTCATTTTAGCCACCACTCTCGCTTATGGAGAATATGGAGCACGTGCAGGCAGATGAGATTAGTTAGACTGACATCATACCCAGTACAGACTTGGTGGGCTGATGGGATTGCTCCTTTGAAAAACTGCTGTATATATTTAATTTATTTAATTTGGAGATACAGCACGGCAACAGGCCCTTCCAACCCATGAACCTGTGCTGACCAAAATACAGCCATTAGACCAATTAACCTACTAACAATGTAGATCTTTGAAATGTAGGAGTAAACTGGAGGACCGAGAGGAAACCCTGCAGCGCAGACATGAAGTGAACATACTACCTCTTTACAGACAGCACCAGATTTCAACTCGTGTCGCTGAAGTTGTAATAACGTAGCTATACTCCATCTCTTATAAACAACTGAGTGGAATATACTTCACTCCATGTAACCATATAACCATATAACCACTTACAGCACAGAAGAGGCCAGTTCGGCCCTACTAGTCCATGCCGTAGCAAATTCCCACCCTCCTAGTCCCACTGACCAGCACCCGGTCCATACCCCTCTAGTCCCCTCCTATCCATGTAACGATCCAGTCTTTCCTTAAATGTAACCAATGATCCCACCTCGACCACGTCTGCCAGAAGCTCATTCCACATCCCCACCACCCTCTGCGTAAAGAAATTTCCCCTCATGTTCCCCTTATAATTTTCCCCCTTCAATCTTAAACCATGTCCTCTAGTTTGAATCTCCCCCTTTCTTAATTGAAAAAGCCTATCCACATTTACTCTGTCTGTCCCTTTTAAAATCTTAAACACCTCTATCAAGTCCCCTCTCAATCTTCTATGCTCCAGAGAAAAAAGCCCCAGTCTGCACAACCTTTCCCTGTAACTCAGACCCTGAAATCCTGTCAACATTCTCGTGAACCTTCTCTGCACTCTCTCTATTTTGTTTATATCTTTCCTATAATTTGGTGACCAAAACTGTACACAATTTGGCCTCACCAATGCCTTGTACAATTTCATCATGACCTCCCGACTCTTGAATTCAATACTCCGATTTATGAAGGCCAACATTCCAAATGCCTTCTTCACCACACCATCTACCTGAGTATCAGCCTTGAGGGTACTATTTACCATAACTCCTAAATCCCTTTGTTGCTCTGCACTCCTCAATTGTCTACCATTCAATGTATATTGAAAATTTGCCTTTCCAAAATGTAGCACCTCACATTTATCTGTATTAAATTCCATCAGCCATTTCTCAGCCCACACCTCCAGCCTTCCTAAATCACCTTTTAATCTACGGTAATCTTCCTCACTGTGCACAACACCACCAATCTTTGTGTCATCTGCAAATTTGCTTATCCAATTCTCCACCTCTACATCCAGATCGTTAATATAAATAACAAATAATAATGGACCCAGGACCGAACCCTGAGGAACTCCACTAGTCACTGGCCTCCAATTGGACAAACAATTTTCTACCACTACTCTCTGACACCTCCCATCCAACCACTGCTGAATCCATTTCACTACATCCTTATTTATACATAATGCCTCCACCTTTTTTCCTAACCTCCTGTGGGGAACTTTGTCAAAAGCTTTACTAAAGTCCAAATAGACAACATCCACAGCTTTCCTTTCATCAACCTTTTTTGTAACCCCCTCGAAGAACTCAATCAGGTTTGTCAAGCATGATCTACCCCCGACAAAACCATGCTGATTACTCCCTATCAATCCCTGTACCTCCAAAAATTTGTAACTAGCATCCCTCAGAACACTTTCCATCAACTTGCCCACCACAGACGTCAGACTTACAGGCCTATAATTCCCAGGTTTGCATTTGGACTCTTTCTTAAACAGAGGAACCACATGCGCCACCCTCCAATCCTTTGGCACCACCCCCGTGGCCAGTAATATCCTAAATATCTCTGTTAATGGCCCCACCAACTGTCCACTAGCCTCCCTGAGTGTCCTAGGGAATATTTTGTCCGGTCTGGGAGATTTATCCACCTTTATCTTTTTTAACACAGCCATCACTAACTCCTCGGTTATCCTTATATGCTTCATGGCCTCCCCACTATTTTTCTTTACTTCAACTGGTTCAACATTTTTTTCCATAGTGATAGGCAAAGAAATCATTCAAAATTTCCCCCATTTCCTCTGACTTCTCACTCAGCCTACCCTCGCTATCTACAAGGGGTCCAATTTTATCTCTCACTAATCTTTTACTTTTAATGTACTTAAAGAAACCCTTTGGATTTATTTTTACTCTGTCTGCCAAAGCCTCTTCATGCCTTTTTTGGCCTTTCTAATTTCTTTCTTAAGATTCCTTCTACACTCCTTGTAGTCCTCCTTCAACTTCTCAGCTCCCTGCTCTTTATACCTCTTGTACACCTCCCTTTTTCTCCTAACCAAATTTCCAATATTCCTCGAAAACCAAGCCTCCCTATGACTTCCAGCCTTTCCTTTGATCCACACTGGGACATAACTACTCTGTACCATCAAAATTTCTTTTTAGAATATCCTCCATTTTTCATTAACATCCTGAAAATATCCTGTCCCACTCAATACTCCCCAAATCCCTTCTTATTCCTTCGAAATTTGCTCTTTTCCAAACCAGAACCTCAACTTTAGGCCTCTCCTTGCTCTTCCCTAAAACTACCCTAAAACTAACGGAATTATGATCTCTAGACCCAATTGGTTCTCCAACATTAATGTCCGCTACCTGACCTAGCTCGTTCCCTAACAGGAGATCCAGTATTACACCATCCCGAGTCAGTTCTTCTACTAACTGATTTAGAAAACAATCCTGAACACATTTAACAAACTCCAGCCCATCCAGCCCTCTAACCGTATCCCAATCAATGTGAGGGAAGTTAAAATCTCCCATGATAACTACCTTATGATTTTCACACATATACGTTATCTCCCTACAAATTTGTTCCTCTAATTTTCTTGGCCCATTTGGTGGTCTGTAATACACCCCTATTAGCACCCTCTTGCCTCCTCCACCCCTCAATTCCACCCGAACAGCCTCACTGGTCGATCCCTCCATACCATCCTGCCACCTCACGGCAGTAATGTCCTCCTTAACAATAGACAATAGACAATAGGAGCCGGAGTAGGCCCTTTGGCCCGTCGAGCCAGCACCACCATTTTACAGATCATGGCTGATCACTACTATCAGTACCCCTTTCCAGCCTTATCCCCATAACCCTTAACTCCTTTGCCCACTAGAGTCTTATCTAACTCTCTTTTGAACATAATCAGCGAATCTGCCTCTACCACCCTCTGTGGCAGAGCATTCCACAGATTCACACTTCTCTGGGTAAAAAAATGTTTTCTCATCTCCGTCCTAAAGGGCCTACCCTGTATTCTTAAACTATGCCCTCTAGTCCTCGTCTCCCCCATCATTGGGAACAAGTAATCTGACTTCACCCTGTCTATCCCCCTGATGATTTTGTATACCTCAATCATGTCCCCCCTCATCCTTCTAAACTCCATCGGATACAAGACCAGTTTTTCTAGCCTTGCTGCATATGACAACCCTGCCATCCCTGGAACTAACCTTGTAAATCTGCGCTGCACACCCTCTATAGCTAGTATGTCCTTCCTCAAAATTGGAGACCAAAACTGGACGCAATACTCCAGGTGGGGTCTTACCAGGGCCCTGTACAACTGCAGAAGGGCATCTCTGTTCCTATACTCCAATCCCCTCTTTATGAAAGCCAACATGCTATTAGCCTTCTTCACAGCTTTCTGAACCTGCATGTTAGCCTTCAGTGACCGGTGAACAAGTACACCCAGATCCATTTGCACCTCCCCACTCCCTAGCTTGTCTCCATTTAAATAATACTCAGCTTTCCTATTATTGCCCTATTGTTGCAGAGCAACTCCTCCTATAATTTTTTCCTCAAGTAGTTTGACATTATATAATTTCAGAGGGAAATGAAGAGTACGAGAAAGTCATGAATTGATTAAACATGAGAGGACAGTATTTTTTTTCCTGAGACATTAATAAACCAATTATTTAACATTAATTTCATGCTTGTTTCTTCAAGCTCTTGATTTCAGATTTATTATTTATCTTTTCTTAAACTGAAACAACCTCACAAACTATCCTGACAAGATTTGACCCCTGCTCTGCAGATTATTAGGTCATGCATCTGGATCACTATTCTGGTAAGATCGTCATTACATTAGCACAGCCACAGAAAGTATCCTGTTCAGATGCATCACGGTTTGGTATGGGAACTGCACTGCCTAAGACGGCAAGAAACTGTAGAGACTGGTGGATGGAATTCCAACAATAATGTAATCTTCTCTCCATTGACACTACCTGCACATCCCATTGCCTCAGGAAAGCAGTCAACATGTAAACATATCCAGCCCATCCTGGTATAATCTCTTCTCCTTTCTGTTGAAGCAGAGAATACATGAATCTGAAAACTCACATCACCAGATTCAAGGACAGATCCCACCCCAACCCCTCGCCAGTATCAGACTATTTGACGGATCTTCCATTTATGAATGATATTGCCCCCAAAACTCACCTGTTGACTTCTCATGGTGCATACAATTTTCACATCGTATATTTCCTCCTCCACTCCTCTATCTGCTACACTCTGTTTCCCATCCCCCTGCAAATCTAGTTGAAACCCAGTGGAGCAGCACTAGAAAACCTCCCCCCTCCAGTTCAGATGCAAGCAGTCCCATTGGAACAGGTCCCACCTTCCCTGGAAAATGATCCAGAAACCTGAAGCCCTCCCTCCTACACCACATCTTTAGCCACACATTAAGCCTCATTATCCTCGTATTTCCAACATTACAGCATGTGGCCTGGGTAGCAATCCAAAGATTACAACCCTGGATGTCCTGTCCATCATCCTAGTGCCTAACTCCCTGAACTCTCCTTGCAGGACTTCCTCACCTTTCCTACCCACTTCATTGGTCCCTATATGGTCACCACGTCATCTGGGTGCTCACTTTCCTTCCTGAGAAGGCTGTTGACTCGATCTGAGGTATCTTGAACTCTGGCACCAGATAGGTAACAAACCATCCGGGATACTCAATCTCTTCCACAGAACCTCTTATCTATCCCCTAACTCTGGAATCCCCTGTTACTACAGCTCTCCTCTTCTTCACCCTTTCCCTTCTTAGCCATAGGACCAGACTCCATTCCAGAGATCTAATTTCTGTGGCTTATCCCTAGTAGCTTATTCCACACCCCCCCCCCCCCCCCATTTTTGAGTGTAACTGCCACAGGAGAGCCCTACACTGCATGCCTAAACCCTTTCCCTCTCCTGACTGTCACGGATCTACCTTCCCCCTGCCTCCCAATGTGATAGTATTTCTGTAACTCCAATCCATCACCTCCTCTGTCTCCTAAATGATCGGGGTTCATCCAATTCCAGCTCCAATTCCTTAACTTGGCTTGTCAAAAGCTGGAGCTGGTTGCAGTTCTCGTAGATAAAGTCATCAGGGACACTGCTGGATTCCCTGATGACCCCCATTCTGTAAGACAAGCATTCGCCTGACTTGGCTGACCATGAGCAACTCAATACAATTCAGGACAATAGCCACCGTTGAAT
Source organism: Narcine bancroftii (assembly GCF_036971445.1). NCBI lineage: Eukaryota > Metazoa > Chordata > Chondrichthyes > Torpediniformes > Narcinidae > Narcine > Narcine bancroftii. The sequence continues at coordinate 21,800,264 of NC_091471.1, forward strand.
TGCCTTTTCCAAGTCATAGCAGATAATGGATCGATTATAAATTTCAACACTGAAATTAACAATTTGATTTTGGCACTAAATGTCTCTGCTTGAAGGTAGTTGAGTTTGTAGACCATTCATGACATAATTCTAGGTTGAAACATGTCTAAATATCCTCCCTCTGTACCTACACAAGATAGGGAACTATAATAGAGTACCTGTCAACCCTGGAGATAAAAGAGATTGCAGATGGTGTAATCTGGAGCAAAGAACTTGAACTCAACTCCATCCTCCCAACTAACGATGGTCAGCACACTATAAACCTCTTTAAATGCTTTATCGGTTGCACAGCAACATTAAGGGATCCACGGTTTTGGACCCCACTCCCTCTGTTCCTCCACACTGATAGGAATTCTGACATTAACCTTTACTCCATCTTCTAGATGAACCTTTAAAAATGTATGGGGAGCGGAGGATATGCTGAACTTCTCTTACATTCTCAGAAAATAGAGGGGTTGGAGCGTTTTTATGTTAATCTGCTTGTCCCAGGTCTGGTCACTGGAGATACATATTCTTAGAATTAAAGTTCTCTTAATGCTCAACTTCAATGCCATTAAAATGATGTGACTACCTAAGAAATATATTTCTCTAATGGTATCAAAGGTTAACATTTTACTTATGCAATTCTGAATAATCAGGGCCTTTCTAACTACAGAATGTTATTATCAAAGAATCATTCTTGGTGTGGCCTCCACTGCATCAGTAAGTCCAAACACTAATTGGACGATGGCTTTACCTGAGGGACCAATCAATTGGTAACTGTTTCAATTCTCCTCATCTTTACCATATGGTCCTCAATTTCATCTATTGCCTAGGTGAGACCAAAGGTAAACTTGAGGAATAACACATCATTTTTCCCCTGAAAACCCTTAAACATGAACATTGATTTTTTTTTCTAATTTTCGATAACCTCAACCTCTACCTGGTTCCAAAATTTCCACCACTTCTTTAACTATTCTTGTTCTTACATTTCTCTCTAATTTCCTCCCCTATATGATCTATCACTCTACCACTCTCTCCACCCCTCTTACCTTCTGTCCAACACTCTTTCACAACAGTGCCCCTTCGCAAGAATTTTCCCCCATTATTTTTTTTTCCCTCCACTTGATATGCTTGAGATCACTCCTTCAAAATGTATTCTCGATGAACCGTCTCAACCCAAAACATTCACTGACCATTTCTACCCATTGGAGGTGCCTGACCTGCTGGGTCCTTCCATGTTTGCATCATGTACATTGCTTTTATTGATGTGTCCACTGAAATATGCCCTCTGTCTAAAGAGGCACCACAACCAATAAAATGGAAACATGGCCTTTGTGAGTCTGAATTTTGTGAGGGAAAAAAATCAACATTTTATAATAAGGAATCAGTGAAACCAACTAAACTCTCATTCTTTATCATTGCAAACCAAAAGATTAATCATACTTCAGGGATAATGAGAAATAAAGCATTCATCTTTCAATCGTGTCTTTCCTCCAAAGTTTTTATTACTTTCAATTTTCAGGTTAATCCCAATGGATTAAAATTTACGTGGCAACATGTCAATGCTTGTTGTTGGTGGCTGTGAAGCATATCTCAAAAAGTGAGCAATGTGCACAAAAATCCCCAGTGGAGAAAAATTGTTGATACAGGTGGTTTCAGACATCGTTCAGGGAAGGGACTTAAATTGGATTGAGGGTAGAAATGTGGAAATGTCATGTTGAATTGACGTCATATTCATAAATTATTAAAGGCATATTTTAGAGAAACAATTGCTTCTGTTGTTTATCGACAAATACAATGGGCATCTATGAAAGACCATGTTGTGTCATTTAAAAGGTCCAGCTTTAATGTTTTCTGTAAATTTATCATATAAACAATTTAAGTGAGACTAGTGAGAGTTTAAATTTGTACTCAGAATAACTTGCTAGAATACATTACAAATTCAAAGAAATAAAGAAATGATGTATTTGAAGAACAAATGGCTGTTATTAAATCAGCTAATAAATGAAAATAGAGCAAGGTGTCAGCAGTACCTGATATAAAAACACAAAACTGCTGGAGGAACTCAGCAGGTCACATAGAACCCAGAGGAGGCAAAGATAGATAACCAAAGATAGATCAGGTTTCTGGCCTGATCCCTGCATTGAGGTATGAGAAAGAAGTAGGCAGGCATCTGAATAAAAAGGCTGGGGAGGAGGGAAAAAAGGGCAAGGAAGGAGCACAGGCCAACAGACAAAGGGCCAAACTAGACATGGATAGAACATAGGAGAGGAAAGGTAAGAATTGATCAGGGGAGGAGGGTGGATCTGTGAATGCAGAGTTGGAGGAAGGAGACAGAGGGAAAGGGGGGGGTGAGAGAGAGAGAGAGAGAGAGAGAGAGAGAGAGAGAGAGAGAGAGAGAGAGAGATAGAGAGAAAGGAGACATAGGGATAGGGAAATTATAAAATTTGATAGGTGCTTCTCAATCTTTTTTTTCAATCACATACCAGACATAGTAAGTAATCCCTTACTAACCACAGAACTTTAGTTAATTTTTTTCATTTTTCAAACATTATTTAAATATTTTAAAACTTTTTAAAATATAAAAAAAATATTTCAAATACACTCAGAATACACATGGATGTAAGAAAAATAAAGGGTGTGAGATAGGGAAGGATTGAACTTAGATCTGGAGTAACTCGAATAGATTGGTACAATAATGTGGGCCAAAGAATGCGTTCAATGCTGTAATGTTCTATGGTCTCTGTTTAACTTGCATCTAATCATGCATTGCACAAGATTAGCCACATCTCTACATCAACAGGCATCTCTCTCACCATATCAGAAACATAAATAACCTGGAAGAGATCTTCTGAATCTTATTGATTACACAGGAAACATTGTTTCATAGTCAGATTGGTTTTCCAGTAAACTTGCATTTCAGTTGCTTGATAGAATTTCTACACATGTATGCTCAGGAGTTATTATTTTCTTGACAAAGGTAAAATCTACAGCCACTTGACCATATTAGTTTCCTTAACTTAACATATTATATTCATATATGAAATGTTTCCTGAAAGTAGACTGCTGTTACAGGTTATATTATATATTATATATAAACATGTTTTTAAAAGAGATAGAATGTGGGGAGGGGGGGTTAGTGTAGTTCACTTCACAAACAGATCGTTGCACTTCACATCTCATTTAAAATGCAAGAACTTTGCAGAAGCCACACATTCAGGCACCAGTGGCTTTCCAGAGACGATGGAACTGCTTTGGAAAGAATTTCCAAAGCAGGTGCAAATGGAGAAGTCCAGGTTCAAGTGCTAATAAGATCTTTCAAGGATTGGGTTTGGAGCCTTGGGTGAAGTTGGTTTTTACAAGCAGTGAGAGAGAGGAAAGAAAAAAATAGGATTTATCTTTGAGGGAGAGGGAAGTCTTTGAGGCTTTGAGGCTGTAGCCTTTGATGCTACAACATGACAAGCTGGCTAGCTTGTTGAAAACCCCATTTCGAAGATTGGTTGTGAGTTCTGAGTTCAGCCCTTTTGAAAACCCTTGTAGTCCTTACAAGAGGAAATGGCTGGCTAGAGTATTTCTCCTGAAATAAGGAAAACAGGAGGAACTCTGTGATGACCTGCAAGAAGAGATTATCATTTGGAAAACCCATAATGGGGCAAGATCTTCGGCATGACACTGAGGTGACTGATTGAAGAAAATCAGCTTTTGTGTGTCCAATGAGCAACAAATAGCTCTCTGAAACCAACAAGAACCATCCTGAGTGGTAATCATTTTCCTTTAAGCACAAGAGCCTGGTGAAAATTCATAAATGTTAAATTCTGTGCACAGTATAAGAATTGCACAGTATAAGAACTTGGAGATGTGAGAAGTGAATGATTGGACAGTGAAACAGAAAACTTTCCTGAATATTGCACATTACATACAGTGCACTTAGAATTAGAAGGGGGTTAAGTTAATAGTATTAAGTTAAAAATTGATCCTGCTTTTTATGTTTGAAAAAAAATTAAAAACAACTTTTGTTTAATTAACCATTTGTCTTGGTGAATTTCTATTGCTCCTGGGTTTTGGGGTTCTCTGGGCTTGTAACACTGTAATATAACAGGAGGAAGTTCTTTAATCTACCAATGGAGAGATGAGCCTCCCTGCTTCACGTTGCCTCCTGGAACATTTTGCCTTAATCTAATGAATAGTCTCTGTTGAATAGGCTGGATTTCTGCCATGCACAAAAGTGCTAGAAAAACTCAGGAGGTCAAGCAGAATCCATGGGATGTTAAAGGTAACCAGCATTTCGGGCCTGAGCTCTTCATCAGGAATGCTGGTTTTCTGCCTCTTTAAGTCGATGTCTCTTTCTTCTAGTATGGCAGTAGTGTAAGGAACATAATAAAAAAGAGCTGGAGTATGCCATGTAACTTATTAAGTCTTATTGCTTAAGATTAAGAATGATATTTTTTTCAACATTTTTTAAAGCACTTTGCCTTATCCCTTAATTTTCTTAATATCCAAAAATCTATCCATTTTTGTTTTGAATTAACTCAATGTCTTCACAGTCCTCTGGGGTAGAGAATTCCAAAGAATCCCCATCCTCCGAGTGAAGAGCTCTCTCCTCATCTCAGCCCTAAATCTCTGAACCTTTATTCTGAGATAGAAAATGATTCTAGACCTCTTGCGACTTGAAACAAACTCTCTGCATCCAGCCTTCTGAGCCCTGAAAATATGTGTTTCAGTGAAATCTCTTCATTCTTCTTATCACTAGAAGGTAGAGATCCAGTCCATTTAATTTCTCCTCATATTACAAATCTCCATTGTTGGATCCGATACAGTAAATTTAGTTTATGTTGCAATATAGCAAGCATATCTTTTTTCTAGTCCAGTTGACTATTACATGGATACTACTGAGGGGCTGAAATTCACACTAGAATCCAAAATACCATGTCAGTATGAGAAGTCCAAATGATCTCTAAACAAATAAAAAACAAAAATACAATGATTTAAAATAATTATAGTGTCTGCACATCAAAACACACATCCTATCATGAGGAAGGTTGGTACCATGATAAGTATCTGTGTCATCGGAGGCGTCAGGAGTTTTGATGGGTAAGTGGCCGGGGCCATGGAGTTCACAGCTGAGTCATTGGGAGGTCTAGCCTGCTGGCGGTCGGGGTCAAGATGAGAGACTAGAGATGACTTTTACATGAAAAATATGTAAAATTCTAGATCTTTTGGCTAAAAATAGGGGATCGACCTTTACATGAGTATATATGGTATTTGTCACAAAATGCCCAATTCAATGAGACAGATTCTTCTGCAAACAAACCAACTGGTTATCTCTAACATTTCATACTACCATGTCAAATAAAGTTAAGTTTATTGTCATCTGATTGTACAAAGACAACCTGTCGAAACAGCGATCTCCAGTCTGGAAAACATGCAGACACACCACGAGACATAACATACATACAGACAAGCAAATCATATGTAGGAAAAGTATTTTATCTCTACATATAAATAAATAAATAGATAGAATTTTGTGCAAATAAGACTCTCGATGGTTAGTGTGAGCAGTTCCTTTGGTCGTTCAGCGTTCTCACTCCAGTGAGAAGAAGCTGTTCCTCAGCCTGGTGGTGCTGGCTCTGGTACTCCTGTATCATCCTCACCCCCCCCCCCACTACTGACGGGTGCAGCTGAAAGATGCCGTGTGCAGGGTGGGGGAAGGTGTCCTCGATGATTTTGCATGAGTAAAGGATCACAATGAAAAGGAAGTTCAATTGGCATCCAGCAAAGGGAAGAAACTGTTTTCACACTTTTAATCATTTTCCTTTATGGGAGAAGGGAGGAGAGAGTGTATCTGGAGTGAGTTAGGTCTTTCAGTATGTTGGTTGATTTTATAAGGCATCAGGAGATGTGGATGGAGCCCACAGAGAGGAGGGAAGAATGCATTATGCGTTAGCTGTGTTCTCTACTTTCTATACCTCTTCTAATCTGGAGTTGAGCAGCATGCATAAACTGTGATGCATCTAGTATGTGTGCTTTCAATGGAGCATTTGTAGAAGTTGTTGAGATATGGAGGGATATGGCAAACTTCATTACTTCTCTGAGAAAGTGAAGGCATTGATGCACTTTCTTGATTGCTGTGTCAATGTGTTTGTCCAAAGTCAAGTTATTGGAGATATTTATTCTTCAGAACTTGAAACAATATACTTTTTCGACCTGCCCCATTAACATGGACGGGGGTGTGGATTCTGCCCCTCTCCTGAAGTTAACGATAACTTCCTTCATCTTTATGACATTGAGAGAGGTTGTTATCTTGGCAGCATGCCTCTAGACTTTCAATCTCAATTCTTATTTCAACTCATCATTATTTGATACTGATCCACTACTGTAGCGCCATCAGCAAATATGATCAAGTTGAAGTGGTATTTAGCTATACAATCATGTATGTCGAATGAGTGCAGGAGAGGATTAATTATAAATCCTTAAAGATATCAAACTATTCACATTTTTCCAGATGCAATTCTAGATTCAGCAATATAGAATTGCTGTAACAATTTTTTATTGGATAACTTCATATTTTTCTACATTATATTCCATTCCTTCTCACTCAATTAATTTTCCCATACCCTACAGAAGCCTCTTTACATTCTCCTCACCACACACAATTCTACCTTGTTTTGTATCACCATAAAAAATTGGAAATGTGACATTTCCAACCAAATCATTGAGCAGCTGTGGCTGGAACAATGATCTCTGTGGTACTTCTATTATCAAAGACTGTCAACCAGAGAGATTTTCTGTCTATGTCACTATACGTGCCCTCACCTTGTTAACCAATCTCCTTTGTGGGACTTTATTGAAAAATGTCTGAAAATCCAAATGAGAGAACCTTATTGGATCTCCCTTATAAGTCCTATCCTTTAAGAACGACAGAAGACCACTCAAACGTAACTTCATTTTCATGAATGAATGCCAACTCTGTTCACTCTCTGTAATCTTTAAGGAGTTCTGTTATTTTCTCTTTCATTATAAATTCCAGTGTTTCTGGTCATGTTTGATTGGCTGAAGGATTCTTTTTTTTTATTATCTCCTTTCTTAAATAGTGGGGTCATATTTGTAGCCCCCCAATTCCAGAGTCTATTGAACCTTTGAAAACTAGAGGGTTCTATATTTCTGTAAAAGCATTTTCCAAAAATCTGGGGTGCACATCATTGGTTCCTCAGGATTAATTGACTTTTAACGACACTAATTGTTATTTCAATCAGTCCTTTTTTTAATTACACTCATAGTTTTCTGGTATTTCTGGCAAGATTTTGGTGCTTTCGTCCCCAAAGGAAGACACAAAATTGCTGATTATTTAATCTGCCATTCTCTTATTTCCTTTCAAAATGTCTCCAATCTTTTCTGTAAGGAACCCACTGCAAATTTGTATGAAGAAGGTAGAAAACTGTGCAACATTTGACAGCCTAAAGCTAAGAAGAATTCACAAGGACGTAAGAAATAGGAGCAGGAGTAGGCCATCTGGCCCGTCGAGACTGTTCTGCCTTTCAATGTGATCATGGCTCATCTGATGATCGTCTCCATGTACCTGCCTTTTCCCCATATCCCTTTATTTCCCCAACATAAATGAAGTATAATAATAAATAATTTGGAGTGAGAATATTTACTTCCTGATGCATGAACAAAGAACCATAATGACTTTTCAAGAAGTAGATTTCAAATCATCTAAGTATGAGCTTCCTGTAGCCAACCATTTCATTCCTCACAGCATTCCCACACTGTTCACTTCCTTCCCCCATTATCAGAATCAGACCAAATGACACGTCATATTTGTTTTGCACAGCCTTAAACATAACATAAATAAATAATGAAGGTTCCATTATTGTCATGTCGAATGTGATGTTTGTGAAATTCTTTAATTCTGTCTACCATAAGAAAGACAAAGGGTCAGCACTTTGTCCAGTGCCCGTAACAGAAATGAGGCCCCAGTGAGGAACAAACTAGCGACTCCTGGTTTACAAGAGCCTAACATGAACATTGGTTTTCTGAATTTCAGGTAACTCCAAATTTTATCTGATTCCATTATTTCTATCTCTACTGCTGTTCTTACTTTCCTCTCTCACCCTCCCTCACTCAATTACCTCTCTCTTTTCCTGTAGCTCCAGTCTTTAGTCCAACATCATATCCCCTATTGATTCCTTTGACCTTTCATAAATGTACTATCACCCTCTTTCTAATGTAGTCTCAATAAAGTGTCCTGACCTGAAACACTGACTGCCCATAGCTACTGCGTGACCCATTGAGTTCACATCGCAGCTTATTGATTGCTCCAGTTTGCAGCGTCTGTCCTTTTTGTGTTTGTCTATTGCATTAAAGGTTACAGAGAGAAGGCGGGGACAGGGTACTGAACTTTAAGATCAGCCATGATCTCGTTGAATGGCGGAGCAGGCTCGAAGGGTCGAATGACCTACTCCTGCTCCTATCTTCTATGTTTCTATGTTTCTGCTATACTCACTAATGGTTAGTTTACCAGCATGTTTACTTGATGAGCAAAAGTTCTCCTCCATTTTGATTCAACCCCAATGCAAAAGTGACGAATGAAAATCCAGTGACACAAACGACAGAAGTAGTTGATGCCCAGCTTTGACCAGAAACATTAACTATCATAGAGATTCGAACATGAGGAAAGATTCAAGAATTCAAACAAATGTTCACAAACTGAAATATTCAACAAAATATTAGAAAGTGCAAGTAAACTACAGGAAGTACATTATCTGTCAGAAAGAAAAGTAGAACCTCCGTAATTTCGGTATGTTGAAAGAATGACCACTAAGAAGCTTGGTCAAAAACAATTCAATGGCAATGCATAGAAAGTAGGTATTACAGATCCTTTCGCAAACAGTTAAAATCATTTGCTTTTCATCCACTCATCCCCAGAAATGAGAGAATTGCTCTGGTATGATACACAGAGAGCTTTTAATCTTTGCCATCCAACCCTTCTCTATTTTTTTTTGTCATAGCACTTAACCCTTCGAAATAAGGTTTCCCTGCAATGTGCTGTACTATAGATGATATGATCCGGCAACAAAGCATGGTCAGAGGGCAGAGCACAATGCATCAACCCCTACCCTGGACATGATGGCACAGTTGACAATTAGACCTGAGTCCTTCAAGTCTCTGTGGCTATTTGCAACTTACATTACATTCTCTGCTGAGAAAACTCACAGAATGAAAGCTCGACATTTCTAATGTGGCAAAAACTCACCTCTACCAGCTTGTTAGCATGTTCACGAAAGACCTGTGCATATTCCTTCACTTCCTTCTCATTGCCACTCTTAGCCGCTTCAATAAGAACCAAGAGAGGGACATTGGTCTCCAGGAATGAGTCAGAGATGTGATCCATTACAGCCTTGCGAAGCTTTTGAGAAAAAGACAGAAAAATAACATTAGCAATATTGCTAAGATTAGATAAAAGAACTTTGATTATAACAGCCTTTACCTACTTAATGAACATACTGTAACTTGCTCTCAATGATATGTAAACCATAGTTAATGGCTAGCACAATATTGATCACAATATCAAGATTTTTTTCATTGTCATGTACATAAATACACAAAATTTGTGTATTTATGTTTGCCTGCAAAGACACAAAAGGAGACACCACTAATCGAAAGCCACTACCAAGAAGAGAAAGCGAAGCCAAACAGGGTCCCTTCAAAGATCCTTGAATCCTGCATCTCCTCTAATGCCACTGCCTCCTGCTTTCCCACAACCTTCATAGCCACAAGACCTCCTGTCTATTCCAGAGGTGAACACGGGGCATCCAAGTCATGTTCCTCAGCGCCTAGTTCTGAGCTGACTGTCAGCGCTGAGACCCTTCGGAAGCCCTGCTTGCCAACAGCACCCTCATGAATCCCACAAAGCACTTTCTTGAAGTCAACCGGCAGCCTGGTGTGAGTCCTTTAGCCACTGACCCCAAAGTGAATATTGTACCTGATTGCAGTCTGCAGTGGGTCACTACAAATATTAAAAACACTTGCTCCTAGGTTAAAGTCTGGTGTTGACATCCAAAACAAATTAATTAGTTTCAGTGCAAAACAACATAGATTAACACTGAATCTCAGCAGGGCTCCATGTATTTTATCGTTTTCAATCCACTTAGTTGCATCAAGATTTAACAATCTTAATCGAAATGGTGTTAAAACTGCAGGCTTTGGAAATAAATCTCTTGGTCACTGAAGAACAGAGGATGAGTGTTGAAGGGAAAACATGGAGAGCCACACGTTGTGAATTATATCCACAGTCCTTATCAGTTTCAGCCAAAGTGAATCAAGTCACTCTATTGACATACCAATGACACCCAATGTATCCTTCCCTCGTGAACATTTATGGTGCTTTTTTCTTTAGATTTAGCTATTTAGTACTTTTTTAAAAAATTTTGCCACGTAAGGGAAATTTTTGATTCACTGGCCAAAGTATCTGGTCAGCAAGGAGCATGCTTTGGAAAATTGTGAGCATTGGATCTGCTCATTCCCCTGCATCTCAGTTGCATTCAATCTCAACAGAAAGTGCCCTATCTTGCCAATCTCAACCAATCTCAGATCAGCAATATCAGTTGAAAAGATTATAATATAAATTCACCTCCTGTGCACCATCAACAGAAAAAGTATTAGGAAGAGCACGACCTCCTGAACATAGGATAAAAGAACTGAGACAACTCATGTCCAAATGAGTGAGCTTGCAATTTCAGTGAAACCTGTGTGCCTCAGGAACTGGGCTGTGACAACATAAATACATTTCACAAACATTTATGCAATTGGCGTAGAGCAGAAGTTTGTTCCATGTGCAAAAAATAAGAGGGCTGCGTGCAATCTTCTGGGAAACAATATGTTCAGTGGTGGAGGAGAAAACATTCTTCATTCTTGGGACATGTTCAAAAAGTGCAAACATTGGCTGTGCTGTTCAGTGAATGAATTAACACTAGTCAATGATCTCAAAAGAAAAAAATAATACTTGCACAGTATTGCTTTACTTTCACTTAAAGAAGCCCAAAGGCCCAAGTACAATATTCATAACGTCTTCCAGAAACACTACCATATCGTATCTTTCTTTCTTTTTCAATCTTTTTATTCAGATTAATGAACATAAGAATGAGACCAAGAAATCGGAATTGCACTAATGGTTAACATGTACAAACACAGACATTGAGCAACAGATGTAAACTGAACATCCCAATCTCTTAAAGGCCAAACAAGAAAAGGAATCAAATTTTATTATAAAAATATCCCTCTAAGAAACAACACAAAAGAAAAAACAAAAGCTGGGTTACGATTTTTCAATGGTTAAACAATTATTTTGTGGTTAATTCTGCTCCTCTTCACTCACACAAAAAAGTTGAAAAAGATTCGAAAAGGATCAACTTACATCATAACCATACAGTATCATGAAGACATCAAACATCACTTACTTCTGAAGCAATTTTTCAAAATTAATGAAGAGGGAAAGGAATCTATTGGCCATTATATCTATTGGCCTTAATATCTTCTGAATGGGTTATGCCATCCACATTTTCTTGTAAATCTCACAGAAATATAGAAACAACGAATTTAATTCCTGAACCCTATACTATATGTTGGTGGACCTTAACTTAATTGACCTTTGACTTCATTGACCCAGCTTAATCCATACCTCCTGATATGTATTAATACAGCGATCCAATTATTGAAATTACAAATGATGCAGCAATCAAAGCTGACTTGAGGGAGTGTTCTAAATTGCCGCAAACCTTTCTGCAGAATGATTGAGCCTATTTGTTTAATCAATAAAACATTGATTCGTCTATGATATGTATCCTTTCAACACAACTGACATTTGGCATTTATCTTTTGAGTATATTGGAGAAGATTCTTAATTTTATAAATAATGCCATTATCTTGCAATTTCCTGGGCAATGCAAGACAGGTATGTCCAACTTGTGTCCGCATCTGGAACAACCTTCTCTCCTACCACCACAATGATCTTACTGTAAACTTTGTGGGAGTAAATCAATCCAATAGCTTTTTGACACAATTGATTAATTTTTGCAATCTAAATAATGGAAAAGTGGAGAACTGTTTATCCTCAGCAGGAACACGGTTGAGAAAAATAAGGGCATTTTCTGTTTTACAACATTCTGAAAAAGCTTTGCAGCTAGTTACTAACCAAACATTCTTCCTGCCTGACATTTGCTGACTCATCATGTGTGATAAGACCCATCAACTCTCAATCATTCAGAGCGAGGTTTATTCTTTTAAAAGACATCACCTGCTTCCATGTGTCTCACTCTTAAAAATAAACACAGCTCCATATGTTTAAATGGGTTTGCAATCTGTCTCACTCTTCTTCATCCCAAATTGTACGAACATTTCCCCATGTTGGCAGGTCTACGTGTGGTCGATTTTTTTGTTCAGAATTTGCTGGCACATACTCTTTCCATGCAAATGAGTTAATTTTGCCAAATTCTATGACAAATTCAAAATTTCAACAAAGAATGTGAGTCAATCTGATAAAAATAGTTTTCCAGAGATTCATTCCTTCACCACCATTTCACTGCTATAAAATATATTCAAGTTCGGTCCATTCTTAAACCATTTGACCTCACCACCTCAAGAAATACATGGGAATGCCAACCCCCTTTAAACTTAACCCCTACCTCCCCCCCACCCCCAACCAACTTATTCTGACTGTCTACCCTATCAATGGCTCTCATAATTTTATAAACATGTCTCGGATTTTCCCTAAGCCTCCAATGCTCCAGAGAAAACAACTAAGTTTGTCCAACCACTCCTATAGGTCAGACTCTCTGACCCAGACAACACCCTGGTTGAAGTAAAAACACAGTGCGAAAGAAACTCAGCTAATCAAACAGTGTACTTTATGTAGCATACCTTGATGAAGGGTTCAAGTCCAAAATCTTGGCTCTGTATCTTTATCTTTGCTACATAAAGTACACTGTTTGACCACCTGAGATCCTCCAGCATTGTATTTTTACTTCAACCACGGTGTCTGCAGACTTTTGAGTTTTACTAACATGCTGATGAATTTCTACTGTACCCTTTCCAAATCCTCCACATCATTTATGTAATGGCGTGACTAGAATTACACATAATACTCCAAGTGTGACCTCATCAAAGTTCTGTATAGCCACAACATGATTTCCTTACCCTTATGTATAATGCCCTGCCCAATGGAGACAAGCATATCACACACCATTTTACCACCCTAACCACATGCACAGACACTTTCAAGGAGCTTTGGATCTGAACTCTCAAATCATTGTGTGTCAATGCTTGCAAGAGTCCTGCCATTAAATGTATACTTTACTCTTGTATTTGACGTCCCAAAGTTCAAAACCTCATACTTGTCAAAATTAAATTCCATCTGCCATTCCTATGTCCATATCTAAAATTGATTAGCTGATCAATTGCATTCCTTAATAGGCTTATACTGTCCACAATTCCACCAACCTTTGGGTCATCTGCACACTTACTAACCCATCCACCTATTTTTTTCATCCATCATTTATAAATATATCAGAAACAAAAAGGTCTCAACACCAATTCCTTTGGATCTTCAACCAGAATAATATCCTTTCACCACTATCCTCTATCCTATCGGTCAGAAGTTCTGAATCTAAGCTATTACTTTACTATGGATCCCATGCATCTGAACCTTCTGCATCAGCAAGCCATGATGGACCTTGTTAAATGCATTACTAAAGTCCCAATAGGCAACATCCACAACCCTACTCTTATTTGTCGCCCCCTTTAAAAAACTCAGTCAAATTGTAAAAAAAGACATGCCTCATTGAAAGCCATACTGACCATCTGCAACCTGCCCATGCCTTTCCCAATGTTCATTAATGGGTCTGTTCCTATGTTTTGAAATGCCAAAATGATTAATTATAACTGGGGCAAAAAGAGACTGACCACACAAATGTAAGAGTTCAACTACAGATCAGTATGTGTGGGAGAAAAAAATACAAAAAAAAAGTTAAATACACTTTATCTAACGTAGAGAGTTTTTATAATAAAATAGACGGAACAAATAAAATAAATGGATGTCATCTGATAGCCATTACACCGATGTGTTTATAAGGTAACTTGGGATAAAAATCGAATAATTCAGTAGATTTGATATTTGAGTTTGTGAAAAAAAGAAAAATAACCTATATAGCTGTATTACTATAAGATAAGCTTAGTGCTTTTGAAAAAAATAATTATTGTGGCTAAGAATTATTTTTATTTCAATTTTTTTAATTTATATGCCAAACAGAAAAAAATAAATAAAGAGTAAAATAACAATCTTTGATATATAATAGCTATAATCCCCATCTCTCCCACCATCAGATGAAAATTAATAAAGTAAAAAAAAGAGATAAGCACCAAAGAAAGAAATGAAAAGATAAAACAAAAAAGAAAGAAAGATTTAATTGTCGGAAGTCCATCGTCTACACCACAATTTCACATTCTCAAAATTTACTTAGATCTCAAGGCGGCATTAGCTTGGGTGTCGTGGATGAGATGGGATGCAACTAAAGAGTTGGACCTCCATTTTGTAAATGTGGTGGCCATATTTGTAAGAACATTTCATTCTTATTTCTTAGGTTATACTTAATCTTCTCAAGGGGAATACAACAATGCATTTCTGCTTTCCAACGGGCTATACCTAAGTGTGAATCAGACTTCCAAGCAATCACTATACATTTCCTGGCTACTGCTAATGGAATCTTAACAAAAATTATTTGATGTTGGGACAATCTCATTTTAGGTCTTATGACAGCAATATTCCCCAATAAGAATTATTCTTGGTGCTGTTGAAATTGGATTCTTGTAATTTCCTCTAAAAATTTCTTCAGAAAGAATAAGCATAACAAAATGAAATTTGCCATCAGTTTGAGAGTGAAAAACTTTGGTCTGCAACTAATGTCCTTAATTTAAATAAGGCAATTGGAAAGCAAAATTGACTGAAGAAAATTGAAAATAGATGAAAACTTGAAATTAGGTTGTGATGAAGGGGTTTTCATGAGAAAGGTTGAGAATATAGATGTTATTGAAACATATAAGGTATCTGCGTAGTCTAGCTCAAATGCGTGACCACTTTAGATGGAAGTAAGGAAGAATTTCTTCTCAGTGAATCTTTGACATTCTCCTGCATAGACAGTTGTGGAAGCACTGATAATGAATATTCTTGAGACTGAGATGGCAGGATTTTATTGGATTGGAGAGGAGGCACCCATGATGAGGAACAGATAGCAAAGTGGAGTTGATAACAAGACCACAAAAACATAATAAATATAGATGGCCATTCAAAACCACATGCCTGCTCCACCATCCACTAATAATTTTCCCTTGAAATGCCACTTTCTTGAGCTCTCCTTCTACCATTTAATTGCCTTTATTATCAGAAAATCCAGCAATCTCTTGGTCTGAATACTTTTAGCAATTGAGCCTCCACAATTTTTGGGTAGTAAATTCTAAATATTTGCTGGGTGAAGAAAACTCAGTCTGGAATTATACATTCAGTTACTGGCACTTAAGCCAGGAGAAACATTAACCTCAGAAACACTGCCAATTCCTTCTGGAATTTGTTACGTTTCTTCTCAACTCAAAAGGTCAACTCAGTCTAATTGCTTTCTCCTCTTTAAATAAACCCAACCCCTCCCCTTCCTTTCCCCATATTCAGTCCAGTGAAACTTTCCTGAACTCTCTTGATTACATGAATTGTTCTTTTCGTGAAGTGGCCCAAATTGTACACAACATTTCAGGTGCAGTCTCGATGGGGCATTGTGGAATCCCAGCAAGGTTTCTATACTCCTGCACAGAAATTATCCCACAGTAAAGGTGAATAATGTGTTTGTCTTCCACATATTAACTTTCAGACTTCTGCTTGCAACATTCAGATATCAAGATATTTCAATCTTTCCATTATGACATCAGGATACCAAGATATTTAAAACTTTCTCGATTAATCTTTGATTTATATTCTGTCCAATCTTCCGATTTGTTAACATGACAACCCCTTCGTTTCTCAAAATATGCCACTTTTTAATTATTTTTATACCAAATTGGATGACCTTACAATTGTCCACATTATATTCCATCTGTTTAGCTTCACCCAGTCAGTTAACCCAATTATAACCCCCTCATGTCTCCCTATACCGTAGGATGGTGCTGCTGGACAACATATGGGATGATAGGGAAAAAAATACTAGTCACTACGTCGGCAGCCAATGGTTGACTCTGAAGCGACTTTCTTTCTATTTTCTCTTTTTTATTGCAAGATGGTGCTGGAGGGTGGTGACTTTCTGCTAGCCTTTCAATGGCAGAAAGTGAATGTTCATAGTGTGGATAAGCCGGACCATATGGATTCTGAAAGAAGTTACAGTAAAGATTGTGGAGGAAATGATCTGTCAGGAATCAATAGATTCTGGTATGGTCCCAGAGGATTAGAAAATTGTAATAGTCACCCCACTATCAAGAAGGAAAGGAGAAAGAAAATAAACCAGTTAGCCTGAGGTGAGTGGTTGCGAAGATGTTGGATTCGATTATCAAAGATGAGATTACAGAGGCAAATGAAAAGATAGGCCAGACCACCATGGTCTCCTCAAGGGAAAATCTTGCTTGACAAACCTATTGGATTTTTTGAAGAAGTGACAAGTAGACTGGACAGGGAGACGCAGTGGATGTTAGGTGTTAGAATTTTCAGAAGGCCTTTAACAAGGTACTGCACGTGAGCCTACTTAACAAGAGCCCATGGTATAAAGGAAATATACCAGTGAGGGTAAAGCATTGCTGAAGGGCAGGAAGCAGAGAAATGGGATACAGGAATTACAAATGATTGGCTAGCAGTTACTAGTGGTTACAAATGATTGGCTAACCGTTGCTAGTGGTGTTCCACAGGCATCAGTGTTGGTGTTGCTTCTTTTTATGTTGTATATTAATGATTTGGATGAATCTCTGTGGCCAAGTTTGCAGGTGATAGTAAGGAAAGTAGAGGAGCAGGTAGAGTTGAAGAAACAGGGAAGCTGCAGAAAGACTTAGATGGATTAGGAGAAATGGGCAGAGAAGCGCAAAATGAAATAGAATATCAGAAATCACATGATTATGCACTTTGGTTAAAAAAAATGGGTAGAAAATTGAAAATACACAAATGCAAAGGGACCTGGGAGTCCTCGTGCAGTCTGAAGGTAAACTTGCACGTTGAGTCGGTGCTAAAGAAGGCAAATGCAATACTAGCTTTTATATCACGAGGAATCGAATATAAGAGCAGGGATGTGATGTTCAGGCTTTGTAAGGCACTGGTAAGACCTCACTTTGAATATTGTGAGGAGTTTTGGGCACCTCATTTAAGAAAGAATGTGCTGGCACTGGAGAGGGTTCAGAGGAGGTTCATAAGAATGATACCAGCAATGAAATAGTTCCATATGAAGAGTGTTTGAAAGCTCTTGGCCTGTACTTGTTGGAATTTAGGAGAATGAGGGGGTTCTCCTTGAAATGTTTTGAATGTCAAAAGGCGTGGACAGAGTAGATGTAGCCAGGTTGGTTCCCATAGTGGGAGAGTCTAAGGCAAGAGGTGTCTGCTTAGAATAGAGATGCAGAGGAATTTATTTAGCCAGAGGGCGGTCTATCTATGGAATTTGTTACCACAGGCCATTGGGTGTATTTAAGACAGAGGTTGATGGTTCTTGATTAGCCAGGGCATTAAAAGCAAATGGCTGAGTGGGAAAATGAATCAGATCATAATTAAATGGTGGACAGAATCAATGTGCTGAATAGTCTATTTCTGCTCCTATGTCTTTTGGTTTTATGGGCTAGTGGCATGTAAAATCCAGCTATCCACTGAATCTTGGAACACAAATTCAATCACAAATAAATCTTATAAATCCTCACATTCACACATACATCACCTTTGTACCATCAGCAAATTGGAGATTCTTTTGTCCAAATTATTGATATAAATGAGATCAGCTAGAGACCCAGTGCTAATCCCTGTGACATTCCATTTGTCACCACCTTCTGACACAAGATATTTATTTTATTTTTCATCCAATAACCAATCCAATCTTCTGAAATGCAGCTCCACTGGATCCCTCAGCTAGTCATAATCTTAAATGCCTTTTTGTCAAATAGATTATGTCTTCATAAATCCCATATTGGCTGTGTCTTTCTTTGTGTCCATTTACCACTTCCCTCATAAAACATTGTGGCATTTTCCCAGTATTGACTGATTGCAAACGAATTGATCTGCTGTGCCCCATTTTCTCTTGCCCTCTCTTTTAAATGGTGGATGATATCTGCTCCCTTCTGATTAGTGAGAGCTGTTGTAGACAATATCAAATTTTGGAAGGTGGCAACCACTGTTTCCATAGCTACCTCCACAACCACTTTGGGATGCAGGTCAACATTTCTTTGTGGTTTTCTTTCATTTCAATCACATTAAGTTCTTACTTTTAACAAATTCTCATTTCTTTCAAATTCTCATTCACTATTGTTCTCAAGTATTTTGGAAGATTTTTTTTGCATGATATGCAATATTTGTATTTCTTCACCATTCCCCAATATAATTGGCCTCGTGCTCAGTCTGTGAGCAAGCCACATCAATTTTCTTCTGAACTTTCCTCTTCTACATATCTCTAGGTATTTTCACATTCTGTTTACATGTTCCAAACTAGATTATTCTCATTTTCTATTTACCTTTCCTTTACAATTTCTTGGTCCTCCTTTGGTGAATTCTGAAATGCTCTTGATCCTCAGGCTTTTTGCTATTTTTGACAACATTATATTTAAAAAATCCTTTCATCTCATGTGATCTTTAACTTCCTTTATTAACCATGGCTTAGAACATTGGGTTCTTTTGCCTTAAAGGTATATACATTTGTTGTAAATTATGTATTAGTTCTTTTAATGATACCCTTGCTCCTTTATTCTCATACATGTTAATGTTGTTTCCCATTAATCATAGAAAATTCACACCTTATTCCATCAGAGTTTATTAAATTTACAATTGCATTTTTCCTGATGTTTTTCTCAATCAGTATTTTGAAAAAAACAGTCTCAATGGACACTCCATAAATGTGGTCCCCATATTATAATTATTATTCACTTGCTTTGACTAATTATATGTAGTTTAAAGTATGCTATACCTCTTCTGTTACTGTTGCCACGTGTATCCCAAATTTTCTGATTTATAAAACGTCGAGATCACGACTGATAATGGAGGCATCAGACAACTTCCATCAATATTTTCTGGCCATGATTTTTTTTTCAGTTCCATACAACAGATTCTTCTGCTTGATTGTCTGCGATATTACTTTTTTCCCTCAAAAGCCTTTATCTTGCCCTCTATTCTGAGAGCTATTCCTGACTCATTTTCTTTCTCGAAATCTCAACAAAAAGCTAAGCATCCTAGAATATTTAACTTTCAGCTTTAGTCACACTGCTATTTATATTTGTTATTGAATCATCTAACTCCTGCAAATATTACATGCCTTCAAGTTTGTCCTTTTACCATTTCTCTATGTGCTGATTCACATTTGTATCATTTTATTGTTACCCACTTTACTACCTTGCATTGTCACCTTTCCTTTCTCTTGTTTTGCTCTCCACAACCTTGCCCATAACTATTTCGGCCAAGATCATGATGAATGGCAGGTTAGATTGTGCTATTAATAGGCTATATGGCCTATTTCTGCTCTTATCCCTCATGTACTTATCTTCACAAATTATGCAAAAGATTAAGAACAGGTTCCCTGTATCCCTTAATAAACTTAATTTCCAGAAATCTATTGGTCTCTAGCTCATCTTCCACATCCCTCAGGGAGGAGTATTCCAAAGATTCCAGAGTTTCCTTATTCCAAGACAGTGGCCTTTGGTTCTAGATAACAATGAGAAGAAACATTTTCCTTGTATCCTGCCTGTTAAGTCTTTCAAGGATTTTGTAAGGTTTAAAGAGTTTTCTTCTCAGTCATTTTCTTTCCCTTTCTACTGCCCAATTAAACTCCTTCCACCTAGACTTTTCAGGTGATTAACATGTGTTACAGGATATGTTAGAATAGTTATGGGTAAAATATGTCTTTAAAAGAGGTAGATTGTGGGGGCTTAGTTTAGGTTACACTTCACAAAAGTCAACTCATTTAAAATGCAAGAGCTTTACTGAAGCTAGACATTGAGGCTGTTAAGATCTTTCAAAGACTAGGTTGGAAGTCCTGTAAGAAGTCACATGGTTTTTATAAGTAGAGAGGAAAAAAAGAAACAGGTGATTTCTCTTTTAGAGAGAAAGATAGGGAGTGAGTGAGAGAGAGAGAGAGAGAGAGAGAGAGTGAGAGAGAGAGAGAGAGAGAGAGAGAGAAAGAGAGAGAGAGAGAGAGAGAGAGAGAGAGAGAGAAGTCAGTTCTATAGTACCAGTTGAAGCTACAAAATGGTAAGCTGGCAGGCTTGATAAAAACCCCATTGTTAGACGGGTTGTAAGTTCTGAGTTCAGCCTGTTCAAAATCCTTGTAGTCCTTACAAGAGGAAATGGCTGGTTAGAGTGTTTCTCCTGAAATAAGGGAAACAAGAAGAATTCTGTGATGATATGGAAAAAGAGGTTATCATTTGGAAAACCCATGATAGGGCAAGTTTCTTTGGCAAGACAATATCTGATTGGAGGAAATCAGGTTGTGTGTGTCCAATGAGCAAATTGATAACAAATTTATCTCTGAAACTAACAAGAACCTTCCTGACAGTAACTATTTAACGATAAGCACCAGAGCCTGGTGAAGATACACAAATGGTAAATTCTGTGCACAGTATAAGAATTGCCTGATACCGGTGAACTTAGAGAACTGAAGTGTGAATGAATGGACAGTGAAACAGAGAACTTTCCTGAACATATACACATTACATACATGTACGATTAGAATTAGAAGGGGGTTGTTAATAGGAATACGTTAAAGATTGATCCTGTTATGTTTAAAGAAAATTAAAAGCAACTTTTATTTAAGTAACCATTAACTTGGTGAATTTCTATTGCTGCTGGGTTTTGGTGTCCTCTGGGCTCTTAATACCAACATTTTCTATCATCTAAGTAAAAGCATAATACTTGAGAAACTCAGCTGGTCAAATAGTGTTCTATACGTAACAAAGATAAAGATTTTGGGCTGGAGTCCTTCATATCTTGATGAAGACCTGAAATATTGGTTATGTATGTTAATCTTTGGTAAATGAAGTAAACTGTTTGACCAGCTGAGTTTCTCCAGGATTGTGTTTTTACTTCAACCGCGGTGTCTGCAGGCTTTCATGTTTTATTTCTTTTAATTTATCTTAGTCTGCACCATAAATATTTTTTCACCTGGACATTTAGATCTTCACCCATTCACAAACAATTCTCAAGTTCCCTTCCTGAAATTTAAAACTTTTAAACATTTCTAGTTCTGAAGAAGTCAAGAACCAAATGTTTCCCTTTCCATACTTGTAAATGATCTGCTCATTATTCCCAATATTTCCAGTTTTTATTTTTCACAATAGCTCCAATAGGTTTGCTAATCTTATTCAGATTCAGATTTTTTCAGATATCACATACAACCCTGAGTTTCTTTTTTCCTGTGGGCACTACCAACTACCATTAATTGGTAGTGTAAAAAAATAAAATTGTATACAGCATATACATGAAAACAAACGATCAGATGATACAGATGAATTGATTGATTTTTACATGTGGCTATGTAAGAATGTTAGATTTTTGTCTCCATTCCTCAATAGTAAACAAGGTGCTTCTTAGGGCAGTGGATCAAAATTACAATTTCAATTGTAATTTCCCATACCTCATTTACTTCTGAACGATGAACAGTTAAAATGTCTTAAAACAATTTTGTACTGAGATGGAAATTGGATAAGATATTAATTTTCACACATTTTACAAGATAACTTTTATTTGTGGAAAATTATATTTATTAAACAATCATATTCATCGTTTTCTTTTACCCCCAAGACTGTGAAGTTCTGCGCTATTAATTTTATTGAATTAAATATTACCAATATAGGTGAGTAATTTATACCCCAGAGTCAATGGCATAAAATTTATTTTAATTACTTTATTTTCATGCCAGAATGTAAATATGTGTGTGAGAAATTCATTCCGAGTCAGTGTTGCCAACCATGTCATATTGATACAGTAGCTCATTGTATTATGCCAATGGATTTACTCCATCAACCAATGGAACAAATATTGGGAGTTCAGCATACTTTTCAGTAGCTAAAAAGTGTATCTAATAGCATTAGCATGGAATGCATTTCTCCTGATAATTGATGAAAAGCAATGGAGAATTGAAAAGGAACTGCAGAGGGATTGAGGAAATAGGCTAACAGTCAACAATAGAATAACATTTTGCATCATTAAAAACTGAAGAGG
Organism: Narcine bancroftii; assembly: GCF_036971445.1. NCBI lineage: Eukaryota > Metazoa > Chordata > Chondrichthyes > Torpediniformes > Narcinidae > Narcine > Narcine bancroftii. The sequence goes on from NC_091471.1 coordinate 21,822,702, forward strand.
TCATGAATGAGACTGAATTAAATTCTATTGTGTAACCACCTGCTAAAGACTATTACACTCCATCCTCTATATTATCTGATTACCCAACTGTCACACTCAGCTCTGATAAGCACTCACCAAATCTCTATAGTCTAGCTACATGTTATGATATCAATAGACAGAACCCTCTCAAAGTTCCAACATCACTAAAACATATTTACAGTGCTCTTTTTTTGTAGGAATGTGCTTATGAATGAATTTTCTCAAATTGCAGGAAGACTTTCTCAACAAACCCAGAAAGAGAGAACCTGATTGAATATTTGTTGAACCTCTGTCTGGTGTGTCCTTTTCAGATGCTCCAAGATTGTGATAACTTCTCAAGATAATTCAATAATTTAAACTACCACCCTAGTAGTAGAATAATACATCACAATCAATGTTTTGGCCTACCAAGCCCATGCCAATCAACATATATCTATTTATACTAATCCCATTTATTACCACTTCGTCTGCAGCTTAACTTTTGGCATAAACCTGTCTTCTCCATTCTCAGGGTTTCAGAGCACAGTATGCAAACTCAGCATGCCTGCCAACATCATTTAAGATAACTGTGAGCAAAGCAAATGGCCATCAACCAATTGAAATATAAATAAGATTGTAGCAAAACTTGTGGATAAAAAGAAAGGGAGATTGGCTTCTTTTTTATATTAAGTATGAATCACTCAAAGTAAATTGGTGCATTCGAAAAACAAGCTTTGAAGATTCGGGGAATACCAAATAGGGCAGAGAAGATAGTCCAACACAGAAACAGCCTTTTCAGCCCAACTCTGATAATGATGTCAGTCTAATCTAATTCCAATGGTCAGCACATGCAGCATGTCCCTCTATTCTCCGGCTGTTCATGAGTCCGTTTAAATGCGTGCAAACATTGCCATCATATCAGCTTCAACCACCTTCTCTGGCAGCACTTCCTGTCACCGACCACTCTCTGTGTAAATAACTTGCTTCTTATATCTTCAATGAAGTTTTCCCAGTCTCAACTTAAGAATGCACCCTCTGCAAATTGCCATTTCCAGTTCAGAAAAAAAACTCTGACTTTATCCCCCATCAATGCTTCTTATAATGTTACATGCTTATAATGTTTCATCCCACTTGCTTCTCAGTGTCAGATGCTCCAGATAAATCAAAATTTGTCCAACCTCTCCTTATAGTTAATATACTCAAATACAGACATAATCTTGTTGAACATCTTTAATATCCACTTCAAAAGGTTCCACATCCTTCCTGTAATGTGGCAATTAGAACTGCACATAATACACCAAATGTGGACGATATTATTTTTTGTTTACAGCTGCAACATTAGTTTTATACTCATTGCCCTGACTGATGAAGACAAGCCATATCATGTACCTTCTTTAAGATCCCGATTTACAAGTGTTGTCATTTTCAGGGAGATACTATATATTTCCACATATAAGTTGAGCCTTGAATCCCTCAAAACGCACTCAAAAATTGGAGGGGGGGGGCGGTGATTGACTTATGTGCCAGGTACAAAAATGAGACCTTAAATTCAGCACAAAACACCACCCAACGCAGATTTGGAATACAAGTCTGCCCTTGAAACACAAAAAAAAACCAATGTACAACAGATTTTCATGCTATCAGTATATTATCATTTTTAAATTAAAACTCACTTCATACTTTCGTTGTTTTGCTGGATTCTCCATAATAACAACCTACCTCAGGCAACGGCCAACAGCTCTGTCTTCGCAACTCTGGAAGGGGGGGGTATATATATAATTCAATGAAAAGGGGACTGAAAATGGGGACCTGACCTATCTGAAGGTCGACTTGTATGCCAAAACATATGGTGTCCCCCAGAAATCTTCTCCGTTGCCTCCTTCAATGTCCTGGAATATATCCCATCAAATCCAGAGGTCTTATTTACCATAATGTCTCTCAATCAACACTACTTCTCTTTCTCAAAATCGAAAAATCCTAGAAGAGAAACAAACCCTTCTCTAATCTCACTGTTTGCATTGAAGAGGGGGTCAGGAAGCTCCAGTGTGATTTGGAAACATTGGGGGACTGGGCAGATACATGGCAAATGCACTACAATGTGGATAAATGTGAGGTTATCTACTTTGGTAATACAAACCAGAGGGCAGATTACTATTTGAATGGCAATAGATTGGGAGATGGGGAAGTGCAGAGAGACCTAGGGGTTCTTGTGGACCAGTCACTGAAGGTGAGCATGCAGGTACAGCAGGCGGTTAAAAAGGCAAATGGCATGTTGGCCTTCATATCAAGAGGGTTTGAGAATAGGAATAAGGATACCTTACTGCAGCTGTACAGGGCCTTAGTGAGACCCCACCTGGAGTATTGTGTGCAGTTTTGGTCACCTGATCTAAGGAAGGATGTTCTTGCAATGGAGGGAGTGCAGAGGCGATTCACTAGGCTGATACCTGGAATGGCAGGAATGACTTATGAGGAAAGATTGCGCAATTTGGGATTGTACTCGCTGGAGTTTAGAAGATTGAGAGGGGATCTCAAAGAGACATATAAAATTCTGGCAGGACTGGACAGAATGAATGTGGAAGGGATGTTTCCAATGGTGGGGAAGTCCAGAACACGGGGCCATGGTTTGAGGATAATAGGCAAACCATTTAGAACTGAGATGAGGAGGAATTTCTTTACCCAGAAGGTGGTGAATCTGTGGAATTCATTGCCACAGAGAGCAGTAGAGGCAGGTTCATTGAATATATTTAAGAGGGAATTAGATATATTTCTTCAGTATAAGGGAATTAGGGGTTATGGAGCAAAGGCGGGGATGGGGTACTGAACTTTAAGATCAGCCATGATCTCATTGAATGGCGGAGCAGGCTCAAAGGGCCGAATGACTTACTCCTGCTCCTATCTTCTATGTTTCTATGTCCTTCATGCCCTCCTTGGTGAATAAGCATTAAGAACTTTACCACCTCCTTGGCTCCAGCAAAAATTTCATCCTATGTCCTTGAACTGGACTCCCCTCTTGATCTAACATCTGCATAAATTGTTATTCCCACTTGCCAAGGACATTTCATGATCTCTTTTAGCCCTCATAATTCCTTAAGTTAAAAAAACAAAAGCCTACAGACACTGTGGTTGAATTAAAAACACAATGCTGGGGAAACTCAGCTGGTCAAACTAAAAAAAAAGTACATAGCCAATGTTTCATGCTTGACCCCTTCATCAAAGTATGTTTGACCAGCTGAGTTTCTCCAGCATTGTTCTTACCTCATAATTCTTTGTTCAAGTTCTTTCAAGTTTGGTTCCTTGTGTTCTTGTGACTTAATGCATAGCTTTAATACCATATTTGTCTGTTTAACCAATGCTCCGTAATATTAAGAAAAAAAACTATTAAGCCATTTATTATAGGTTCAAATTTTCCTGTTTTTCCATGAATATTTTCTATTCACAGAATAGGATGATGAGATGAAACTTTATCAGGAGTTGTTTGCATTTTACACAAGATTTATTTATCATGACAGTTGTCGATAACTATGCTCAGACGACGAACGGCTTGAGAATCCAAGAATCTTAATCTGTTAATGAAGTCATTTGTTAAAGGGGGAAAAAGCCTGTCATTTGTTAAAGGGGGGAAAGCCTGAAACGTTGGTTATGTATCTTTATCTTTGCTACATAAAGTACACTGCTTGACTTGCTGAGCTTCTCTAGCATGGTGTTTTAAGTCCAATGTTTGCAGACTTTCTTGTTTTACCTCATTAAAGTACATTTTCCACCTATTAATAGAAATCATGGATTTGAAAGAGAAGATATTGCCAATTGATAACTGTTACAAGATGAAACCAGCAACCACAAAGAAGGCCTATCACACAGGGATAAAGATGAACAATTACTTTATTAACAAAAATTCACCTTTCAACTTTAATTCAAAATCCCCCCTTTTATAACAATGCCCACTGGTTACTATGCAAATTTTCATAACAGTGTAAAACTAATAAATTCCCCAGCCTAAATATAATATATGTAATCAAATTCTAAGTTATGTTTCCAACCAGCCAACAGAAAAAACTTAGACACAAAACACGTAAGACTCAAAAAACTTCGATTATAATCAAACCAAAGATCATAAACAAAATTCAGTTTGTTTGGTAAACTGAAGCTAAAAGATCTTTGAGAGAGAGAGAGAGAGAGAGAGAGAGAGAGAGAGAGAGAGCACAAAATTTGAAGTGGTCTTCTTGTGTTGTTTGTAGAGAGAGGAACAATGGCTTGGTCCAGATCCTTCTGGCTGCCTTCGGAATGTTCATCCCTTTTAAAATTCCCAACATTCTCAACTGCCTCCCAGACAATGATTCTGCTTGGGCCTCCTCCCACTTCACAGTCACACCCAGTGGTTGTTTGTCTTCCAAGTCCAGAAATTTCTAGATCACCTTCGGCACATGCCCAGTCCGTCTCCCACTCTCTCTCTCTCACTCTCAGCAGTCCACCTTCACCTTGGTTCTCAAAAGCAAACTGTCACTTTCCAACACAAAACCACACAACACATAGGCCAATACACAACACAGAACTCTGTAACACCTCCCCTGTTAAAAAAAAATTGGTCCACAGGAACAAAATTTTTAACATTTAATGGAAATATTACATGAATAAAATAAAATAAACACTCATTTTTACAGTAAGAATGTGATTAGATTCATATCTACCCAGATTAACAATCATATATTAACATGACTTGATGATCAAAACAAAATCAACAGTTAATTCAATCTTCTGACTGCATTTTATCCTTTGTTAAATCATGGATATTTGACAAAATATTGCAACCAAATGAGAGCAGTGAATTGTGATGGGAAACGTGTTGCTGATGTACTTTGGATTTCTTCAAGGTTTTCTGGCTTGGTAATGTCTCTCAGTGGGGAACATGTTGAAGTCGAGAGAAAATAAAACTGCTCCGATTTTGAGGGTGCAATGATGGTAGTGGAAACTGCAATATACATTAACAAATCTACCATTTGTGGTAAGCCCACTTATTGACAGTTTGGAGAGCACGCCGAAAGAACCAAAGACTTGTTGATCCAAACCAAGGCTTTTATTAACTAAAAGACTGGAGCCTATCACAAGTAGGTTGACCAGTCCAGAATGACCTGGTCTGGCTAGGAGCAATCCTTTAAGACCTGCCAGTAGGTGTGGCTACATTCTCAGCCAATCACAGTCATCCTACACTACAATCTGTACATATACACATTGGTGATAGAATCTGTACTATCACACAGTGTTGCACATGTTTTGAACTGATGCTACAATAGATTTTTTTTTAAATAAAAAAAATTCAGAGGGTGAAAGCGAGAAATTAAAACAGAAAAAAAATTGGGAAACACAGCAGACCACTCGACAAGCCAGACAGCATCAAGGAAAAGAGTATTTTAGAAATGTTAAATTTGGACTTACATCATAATAACAGGCCTTTCCAGCATGTTCCTATGCCACCTGATTTCGTACTTTTTTTTTGAAGGGTGGGAAGAAACCAGAGCACCCAGAGGAAACCAATGCAGACATGGGGAGAACGTAGAAATTCCTTACAGACTGCATCCGATTCAAATCCGGGTCTCTGGCACTTTAACAGCATGATGCCACCTGCTACGTGGCATACCTTCCAAATGGAGTTCACATTTCAGGTTAAAGAAACTATGCAACTTGACTTTGAATTGGAATTGGACTTGGAATTGGAATTCTTTGAGATGGTGACAGGTAAAATAGATAGGGGAGAGCCAGTGGATGTGGTGTACCTGGACTTCCAAAAGGCCTTCGATAAGGTCCCACATAAACGACTGGCTTCCAAAATCAAGGCTCATGGGATTGGGGGCAAAGTAATGATGTGGATTGAGAACTGGCTGGCAGGTAGAAGACAGAGAGTTGGGATAAATGGCTCATTTTCTGAGTGGCAGGCGGTGACCAGTGGGGTGCCACAGGGATCTGTACTGGGACCCCAGCTGTTCACAATTTACATTAATGATCTGGATGAGGGGATTGGATGTAATATCTCCAAATTTGCAGATGACACTAAGCTAGGAGGGGTTGTGTGCACAGAAGAGGGGGTCAGGAAGCTCCAGTGTGATTTGGATAAATTGAGGGACTGGGCAGATACATGGCAAATGCACTACAATGTGGATAAATGTGAGGTTATCCACTTTGGTAATACAAACTGGAGGGCAGATTACTCTTTGAATGGCAATAGATTAAGAGATGGGGAAGTGCAGAGAGACCTAGGGGTACATGTACACCAGTCTCTGAAGGCGAGCATGCAGGTACAGCAGGCGGTTAAAAAGGCAAATGGTATGTTGGCCTTCATATCAAGAGAGTTTGAGTATAGGAACAAGGATACCTTACTGCAGCTGTACAGGGCCTTGGTGAGACCCCACCTGGAGTATTGTGTGCAGTTTTGGTCACCTTATCTAAGGAAGGATGTTCTTGCAATGGAGGGAGTGCAGAGGCGATTCACCAGGCTGATACCTGGAATGGCAGGAATGACTTATGAGGAAAGATTGCGCAAATTGGGATTGTACTCGCTGGAGTTTAGAAGATTGAGAGGAGATCTCATAGAGTCCTATAAAATTCTGGCAGGACTGGACAGAATGGATGCAGATGGAACGTTTCCAAGGATGGGAAAATCCAGAACCCGGGGCCATGGATTGAGGATAATAGTCAAACCATTTAGGACCGAGATGAGGAGGAATTTCTTGACCCAGAGGGTGGTGAATCTGTGCAATTCATTGCCACAGAGGGCAGTAGAGGCAGGTTCATTAAATCTATTTAAGAGGGAATTAGATCTATTTCTTCAGTATAAGAGTATTAAAGGTTACGGAGAGAAGGCGGGGACGGGGTACTGAACTTTAAGATCAGCCATGATCTCGTTGAATGGCGGAGCAGGCTCGAAGGGCCGAATGACCTACTCCTGCTCCTATCTTCTATGTTTCTATGTTTCGATGACTTAATGTTTAAAGTACACAAATTCAAAATTTGTCATCTAATATTTTGTCTGTACTTTACAGCTGAATTAATTTTTCTTCTGATTTGAGCTGTGAAAGTATCAATTTCGAGTTGATTTTATGATCAACTGATCTTTACTGCAACAGAGGACAAGATGTAAATTATGATCAGTTTCCCAGCTCAGACCAACTTCAAACTAAAGGCTAACTTCCTCTGTGGCTGTTTCTGAACCTTTATATCATCATAAAACATTACAACATAGAAACAGGCCCCTTCGGCCTTTCTAATCCATGCTTAACCATTTTTTTTGCCTAGTCCCACTGACGTGCGCCCAGTCCATAGACCTCCATTCCTCTCACATCCACGTACCTGTCCAAATTCTTCTTAAATGTTAAAGTTGAGCCTGCATTCACCACTTCAGCTGGCAGTTCGTTCCACACCCCCACCACTCTCTGTGTGAAGATGATCCCCCACATGTTCCCCCTAAACTTTTCCCTTTTCATTCTTAACCCATGTCTTCCAGTTTGTATCTCACCTACTCTCAGTGGAAAAAAGTATATCTACATTTACTCTCATAATTTTAAATATCTTGATCAAATCTCCCCTCATTCTTCCACACTTCAGCGAATAAAGTCCTAACCTGTTTAACCTTACCCTGGAACTCAGTTCCTGAAATCCGGGCAACATCCCAGTAAATTTTCTCAGCATTCTTTCAATTGATATCTTTCCTGTAACTAGGGGACCAAAACTGCACACAATACTCCAAATTTGGCCTCACCATTATCTTATACAACCTCACTACTGGAAGGATTGTGGAAGCCGCAGAAAGGGTGCAGAGGAGATTAACAAGGATTTTGCTTGGATTAGGAAGCATGCTGAATGAAAACAGGTTTAGTGAACTTGGCCTTTTCTCCTTGGAGCAATGGAGGAGGAGAAGTAACCTGATGGAGGTGTATAAGATGATGATCATGTGGATAGTCAGAGGCTTTTTCCCAGGGCTGAAATGATTACCACAAGAGGGCACAGGTTTAAGGTGCTGGAGAGTAGGTACAGAGATGTCAGGGGTACATTCTTTATGCAGAGAGTAGTAAATGCATAGAATGGGCTGCTGGCAACGGTGGTGGAGGCGGATGTGATAGGGTTTTTTAAGAGACTTTTGGATAGGTGCATAGAGCTTAGAAAAATAGAGGACTATGGGTAAGCCTATTAATTTCTAAAGTAGGGACATGCTTGGCACAACCTTGTGGCCTAAAGGTTCTATATTATGCTATAGGTTTTCGATGTTTCCATCCCAGCTGCTATATTCAATACTGTACTTTGATTTACGAAAGCCAATATGCCAACAGCTCTCATTACAACCCTATCCACATGTGAAGCCACTTTCAGGTAATTATGTATCTGTATTCCCAGATTCCTCTATTCTACTGGTCTCCTCAATCCCCTACCATTTACTGTGTATGTCTTTTCTTGGTTTGTCCTTCCAAAATGCAACACCTCACACTTGCCTACATTAAATTCCATCTGCCATTTGTTATCTAATTGTTCCAGCTAACCTACATTGCTCTGGAAGGTTTGAAAATCTTCTTCCCTGTCCACAATGCCTCCAATCTTAGTGTCATCTGCAAACTTGCTGATCCAATTTACCACATTATCATTCAAATCATTGATATATATTACAAACAATGGCCCCAGCATCGATCACTATGGCACAATACTAGTCACAGTCCTCTAATCATCCACCACTACTCTCTGGCTTCTCCCGTCCAGCCACCGTTGAATCCAGTTCACTACTTCACCATGAATACCTAGAGTCTGAACGTTCCTGACTAACCTCTCATGTAGAACCTTGTCAAAGGCCTTACTAAGATGCATGTAGGGAACATCCATAGCCTTTGCTTCATCAAATTTTCCTGGTAACCTTGTTGAAAAACTCTATAGGATTGGTTAAGCACAACCTACCATGTACAAAGGCATGTTGACTAGCCTTAATCAGTTCCTGGCTATCCAAATAATTGAATATCCAATCTATTTGAACACCTTCCAATAATTTACCTACTATTGATATCAGGCTCACCAGCCTTTAATTTCCAGGATTACTTTTGGAGCCTTGTTTAAGCAATGGAACAATGTGAGCTACCCTCCGATCCTCCAGCATCACACCTGCGGCTAAAGACATTTTAAATATTTCTGCCAGAGTCCCTGTAGTTTCTACACTAACCTCCCAAAAGGTCTGAGGGAATATCTTGTCTGGCCTTGGGGATTTACCTACCATTATTTCCCTTAAGACTGCAAGCACCTCCTCCTCTTTAATCAGAATAGGTTCCATTACCTCACTGCTAGTTTTCCTTACTTCCCATGACTCTGTGCCAGTTTCCTGTATGTATACTGAAATTTAAAAAAAACAGTATGATCTCCCCATTTTCTTACAAAGCCAACCACTCTGATCTTCAAATGGACTAATTTTCAAGAGTCAAGATTCAATTTATTGTTATAGTAATAAAACAGTGTCCTATTTTATGAAATTCGTTTTTTCCTGCTGTAAGGCAGACAGATTTGCCACCAGCAGAAATTGCCTAAATGCCTCTTACATTTCATACAGTCAGTCTTACAGTCAGAGAAAGGGAAGCAAAAGAGGGTCCCGCTGGAGTCACCGAGTGCCCATAGATTTATCTCCAGCACTTCCGCAGCCTTCATAGCCACCCAGAGTCCAGTCCAAACCATGGTGTCCTGAGCTCCAGATCAGAACTTCTGACACAGTTGAGGACCCTTCAGTGCCCTCCTCACATCCTGGTCCTGATCCTCTGGCCAGTTCAAGCCAATCTCCAGCAGTTCCCAGCAGCCCACAGGCTCCATGGGTTCCTCACCTCGATTTGTTAGCAGCCCGCCACTTGCACTCATCCTGCAGCCGCCGAGCCCCTCACTGGTCATAGTCTCGTGGGTCATCTCTTCCACTTCTCCTTCTCAGATGGGGGTGATCTTCCCGATCTGTGGTCTCCTGCTTGAGTCCTTCACTTCCCCAGAGTCTGCAACTGCTCATGTCTGTTGTCGATTAATAGCCGCCACCCCAGGATAGCTGACCCCAAGGTCTTGGGATCTCACATAAAACCATCATTGGATCCTTCAAGACTGTGCCAATCTAATGGCAGTTAACTGGGCAGCTGGACCCCACAGAACTGCTACACCTCCGTTTCCTTGCTTCCCACGGGTCCACACCAGTGGCAGCGCTGCCACTACAGCGGCTCCGGCAGCGCTGCCATCTTTACATGTTTACATTTTTACAATTTTGTCACTTACTGTCCTTTTGCTGTTAAGATACAGTTAGTCCCTGGGTTGCAAAATGCCCGATTTACTAACAACTCATACTTATCTATCGAGAAGTCAACCAGAAGCAGAATGCCGTGAACTTCCAGTTTGAGTGTGATTATGCTGTATGATACTCTCACATGATGCTGCAGTCACTTAGCAGGGAAGGAGGGAGGGAGAGAGGGAGGGAGCGGGCGAGAGGGAGGGAGCAGATGAGAGGGAGGGATGGAGGGAGCAAGGATGTGAGCACTTTGATAACAGCAAATTATTGAGATGATGATGTCGGTACTTTTGTAATTGCTTGATGAATGCACTTGTTTTTATTTGCACGTCGTTATTTGAATGTAGCACTATTTAAAAATTTCTGATTCGATGCTAATTGTATTTTATTGGCTTTATATTTTACTTGGCTCAATGAAAATAGAGTTGAATCTAATAATCTGTCTGATCTGATCTAATTCACTGAATTTTTTGTAACAATATTGATGTAAGCAAAGTCAAAACGTAAGTCTCACGTCTTCACTACAAAGCTGTCTGTCTTACACGTGAATAAAAAAAATCATAAATATATTACAATTTACAAATTCGATTCCTTCATGTTACAGAAATACTATAAAATTTTAATATATATATTTTTGTATATATATATATATATATATAATTGGGCTGTTCGGGAGCAATTAATTTTCTGCTCTTATAACTGTTTGATAATGTTCATGATGTTTCAAAAAACTTTAAAGTATCTGCACTGACTTAATGACAGACCTAGGTAATGGAATTCATTTTTAACCCGTGGACTGCCTGTACTTGAAGAAACCCTTAGAATTTTCCTTCACTTTGTCTGCCAAAGCAACTTCATGTCTTCTTTTAGCTTTCCTGATTTTCTTCTTAAGGTTTTTGTTGCCATTTTATGCTGTATGTTGCCTATACCTTCCATACTCCTCTTTCTTCAACTGTACAAGGTACTGGTGAGACCACACCTGAAGTACTGTGTCCAGTTCTGGTCTCCATATTTGAGGAAGGATATACTGGCTTTAGAGATGGTCCAGAGGAGGTTTACTAGGTTTATCCCTGGGATGAAGGGGTTGACTTATGATGAAAGATTAAATCATCTAGGATTGTATTTGCTCGAGTTCAGAAAAATGAGAGGAGATCTTATAGAAACATATAGGATTATGAAAGGTATGGATAGGATAGATGTAGGAAGGTTTTTTGAGCTGGCCGGAAAAACTAAAAAGAGAGGACACAGTCTCAAGATTTAGGACAGAGATGAGGAAAAATAGTTTTTCCCAGAGAGTAGTGAATGTTTGGAATTCTCTAACCAGGGAAGTGGTTGAGGCTGCCTCATTAAACATACTTAAAATTCGGTTAGATAAATTTTCACATGATAGAGGTATTAGGGGATATGGGGAGAAGGCAGGTAGGTGGAGTTAGGTCATAAATTAGATCAGCCATGATCGTATTGAATGGCGGAGCAGGCTCGATGGGCCATTTTTGGCCTACTCCTGTTCCTACTTCCTATGTTCCTATGTTCTTCCAAAACCGATCCCCAATATCCCTCGAAAACCAAGGTTTGCTATGCCTGTTAACTTTGCTTTTGATCCTGACAGGAACATACAAACTCTCTACTCTCAAAGTTTCACCTGAGAAAGTCCTCCACTTATCTCGCACATCCTTGCCTGAAAATAACTTATCCCAATCCACCCATTCTACATCCTTTCTCATTGCCTCAAGGTTGGCGGCCTTTCTCCAATTTAGAATCTCAACGCGAGGACCAGACCTAACTTTAATTAATTTGAAACTAATGGCATTATGATGACTGGACTCAAAATGTCCCCCTACACATATTTCTGTCACTTACCCTATCTTGTTCCCTAATATCAGATCCAGCATTGGACTCTCTCTGATTGGTACCTCTATATATTGATTTAGAAGATTTTCCTGAACACATTTGACCAACTCCAAGCCATCCAGCCCTTTTACAGAATGGGAGTCCAAGTCAATATGTGGAAAATTAAAATCCCCTACTATTCCTGCAACTATCTGCTATCTCTCAACAGATTTGCTCCTCCGATGCTCGTTGACTATTGAGCAGACTATAATCAGCCCCATGAGTGTTATCAGACCTTTCCTGTTCCTCTGCTCTGTCCATACAGTCTCATTGGACAAGCCCTCTAGTCTATCTTGCCTGAGCACAACTGTGATATTTTCCATGACAAGCAATGCCACCCCATTCTATTGTATCTAAAGCAACAGAAGCTCAGAACATTGAGCTGACGGTCCTGCAACCAAGGTTTTAAATGGTCACAGTGTCATTATTCCATGTGTCATTCCATGCTCTAAACATGTCTGCCTTTCCTACGATATTCCTTCCACCATGTACAACCCAATGACTTCTAGCAGTGCATGCATTTTCACATCATCTTTTCCCTCCTTCACTCCTCTATCTTCTCTGGTACTCTGGTACCCATCCCCCTGTAAATCTATTTTAAACCCCCCCAGAGCAGCACTAGGAAAACTTTGCACAAGAAGACTGGTCCCACTACAGTTCAGAGGAAAGCTGTCCCTTTGGAACAGGTCCCACCTTCCCTGGAAGAGATCCCAATGATCTAGAAACTTGAAGCCCTTCTTGCAGCACCATGCCTTTAGCCACATGTTAAGCTGCATTATCCTCCTATTTCTAGCCTTACCAGGACGTGGCACAGGTAGCAATCCTGAGATCACAATCCTCGATGTCCTGTCCTGCAACCTAGCACCTCACCCCTTGAACTCTCCTTGGTGGACCTCTTCACTCTTCCTACCCATTTCATTGGTTCAAACATGGACCATGACATCTGGGTGTTCACCCTCCCTTCTGAAAATGCTATAAACTCAATTTGAGATATCTCGGATCCTGGCACTAGTGAGGCAACTTATCATCTGGGATACTTGATCTCTTGAACAGAGCTTCTTATCTGTCCCTCTAACTAAGAAATCCCTTATCACTATAGCTCCACTCTTTTCCTTTCTTCCCTTTTTAGCCAGAGACATTATCACCTTGGCTTGTCCCTGGTAGGTCATCCCCCCATAAGTATCCAAAATGGTATAATTGTTATTGAGGGGAATGGCCACAGGGATGCCCTGCACTGTCCGCCTGTTCCCTTTCCCACTCCTGACTATCACCCATCTACCCTCCTCCTGCCTGCTAGATGTGATAGTGTCCTTGTAACTCCTGTCTTCTATCTCCTCTACCTCTCAAATTATCCAGAGTTCATCCAACTCCAGTTCCATTTCCTTAACTCGATTTGTCAGATGAAGTTGTCAGGGATACCGAGCGCTGGCTTCCCTGACAACCCGCATTCTGCAAGAGGAGCATTCTCCTGCCTTGGCTGCCATTCACTGTTTATGACTAGAGGAAAAAATATATATGATATCTAAAACCTGCCCTTATCTGCTGAATCCTTTTTGCTGCTCAAATAGTGTGGCCCATTCTTCAACTCCTGCACCACCACCTCAGCCCCTATTTACCCAACCCCCTTGAGCAAAAGCCCACTCCAATAATGTCCATTATCTCAATGACTGCTCTGCTACACAATGCCTTTTTAAAGTGATGAATGGCTCACGTGACCTCGATTGCCCAATCAACTGCTACCCTGTCTTCAACTGTTGAATTCGCTTGCCCAATCAACTACTATCAAATGTCATTAACTATTCCAAAACAAGATCATCAGTAGAATGAATCGGTCAGTGCACCATCTACAAGTGCCTCTACCAAGTAACAGTTTAAATTGGAAAATATTTTCACCAATTTCTGTACATGAAACTAGCCATCAACTTTGGGGCGGGGTTGGGGGTGTGTGGTGGCAGAAAAAGAAAGCATTTGGGGCAGATATCTCCAAGGATGTAAGGGCACAATGGATGGTTCCCATGCACAATAGAGGCTGGAGTCAGAAAGATTCAAAAAGGGGCAAAAGGAAAATCCTGAACATGCTGGAAATATGAAATAAACCAGAAAATGCTGATAACATTGAAAAGGTAAAAATCAAAGGAGGAACAATTCCCAGGACAAAGGCATCATTTTTCCAACATTGCCTTCATTGTTAAACTAAAAAGGAGCACTTAAGTGTCACACCACAGAAACATTAAATTAACATAAAAATAGCTTCCTTGACTGAGCAATCAGTAACCTAATTTAAAACTCTGCACTGGCTTAAATCATTCTCCATTTTGAGTGTTAATTCAAATTTCTCTATGAAGATGCAGTGGTTTTCTGGTAACAAATCCTTTTACTAGAATATTCATTTCTTCCACAACTTTGCATTTGAAGAAACATTCTCATCTCCCTTCTCTCTCAGTGACTATTTGTAATTGGTAAACTGATTTCACAAATTCCACAAGCTAAGTTAATTGTTTCTTCTGGTTCCATTGATTTTAAAACAAATGTTAAATTTCCATTCGATCTTATCTGTTGCACTGTAAACAGATCCAGCATATTGTACAAGGAAGTGTGCTTAATAGTGTCGTCTTGACCTAACCAGTATTTTTTTCAGATATATTTATGATTGCCTCATAACAACATAATCCTCTTTGCACTGACCACTTGCAGTACAATGGGTTGGCTTAAAATTACTGTTACAGTTTTATTTAATTTTATCTCATCAATCTTTTCTTTAATTGGTGAGACTATCGATACAGGGATGAGCAGTTATGCTCGACAGCATTATTTTCTCTCAAAAATGAAGTGTCAATCATGGTTTAGTTGGTGACATGCTGATTTCTGAATCAAAGGACTGTACATTCAAATCCCTCTGCAGAAACTTGAGCACAAGAAATCAAGGTTGACCCTCCAGTATAAGTTATGAAAGCAAGGGTCTGAAGATTGATCAACATTAATTGATGCCTAAATGTGCCTTGCTGCATTGTAAAAGAAAGCAGAGGGTTGTTAATATTCAAAGAAGTGCTGAGGCCCAATGACTTGTGTTGCCCAGCAACTCCAGCCGAGCCAGTAAATTTCCATCGCAGGCTGGAGTTTCCCCAGATCTGGTGACATACAAGGCCTGAAGAAAGCGGGTACCAAGTTATGTAGTAAAACACAATGGGTCAGTGTCCTTTAAATTTTTTTCTTTGGCTTGGCTTCGCAGACGAAGATTTATGGAGGGGGTAAAAGTCCACGTCAGCTGCAGGCTCGTTTGTGGCTGACAAGTCCGATGCGGGACAGGCAGACACGGTTGCAGCGGCTGCAGAGGAAAATTGGTTGGTTGGGGTTGGGTGTTGGGTTTTTCCTCCTTTGCCTTTTGTCAGTGAGGTGGGCTCTGCGGTCTTCTTCAAAGGAGGTTGCTGCCCGCCAAACTGTGAGGCGCCAAGATGCACAGTTTGAGGCGATATCAGCCCACTGGCGGTGGTCAATGTGGCAGGCACCAAGAGATTTCTTTAGGCAGCCCTTGTACCTTTTCTTTGGTGCACCTCTGTCACGGTGGCCAGTGGAGAGCTCGCCATATAACACGATCTTGGGAAGGTGATGGTCCTCCATTCTGTAGACGTGACCCACCCAGCGCAGCGTTCTTTAAATAGCGAAGATAAAAATACATAACCGACATTGGAGGGTGATACTTGTCACATGGGAGAAGCCTGTTTTGGGATTGCTTAACATCATATTGGGACAGGGTATATGACGTATGTTCAGGGAGCCCCTTAATCTTCTATGGAGATGACGGACTACCCACAGGTCTGTGTAATGAATAAAGGGAATTAGCTAAATAAAAGTCTGAGTCTTTCATTCCTCAGGAGAGTAAACTGCTTATTGGAACCTCACTCCAAAACCTGAATGGATGATTGACACTGTTCCTCCACAAAGTGGCATCTATTGCCTGGGATGTCTGCCTTAAGATGGCTGCAAAATATCCTATGATGCATTTATAAGGAAAAAAAATAGAAGTGTTACCTGAGTGACCTGGTAAACAAACAATGTTTGTCTGCTGTGTGGAGACTGCAATTCCAATATTACAAACACTGGACTACAAACACTATTTTGGTGGTTATAAAGCACTTTTTGATGCTGAAGGTCCAGAACAAGGTGGTAGCCTATTGATAGCTACATAAAGTTTTATAACTGCCATTTTACACTGTTACTGGAACACTTGCATCAGACTAAAGACCTCCACTGTAGAACCTTTTTGACTTCAAAGTTGCAGCGTACACAAAACCTGTCATTTAGAAATACAAGGACAATGTTTTTTTTAAATAATTTTCACCTATCCATAATCGATTTAACGTAAATAAAGTATTTAATCTATCCAGATATTAAGTTCCACATGAACTTAAGGTCACTGGTATCTTCATAAATATGCAAGTAACTGCATTGATGATATCAATGGGCCTGGTGATAAATAAGTCCTAAATCTTTCTGTCCTCACAGATCAGATTACCATCTAATTTTGAAAATTTAATTCTTAAAGGAAAAGCTCTGGAATGCTTGAAATTTGTGAGTTTCTCCCATCTAGACAGATGGAGAGAATCTATACTTTGTGGAAAATGGATGACATTGCAGGGTTTGGAGCAGGGTCACCTGCATAGTTTAGTTGAAAGAACTTCACATACCTTATCTAATTCATAATTTGATTAATGGTCAGCCACAAGGGGATTTGTTGGCAATAAAGCCATTAGATGTCAAAGTGGAGCTGATTCTTGTTAGAGCCAGACACACTGTGATTTTTGCATGAATACTTCTTTCCAAATATCAATACAAAAGCACCATTATCCACTATTTGAAGTATTTCAAAAGGAGCCAAACTCTGCAATTAGCATTGCCTCTTCATATAATTTTTTTTTAAAAATGTTATTTATCACTTGTATCAATGGCAATTACTCAATTATATATGGATAATACATTACTGTAACATGATACAAAATAATCTTCTAATTTTTTCAACCCATCCCCTCCCTCCCACCCCCAAAAGAAAGAAAATACCTAAATCTATATATTTATCACTATTTATTATTTTGTATCATCATTATTTTATCTTCGAGATATTAATTGAGAAGAATGGGTGATAATGGAAGTTGTGGATAGATTTTTACTAATGATATCCATATATGGTTCCCAAATCTTATAAACATTCCCAAACTGATTCCTTAAACTATATGTAATCCTTTCTGATAGTATACAATTTAATATTTCAGTATTCCATCTATCCATTGTTATATAATTCTGTTTTCCATGTTATTGCCACACATTTTTTTGGTACTGCTATACTCAAGAATTTTGTTTGATGTTTATGCAACTTCAATTTTGTATCTACTTCATATAGATTAACAAGTAAAAATATTCTCGGGTCTTTTTGTATTTTTCTCTTCATAATTTGTCCTAATAATATGCTCAAATATCTTCAAAATGTTTCCACATTTACACAAGAACAAACTAAATGTAAAAAAAGTCCCTCTTACATGATGACATCTAAAACATTTATCAGAATAATTTGGGTTAAGCCCATTTAATTTATAGGGATGATAGTACAATTGCTTTTAAAAAATTATATTGTACCATTTGATATCTAATATTAATTGTATTTGTTACACTCTTCTCACAGTCTTGACCATACTTCTTCTTGATTTTGTATTTAAAACTTTTTCCCATCTTTGTTTGGATTTATATAAATCCTTTTCCCCCATAGTGTCTTGTAATTTTATATACACATTAGTAATAAATTTCTCAATAAATGTATCTGTAATTAAATATTCACATTGATTTGTTCTGAAAGTCTTAAATTCACACCTAATTTCCCTCTTAATTATGACTTAAGTTGATAATATGAATAAATTGTATTATTTTGTATGTCATATTTCTCTTTCAATTGTTCAAAAGTCATATCTTTACTGTACTATATTTCAAATAAAGTATTATTCAAAGCAAAAAGAATAAGTTGATTTTGTTTTAACATCACCTTAGGTATTGGAAATTTTTAAATTCCTCTTTCCATATGGATTCCATACATTCAATGAATGTTTTAAAATCAGTACTTCTATTTCCCTTTAAATAATTCATTATTCAATATATACAAAAGAATACTCTGGATTAATTTCTCCTATTTTATTCATTTCATTGTGGACCCACGCTGTTTTCTTCACCACCAATTTGATATCAAAAGGACAAGAATCTTAATTGAGCTGCTTTACAATAATTTTTAAAATTTGGTAATCATAATCCTCCTTGTTCAAAATTCCAAGTCATTTTTTTCAGAGCTACACTTGGCACTTTACCTCTCCACATAAATTCCCTTACATTGTTATTTAAATCTTAGAAAAAACTTCTCTGGGTAATGATTGAAATAGATACTGTATTCTAGGGAAAAATTTTCATCTTTTTAATTTTTTTTAATTTTTCACACTATGAACCATATTAATCAAAATACACACAACATTTCCCTCTTGAATATACACAGGCTCATTTTCTCCCCTTTTCCCCACCTCCCTTCCCTCCCTCCCTCCTTCCCACCCCCTTCCAAACCCACTAAACATTCAACATATACAATACAATAAACCCATTAAACAATGTCATCACACAATGAAAATAAAGAAGAAAATTCTGTCATCTACTTTTACACACTGGGTCAGTTCATTTCGTCTTATTCTCATTCTATAATTTTAGGGGGTTGAGGTCCGCAGTAGGCCCTCTCTGTTGTGTTCCATGTACGGTTCCCAAATTTGTTCAAATATTGTGACTTTATTTTTTTAATTATATGTTATTTTTTCCAATGGAATACATTTATTCATTTCTATGTACCATTGCTGTACTCTCAGGCTCTCTTCTGATTTCCAAGTTGATTTAATACATTTTTTTGCTACAGCTAAGGCTATCATAATAAATCTTTTTTGCGCCTCATCCAGTTTAAGGCCTAATCCTTTACCTCTTACATTACTTGGAAGAAAGATCTCTGAATTTTTTGGTACGTTACTTTTTGTGATTTTATTTAATACCTGATTTAGATCTTCCCAAAACTTTTCCACTTTCTCACATGCCCAAATTGCACGTACTGTTGTTCCCATTTCCTTCTTACAGCAAAAACATCTATCTGATACTGTTGGGTCCCATTTATTTAACTTTTGGGCGTGATATATAGCCTGTGTAACCAATTATATTGTATCATGCATAACTTCGTGTTTATTATATTTCTCATAGTTCCGGAGCATAGCTTTTCCCATATTTCATTTTTTATCTTTATGTTTAGATCTTGTTCACACTTTTGTTTGGGTTTATAGCTTATTTCATCATTTTCTTTCTGTTGCAGCTTGATGTACATGTTTATTATAAATCTTTTAATTATCATTGTGTCTGTAATCACATATTCAAAGCTGCTTCCTTCTGGTAACCTCAGTCTGCTTCCCAATTCGTCCTTTAAGTAGGTTTTCAGTTGGTGGTATGCAAACATTGTACCGTGAGTTATACCATATTTGTACTTCACTTGTTCAAAAGATAATAAATTATTTCCCAAAGAACAATTTTCTATTCTTTTAATTTCTTTTCTCTCCCATTCTCTAAAGGAAAGGTTATTTATTGTGAAAGGGATTAGTTGATTTTACATCAATAATAATTTTGGAGGTTGGTAATTTGTTTTTTTCCTTTCAACGTGAATCTTCTTCCAAATGTTGAGCAGATGGTGCAGTACTGGTGAACTTCTATATTGCACCAGTTTTTCATCCCACTTATAAAGTGTATGTTCTGGTACCTTCTCCCATATTTTATCTAGCTCTATCTTGGTCCAATCTGGTTTTTCCCTTGTTTGATAAAAATCTGATATATATCTTAATTGTGCTGCTCTATAATAATTTTTAAAGATTGGTAGCTGCAAACCACCTTGTTTGTACCATTCTTTTAATTTATCTCTTGCTACCCTCGGTTTCCCCCCTTTCCATAAGAATTTCCTCTTTAGTTCATTGAAGAATTTCTCTGTTAAGGGAATTGGTAACGATTGAAATAGGTATCGTATCCTTGGGAAGATATTAATTTAAATGCAATTTACCCTTCCTATCAGTGTTAGTGGTAAATCTTTCCAATGTTCTAAATCTTCCTGCAATTTCTTTATTAGTGGCTGATAATTTAGTTTGTACAAGTGGCTTAAGTTATCATCTAACCTGATACCTAGGTATCGGATTGCTTGTGTTTGCCATTTAAATGGTGATTCTTTTTTAAATTTTGTGAAATCTGCATTATTCATTGGCATCGCTTCACTTTTATTTGTGTTGATCTTGTACCCCGATATTTCTCCATATTCCTTCAATTTCTTATGTAATTCTTTTATTGATAATTCTGGTTCTATTAAGTATACTATCATGTCATCTGCAAATAGACTGATTTTATATTCCTTCTCTTTTATTTTTTCCTTTATTTTATTTTCTGTTCTTATCAGTTCTGCCAATGGTTCTATTGCTAAAGCGAACAGTGAGGGAGATAATAGACATCCCTGCCTAGTTGACCTGCTTAACTTAAATTGGTTCGATATATATCCATTTACTGTCACCTTCGCCATTGGTCCCTTATATAATGCTTTAATCCAATTTATATATTTCTCTGGTAGGTTGAACCTCTGTAATACTTTGAATAAATAATTCCATTCTACCCCCCTGTCAAAGGCTTTCTCTGCATCTAAAGCAACAGCCACTGTGGCGTCTTATTTCCTTGTACTGCATGGATGAACTTAATTGTCCGTTGTTCGCTTTGCTTAATAAATCCAGTTTGATCTAGTTTTACTATTTTTGGTACACAGTCGGCTAATCTGTTTTCTAATAGTTTTGCTATTATCTTATAATCTGAGTTAAGTAGAGATATTGATCTATAAGATGCTGGTGTTAATGGATCTTTCCCCGTCTTTGGTATTACTGTAATTATTGCTGTTTTACATGAATATGGCAAGTTTTATGTTTCTTCTATTTGGTTCATTACTACCAGGAGAGGAGGAATTAGTATCTCTTTAAATGTTTTATAGAATTCTATTGGGAGTCCGTCTTTTCCAGGTGTTTTATTGTTTGGTAGCTTTTTCATTATATCCTGTATTTTCTCTATTTCAAATGGTTTTATCAATTTGTTTTGCTCCTCTTCTTGAAATTTCGGTAGTTTAATTTTAGCTAGAAACTTATCCATTTTGTCTTTTTTCCCCTTCGTTCTCAGTTCGGTATAATTGCTCGTAGTATTCCTTGAAGATTTCATTGATCACTGTTGGGTTATATATAATTTGTTTGTCCTTTTATTATGCCAATACCATTCTTTTGGCTTGTTCTGTTTTAAGCTGCCAAGCTAGTATTTTGTGCATTTTTTTCTCCTAGCTCATAATAGTTCTGCTTTATTTTCATTATGTTCTTCTCCACCTTGTAGTGTTTCATATTTTTTTTTTGTCTGCCAATTCTCTTCTTTTATGTTGTATCTTCCCTTGTTGCTAGTTTTTTTTTGTACTTACTATTTCCCTTTCCAGCTGTTCCATTTCCCGATTGTAGTCCTTTTTCATCTTAGTTACATAACTTATTATCTGCCCACTGATGAAGGCTTTCATTGCATCCCATAATATAAATATGTTTTTCACTGATTCCGTATTTATTTCAAAATACATTTTAATTTTGCGCTCAATAAATTCTTGTCTTTTAAGTAGCATGGAGTTTAATCTCCATCTATATGTTCTTGGTGGGATGTCCTCCATTTCTATTGCTAATAACAGGGGTGAGTGATCAGATAACAATCTAGCTTTATTTTCCATTTTCCAAACTCTCCCTTGGATATGGGCTGACAACAGGAACAGGTCAATCCTTGAGTATGTTTTGTGTCTACTCAAATAATATGAGTATTCCTTCTCCTTTGGGTGTTGTCTCCTCCATATATCCAAAAGTTGCATTTCCTGCATTGATTTAACTATATATTTGGCTACTTTGTTCTTTCTGCTAGTCTTTTGTCCAGTTTTATCCATCTTTGAATCCAAATTAAGGTTACAGTCCCCTCCTATCAATATATTCCCCTGCGTATCTACAATCTTCAAAAAATATCTTGCATAAACTTTTGATCCTCTTCATTAGGTGCATATATATTGAGCAAATTCCAGAATTCTGAATATATCTGACACTTTATCATTACATATCTCCCTGCTGGATCTATTATTTCCTCCTCTATTTTGATTGGTACATTTCTATTGATTAATGTAGCTACAGCTCTGGCTTTTGAATTATATGATGCTGCCGTTACATGCCCTACCCAGTCTTTCCTTAATTTCTTGTGTTCCACTTCCGTTAGATGCATTTCCTGCATGAATGCTATATCTATTTTTTTCTTTTTTCAGTAAATTTAATAGCCTCTTCCTTTTGATTTGGTTATATATTCCGTTAATATTTATAGTCATATAGTTCAACATGGCCATCTCCTATTCTGTTTACATCTAATTTCCGGTTCCTCACCACCACCTTTCCGCTTTTCCCCATTTTCATTTCTCAGTTTTCCTTTTTTGAACGCACTGTATGACAACACTTCTAAAACATAAAATACTTCAACCATTCCCACATCTAAAATTCCATTAACTCCCCCTCTCTGAGTCACCCCTTGTCCCTTGCCGGGCAACCACAACTCCCCTCTCCATTTGGACTGCGAACCCATTCGCAAGTGTCAATTGATTTCGGAGTGACTGTTATTCTCCCCCACCCAACCCCCTCCTGAAAACACTTTTATCTTCACATTAAAACAAAGCTCCCCCTCATTTCTTCTCTTTCTTTTTCTTTTTTCTTTTTTTATTGTTAACCCCTCTTCTTCCCCCTTCTCCCTTACTTCCCTTTTCTACCCTCCTTTAGTTCCTACTTATACATTATTTTTACTTCTTTATATGTAGTTTGTCGTCGTACTTCATTCTTGATACATGTCTTTATCTCTCTTTCTGTCTTGCAGACGTTCTGCAAAATCTCGTGCTTTCTCCAGATCCGAGAACAGTCTGTTTTGCTGCCCCGGGATAACTATTTTCAGCACTGCTGGATATCTTAACATAAGTTTATAGCCTTTTTTCCATAGGATCGATTTTGCTGCATTAAACTCTTTCCTCTTCTTTAGGAGCTCAAAACTTATGTCTGGGTAGAAAAAAAAATTGACTTTTGGACTCCAGAGGTTTTTTATCTTCTCTAATTTTATTCATTGGCTTCTCCAATATATTTTCTCTTATCATGTATCTCAGAAATTTCACTAAAACGGATCTTGGTTTTTGTTGTGACTGTGGTTTCGGGGCTAATGTCCTGTGTGCCCTTTCTATTTCCATTCCTTCCTGCATTTCTGGCATTCCCAGTACTTTTGGGATCCATTCTTTTATAAATTCTTTCATATCTTTGCCTTCTTCATCTTCCTTAAGGCCCACTATCTTTATATTGTTTTGCCTACATAGTTTTCCATTATATCCATCTTCTGAGCTAACAACTCCTGTGTTTCTTTAACTTTTTTGAAACTCTCTTCCAATTTTCTTTTTCACTTCCATATCTACCGCTATTACACATTCTTCCACATTTTCTAATCCTTTCCCTACATCTGTTATGACCAGCTCTATTCTACTCACTTTTTCTTCTGTACTTTTCATTTCATTAAATTCTAGTGTCAACCATTCTTTTAATGCTTTCATTTGTTCTTGAATTTTTTTTAAAATCTATGTACTGTCCATTCATTTTACCTCCTATTCATCTGTGCAGAGCTTGGTGTTCTCCTTCTCCTTCTTCTTCTCCTTCTTCTTCTTCTTCTTCTTCTTCTTCTTCTTCTTCTTCTTCTTCTTCTTCTTCTTCTTCTTCTTCCTCTTCCTCTTCCTCTTCCTCTTCTTCTTCTTCTTCTTCTTCTTCCTCTTCCTCTTCCTCTTCTTCTTCTTCTTCTTCTTCTTCTTCTTCTTCTTCTTCTATGTCTGCTCTTGGGTTTGTGTCTTCTATTTCTCTTCCTTGTATTTGAGTCTCTTCTGACTTTCTTGTTGAGCTGCTTGTTGTTGTTGGGTATATTTTATCCCCATGGTTTCTTGATGTTGGTCCTCTTCTTCTGTGCTGGTTATCTGTTGATCCTCCTGCTTCTGTTTTTCTTTCTCATCCCTCCCTTTCTCATTGCTTATTTTTTCTTCCAGCTGGGAGTCCTGCTGTCAGATCTCTCTCAGGTGTTCATGCTGTGTAGTTTCACTCCACAGCTGGTCCCCTTCCCATCGGTGTTCCTCGTGCAGTTGCGCACCTCTGTTTGGCTCAGTGAGCCATTTTTGCAGTCCCGTGGTCGGTAGGTCGTGACCCTGTGGGGTCTCCACTAACCTCGGGGTGTGCGTTCCTCTTTCCACCTTCATTTTTATGCAGTTAAGGCCTTCTCCTTTCTCTCTGGGGTCTTTCCTTCTTCTTTTCTTCCCGTTGTTTTTGGTTTTTCTTTCTTAGGTGCCATTTTGTCCACACCTTTATCTTTTATTTGTTGTGTTTTGTGTATCTGGGGCTTTGCTTTTCCTTCACTTTTTTTCTTCTTTTGAAAAATGTTCATCCTAATACAATTTACCTGTCCTAGTAAAGTTATTGGTAGATCTTTCCATCTTTTTTAATTGTCCTCAATTTTTTAATAGTGGTAAATAGTTAAATTTAAATAAATTATTTAAATCTCTATCAATTTTCATTCTGAAATATTTAATTGCTTCTTTTTTCCATTTGAATATTGTCATTTTTTACTTTGCATATAGTCCATGTCAACCATAGGCTTCACTTCATTTTTATCAACATTCATTTTATAACTAGATACTAAACTATATTCTTCTAATCTTAAATTTAATTTATTTAAGGATACTTTTGGTTTTGTTAAATAAACTATAACATCATCCATAAATAAACTGATTTGATGTTCTTTATTATCTATCTCAAAACATTTAATCTCTTTATCCCTTCAAATTGTTTCCACCAAAGTTTCTATAGCTAAAGAGTATAAAAATTATGATAATGGACATCCTTGCCTAGATGATCTTTTGAATGGAACAAGTTTTGATATTTATATATTTGTAACCACTTTAGCTTTTGGTTGATTATATAATGCTCTTATCCAATTTATAAAAGCATTCGGAATTCCAAATGTATTTAACACTTAAAAATAAAAAGTCCCATTCTAACCTATCAAGTGTTTTTCCTGCATCAAATACACCACTACTGCTGATTTCTTTTGTTTCTGTGCTACACTTATTAAACTCATGAATTTAACTATATTATTAAACTCATGAATTTAACTATATTATTAAACTCATGAATTTAACTATATTATCTACAGATCTTTTTTTAATAAAACCAGTCTGGTCCATATTTATTAATTTTGGTAAAAATTTGACTAATCTATTAACTAATAGTTTAGATACAACTTAATAATCTGTATTTAATATTGGTCCATAAGAAGAAGGTTGTAAATGATCTTTTCCTTTTTTTGGAATATCTGTTATTAATGCTTCTTTAAAAGATTTTGGCAAGTCATGTGATTCTCACATTTGATCTAATAATATCATTAATAGAGGAATTAATAATTCCTTAAATTCTTTATAAAACTCCAGAAGAAAACCATCTTCTCCCGCAGCTTTATTATTTTGTAGTGACATCAGAATTTCAAACACTTCTATCTCAGAAAAGGAATTAGATAACTAATTTTTCATCCATATTTAACATAGGTAGTTTAACTTGTAATAGATATTCCTTTATTTCTTTTTATCTTTCAGAGATTCTGACTGATATAATTTTTTATAAAAATTCTTCAAATTATCATTTATTTCTTGTGGCTCGCAGATGACTTGACCTGCTTCTTTCTTTCTTGCAATTATTGTTCTTGATACTTGTTCAGCTTTTAATTACCATGCTTGTACTTTATGGGCTCTTTCACCCAATTCATAGTGTTTCTGTTGTGCCCTCATTATATCTCTTCCCACTTTATAATTTGTATTGTATTAAATCATCTTTAGAATCCAATAAATATTTTCTCATCATTTTTTTGCATATGTTTCCTTCTCAAAATGTAATATTTCCTTTTCCAATTGGTCTACTTCTTTCATTTTTCTTTCTTTATTTTAGAAGTATTGCTTATTATTTGACTTCTTAAATATGCCTTTGTAGCGGCTACTACGGTCAAGCTGAAATAATACAAAAATACACCCAAACTAGTCAACTGATTCCTGATTTATTCAGGGTTTACAGGCTTCTTTTATGTACTTCATGTCCCGGGCTCCATGAGACAAGGAGGGAAGTCACAATGAGATTGCAACTTATCCACGGGTCCGGCAAGTTTAAATTTAGCCTTGTAAATGTCCGGCGCCTTTTGGCAGGAGACTCAATAGCTCAACGTGCCATTCCTTGGCACTTGTATCTCTTGCGTGCAGTCCTAGTGAGTAGGCAGATGTTCACATTATGGTTCTGCATACCCACTGAACCGTTCCGGCAACAGTTTGCATTGTTGCGCTGTGCACCCACTCGCCCCGCTACATCAAACCCCCCCACCCCCCAGAATTGTTGCCAGAAAGTAAAACACCAGTTGCCTGTGCCTTAGGAGGACACCCACGCCATCTGGGATGGGGGCATTGAATGGGTGCAATGGGATCCATATGGGCAGACTTGAGTCTGTCTACACTAAACAGCTGTGAATGTCCCCCAATGTCCAAAGTAAACACATCTCCCTTCCCTCTTAATCACGCGAAAATGGCCCTCATATGGTCATTTTAACGGCGATCCTGGGACCTGTCTGCATACAAAAACAAAATCAGTGCTGAGGAGCTGTGGGGGCACATGTTGTTTAGGGGTTCCATGCCAGCTGGTAGGAACAGGTTTCCTGCTAATGATCCCATGTCAAAGTTGCTTAAGGACATCCAGGTCACAGTTGGTTGTGAAATGAATGTCCCGAAAACTGTAAGTACTGTGCCATAAACCATCTCTGCCGATGATGCAGACAAATTTTCCTTTGAGGCCATGCAAACTCCCTGTAATACCCATAGCATCTCATCGACCCAATTGGGACAGGTGAGATGGGCCTTAAGCGCGGACTTTAGTTGTCGGTGGAAACGTTCCACAAGGCCGTTGACTGTGGGTGGTATGCCATAGTGTGCAGATGTGAGCCACAAAAGCTTGCAAAGGCAGACCATAATGCAGAGGTAAATTGTGCTCTGTTGTCCAAAGTTATGTGTGTTGGGACACCAAATCTAGCGATTCAAATGACGATGAACACCCTAGCACATGTTTCAGTGTCACTGGATGGCAACAGAATGATCTCTGGCCAGTGTGTGAAATGGTCCACCACTGACCAGGTCCACATGCATGTGTTTGAACCACCTGCGTACTGCTGGAAAAGGCTGAAGAGGTGCCTTGTTGTGCCACTGAATTTTGGCTGTCTGGCAGGAGGCGCATGTACGTGTCCATTGAGCGACATCTTTTCTTAGTCCATGCCATATGTTTTTATTTGACATGAGCTTGACTGACGTTCTGATGGATTCCTTTCACCCAAGCCTTCCAAATTCAAAAAACGCATGCTGCGCTTATGCCTTGTCAATTCCAGTGTATCCAGGAGAAACTAGCGAAACCTGGTGTACTGGTTTTCTGCGGAGGGATTGGTAATAAATTTGCTCATTTGAGATGCAGTAGTGGCATCTGTCACATTTGTGGCCCGAAATGTGAAGTTAATAAAACATCAAACACAAGTTTTATCAGGTAAACTTCTCAGTGTCTTTATTTTCCAGTTTCCTTTGTTCTCCTGCTTGTGCTCCTATCTCCCTCTCATACCACGTGACTTCCAGTACATCTCATACATATTCATTATCATGACATCCCTCCTTTAATCGGAAATAAACTTTACCTTCACTTACCAATATCCCTCGGAAACATACAAACATCGTAACTAATGGTAATACTATAACTCAACTACATAAAGTTTACTTCCTACAGCACTCATACATGCACTTTATTCTTTCTTTGGCTTGGCTTCGCGGACGAAGATTTATGGAGGGGGTAAAAGTCCACGTCAGCTGCAGGCTCGTTTGTGGCTGACAAGTCCGATGCGGGACAGGCAGACACGGTTGCAGCGGCTGCAGGGGAAAATTGGTTGGTTGGGGTTGGGTGTTGGGTTTTTCCTCCTTTGCCTTTAGTCAGTGAGGTGGGCTCTGCGGTCTTCTTCAAAGGAGGTTGCTGCCCGCCAAACTGTGAGGCGCCAAGATGCACGGTTTGAGGCGATATCAGCCCACTAGCGGTGGTCAATGTGGCAGGCACCAAGAGATTTCTTTAGGCAGTCCTTGTACCTTTTCTTTGGTGCACCACTGTCACGGTGGCCAGTGGAGAGCTCGCCATATAACACGATCATGGGAAGGCGATGGTCCTCCATTCTGGAGACGTGACCCACCCAGCGCAGCTGGATCTTCAGCAGCGTGGACTCGATGCTGTCGACCTCTGCCATCCCGAGTACTTCGACGTTAGGGATGAAAGCGCTCCAATAGATGTTGAGGATGGAGCGGAGACAACGCTGGTGGAAGTGTTCTAGGAGCCATAGGTGATGCCGGTAGAGGACCCATGATTCGGAGCCGAACAGGAGTGTGGGTATGGCAACGGCTCTGTATTCGCTTATCTTTGTGAGGTTTTTCAGTTGGTTGTTTTTCCAGACCCTTTTGTGTAGTCTTCCAAAGGCGCTATTTGCTTTGGCGAGTCTGTTGTCTATCTCATTGTCGATCCTTGCATCTGATGAAATGGTGCAGCCGAGATAGGTAAACTGGTTGACCGTTTTGAGTTTTGTGTGCCCGATGGAGATGTGGGGGGGCTGGTAGTCATGGTGGGGAGCTGGCTGATTTATGATATAAGATTAAATACTGTCCCAAAGTTCTTATTAAAACTATGGCACAAAGTCTTCGTATCGTTTGGGCACTTTCCGGTTTCGTTTCGGCCTGCCTGCGATATTGTCGTCGCTTCTCGGTTGTTCACTCTCAGCGTCGGAAATACTGCTCGCCACGGCTTCGGGTGTTTCTGGCCCTCTAGTCACTTCATCAGGAGTGCTGGTAACTGCCTCTGGAACATCATCAGGTCTCTCAGTTTCAGCATCTCGTATTGGCCTTTCAACCTCTTCGATCGATGTATCTCTGGACTGGTACCTTTTTACACCTGATACATTTCTCTTATACAGGACTCCAGTCGGAGACTTGACTGTCACCATACTGCCATTTCTGGATACAACAGTATAGGGTTGATGGTAATAAGGTGTGTCTAGCTTACAACCAGTTTCATGCCTCACTAGAACATTATCTCCTGGCATGATGTCTAAGTACTTGGCTCCACGTTTCGAATCTGTGTACAGCTTTGCTGCACCTTTCTTTTCAGCATCGTGGTCCCTCATCTCCTGGTCGTCTCGGATTTCCTTTATTTCTGGCATTTTTGTGCGGATTTTTCTCCCAAAAAATGCTTCTGCAGGACTTTTTCCAGTGGTTGCATGAGGCGTTGCTCGATAGACAGCCACATAAGATAGTAATGCTTCTCGCCAATTTTGTCCTTCTGCGTGTGCAATCCTCAATCGTTTTTCAATGGATTGATTTTGTCTCTCTACTTCTCCGTTGGCTTGCGGCCATTTCGGAGTTACTTTATGATGGTGGATACCTGTGGTCCTCATATATTCCGCAAATGTCTCTGAAATGAATTGTGGACCATTGTCAGAGTAAAATGTAACAGGTAATCCATATCTTGCGAATATCTCTGCTAACGCTTGTATTGTTTTTTCAGTGGTTGTGGACATCAACACCACGTACTCATAGTATCTGCTGTAGTAATCTATCACTACCATAATTGATTCACCCGTCAGTAAAGGTCCAAGAAAATCAACAGCTACGTCGATCCATGATCCTGTCGGGAGTTGCGTACTCCAGATCGGTTCTGGCGGATTACTCCTACTTGTGATTTGATATCCGTGACAAGTTTTAACAAATTTCTCTGCGTCTTTATCACAACCTGGCCACCATACCTTGGTCCTGAGGTTTTGCTTGGTACCAACAATGCCTAGGTGTCCTTCATGCGCTAAGGATACGATCTTCGGTCTCAATCTTTGCGTTATCACTAATCTGCAACTTCTTAATACACACTGTCTGATGCAACAAAGTTCGTCTCTAATGGGAATGCAAGCTTTGTGAGTACACTTGTCCCATTGTCCACTCTGTATGCATTCTCTTACTTCCCTGAGTTCTGGATCACGTTCGGATTCTCTCTCGACTTCCTTCATAGTCACAGCTTTCGGTGTCGACTGAATAGCTACGAAGCGTACAAAGCTCTCCGTTTCTGTTCCCAATTCTGACTTGGATTGTGGATCACCATCCTTCACCAATCTGGACAGCAGATCTGCAATGTTTGTTTTCCCTGCAATGTGGATTACTTTATATTTGTAGGGTTGTAGTCTGAGTACCCATCTCTCTATTCTGGCACATGGTTTGGATCTAGGTGAACAGATCACTTCTAATGGCTTATGATCTGTGATGAGTTCAAATTCAATGCCGTATAAATATGCATGGAACCTCTCACAGGCCCATACAAGTCCGAGTGCTTCTTTCTCTGTCTGAGAGTATCTTCTCTCCACATCTGATAACGATCTGCTGGCATAGGCAATGATTCTTGGTCCTCCATCATGCATCTGGACCAACACAGCTCCTAAACCAACCGGGCTGGCATCCGCTATGACTTTGGTTGATGCCGCCGGATCGTAATATCCAAGAGTTTTTGCATATGTCAGGCTTTGCTTCAGCGCTGTGAACGCTTTCTTCTGCTCAGATCCAAAATGATATGGTACACCTTTCCTGGTTAGTTTCCTTAGTGGTTCTGCCACTGTAGCAAAATTAGGAATGAACTTTGCACAAAAATTGACCAATCCTAGGAAACTCCTCACCTCTGTTGCGTTCTGAGGTGCACGTGCCTCTGCAATAGCTTTCACCTTGGCCTCTGCAGGGTTTAGTCCTTCCCGTGTAAGTCTGTGTCCCATGAAGTCCATTTCTGACATACCGAACTGGCACTTGTTTCCATTCACGGTAAGGCCTGCCTCCTGTAGTCTAGATAGTACACACCTCAACCGTTTGTCATGCTCTTCCTTCGATGGTGCATGGACTATGATCTCGACAGAAATGTTGGCAACTCCAGGAATGCCTTGAATCACTCGATGGATTTCATATTGGTAGATCTCCGAAGCTGCATTAATTCCAAATGATATTCTCTTGTAACGATACAATCCACAGTAAGTCACAAATGTTGTTACATCTCGAGAACCTGGATCCAGCTCTAATTGATGATAGCCCCATTTCAGATCAATTTTTGAGAATACCTTGCTGGTAGTTAGTTCTTGAAGTATTTCCTCCACTGTTGGGATAGGGTGTCGTTCTCTAATTATAGCTTCATTGGCCATTCTCATGTCAACACAGTCTTATGTCACCCTTTGGTTTGGGCACAATCACTACGGGACTGACCCATTGTGTCGAATGTTCCACCGGTTCAATAATGTCTTGTTCGATCAATTCTTTAATTTTGGCTTCGACTTTCCCACGAAGTCCAAACGGAGTTCGGCGCATTGGTTGTGCCTTGGGTTTGACCGTTTCATCTACCGCTAGCTTCAATTGTCGACCTTTCAGCTTTCCTACTCCTTGGAAGACTGCGGGGAATTCTTGCTTCATATCCTCGTATGACTGAATTGAATTGACACAAGCTCCAATATGAAGTATTGCCAGGTCTTGCGCTGTGCTTCTACTCAGCAATGGTTCTCCCCTCTCTTCTATGACCATAAACTCTGCTTCGGTGTACTTATCTCCAGCTTCAACAGTTGCAGTAAAACATCCAATGGTCTGCAATGGCTTGGTTGCTGTGTATGGATACAGTTTCTTGGAACACTTCTTTGAGGTACAGATGATCTTTTTCCTTTTCAACTTCTCCCATAAATGTTGATCAATCACATTACTGTCACTGCCTGAGTCTACAATGACCTGCACTGTCACTCCACCAATGATCACTGGGACCTTCTCATGATGTACTTCATTCAACGTAAATTGGTAACAACTCTGTTCCTTCTGGGTATCATTATCGTCACCGTCTGTCTGGCGAATGGTATCTTTCTTTCCAGGATACTTTCCTTTCCCCCAGGCTTTGCCTTTGGAAGTTGTACTCTTCCTCTTCTGGTCTGCATTGGACGTGCTTTTGCACTTCTTTGCAAAGTGGTCCTTACCTCCACACTTTCTGCAAATTTTGCCTTTGGCCAGGCAATATGGGTCTTTTCCAAAGTGACCTCGGTTTCCACATCTATAACACTCCACGTCCTGTGTCGACATATATCTTGGCTGATTATGGCGATGTGAGAGCCTCTTAATTTGCTGGCTTGAGTTGTCTTTCAGGGTCATGGTATGAAATTGCCCTTCAACAGCCTCTAATGCAGCAGCAATGGTTAAAGCATCGGTGAGTTCCAACTCACTCCCTCTTTCCAGTAGACGTCTTCTGAGTTTATCTGATCTGCAGTGCTGTACGACTTGATCCAATAATTGGTTGTCCAAATCAGCTGGCATGTAATTGCATCCAACAACTAGCTGGCGTAGTCTCGTCACGTACTGAGCAATTGTCTGGCCATCTTCTTGTCTCGTTCTCCGAAACAAATGGCGTTGAAATGTAGCATTCGGTGTCACTACATAGTGTACATTTAATGCATCTACCGCTTTCCGGTACTCATCCTTTCTTCCAGTATTCAAAAGTGTCTTAAACGTTTCCCGAACTGCGAGTCCAGCAGTGAAAAGAAGTAACGCCCTTCTCTGCACTTTTTGTTCAACTGTACCGGTATCTAGAAATATCTAGAAATAGGCCACGACTGTCGGCGTAGGATTCAAATTCTTCCAGCCATGCCTTCCACTTCACACTTACAGTGCTTGCATCACCCATTGGGTCAAAATGAGCAATTCCACTATGCGTTAGAAAGTCACCGTCTGCCCCAGCCATGAGGAAATATTCCAGCCCCAAAAGTACTGAGTGAAAGAGAAAATTCTTATCACCTTGAAGTTCTCTTTAATCTTCTTTAGTCTTTAATTTTCTTCAAGCTTCTTTCATCCTCGTCGCCAATGTCACATTTGTGGCCCGAAATGTGAAGTTAATAAAACATCAAACACAAGTTTTATCAGGTAAACTTCTCAGTGACTTTATTTTCCAGTTTCCTCTGTTCTCCTGCTTGTGCTCCTATCTCCCTCTCATACCACGTGACTTCCGGTACATCTCATCCATATTCATTGTCATGACAGCATCCAATGCACCAACAACATGCCAGAACCTTGTGTCCTCTGCTGTTATGCCCCGAAGACAAAACTGGGTTTCAGTTGAATAAGCCAAACCCGAGGTTGATGGGTCCAGAAAGGAGGCAAGTGAACACCAACTGTGTTAACTGGCATTACGGCGGCAGCTTCTGCTGCTGTACTTGCGTCCATTTTGACTGTAGACTCAGGCTTCAGCTGAAACTTGCAGTCGGGGTCATCAACTGTAGCGGCTACAATTGAAATAATACAAAAACTCACGCCAGACTAGTCAACTGAACACTGATTTATTCAGGGTTTAAAGGCTTCTTTTATATACTTCATGTCCCGAGTTCCACGGGACAATGTGGGACATCACTATGAAATTGCAGCCAATCCACGGGACTGGCAGGTTTAAATGTAGCCTTGTAGATGTCCCGCGCCTTTCGGCAGGAGACTCAACATGTTGTTCCTCGGCACCTGTATTTCTTGCGTGTGGTCCTAGTGAATAGACAGACGTTTGCATTATGGTTCCACACGCTCGCAGAACCGTGCCAGCAACAGTTCACATTGCCGTGCTGTGCGTCTGCTCAGCCCGCTACATGGGTGCTTCGCCTTCATAGAATCCCATTTTATAAATTTGTTCACTACTGAACTTCCATTAATTTCCAGGAAAAAAATGATCTGTTGCCTCATAAAATCATAAAAAATATTTTCTCTTTAATAATATTATATTAAATCTCCATCTATCACTAATATTTTGTTCTTTCTCCAAAACAATTGAGAAAATTAAAAGCGAATGATCAGATAAAACTCTCGCTTGATATTCAATCTTTTGAACTCTAGCTTGTAATTGTGCAGACTATAAACATGTTGTCCATGAATAGGTTTCATGTTTTAAAAAAAAAGGAATAGTCCCTATCACTTAGATGGGTTCTTCTCCAAATATCTAAGAGTCCCATATTTTTCATTAAAACTATTGCAATCTTAGCTAATTTACTTTTTGTAAATTTACCATCTGACCTATCTAGTTTTGGATCAAGAGTGAAATTAGATTATCCTCCCACTAATATTTTTTCCTTTAGCACTTGTTAATTGCATAAATATATCTTGTATAAATTTTCTATTATCTACATTTGGTGCATATACATTCAATATTCAATATTCTGAGTGAATTTGAAAATTAACCATTACATGCCTTCCTGCTTTATCTATAGTTGTATCTAATACTTTAACTATATTCTAATATTTTATGTATTAATATTATTGCACCTCAAGCTTTTGAATTAAATGAAGATGCCAATAGGAATCCAACCCAACCTCTTTTTTAAATTTTATGCTATTTTTCCATCAAATGATTTTCTTGTAAAAAAAAGCTATATCCACTTTTGTTTTTTTTTCTCCATATACATTAATAATTTTTCCATTTGATTTGATTCTGTATTCCACTGATATTAATACTAGTAAAATTCAATTTTCCTGCCTTTATTAAATCTTATGTCCATCCATCCTTCCTCTCCCACTCCTCCCACTCTCATATAGTATTAACAACATATCTCATCATATTCTTGATTAATCCAGGTATTCAATAGAAAAAGAAAAGAAAGAAGAAAGAATGAAGAAAAGAAATACCCCCAAAGATGCAGAATATTATTACGTCTTTAGAACACATGCACTCATGTTTCCGCAGCAGTTAACTCCACCCTCCCAACTAACTCACTAGAAATGCAATACAATCTCTGGTTGCATTTTGACTCTATATTCCTATTCATTCATGGATCTCTTAAAAATATATAGATCACTTATAGGTTAAACCCTCCTCCCCATTAAACTCTCAAAATTTTTCAATTATATCTGAACCCATTCAGTCGAATATTCCATTTACGAATCAGCAATCACCTGTCTCCCTCTTTCAGGCAATGAACCAGCATACACTTTTGCCTCATTGGGCTCCATAAAAAATGTTTTCTCATCTGGAACAAAAACTTTAAAAGCTGCCGGATACCTCAAGACAAAGCCATAACCTTGTTTTTCCATAATACATTTTTAACCGCCTTAAAATCTTTTCTCTTTTCTAACAAATCAAAACTTCTATTAGGGTAAAAGAACTTCTTATTTCCATTATAAATCAAAGGTGACTGTCTTTTCTTGGCTCGTTTAGCTGCCAGTTCCAAAAGCTTCTCTCTTACTTCGCAACGGAGAAATTTATCATATCGGGTGAGGTCTCTGATCTGGTTGTGGCTTTGGTCTTGATGCTCTATGTCCTCTCTCAATGTCAATGTCTCCTTGAAATTCAGTTACCCCCAAGGATTGCGGAATCCAACGTTGTAGAAACTTCTTAATTTCCTGACCTTCAACACCTTCTTTAAGTCCAACAATCTTTATGTGATTCCTTCTACTAAAATTTTCTACTATGTCAATTTTCTGCATTAATTGATCTTCTGCTACAGTTGCTTCTGTTTGCACCTTCTTCAGTTGTGTTTTGGATTTCAAATTCATTCTCTTTAATTTCTTCATCGACAACTTCTAATCTTTTGTCCACCTGCTGCATCTTTTTTTCCACTTTCCTTGTAAAATTCTAATTTTCAACTAATCTCTCTCCACATGTTTTAACTTCTGTTAATAACATGATAGATTGATGGAAATTCTCCGTGTAGCTTTTCATTTCACCTGTAGATATATAAGACTCCTTCATTTTCACCATCTTTTTAACCATAAAACATTGTTCAGAACGTAATTCTTGTTCTTCTTCTTGTCCATTGGAACTGGAAGCCTCTTGTGTCTTTTTTAAAGTTGCCACCTTTTTTTGTGCTCTGCGCATGCGCAAGGAGTCGCACATGCGCAGAGTCACTTCTTCACCCGTAGCGGATGGCCATTGTCAGGAGAGACCTTGGACAGCAGCCAGATTGTCTTCCTTGGGCAGTACCTTCTGAACAGCTCCTGGATCCTTCTTCAAGGTCACCCTTTCTTCTTTATCTTAATCTTTTTCTTGCTCAATTTCTTTTAATACTGCAGCTAGGCTTTTTTTCTTTGGTGACATTTTGAATTGTGCTTTAAATCTTCAGACACTTTCTCTTCTATTTCTCTTAACATTTTCAATCTTTTTTGACTTTTTTTTCAACTTTTGTGAGGAGGGTAAGGATTTGCAGACTAACCCCACATTATCCACACCCCAAGATCTTATGATGGGCAAGAGCTGGGGCTTAAAGATCATAACTTTAGATGAAGAAACATTATAACTCATCAGTAATCATTGAATGATGCAATTTCAAAGCTAATCTACTCAGTTAGGTCAACAAAAGGAAGTTGAGCATTCCAAAAAAAGAATGCTGTGGTGAGACACTGGAATATAAAGGAGAAAACAGCAAATCCAATCAATTTTGGGCCTCTTTCCAATTGGTCTAAACCACCACACTTGTGAGAGTAAACTATTTATCTCCTGTCACAAACGTGATTATAAATTATAAAGCTGCATAACTAAGGGAACAATGCAATACCACATAGTTTACTCATTTTCAATCTTAGTTGTCTGGGTGCCAGGGATTCTCATGTTTTATGAGAACTGAAGGAGGGATTTTCAGGAAATTGAACAGCAAGTTTCCAATAAGCAAATTAATTACATAGATGGAACTGGAAGTCTAAATTATTGATTAAATATCACAAAGAGCAAGGCCATAGTCATGACAAATGTGGTGTCATAATGTTGGAGTATGCAGATGCTAAAAACAATTTGGTGCACATTTGATAGTCAAGTAGAACGTTCTGAACTGCAGGAAGATTGTAAAGGTCAATGCAGCTGAGCAGAACATAGAGAGTCATAGATGTAGGTTATATCCCACTTCAAGACAAAGCTGAGAATTCTAGTGCAAGGGCATGATCTAAAACACCTTTTAGAAAGCTCTTCCAACACTGTACAGAGATTAGATCCTTGTGCTATTGGAAAAATAATTTAAAAGTGGGGTGAGGTCAGAGAGGGTTCACACCAGAAATGTTGACTGACTATTTCTACCCATAGATGCTGCCTGACTCGTTGAGTTTCTTCTGCTCAAGATTTCAGCATTTGCAGCTTTTATGTTTCCTTCTTCATTCTCTCACACTGCTCACCAACTGCACTTTCCACGGCCCTCCTATAACGATATCCTCATCAAAACCTGCTACCACAATCATGTTTTGTTCCTCTCAACCTGTTTTGGCCAATATTTTATTCCAAGTGGTTTCTAGCTCCATTTGGCCCAAACTAGGATCCTAAGTATGTCCATCAGAATCAAAATTAATTGACAAGAACATGTCAAGAAATTTGTTGTTTTGTGGCAGCATTACATTTGCAAATATAGCTATAAATTACATTTTAAAAAAATCACTGTTTTCAAGGATTCTCACTCCAGGCCCTATGCTCTACCTCTCTGTTGTATTCCTTCTACCTCTCCCTCTCCTATATTTTCACCTCCCGCACCTGTCCTACAGTCTATTATCTTTGGGGACCTTCCCTAACTTCTTTATCCCTTTATAGATGTCATTAGCTTAAACTTGTATCTTTGCTAGCTCCACATGTCTGGCTCTACAAAGGGGGCGGCTCGAGTCTTTATACAGGCCGGTGATTAACAGTGGCAGGTGGGGCCAGCCTCCTGGGTTGCCTACCCGTAGGTACAGTGATTGCCCCCTAGGGGTGGAGCCAGTGTAGAGCTTGCATGACCACAGTCATTTTACCTATTCCATCTTACTCTTGATAAAGGTTTCACACCTGAAATGTTAACTATTTCTAACCACGGAGACTGTCTGATCTGCTAAGTTCCTCTAGCAATCCTGTTTGCTCACAATACATAAGGATGCGGGGAGGAATAGAAAAAGATGAACTAATAGGAAAAATTGGAAATAATACACTCTGTGTTTGTTGGAAAAGTGTTGAAGAGAGTTACCTGGTTTAAATCTTTGAGATGGCCATCTATCTTTTTTCGGGGGATAGCTCAGTTAGAATCAAAATTTATTATCATGAACATGTCACAAAATTAGTTGTTTTGCAGCACAGCAGTGTTATTGTACATTTCATGTGAAAAATTGCTATAGATTACGTTTCTGTAAATGAACTTTTTCTTTTAATTGCGCAAAAGAAGAAAAAAAAAAGTGAGGCTGTGTCTGTAGTTCATTGTTCATCCAGAAATCTGATGATGCAGGGGAAGAAGATGTTTTTATGCTATTGAGTGTTCATTTTCAGACTCCTTTTTCCTGATGGTAATATGTAGTGAACCATCAGGACACAACCAAGACTAGGCTGAGGGAACGATAGGCTTTAATATGCAGAAGAACCTTGCTCGCCCAGATCCAGGTATAGGAATGGATGGAAGGGAGAGGTGGCTCAACCTTTATGGCCCAAGACCACAGGGGAGGAGTCATAGGGTATGAGTCATCAGTGGACGGGGCCAGCTTCATATATAAAGCAGTCGACAATAATTATATACAATGGAGGAAACATATCATTACATTACTGTTATAAGGGGCATGGCCCGGGTGGTGGGAATCCTTGAGAATAGAGGTTGCTTTCTTGAGATACTGCTTTTTGTGGATATACTTAATGGAGGGGACTAATTCCCATGATAGTGCTGGCTGATTTCATAACTTTCTAGCCTTTTCCTGCCCTGTACATTGTCACCTCCATTCCAGACATTGATGCCACCAGTCAAAATGTTCTCCACAAGATGCTTAACCATGCCAAAGATGGTATGCTTTAAATCTTGGGCAGTTTCTTTACCCTCCACACTTTGCTCTTTCCATCACTCTGATACCTTTTTCTAGAATTCTGCAGGCTCTTTTAAATACTTCTTGGCAAACTGTAAGCTGGCCATCCTGACTCTGCGCTGCATATTGCAGAGTAGCCTCTGTATTTCTCTTCATGAAGTCTTCACTGACATATCCACACCTGCCACCTGAAGAGTGTTTCTGGTCAGTCGGACATACTGTACATATGGGGATTTTTTTTCTGCGAATTCTTGTCATCAGTAGTGGAGGTCTTCCTTGGAATACCAGTTGTTTTGCGTTTACTGAGCTCACCAGTACGATCTTTCTTCTTAATGTTGATCCAAACAGTTTCTTTTTGTAATCTTAAGGTTTGGGCGATGTCTCTTACGCCTTTATTCTTCTTTTTCAGGATCATTTGAGGAATGAGCCTCTGACCTTCATTACCACAACTCTGGTCCTCATCTTGAAAAATGGCAACTGTCGACTACAAAGGTGATCAAAAACTTAGAAGCAAGCCAAGCTCTCTTATACTGTACCTGCACTAGTGAAGTAATCAAACGTACCTAAGTGCTCATACACACCTCGAAGCCAAATGCCCCAAACATTATGACACCCTGAAAGGAGGGCACTATGTATAAAAAGTGCTGTAATTTCTACATCAAACCATTATGACCATGTAGAAATCTATACACTTGTAATCTCCACTTTAATTGCATGTCAATTGTTTGTTTACAAATTTAAAACTGTGGATCACAGGAAGGAAAATAGTGTATTTATCTCAAACATTACGAAGGGCACTGTACATGGGTGGAAGGAGGGTCAAGGCGAAGTTGACAAGAGAGATCAGGTTCCAGGGAAAATAAGTTGGGGAAGGGGAGTTGAGTGTCTAACATTGGAAACTGGATGCTTGAATGCCTCCATCTATTGTGTGAATACCGTAATAAAATGGAGTCAGGACAGTGTGAAGAGTATCCTGCAGTTGGTGCCGTCCCCACGATCTACTGCACTTGTCCTTCTTCAGTTTGTACATTTGGTGAATGCTGTTGGAGTTGCCCAGTGAGCAATTGCAGTGCATTCTTTGTATGTTGAAACTGCTACTGTGGAGCACTGATGGGAAAGCATGGTTAATGGGTAGCAATCAAACTTATTTTATTCTTGGATGTTGCTGAGTGTTTACAGTTTGGTTGAAGCGGTTAGTGCAATGCTGTTACAATGCCAGCATTTAGGACCAGGGTATGAATTCCGCGCTGTCTGTAAGGAGCTTGTATGCTCTCCCCGTGGGTTTTCCCCGTGTGCTCCAGTTTCCTCCCACTATTCAAATCATACCGGCGGATGGATGTAATTGGGCGCATGGGCTCATGGACTGAAGGGGCCTGTTACCATGCAGTATATCTAAAACTTAATCAGGTACTTGAAGAATATTTCTTTCAGCTCACAGCTTGTGTCTTGTAGATGGTGAAAAAGCTCTGAGAGATTCATTCTCCATAGGACAGCTAGCTTCTAATGTCACAGTATTCAAATAGCTGGCTCAGTTGGGCTTCTGGTCAGGATGTTGATGGTAGTATTAAGCTTGAAGGAATTACCATTGTATGTCAAGGAAAGATGGTTGGCAACTCTCTTATTGAAACCAACCTCCCCTCAACATCTTAACCTTCCGCTTGCTCCAGGAACGCAGCCAACATGTTAAAGGACCAATCCCACTGAGTCATACTCTATTCTCCCCCTTCCATTGGGCAAAAGTATGCCTTGCACTGTTTAACTGTTCTTTTCTATTTAGTACTATACACTGTGCTTTTGTTTCACGTGATACCCATGCCTGTATTTTTGTTTTTATCTTGTGCTGTCCACTGTAATGTGCATAGGTTGACCTGCCTGTGTAGAACACAAAATAAGGTTTTCCATTGTCTCTCAGTGCACATGACAATGGACAATTCATTTTCATTCAATTTAACTATCTTTTGAGCCACACTTCAAATATAATCTGGAAGACAATGAACCAGGACCAAGCAGGTGGGATAAAGATGAAAAGCTCTTCATCAGGCAACAGGGGCCATTTCATCATTCTGATGAAAATGTGACTTGGAATTGAAGAGCCAACAAAAAAGGAGAGCAATACATACTTTTACATGATATTCAATGCAGAATAGGTTTGTCAGCAGAAATATATGTTGATGACAAAAACAAGTATAAGGACATAAAATTAATATTCTTTTTCCAAAGTGGTCAAGATTAGAAAGTAAAAATAACCATGTACTGAATGTCCATCTTTATAATGTGGTGAAAGCCAAAGTTAATGATTGCATGCAAGTACATTACTGTCTAGTCACCCTGACCTGAAACAATGACTGTCCTTTTCTCTCCAAGGATATTGCTTGACTTGCAGAACCCCTCTAGATTCTCATTGTTTGCCTCTCTGAGCTAGTCTCATTTGTCTGCATTTGGTCCATATCTCTCTTGGCTTTCTTATCCATGGACCAGTCTAAATATCGTTTGAAACTCAGATTTTTATTTAGATTTGGGGTTTCTTGTCAGAATACATACATGACATCACGTACAACTTTGAGACGCTTTTGCTGCAGGCGAGGTGGAATTACCACTTATTGGTAGTTCACAAAAAAACTGTGCTCAGCATATACATGTAAACAAATAAAGAACTGTAAACAGATAACAAATGTAAACAAACCAACTGTGCAATATAGAGAGAATGAAAAAATGAATAAAGTGCACAAGAGTCCATAAATGTCAAGACTGCATCCAGCTCTACAGATTCCTCAGGAATCTGGTTCCATTTTCACACACTTTATGTCCATCTTCTCAAGAATTTTATACCTCTATAGTATTACCCTTCAATCCCCTACATCCCAGGAGAAAAAAAATGCTATCTTATCCAATCTTTTCTTTTAACACAAGCCGTTCAGTTCTAGTTGTATTGCTGTGAATCATTTTTGTACCTTTTCCAACTTAATGATATTCTTCCTGCAGTGGAGTGATCCGAAATGAACACAGGGTTGCAATCTGTCTCAACCACATCTTGTGCAGCTGTAACATGTAATGATGTCCCAACATCTGTACTCAGTGCCTTGGCCGATGAAGAAAAATATACCAAACAACTTCACCAGCAAGTCTACCTGTATCTCTAGATTCATCAAACAATGTACTCAGGTCAGTCTATTTTACAACACTCTTCAAGTCCAGTTTACTTGTTAGAACTCAGACCACTGTTTATTTTTAAGGGGCCATTGAATCTCTTTTGCTTTTAATGAACTTGCAAAATCTCTTAGATCTCTTTATTTTATATACCAAAGTGATTTCATGTTCCCTCTTTGACCCCCTGGTTTCCATCTTGTAAACTCATACACCTTTAAGGGATTCACTGGATCCCTGCTCTCTGTACCTGACACACACCTCCTTTCTTTTCTTGACCACAGCTGCAATATCTCCAGGGTTTCCTAATGCTGCAGCTCTGTCCCTTATTCTTAGAGGAATATGTTATCTGTAAACTCTGCCTATCAAACTTCTAAACACCTCGCACTTATGAGACATTCCTTCTCCGCAAACAGCCTCTCCCAACCAACCTTGCCAAGTTTCTACCGATTGCCATCAAGTTTAACCTTGCCTCAATTTTGGATTTTATGATAACAGATTCCTGAGCACTGCTAAATTTGAAAAGCATTCTCCACAATCCCTCTTGGCCTGGGTAGCACGGTTAATGTAGCAGTAGATGAGATGCTATTACAGCATCAGCAGGCAGGTTCAAATCTTGTGCTGTTTGCAAGTAATTTGTATTTTCACCCCATAACCTGCATGGGCTTTCCCTGGGTACTCTGGTTTTCTCCCACTCTTCAAAACATATAGGGTTGTAGGTTAATTGGGTGTAATTCGGTGGTGCAAGTTTCTGTGGCCGAAATTGGCTTCCACTGTGTTGATAATAAAATGTACTCATTTTAAAAAAAATTTAAGTTTAAAATCAAGAACAACGGCGTGCATCTAGCTCTAAAGATTATATGCTGTTGTGATGTGCCCATATTTTTCTTGGATTTGTCAAGAAGTGAAGCTTTTGTCCATTATACCTCTTGAGATACGGAATCCTCATAGCAATTCTGGAAGGAATTTTGACGTATCTTGAAAATGGTGCTTGAAGAGGTGCGAGGAATGACTTTCTCTTGCTCCTTTCGGGTGGCCAGAATACCCGACTGTAACGCTGCCTATTCTACCCCAATGCAGCTGTCAGGTGGCCACCTGAAGGTGGAGAAACCGGCTAGGTGGAGCACTTACCTAACCCTCCTCCTGTAGGTATATTCTCCGGCCTAGAGAATCCCCTGTTACACCTGAAAGCAGCACCAGGCAAAGCAGATAGCAGCTTTCAGCTGCCTAGCAGGGGGCGGGCTGATGACAGTCAGCTGGTGTCCCAACTCCCCACTGCCTGACAGTCCCCTGGTGCGGGACTACGAGGCTGGAGCAGCCGGCGTGGGGCTACAGAGCTGGGGCAGCCAGCAGGGAACTACGGGGCTGGAGCGGCCGGTGTGGGACTACAAGGCTGGAGCGGCCATCCCCGTAAATCCCTGTTGGCTGCCCCAGCTCCGTAGTCCCCTGCAGGCCGCTTCAGTCCCATAGTCTCGCACCGGGGGGCTGTCAGGCAACAAGGAGGGGGCTGTAAGGCAGCCGTTCCTGCCCAGACTCAGGAGCCGGCATTTGCTCCATGACACCTCTCCCCGCTTCGGACCTTTCAGGTGGCAGAACACCGTCTTCAGCGCTGCCACCTGAATGTCCCTTCGCAGACACCCGAAGCTGCTTCTGAGCCACATTCTCCAGGCGATTCCACCTGAAAGTGGCATTTGTAATTACAATTATCAGAATCATCTATTTTCTCAAAGATGGCCATGGGATCTGTATTTGTCGAACTGTGTGAGGTGAGGCCAGGAAATCATCCCAGAAGTATTTTCCTCCAGTTTCTTATTCTTCAGCAATGATTCCACCTGTCTCAGATGCCTTTTAACTTCTCATCTCTTGGGTCGTCCTTTCATTATCTTGCAGATGTAACTGAAGATTATAATGATTTATGTACTCTGGGATGAAGTCAAGAATATTCTTTTGATGAGATATGTGAAGTGCTTCTTCCAATGGGTACTGACTACATTTCCATCCTTAACAATCCCTCATTTGTCTTTCATTCTCAGGTCCTTGGGTTATTGGGCCATAGACAGCTATTACACAGTGCGGAAGTAATTGCACATATAATGAGTGTAGCTCGTTTCTGCATCTCCTGCTCTTTTCCATCCACCATATGT
This sequence comes from Narcine bancroftii, assembly GCF_036971445.1. Classification (NCBI taxonomy): domain Eukaryota; kingdom Metazoa; phylum Chordata; class Chondrichthyes; order Torpediniformes; family Narcinidae; genus Narcine; species Narcine bancroftii. The sequence continues at coordinate 21,867,205 of NC_091471.1, forward strand.
TTTACCTTGCAACCTCATCATTTATAAGCCTTAGATTTTTTTCTCCCTTTTTGGACATAATGATGCTTTCAATCCAAGAAAGCCTGACAATGCCTTTGTGACAGCATTGTTCCATTGAGAGAATAAAAATCTCATAATTTCTGAGTGTTGCTCAAAAGAAATAGATTGATTCTTCTCACCTTACCTAATTAACAATCTAAGCAAACTAGAAATCTTACTCAAACAAACAAAAGAAAGAAACCATGTCGCAAATTGCTTACACGCTGGCCATTTTCCGATTCACCGCTTTTGTTTATTCTCTGTCTGGCTTCAGCACTGATGAAAAGCGACAAGGGTACTGGAAGATAATTACTTAACAATATGTCATTTTAATGAACAAAGTAATTTAATTTTTATGTGATGTACAGACTCAGTAAGAAATGTCATCAATTCCTGGATTCTTAAACAGTCGGCTCTAAACTATTTCAACGCCATTGTCGATTATGATGAGAATATATTGGTTACATTCAATATTTAAGGCCGAACAATATAGATTCACAACTCTGTCATTTACTTCATTTCTAATCAAGTGATTCAATTTCTAAATATATTGTTTTATATTAAATAAAATAGCGAGCTGACGATCAAGTATTATGCAATGGAAAGGACAAGCAGTTAAATTTCCCATAATAAATAGCCTGATAATATATCTTGCTGCCTTTATTAATCTAAGGGCCACATTTAAAAATAATGAACTAGTTTATATTTTATTTTACAGCTCTAAGTTAAAAGTGGAACTTCATATACGAGAAAAAAAAAACTTCTCACCCACTCAATGCATTATAAGACAGTCCTCTGCTCTGTTGCAGATGTTGGCCAGACTTTTCCCATGCAAGTCACACTATTGTATAATAAGTGACTCACATCATAAAAAAAATTAACACCCATATGATTTTTTGGTTACTAGAAGCTAACAAAATCACAGTGTTAATGACAAAGTCAAATATAGACCAGATTATATAGTTATATTTTATTCCTTGGAACGTAGACGGTTGAGAGGGGTTTTGATAGAGGTATTTAAAATCATGAAGGGAATAGATAGACTAGACATGAGTAGACTCTTTCCCCTGAGGGCAGGGGTGGTTGGTACAAGAGGGCATAAGTAAAGGTTAAGGGGGAAAAACTTTAGGAGATATTTTAGAGGATTCTTCTTCATTCAGAGTAGAGGCAGAATGGAATGATCTTCCAGAGAAGAAAGTTGTGGCAGGGTCCTTTCTGTCATTTAAGGGAAGGTTGGATGTGTACATGGACATGAGGGGATTGGAGGTTTATGGGTGGAGAGTGGGGGGTGGAAACAAGTGGAGTCATTCAAGTGAAATGGCGTGGACTCGAAGGGCCGATATGGCCTGTTTCCACACTGTAAACTGTTATATAATTACATTGCTTTGTGAGGTGTGGGAAAAGTTTGATTAATGCAGCTAATTTTTTTTAAGGAGGTGACTCAGATAAAGGTAGGATTGGGTGGTGGTTAGTGGCTGCACCAGTTTTATTCAGAACATCAAGCTCTATGATGGCACAGGAGAGAGTGCAACATGGATTCACCAGGATGTTACCTGAATTGCAAGATTTTAGTTATGGAGTAAATATGGACCCATATTCATTGGACTGAAAGCCCTGAAGGGTAACCTGATAGAAGAGGTACCTGGAAGATAATCAAATTAAAGCGCAAAGGAAAACATTTCCTGCTGGAGGAACTTAGCAGGTCAAGCAGTGTTGGTGGGAGAAAAAAAAAATGGGTTGGAATCCTTCATGAAGATCCTTTATCCATGTCTTTAGATAGTTTATATAGTCCATGGCACAAAGATGAGAGGAGGAATTTTTAAAAGGGGTTCCTAGGGCAAAGATTTTTTAAGAGCGTTTGTTTTCTGGAATGTGCTACCACAGGGGATAGTGGAATCAGGTACAAGTATGTTTCAGGGGCATCTAGTCAGACACTTAAATGTGCAAGTGACTACACATTTAAGAGGGCTATGCGGTAAAATGCAATTAACGTAGATGGGCAAAAAGTTCAGCCTGGTAATGTTGGGCCAAAGGGTCTGTTTCTGTACTATGTAACTTAATGACCAGGATATTGCATTTGGGGAAGTTGCAGTAGTTCACTCCAATGATCCCTCGCCTGAGGGATCGGAGTGTCATGGTGGGAAAGCAGAGGACGATGGTGGTGTGTGGTGGGCTAGGGATAATCTTTCTGTTAAGGTGGCGAGGAGAGATTTGAAAAGGCCATCAATATGATGGACTAAGTTGATTGGTCAATGAATGATGTAAGAGATTGGTTGAGAATTTGATTCAAGAAGCATAGGGGGTATTGACAATATGAGAAGAGCTGGCAAGAGCAAATACTGAAGAAGACACAGAAGATTCTACCAAGAAGAAAATGTATGCTTCGGACTCTCCAGTAATAGCTGAGGTAATACTGCAGTGTGTCTTATCCTTTAAGTTAAGTTAGGATTGTGTCTGAAGACAGTACATTTGGAGATCTCCCTTGACAGGAAAAATTTATCCAAGAGACAACTTTCTTAATGGGATGGAGAATCCAGGCCTGCAAGAGAGGTGAGAATCCCATTGTAGAAATGGGATTGTTCTAGGCGATAACTGAAAGTGACTGGATAGATTGGCCAGAGATTTAATTAGGAAGCTGACAGGTCAAATAAAATGAGCATTGGTTCATAGTGCACCCAGTTGACTTCTCATGCCTGTTGCTGGCTAAATTGTATTTGTGTCATAAACACAGAGAATGGACAATAACTTTTTTTAATGGATGACATAATACAGCAGCTAGTTATGTCATAGTTACAGATACGTGGGTTTCATCTTGATCTCTATTGATGTCTGAGTGGAGTTTGTACGTAGTCCCTATTACCACAAAAGTTTATTCCCGTCGCTCTGGTTTCTTGCTTCATCCCAAAGATCTGTGAGTTGGGAGGTTAATTAACCACTGTAAATTGCCCCTCATACGTACATGAGTGCTAGAATCTGGTTGGGAATTGATGGAAATGAGAGGAGAACAGTGGTTCTCAACCTTTTTCTTTCCACTTACATATCACTTTCAGTAATCCCTACACCATCGGTGCTCTGTGATGAGGAAGGTGGGATATGAGTTGGAAAGGAAGGTTGAGAATCACTGCTCTAGACCCAATTGTTACTGAAATATTTTGCTTGAGAAAAATTGTCATTGGCCCATTTCGATTGGAGTTATGAAACCATGCACATAACGAGTCAATTAAGTACAATTAAAACAGTGGTTTTCAAACTTTTTCTTTCCACCCAGATACCACCTTAAGCAATCTCTTACTAATCACAAAGTACCTGTGGCATAGGGAATACTTGAAGTGGTAGTAAGTGGAAAGAAAAAGGTTGAGTACCACTGGTGTAGAATGATTTTATATGGGTATTTGGTGAAAGAAACGGTACCATGGGACCTCTTTCTGAGTTGGACCATTACAGAACATTTGAACATCAACTGGGCACTGTAAATTATCCTTAATGTATTGGTGAATATTACAATCAGTGGGGGGGGGGGGATGTTTTTATGGGAATTTTAGGTGAACAAAATGGAATAAATGTGCAGAGATACACAAGAACCTTCTCCGTGATCCATGACTCTACGAATCTAACTCTAATTGTCTTTGTTCTATATATTGCTCCCCACCTTTTCTGCAACTTAAAATGAATATGATTTCCAAAATTTCAAGTTTTGGTGGTCTTTAACTTGAACCATTGACATTTCCTCTTTCTACAGGTGTCAGCTGACAGTGGAGTGTTTGCAGCTTTTCTTGTTTTCATTTTGGTTTTACCACAAGAGGAATATTTGGGTTCTGTTTTATTTTTACACAAAATGGGAGCATGTGCATTGCCCATGTTTGTGCAGTGGCATGCGCAGATGTGTTTGCCTCATCACAATGGCAAACTGCAGCACTTATGCAGAATTTCTTTCACGAGATTAAAAGGATGCCATCATAAAAAAGCTTTGCTAAACTGTGACATTTCTTTTAACATGTTTCTTGATAAGAAAACTATTTGCCATAGTCATTGGGCAATGGACTTGACGTATGGTACATGGTTGTTGAAAAACTTGCGTTTGCTGGACACAGAATTGTTATTTGAATTGACACTACCCAAAAATGCTTTGAAATGTAAGTAAGATTCCACCAACCCTCAACAGAAGTAATTCTCAATTATGACTTCAAAGAAAAATAATAAATAGATAATATAAAAAGTGAAAAACTCATGCAGAATATAACTGCCCAAAATTTTACTTCTTCATAATTATAATTTAAATCGTCTGTTACTCCTGTTTTCCTATCGCCCCCTCTCGTTTCTCAAATAACTCAACATGAATTTATTTTCTTTTGGTCTGGAGACATTGAAATTCTGAATGATCAGTCTGCCTGAATTACACAAGGATTCATCTTGAACAGACCCAGATATCTTCCATTCTGATAATTATTCTTTATGTCTTCTGAAACTTATTTCACCAATTAAACACTTTAATAGCTGGGTCCTGGATGTGGTTTCACTACCCACACGTGATGAATGGCATTTTTGTCTTTGTCTCAGATAATAATTTTAAGTGGGACATTTAAAGACCAAGAATAGAAATGTTTCGACAATCAATTTTCTTTAAATTTTGACATACTGGCCCTTTCAGCCCAAGAGTCTATGACACCCAATTACATCCAATTAACCCACAACCCCCATATTTTATTTTGAAGAGTGGTAGGAAACCGGAGCCCCACGGGAAAACAGTTGCAGACATTGGGAGAACATATAGATTCCTTACAGACAGCGCGGGATTTGAACCCTGGTCTGATCACTGGCACTGGAACAGCGTTGTGCCAACTGCTATGCTAACTGCTATCTGAACAAATGCACATTTATTTTGTTAAATAATAGAATGTAATGGTACTTTTCCCATTTAAGACCATAAGACATAAAGCCCTTTAACACTGCCGATTCCATGTGGGTTGACTGGCTAATTTAGTGGGTCTGCTCCAGGGGGGCAACGTTCCAAACTTGGCAAGGCGAGTTAAATTCAACTTGGTTCGGACTCTTGCTGGGAGCAAGTATCAGAGCCTAGGTGAATTAACTCACTTATCGCCTTCTTGCAGTGTGAAAGCACAATCTGGTCTTGCATTGTCACCACTGGAGGCAGGACCCCCATCCAAATGCTAGGTTGCCAATTAACCAGATAAATCCTGGTGCAGTGGGAAAGGTTCCCAAGTGCAACAAGCCTGGTAAGATTTGCCATTTCCTAGGAAAGTTGATAGTGTTAAAGGAGCTATAGCAGCAGAAATAGGTTATTCAGCCCAAGTACTTTGTCCTGCAATTTAATCACGAGTTGATCCATTTTCCCACTCAGGCCCACTGCCCTTCTCCCCATAACCTTTGATGCCCTGGTTAAGTAAGAACCTATCAATCTCTGCCGTAAATACACTCAATGACCTGGCCTCCACAACCATCACAAATTTCACAAATTTACCACCCTATAGCTGAAGATACTCCTTTGTAACTCTCTTCTAAGTGGACACTCTAATCTAAGTTGTGCCCTACTGTCCTAGACTCTCCAACCACAGGAAACAATCTTTCTAAATCTATGTCCATGCCTTTCAATTTTCAAATTTTTTCAGCGAGATTCCAACCCCCACCCCCCGCCCCTCACCAAAATTCCAAACAATAGAGGCCAAAAGATGTCAAACGCTCCTTGCAATGATAACCCTTTCATTCCCAGAATTATCCTAGTGAAACTCCTTTGAACCCACTCAAACATCAACACATATTTTCTTCAACGAAGAGCCTAAAACTGCTCACAGTACTCTAAGGGAGGTCTCACCAGTTCCTAATAGAACCTCAATATCACATCCCTGCTCTTATATTCTATTCCTCTTGAAATGAATGCCAGCATTACACTTGCCTTCCTCGCCACCATTTCAACCTGCAAGTTTAACTTCAGGTTAACCTGCACAAGAAGTCTCAGAACCTTTTGCATCTGGAATATTTCATTGTTCTCCCCACTTAAAAAAAAAAGTCTGTTCATTTATTTTTTTTCTACCAAAGTGCGTGATCACACACTTTCCAACAATATATGTTCTTTGCCACTTCTCTGCCCATATGCTAACCTGTCAAAGTTTCCGGGTTTCCTCTACACTTTCTTCTCCTCCACCTACATTTGTATTTAGGATACAAATACCCTTGAAGGAAATGGGGTACATATGTAAGATGAAAAAATAACTGCTGGAGGAACACGAATGGCAGATAAACAATTTTGGGTCAGAATCCTTCATCAATCAATGTAAGTTGGCCGGGAAAGGATACAGAATACCTTGTTAGAATCGGTGCACTTGTGAACCAATTGAATTAAGTTAAAAAATGTATTTGGACCATGTATAATTTCAGGATGTTCAACAGCATTTTACAGCCATTTCAGCATTTTTAAATTAAGCCAGCTTTATAAAGAGAGTCTTCTTTCTTTGGCTTGGCTTCGCAGACGAAGATTTATGGAGGGGTAAATGTCCTCGTCAGCTGCAGGCTCGTTTGTGGCTGACAAGTCCGATGCGGGACAGGCAGACACGGTTGCAGCGGTTGCGAGGGAAAATTGGTGGGTTGGGGTTGGGTGTTGGGTTTTTCCTCCTTTGTCTTTTGTCAGTGAGGTGGGCTCTGCGGCCTTCTTCAAAGGAGGTTGCTGCCCGCCGAACTGTGAGGCGCCAAGATGCACGGTTGGAGGCGAGATCAGCCCACTGGCAGTGGTCAATGTGCCTATAAAGAGATTAAGGCCACTAATTTGTACATATTAATATCCAGCAAAAAAAGACCTGGGAATAACCAGATAATCTGTTCAGTGATGGTGGATGAAATATAAAGACAGACCGGACACTACTGCTGTCCCAGGAGTGAGAGATATGCATGAATATTTACCATAAGCTCAGAGACATGTAAAACGGTGCCTTCAAATTTCAGTATTTTCTCTTACTGCATTTGTCCTTGGAACTGGTACTATGATGTTAATGGATTCATCAGGCAGAGAATCAGATCTTAATTCAATACTTTGGTTAGATCTACTCGGCTTCTCTTTGGTTGGCAACTGAGCTCTGTTAATGTATTCAGGACAGATAGAGCCCTTATCTCATTAATGGGCATAAGCTTATAATATCAACAAGGAATAAAAACAAATTTTGACAATTCAAACAATAATGAGATTATTTTCCTTTCCCTCCCATTCTATTGAAATGTGTATGAAATGACTGGGGGCTGTGGCTTTATTTAAACAGCAAGAGCCCCTGAGGACTGATTTGTATGGGGAGATTTCTTTTGGTTTTGCTATACTGCGCTACTCAATATTGTTTTTTGTACTCTTTCTGTCCCAGAAAAAAATGTCCCATGAGAAAGAAAATAACTTCCATTTGTAAAGCTTCTTCCCCAATTATTCACAAAGCGCATTCTCCGTGGTAATGTTGGATGTGAAGAAACTCATACATCTCGCAAAGATCATCTGCTTTAAAATTACTTAATGAAGAATAATTATTAACCAGCAATCCACAAGAACTCTCCTTTATTTTCAATTCTCCACGAAATTGTCAATAATCACCTGAAGAGGCAGATAAGATCCCATTTGAAGGGCGATAGAGCAGCAACATATTTTATTTACGTGCCTGCTCTTAATGCAGTAAGGTTTCCCAAGGTGATTCACAGTAAAATCATCCAAATAAAATTTAACACAAAGCCATGTATGGCCCAGGCTAATGGTCAATAGCTGTGACAATGCAATTTGAAAACAAATGGACCGTTTTTATAATTTAGGAATTGCTGGAGAGGAATCCAAGGAAAGTTGGCAAGTGAAGGGATAAAGGTGACTGGGGCTTGGAGTGAGTTGGAGCATGGCCTACAATTTTGGATAGGTACATGTATAGACAGATCGGTAGGCATTGAAGAAGTCAGGTCGATACCTTTTAACAGGTTGACAGGTCTGTGTAAAAGAATGAGAATGCTCTGCTCTATCCACAACCACCAGTCATTTTTACTATCTGAAAACTTATTCAGCTACCCAGCTATTGTTATTTTCATTCAAGTCATTCATGTTTATGATTCCTGAGAAATATCACTGGTCACAGGCCTCCAGTCTGAATTTCATCCTTCCACCACTACCTGTCTTCTATGGGCCAGTTCGTTTCATATCCAAACTAGCAACACACCATGTATCCACAATTTCTGTATCGGGCTACCATGAGGGATCTTGTCAAAGGTCTTACTGAAGTCCTTAGACAATATCCGCTGTCCAACATTCATCAACTATCATTGCCACATCCTCCAAAAAAATGCAATCAAATTGGCAAGACACGATTTTCCCTTATGCTGACTGTCCCTAATCAAAAGTAAAAGTACCCTCTCCCTAAATAATCTTTCCAATAGTTCCTTTACCACTAATGTGAGGATTACTGGCTTATAATTTCCTGGATAATCTTTTTTTCCCCTTTTTGAACAAAGGTACAACATTGTGATGAGGACAGATTTGGATTATTTTGTACAGTTTAGGTCTGCAAAGTATAAGAATGACGCCACCAAATTGGAGAGAATGCAGAGATTTACTAGAATGTTGCCGGGGTAACAGGGTCTAAGTTATAGGGAAAGGTTAAATAAGCTCTGTCTTTATTCTTTGGAGCGTAGAAGGTTGAGAGGGGATTTGAATGATGTATTTAAATTTATTAGGTGCATAGATAGAGTTGACGTGGAGAGGCTTTTTTCCTTTAAGAAAGGGGAGATAACACCCAAAGGAAAAGAACTATTCATATTATTCGGGTAGACATAAAACATACTCAAGGATAGACCTATTCCTGTTATCAGCCCACATTCAAGGGAGAGTTAGGAAAATGGAATATAAAGCTAGTCTATTATCGGACCACTCACCCCTGTTATTGGCTAAAGAGCTAGAGGACATCCCACCAAGAATGTATAGATGGAGATTAAACTCCATGCTACTTAAAAGACAGGATTTTAGAGAATTCATTGAACGACAAATTAAAATTTGAAATAAATACGGAATCAGTGAAAGATAAGTTTATACTATGGGATGCAATGAAAGCGTTCATCAGAGGGCAAATAATAAGTTTTGTGACTAAGATGAAGAAGGACTACAATCGGGAAACAGAACAGTTGGAAAAGGAAATAACAAATATAGAAAAAGAATTAGCAATAAAGGAAGATACAACTAAAAGAAGAGAATTGGCAGATAAAAATGTAAAATGTGAAACACTACAAACATATAAGGTGGAGAAGAACATAATGAAGACAAAACAGAAATATGAGATAGGAGAAAAAAATGCACAAAATTCTAGCATGGCAGCTTAAGACAGAACAAACTAAAAGAATGGTATTGGCATCAAGGATAAAGGACAAACAAATTACATATAATCCAACAGAGATCAATGAAAACTTCAGGGAATTCTACGAGCAGCTATATCAAACTGAAAACGAAGGGAAGGAAGACAAAATAGATGAATTTCTAACTAAAATTGAACTACCGAAATTACAGAGGAGCAAAATAAATTAATAAAACCATTTGAAATAGAAGAATTACAGGAGATATTAAAAAAAACTACCAAACAATAAAACACCAGGAGAGGATGGATTCCCAATAGAATTCTATAAAACATTTAAAGACTTATTAATTCCTCCCCTCCTGGAAGTAATCGACCAGATTGATAAAACACAAAGCATATCAGATTCATGCAAAACAGCATTAATTACAGTAATACCAAAGACAGGGAAAGATCCACTTGCACCAGCGTCATATAGACCAATATCTCTACTTAACACAGATAATAAGATAATAGCTAAACTATTAGCAAACAGATTGGCCGACTATATACCAAAAATAGTAAATCTAGACCAAACTGGATTTATTAAAAAAAGACGAACAACAGACAATATCTGTAAATTTATTAACTTAATTCATGCAGTAGAAGGAAATAAAACTCCAACAGTAGCGGTTGCTTTAGACGCAGAGAAGGCCTTTGACAGAGTAGAATGGAATCATTTATTCAAAGTACTACAAAAATTCAGCGTACCAGAGAAATATATTAATTGGATTAAAGCATTATTTAAGGGGCCATTGGCGAAAGTGATAGTAAATGGATATATATCAAAACAATTTAACTTAAGCAGATCAACAAGGCAGGGATGTCCACTATCTCCCTCACTGTTCGCATTAGCCATAGAACCTCTAGCAGAACTGATAAGAACAGAAAATAAAATAAGAGGGATAAAAATAAAAGAGAAGGAATATAAAATCAGTCTATTTGCAGATGACGTTATAATATACTTAACAGAACCAGAAATATCAATAAAAGAATTACATAGGAAATTGAAGGAATATGGAGAAGTATCGGGGTACAAGATCAATGCAAATAAAAGAGAAGCAATGCCAATGAATAATGCAGATTTCACAAAGTTTAAGAAAGAATCGCCATTTAGATGGCAAACACAAGCAATGCGATACCTAGGTATACAACTAAATAAAAACCTCGGCCATCTATACAAACTCAATTACCATCCATTAATGCAAAAATTACAAGACGACTTAGAGCATTGGAAAGACTTACCACTAACACTGATAGGAAGGGTAAACTGTATTAAAATGAACATTTTCCCAAGGATACAATACCTATTTCAGTCATTACCAATACACCTAACAGAGAAATTCTTCAAGGAGTTAAAGAAAATAATAAGGAAATTCTTATGGAAAGGGGGAAAACTGAGGATAGCACTAGATAAATTAACAGAATGGTACAAACATGGAGGCTTACAACTACCAAACTTTAAGAATTATTATAGAGCTGCACAATTAAGATACCTATCAGATTTTTATCAAACAAGGGAAAAACCAGATTCGACCAAATTAGAACTAGATAAAATAGGGGAGAAGATACCTGAACATATACTATATAAATGGGATGAAAAATTGGTGCAACGTAGGAATTCACTGGTATTGCATCATCTGCTCAACATTTGGAAGAAGATTCATGTAGAAAGGAATAAAACAAATTACCAACTACCAAAACTAATATTGATGCAAAATCAGCTAATCCCTTTCACAATAGATAACCTTTCATTTAGAGAATGGGAGAGAAAAGGGATCAAAAGAATAGAAAATTGTTTTTCGGGAAATAAATTATTATCCTTTGAACAAATGAAGGATAAATATAATATAACTCATGATACAATATTTGCATACTACCAACTGAAAAACTACTTGAAGGACAAATTGGGAAACAGTCTGAGGTTACCAGAAGGAAGCAACTTTGAATATGTGATTACAGACACAAACTGCAAGAAAAGGAGAATGAGGAAACAAACGGTAAACCTAAACAAAAATGGGAACAAGATCTAAACATAAAGATAAAGAATGAATTATGGGAGAAGCTATGCTCTGGAACTATGAGAAATACAATAAACATGAGGTTACGCATGATACAATATAACTGGATACACAGGCTATACATCACACCTCAAAAGTTAAATAAATGGGACCCAACAGTATCAGACAGATGTTTTCGCTGTAAAAAGGAAACGGGCACAACAATTCATGAAATTTGGACATGTGAGAAAGTGGAAAAATGTTGGGAAGATCTAAACCAGATATTAAATAAAATAACAAAAAGCAATAAACCAAAAAAACCCAGAGATCTTCCTCCTAAGTAATATAAGAAACAAAGAATTTGGAATCGATTTGGATGGAGCACAAAAAAGATTTGTTATGATAGCCCTAGCTGTAGCAAAAAAATGTATTATGTCAACTTGGAAATTAGAAGACAACTTGAGAATACAACAATGGTACATAGAAATGAATAAATGTATTCCATTAGAAAAAATAACATATAATTTAAGAAATAACATCACAATATTCGAACAAATATGGGAGCCATACATGAAACACAATAGAGAAATCCTACCATGGACTTCCACCACCTAAAATGACAGAAGGAGAAGACAACGAAAAGAACTGACTCAGTAAATTTTCTTGTTTATTTTTATTAAGTGACAACATTGTTTAACGGGTTTAATGTATCTTATAGATTGAACTTCAAATAAATGGGGAAGGGAGTGAGGGAGGGAGGGAAGAGAGGGGGGAAAAAGGGGGAGAAAATGACACTATATATTTAAGAAGAAAAATGTCTGTATGTATCTTGGTCAATATGGTTTATAGTGTGAAAAATAAAAAAATAAAAAATAAAAATCGGGGTATGGGCGAAATGTTGGCAGGGGCCTGAACCTGGTTGGGGCATCTGCCTACATTTTGCTCATACCTTGATGGAGGGCTCATGCCCAAAATGTTGGTTATGTATCTTAACCTTTTTCTATATAAAGTACTGTTTGACCTGCAAAAAAAAGAAAGAAAGGGGGAGATACAAACGAGAGGTCATGAGCTAAAAGTTAGGGGGCAAAATTTTAGAGGAAACATGAGGGGGGACTTCTTTACTCAGAGAGTGGTGGGTGTGTGGAACAAGTTTCAAGATGAAGAGGTGGGGTAGGCTCAATATTAGCATTTAAGGAGAAGTTGGATATGTACCTGGATGGGAAAGGAATGTAAGGATATGGATCGAGTGTAGGTCATTGGGGTTAGGTGGGAGAAAGTGTTTGGCATGAAAAAGAAAGGCCAAGTGGCCTGATTCTATGCTGTGATTGTAATATGGTTATATAGATATGCTCCAGTCCTCTGGGACATTTCCTCTTTCTAGTGAGGATGCAAAGATTTCTGTCAAGGCCTCAGCAATCTTTTCAGTTGCCATGGATCTGTCCCATCACGCAATTGCAATTTCTCCAACTTATTGCTTTTCAAAATTCCAAATACCAGCTCTTCCTTGATCTCAAAATGCCTTGGCACTTCTAAAGGTAAGGAACACTAAAATCTGCAGTCTGCGAGGGGTTGTGTGTGTGTGTGTGTGTGTGTGTGTGTGTGTGTGTGTGTGTGTGTGTGTGTGTGTGTGTGTGTGTGTGTGTGTGTGTGTGTGTGTGTGTGTGTGTGTGTGTGCGCCTTGATCCAGAGACATGTTGCTTTGTCTCGTTGTATATGTACAGTCAGATGACAGTAAACTTGAATTTGAACGAACGGATACCTGAGCATTCTCCACAGTATGCTTCCTGTCCCTGTCTTCTCCTTGGTAAACATGATGGACAGTTCTCATTTAGTATCTTGACTACTTCATCTGTCTTCAAGCATAAATTCCAACGACAATGGTTTTGGTTTTCACAATATTTAACAAGAGAAGACTTATGTGCAGCCATTATTGGTTGTACTGACAAGCAACAAGCCAAACAAAGACCTTGGGGGTGAGAGAAATGGTGATGAGTGTTGATAGTATTGAAATGAAATTGATGGTTAAAGATCTTGTCACCACAGTACATCACCCCTCCCTGAGTTATACAGTGAAGTGTCAATGAAGATTAGATGACACAAAACAAACTGTTGCAAGAACTCAGCATGTCATGAAAGCATCAGTGGAAGCCACAGATGGTCAACCATTCAAGTTGAGACTGCACCAAGACCTGACCCAACCAGAGTTCTTCTAGCAGTTTGCTTTTGTTCCTCCAGATTCTGGCATCTCTACTGTCTCTTGTGATTTAATCACATCATGAGTTTGAACCCAAAATACTTCAACTCAGAAACATAATTTTAACCGCTGAGATGAGACCTAGAATCTGCTATAGCCTCCTCTGGCATCTTCAAGCTGACCTGTGACCTGCTGTATCCTTGGACAACCTTTTTTCCTCTCCACAGCTTCACCAATTTTTATGTTAGCACCTTACTATTCAGACCACCTACATTTTTATTCAATTCATTTATATACAAAGTAAATGTTAGCTGACATTTAGAAAATAGAATAGAACAGAGCAGCAAAGTAGGGCCTTTTGGCCTACGATGTTCTGCTGACCTGTATAAACCTATTCAATCCTCTTTTTCTTACATCCATGTACCTATATGAGAGTCTTTTAAATGTCTCTATTGCACCAGTTTCCACCACTATCCCTGCAATGCTTTCCAGTCACGCAACATTCACTTTATAAAAATCAGGGTCGGCGCCAAAGGGAGGGGGGCATCCACGGGCATTGCCCCACATCGAGGTGCTGTGCCCCCCCCACATGTGGTCGCGATCATTCCTGGCCATCAGACCCATCCCACTCCTTCCTGAGTCAGTAGTGTCTAGGTTCACGCATACTAGTAACTCTCCACCCACCACCAGATGCGTCACCAGCATGCGTCAAATATCAGTAACGTCTAGTGACACTTGACGCATTAAATCAGTGCCCTGTTGTCCCATGTTGGAGGGATAGTCTCGGGGACAGGTATGCTTCTGCCAGCATCCCCTCTCCCCCATCAACAGGTCAGACCCTACCAGCACCACCCCTCACCCCCATCAACAGGTCAGTCAGTCCTTACACCCCTCTAGCCCTCCTCTAAAATATGTTCAGGCGCTGACTCTGTAAAAATGTTACCTCTGACATCTCTCCTAAACTTACTTTCATTCTGCTTAAAAAGTTGTCCTCTGGTATTGGCCAACGCCACCTTAATGAAAAGGTGCTAGCTGTCCACGCCATCTATGACTCTCATAATTTTGAAAACTTTGATGAAATCACCTCTCATCCTTCGACTGCTTTAAACAGAAAAGTCCAGGCTGTGTCCTACGTGCACTTGTAACATTTACTAATGATGACTCAGGTGCCCACTACGATTTAACAAGAGCAGTAAAGTGCAAATGGTTTCCTTTATTAAAATCACCAGGTTAACCAATCGTGACAAAAAGTTCCAATTAACTTTGAACGTGAATAGATGACAAACTAATGACAAAAAAAAACCAGTTCAATTTCTGAAAAAAGAAAAGCAAAGAATTGTAGTAAATAAATTGTCGGAGGATTACTGGGAGATAAACAAGTATTTAAGAGGTAATTGTTTTACGCTGAAAGTGGTGAGTGCCTGGAATGCATTGCCAGAGGGAAATTCAAAAGACCCTTAGATAACCACATTAATCTAAGAAAAATAGGTTTTGGGTGTGAGATCATGGTGGAGTAGGGTTCCATAGGTCAACACTACATTGTGGCTGAAGGGCATGTCCTGTGCTGTAATTTTCTATGTTGTATTTCATAAATGTTGTTGCTGGGGTTTCCCTCAATGGAATTTGGGTCAGTCTTTGCACAGATCTCTTCCGCTATTTGCCCACCAGTTTTAGCTTTCTGCACAGATGAATGATCAAATCTGGCTACATAATTGTTATGTCACTGAGATGTGCAATGACAAAAATTGCTTACTTATATATTTTTGATGGACATTGGCATTGCTTGGGCGATGCAAATAAGAGTGACATTGGTGTGTTATGCATCTGAATTTTGCAGCCATTGCTCTAAAATAGAGATTAAAATAACATATTATAATATAATTCCAACTAAATGGATAAGGGTTACAGAAGAAGGAAAAATGGAGGAAAATTAATGAGACATCATTTCACTCCCAAGAATGTTTGTGCAAACATTTTAAGCAGTTAAAATGGCATGGGGCGGCATAGTTGGTGTGGTGGATAGCACAACTCCTTTACAGGGGCGTTCGAATCCTGCACTGACTGTAAAGTGCTTGTACATTCTGTCCGTGTCTGTGTGGGTTTTCTCCGGGGACTCCAGTTTCCTCCAACCATTCAAAACATACCGGGGTGAAGCCTAACTGGATGTAAATTGATAAGGAATGGGAGCAGATCAATGGGACTTGGGAGATGATGGTCGGCACAGACTAGAGGGGCTAAGTGGTCTGTTTTCTGTGCTGTAGCATTCTATGGTTCTATGGGTGGCACAGGCTTGTGAGCCGAAATGGCCTGTTACTGTGCTGTACGTCTAACTAAAAAGTAAAATTATTGCTGTTTTACAGATCTAAAATAGATTGGGTTAGCGAAGAAGTTCCTGTAGGGAGACTGGACTGCCACTCCAACAAAGAATTAAGCGATAATCAAAAACTAAAACTGGAGATGCCATAAATCTGAAATAAAATCCTTAAAAGCTGGAAACAGTCATGATTTCTGTTGATAGATCATCAACCTAGAACATTAATTTTATTTCTTTATTCACAGATACTGCCAATCTACTGGGCCTGTACTCCTCCCCTGCCCCTCTGCCCTCATCATTTTGTTTGGACACCTGTCTACATTTTTTTCATACCTTGATGAAGGGATCAAGCCCAAAACATTGGTTAAGTATCTTTATCTTTGTTATATAAAGTCCACTGTTTGACCTGTTGGGTTTCTCCAGTATGGTGTTAATCCAATTATTCAGGTAAACCCACTGTTTCCTCATGTTCCTGCCCCACTGAACTAGTATCATCTAATCTCAACTGTATTTTTTTCTCTCCTGGTTCAGAACCTCCCTACCTACATCTGCAATACCTCATGTGCCCTCCATTTCTTTGATGACTTCTAATTCCCTGAACTTGACTGCCTCATTTTCACTATGGACCCTCCATCTCCCATTCTGAAGGTCTCAAAGCCCTTTGTTTCTTTCTTGACAAGAGACCTCCACCACCATCCTCCTCCGCCAGGCAGAGGATGTTTTCATTTGCAATAACTTCTCCTGTGACACATCCCGCTTTCTCCCAATCAAAGAGTTGGGTATCTGCATGGGTTCCAGCTATGCCTGTCTTTTTGTTGATTTTGGGGATCAATCCATGCTGCAAGCCTAAACCGGCAAGGCTCCTCAACTCTTTCTTCACTACACTGATTAATATATTGGTGAAGCCAGTGAGTTCCTGGGGAGAAAAATAAGAGCTTGGCAGATGCAATGGACACAACAAACGGATGCCTTGACATTGAATTTTACATTGCCTTGGTGCACTAAAGCATGATGGTCTTAAAAACAACAGATCAAGCAACAGTTCAGATTCCTCAAAAAGACTGCAAAATTGGTTCCCAATGAACGTGTATTGATGCTAACCTGTTTTCTGCCCAAAGAGAAAAGTAGAATCAGGTTCCAACAAGAAAATCACTATTTATCAGAGCTATCACGATTTTGCTGTGCAACTGTCAAGAGAGGATGTCAGCTATTTGTTCAGGAAGACAGCAGAAGCGTACACAGTGTGTTCCACAGGGAGAAGAACAATTGGAATTGAATGGGAATTTATAGAAGAGGGTACAATTATGACATTCAAAAGACATTTCGACATATATTTTGTTAAAATGCATTTAAAAGGATAGATTTTTGTCTAAAAAAAATACCTGGAATACAAATTATGGATATGTTTTACAATTTATGTTTGTTTTCGAATATACTGATTATTTTATTAATTATGTGTAACTATTCATATCATCTCATTGTATTGTATTTTTATTATAAGATTTTTATTAAAATCAATTAAAAATTTCAAAAAGAAAAAAAGGATATGGACCAAATGCAGGTAAATGGGACCAAAAGGTCACTGTGGTGGCATGAACTGGACTGATGGACGGATCTATTGCCGTGTAATGACATCTATAATGACATCATAACTCCATTACGACATCGTGGCGGCAGTGAGGGTCTATCAGAACAGCAATTAAGCATTAACTATTCAAATGCATTGTGTGTCAAGGTTAGAGTAGCGGCTATTACAGCGCAAATGACTCCGGTTCAAATCTAGCGCAGTCTGTAAGGAGTTTCTACATTCTTCCTGTGTCTGCGTGGGTTTCCTATGGATGCTCCGGTTTCCTCCTGTGAAAATTATCCAAAGTTCTACTTCAGCAAAATGTTAACAATGGCTGCACAGAGATGAGACATGAGAGAAGACAGTGGTTGGGGGGGGGGGGGGGGGGTTGTCTGCTAGAATACAAAGAAGGACAGTTCCTGCAAGAGAATGCAGGCAAGGTCAACTTGATTTAAAAAATTTGTGAAAGAACGGGAACCTGTGACAAAGAATCTTAGCAAATAAGGAAAAGAATAAATAAGAGTTGGGATCGCAACCATCAGGGGAATGGGAGAAATAAACAAGGGCGGGCTTTAAGACGAGGAGAGGAACAGCTTATTATAGGTTAAACTAACATATCAATTACTCAGTCAACTAACCAATTAAATTAACAAAAGAGTGGTTATTAACACAAAGAAATATCAGTGAATGTGCCTTCGCTGAAGGACACCCGCTCTTGCAAGAACGTTGAATAAAAGGTTATATAGCTATTGACTCTGCGAAATTATTTGATTAGTGAGCTGTGTTTCTCACACTCCCACCCTCCAAAACATACAGGGGATTGTAGGTTAATGGGGTATTTGTGCAGCACGAACTCATGAGCCAGAAAGGCCTATTACCGTGCTGTATGTCCAAGTGAAAATTCAAAAGTTAAAAATTGCAAGAAAATATATCATCATACAATATGGCAACAGAGACCATAAATATTTCACATTCTTCCACTCAGCAACTTACACCCACAAACATAGATCAAGCTCATCACAAAATAATAAGAAAAGGCATTTCTACCTTCGAGGCAGAAACTGCCAGGAATAAGAGGAAAGACACCCTGATGGGAAGGGACACCTCTCAGGTCTCACTATGGCTGAAACACCAGTTATATCTCCTTACCTCCTCTGGAGGCTGCGAGACCTGCTGGGTTCCTCCAGCTTTTCGGTGTCTACTATGTTTTGTAAATCACTTGAAAATGACTGATACCATAATTTACTTACCCATCAATAATGCATCACAAAGCGCAAATTCCTGATTTCCATGACCACAATGTTCATGTAATAATTTAAGAACAATGTGCTGGATAGCCACAGATGTTGAAAGAAGGCCAGTGTTTTGATATTTTAGACAATAGACAATAGGAGCTGGAGTAGGCCCTTCGGCCCGTCGAGCCAGCACCTCCATTTTACAGATCATGGCTGATCACTACTTGATGCATCTGACAATGAGTTCATCCTGCATATTAGGATTCAAGTTGTACATTTTGGAAGGTGAGCAGCCTCCTGTTGTTTTTGATGCATATGCAGTATTTATCAGAAAATATATGTTCTCCTGGGTCTCTCTATATTCCAAGTACCTATCTCACCGTATCTAAAAATGGCGGCATTGCTTGGTCTGCTGCCAGCACGCGCTGCTTCCGGTGTGATTCAGCGGAGAGCAGGGAGCAGAGTCATAGCTGTCCCCCGAGGTCCAACTGCCGACAGCTTGGTACAGGTTTTAAACGGCCTATAAATGGAGCCATGCAGATCCGCCTTGCAGATGTAGGCAGCCTCCAAGAACGCGGCGCGGGCTACACACTCTACTGGTCTGGCAAGCCTATGGATGAACGACGCCTATCTGGTGTAGGCTTCATGGTCAAGAACTCCATTGCCTCCAAACTCGAAAACCTCCCGACAGGCCACTCAGACCGGATCATGTCCATGCGACTCCCCCTTCAAAACAAGTGTCGCATCACCCTCATCAGTGTCTATGCTCCAACCCTTCAGGCGGAACCAGCAGAAAAGGACAAGTTTTACACTGACCTGCACAACCTCATTCAACGCACCCCTACAGCCGACAAGGTTGTCATCCTTGGCGACTTCAACGCTCGCGTCGGTAAAGGTTCAGAAACCTGGCCAGGAATTCTGGGCAAGCATGGTGTCGGAAAGTGCAACGACAACGGGCGCCTCCTGTTGGAGCTCTGCGCAGAACAGCAGCTTGTCATTACAAACACCCTTTTTCAGCAGAGGGACAGCCTGAAGACTACCTGGATGCATCCCCGATCCAAACACTGGCACCTCCTGGACCACATCCTGGTGCGAGAAAGTGACACACGAGATGTGCTCCACACCAGGGTCATGCCTAGCGCGGAATGCCACACTGACCACCGGCTGGTTCGCTGCAAGCTCAACCTTCACTTCAAGCCAAAGTCCAGGAACAGTAAAGTCCCCAGAAAAAGGTTCAATGTTGGAAACTTGCAGTCAGATGAAGTGAGAGGAAACTTCCAGGCAAACCTCAAAGCAAAGCTCGAGGATGTAATCCGCCTCACGGACTCGTCCCCAAAACCCTCTGGGATCAGCTTAAGACTGCCATACTGCAATCCACTGAAGAGGTACTGGGCTTCTCCTCCAGGAAAAACAAGGACTGGTTCGACGAAAACAACCAGGAAATCCAGGAGCTGCTGGCAAACAGGTGAGCTGCCCACCAGGCTCACCTTGCAAAGCCGTCCTGGCCAGAGAAGAAACGAGCCTTCCATCGCGCATGCAGCCATCTTCAGCGCAAACTCCGGGAGATCCAAAATGAGTGGTGGACTAGCCTCGCCAAACGAACCCAGCTCAGCGCGGATATTGGCGACTTCAGGGGATTTTACGAGGCTCTAAAGGCTGTGTACGGCCCCTCATCCCAAGTCCAAAGCCCGCTGCGCAGCTCAGACGGCAAAATCCTCCTCAGCGACAAGATCTCCATCCTCAACCTATGGTCAGAACACTTCCAATCTCTTTTCAGTGCCAACCGCTCAGTCCAAGAATCCGCCCTGCTCCAGCTCCCTCAACAGCCCTTAAGGCTAGAGCTGGATGAGGTCCTCACCCGGGAAGAGAAATATAAGGCAATTGAAAAACTGAAAAGTGGCAAAGCAGCAGGTATGGATGGAACTCCCCCCCAGAGGTCTGGAAGGCTGGCGGCAAAACTCTGCATGCCAAACTGCATGAGTTTTTCAAGCTCTGCTGGGACCAAGGAAAGCTGCCTCAGGACCTTCATGATGCCATCATCATCATCCTGTACAAAAACAAAGGCGAGAAATCAGACTGCTCAAACTACAGGGGAATCACGCTGCTCTCCATTGCAGGCAAAATCTTCGCTAGGATTCTCCTAAATAGAACAATACCTAGTGTCGCCGAAATCCCAGAATCATAGTGCTGCTTTCACGCAAACAGTGGAACTACTGACATGGTCTTTGCCCTCAGACAGCTCCAAGAAAAGTGCAGAGAACAAAACAAAGGACTCTACATCACCTTTGTTGACCTCACCAAAGCCTTCGACACCGTGAGTAGGAAAGGGCTTTGGCAAATACTAGAACACCTCGGATGCCCACCGAAGTTCCTCAACATGGTTATCCAACTGCACAAAAACCAACAAGGTCGGGTCAGATACAGCAATGAGCTCTCTGAACCCTTCTCCATTAACAATGGCGTGAAGCAAGGATGCGTTCTCGCACCAACCCTCTTTTCAATCTTCTTCAGCATGATGCTGAAACAAGCCATGAAAGACCTCAACAATAAAGACGCTGTTTATATCCGGTACCACACGGATGGCAGTCTCTTCAATCTGAGGCGCCTGCAAGCTCACACTAAGACACAAGTGCAACTTGTCTGTGAACTACTCTTTGCAGATGATGCCGCTTTAGTTGCCCATTCAGAGCCTGCTCTTCAGTGCTTGACGTCCTGTTTTGTGGAAACTGCCAAAATGTTTGGCCTGGAAATCAGTCTGAAGAAAACTGAGGTCCTCCATCAGCCAGCTCCCCACCATGACTACCAGCCCCCCCACATCTCCATCGGCCACACAAAACTCAAATCGGTCAACCAGTTTACCTATCTCGGCTGCACCATTTCATCGGATGCAAGGATCAATAACGAGATAGACAACAGACTCGCCAAGGCAAATAGCGCCTTTGGAAGACTACACAAAAGAGTCTGGAAAAACAACCAACTGAAAAACCTCACAAAGATTAGTGTATACGGAGCCGTTCGGCTCCGAATCATGGGTCCTTTACCGGCATCACCTACAGCTCCTAGAACGCTTCCACCAGCGTTGTCTCCGCTCCTTCCTCAACATTCATTAGAGCAACTTCATCTCCAACATCGAAGTACTCGAGATGGCAGAGGCCGACAGCATCAAATCCATGCTGCTGAAGATCAAACTGCGCTGGGTAGGTCACGTCTCCAGAATGGAGGACCATCGCCTTCCCAAGATCGTGTTATATGGCGATCTCTCCACTGGCCACCCAGACAGAGGTGCAACAAAGAAGAGATACAAGGACTGCCTAAAGAAAGCTCTTGGTGCCTGCCACATTGACCATCGCCAGTGGGCTGATCTCGCTTCAAACCGTGCATCTTGGCCCCTCACAGTTCGGCGGGCAGCAACCTCCTTTGAAGAAGACCACAGAGCCCACCTCACTGTCAAAAGACAAAGGAGGAAAAACCCAACACCAACCCCAACCAACCAATTTTACCTTGCAACCGCTGCAACCGTGTCTGCCTGTCCCGCATCGGACTTGTCAGCCACAAACGAGCCTGCAGCTGACGTGGACATTACCCCTCCATAAATCTTCATCCGCGAAGCCAAGCCAAAGAAAGAAAAAATGGAGCCAACAGTGGTCTGCACCCAATGCAATGGTCTGCACCCAAGATGGTGGTGCCTATGATTGGTAGCAGAATGAGGGGTAACAGACTCTGGGGAAGCAGAAAACTGGTGTAGGGTACCATAAAACAGGGAGACCATCCACCATTTGAGAAGGAGAAGCAGAGAAGATCCATGGAATGGTGACCACAGTAGCAGACCAGTGAGGGGTTCTTCAGTTGAAGCAACACACAGGCGGCAGTCTGTTGGTGACTGCGGTCAAAAGATTCACACCAGGCGGCAGACTGCTGGAGACTGACTCAAGGACCGGTTGAAGTATTACCAGGTATCAGAACAGGGATGTGGAAGGGTGCTGAGGATGCTGAAGGTTTGTTGATAATTTTGGAGGTTTGGATCTGGAGATCGGGCTGCTGAGGATTTGGACTGGAGTCTGTGTGGCCGCAGGGGCTGTGGAAGGCACTGGAGGTGAAATAACAGACACTTGGTGACCCTGAGGGCATTCTCTTTCTCTGACTTGAAGCAGCGCTTCAGGCAATTTCTACCAATGGGGAATCTGTCTGCATTACAGCAGACAAAAACACATTCCGTATAATACTGCACTGTCTTTGTTGCAGGACAATAAATTAAATCTTGAACCTTTTTTCTTTTCCAATCGTTTTTATTGGTTTATAGGAAATAAAATATAATGAAGGAAAGGGAATAAAACTGAAAATACAGTATCGCATAGTCATATATATTAATTCCCCCCTCCACTGCAATGGGTGAAAATGAAATAAATCAAAAGTATTGCATAAAAAAATGAACCTACTGTAATAAAAAATTAACGAAAGAAATCTGAGCAGCTTATCCTGAGGGTTATATACATTTTGCGGTTTTTGGTTCCTACCGTAAATCAAAAAAACAAAGAGATATCTAATCTGGAAAAGTAAATACATCTAATCACATTAGAAACATCAAATGAAAATAAGGCATAAAAGCTCACCATGTATCTTCAAATTTCACTGATGAATCAAATATATGATACCTAATTTTTTCTAACCTTAAACAAGACAATAATATGAGAAAAGCATTGAAACACTGTCGAAGGTCTGGAGTCTTTCCATTTGAATAAGATGGCTCTTCTGGCCATCAGGGTAGAGAAAGCCACGACCTGTTGCTCAGGTACAGAAAAACTCCCTATGCCTGGATCAATAATCCCAAAAAGAGCAATTATTGAATTGGGCTGTAGTTCCACCTGGAGTATAGCTGAAAATATATTAAAAATATATTTCCAATAGTTTTCTAAGATGAACAAGACCAAAACATATGTGTCAATGCAGCAATTTCAGATTTTCATGTCACAAAAAGGGTTAAATATTAGAAAAAATGCTAGGCAATTTATCTTTGGACAAGTGAACACCATGTACTACTTTGAATTGGATTAATGAATGTCGGGCATATATAGAAGCAGTATTTATCTGTTTAAAAATCTTGTCCCATAGATCCTCAGATAAGGGTCTTGCAAGTTCAAGTTCCTCAGCCTTTTTAATCTTATCATGAAGTACTAGATGAAATTTTAATAATCATATTTAATCATATTTAATCATATATAATTCCAATTAACCCTTTCTGAGAGGGATTCAATTGAAAAATATTATTAACTAATTCTGGTGGATATACAAATGGAAAATCCAGTAATATGGTATTTAAGAAATTTCTAATCTAAAGAAATGATAATTTGCTAAGTCATATTTTCTTGCAAACTTTTAAAGACATTAAGCAGCCTTCCTTAAATAAATATGTGTAAGAAACAATTCCTTTGATTTTCCAATCTTGAATCTCTGTTATTGAGATATTTTGTTTGCTGATATTCCTGTGCCATATCTATGGATATTTTACTATGTTGAAAGCATGAGACAATTATGAACCATCATTAATATATTCAGATCTGAAATATTAACAGATAAATACTTCCAGGAGTGTGATCTGGGCAGAATGGCTGAAACCCTGCATTTTATAGTCTAATAGTGTTACAGTACAGAAATAGGCCATTGGGCCTAACTTGTTCATGCTAAGCAAATTGTCTTCTTGAGATAGCCTCAATTACTTGTTTTCAGCCCTTTCCATTTAAACCTTTCCTCCCCATGTTCTTATCTAAATGTCTTTTAAATATTATAGTTGTACCAAACACTACCAATTCCTTTGTCAGCTTCTTCCATAACTCACTGCCCTCTGTGTGAAAAAGTGCCCCTCAGGTCCCTTTTCAATCTTTCCTCTCTAACCTTAAATAGTTTTAGGTTCCCCTAAACCAGGAAAATGACTAAGACTGTTCACTTATTCAACATCTGACAATTTTCTTGTCTGAAATGGAAGAAAAAAAATACAGGATATTAGGGTTGAAATGTAAACCAAGGCCAATAATGCAAAACTAATGATTATATCTCTGGTATAAACATGAATAAAACAGCTGTCACCAGAGATAAGGTGTGAGCAAAGCTTCTAAATTGGAAGAGGGCTCTCTTCAGACGGGCGAGAAGGGGATTAGCCTGAGATAAAATAGAACCGCAGTTTGTCTACACTTCAAAAAAAAACCAAGTAACAGAACAATGGGTGATCCTCCAGCCCACCACATTCATATTGACCCTTTAGCCCAAGCATATTGATCCTATTTTCCTGCATTAATTTAGTATATTTCTATGTCTTGCTTGGAAGTATTTATGTTTTTTTCTGCTAAATTGTAATTCTGAATTTATGAAGCATCTCTCAAAAGTAGAACGAAAAAACACAACAGGATAGAAACAGGTCCCTTCAGCCTCTAGTCTGTGCCAAACCATTTTTTCTTGCTTCATCCCATTGACTTGCACCCAGCCCATAGCCCTCCATACCTCTCCCATCCATGTGCCTGTTCAAATTCTTCTTAAATGTTAAAACTGAGTCTGCTTTCGCCACCTCCGCTGGCAGCTCGCTCCACACTCCCACCACTTCTGTGTGAGATGTTCCCCCTCACTTTCCCCGTGAACTTAATCACTTTCATTCTTAACCCATGGTCCTCTGGGTGGCATCTCACCCACCCTCAGTGGATAAAGCATATCTGTATTTATTCTGTCTATCCCCCTCATAATTTCAAATACCTCTATCAAATCTCCCCTCGTTTTTCTACGCTCCAGAGAATAAAGCCCTAACCTGTTTAATCTATCCCTGTACCTCAGCTCCTGAAGTCCAGGCAATATCCTCGTAAATCTTCTCTGCCCTCTTTCTATCTTATTGATAACTTTCCAGTAGTTAGGTGACCAAAACTGCACACAATACTCCAAATTTGGTCTCACCAATGTCTTAAACAAATTTACCAGAGCATACCAGCTACTATACTCAGTCCTCTGATTTATGAAGGCCAATCTGCCAAAAACCCTCTTTACAACCCTATCCATCTATGATGCCACTTTCAAGGAATTATGTATCTGTATTCCCAGGTCCCTCTGTTATATGCCACTATCCTTCACCGTAAAGTTTTATTTGGTTCCAGTAACTGCTCTGGCCTCAAGTTCCAGATATCAACCACCCCCAATGCACAAAAAAAATCTTTGTTCAACTTCAAGTTAACTATCATAACACCATGCAGTGATAAAGGTTGCTTTGTAAGCACATCAGTGATCATCCCATGCATAGTATTCTTTTCTTCTTTCTTCTTTCTTTTCTTTGGCTTGGCTTCGCGGACGAAGATTTATGGAGGGGGTAAAAAGTCCACGTCAGCTGCAGGCTCGTTTGTGGCTGACCAGTCCCATGCGGGACAGGCAGACACGATTGCAGCGGTTGCAAGGGAAAATTGGTTGGTTGGGGTTGGGTGTTGGGTTTTTCCTCCTTTGCCTTTTGTCAGTGAGGTGGGCTCTGCGGTCTTCTTCAAAGGAGGCTGCTGCCCGCCAAACTGTGAGGCGCCAAGATGCACGGTTTGAGGCGTTATCAGCCCACTGGCGGTGGTCAATGTGGCAGGCACCAAGAGATTTCTTTAGGCAGTCCTTGTACCTTTTCTTTGGTGCACCTCTGTCACGGTGGCCAGTGGAGAGCTCGCCATATAATACGATCTTGGGAAGGCGATGGTCCTCCATTCTGGAGACGTGACCCATCCAGCGCAGCTGGATCTTCAGCAGCGTGGACTCGATGCTGTCGACCTCTGCCATCTCGAGTACCTCGACGTTAGGGGTGTGAGCGCTCCAATGGATGTTGAGGATGGAGCGGAGACAACGCTGGTGGAAGCGTTCTAGGAGCCGTAGGTGGTGCCGGTAGAGGACCCATGATTCGGAGCCGAACAGGAGTGTGGGTATGACAACATAGTATAACGAGTAAGAAACAGTACAAGTGGGTGTCGGAGTGATATATCAATTGGTACAAAGCAAAAGCAGCATAATGTAACTCTTTAGGGATCATTCAGGGGTGTGAAAATGGCAGGAAAGAAACTGTTCTTGAGTGTGGTAGTACACAACCTCACACTTGTGAATCACCTTCCTGATGGGACTGTGGGCGAAGAGAATGATGTTTCTAATACATTGTCTGTTTTCTCAAGGTAGTGGGAGTTATGGATGGAGTCAATGGAGGAGAGGGGGTGAATTGAGCCATAACTGAGCCATGTTCATAACCTTCCGCAGTTTCCTGTGGTCTTGGGTTCCCGTACCATGCAGTAGTACACTTTGATAGGATGATTTCATGGGACATCTGTAGAAGTTGTTTGGCACTGCTTGTAACATGCAAAATTCCTTCAGACTCTTGAGGATGTCGAGGCGCCGGTGTACTTTCTTGGACATTGCATTGATGTGAAAGGACTAGGACAAGTCACTGGAGATGTTCATCCCAAGAAGCTTAAAGCTTACCTACACTCTCTACATTGGCACAGAGAGTCTACTAGCTCAAAAGATTGGTTGAATTGTGTTGAGAACCCACTTGTACCTCTGGTGAATGAATTCGACATGTGATTTAGGTAGACAGAAGGAGTCTTAGACTTGCTTTCTATTTATTTGTGATCTCACATTAACATTTCAGTTTGATATAGAGGACTAAGTGTTACAATCGCTGACATTTCAGTGTTGGTTAGATCGATCCTCTCTCATCAAGCTAGTACAGTTGGCTGCCTCAATTACAATAATGGAGGATCACCACGAGGGAATGTTAACCAGTATCTTCACTTGCAATCCCTGGCATCATTGGGTGCTTTTTTCAAATATATATTTACATCACTAATATTAGATCAGCCAAAATATAGCCAGATAAAGTCTAGTTACATTAGTTCCATGAAAACATTATAACTGAATGAGTATGTTCTCACTGAAAATCCAGAAAAAAAAGTTTTCACTTTTTATCTCAAAAATAAAAAGTCCGCACAGAATTATTTTAACCTTGTTAATTCGTGCACCTGACAAATAAACAATTTAATTCAATTCTACCCCATACAACCTCCATAAAATATTTCACATTTATTCACAAATGTTAATTCTTTCTACAAGTCAGCATGTAAAGTTGTTTGCTAATATTGTGCACTGGTTATAAACCCAAATAAGATTGCATTATCACTTTAAATCGTGAATCATTTGTCTTTCCAAAGCAACATGATTTCCTTGAACGATGAAATATGCAAGAGAAATATAATCACCAACTTCAAAACCGATTCTTATTGAAATAATCTACTTCACTTTTACTTTACTTCAAAAGAACTGACTTTTAGAAATGGATTACAACTTATTTAGCATGGATTTAGTGTATGTGACTGTAGGCAAATTTCTACCATTTAATAATTTATCCTTTAGCATAGCATCTCAATAAGGGAACATTTCATCAGTCCTGAAGAAGGACTCAGACCTGAAACATCAACTGTCGTTTGCATTTTATGGATACTGTATGACCCGCTGAGTTTTCACAGCACAGTGTTCTCACACGGGTCTCTGTCTCAACCCCAGTGACCTACAGGATCGAGCCTCTGACATGAACTTTCACTTGGAACTCGGCAGCCTACAGAAAAGAGTTTCAGACACGGGTTTCCACCTTGGCCCCTGTGACCTATAGGACCAAGCCTTCGTTGCGAACTCCCACTCTCGCACTGGGAGTGCACGGGCCTTTCCCTTGAACCTCTCCCTAACCCCCGCCTGGTCTTCACCATCCCCTCAAACATTCCAATTTTAGAGACTGAACTCTCTGTCCTCAGTAGAGGCCTTATTTTAATCTCCCTTCACCCCCACCTTAATGAATTATTCACACACCATGATGCTAAGCTCTGCATACTTCCACAACCATGATTCTCCACCCCCCCATTACAGATCCTTTCTTCTGCTTTAAACCTTCTTCCTCCTGGACACCTTGAGGTTCAAGGGATGAAGGGTGCTGGGGAGGAGAGGAGGATGGGGTGCATGAGGAAGTGGAGGGTAGAAAGGGTATGTGGGAGGGTAGGGAGGGTTGAGAAAGTCAGAGGGTGTAGAGAGAGAGAAAGGCCTGTGCTCTCCCAGTGTGAGAGTGGAAGTTCGCAATGAAGGTTTGGTCCTGTAGCCATCAAAAAGGCAGGCATAGCTGGGGCCCATTGCGCGTACCCATGGCTACCCCTTTAACCTGGAGAAAGTGCAATGAGTCAAAGGAGAAATTATTGAGGGTGAGAACAAATTCTGCCAGCCGGAGGAGGGTGGTGGTGGAGGGGATTGGTTGGGTCTGTTGTCCAGAAAGAAAAAAAAGGGCTTTGAGGCCTTCATTATGGGGAATGGAGGTATATAATGATTGGATATCCATGGTAAACATTAGGCGATTGAGTTTAGGGAAATGGAAGTTGTTGAAATGATAAAGGGTATGTGGTGTCCTGGAAATAGATGGGGAGGGACTGGATGAGGGGGGGACAAAACAGAGTCGAGGTAAGCAGAGACCAATTCAATGGGGCAGGAGGACACAGCCACGATGGGTCTGGAGGACAATTGGGTTTGTAGATCTTTGTTAGGAGGTAAGGTGGTGCTGGGTTGGGAAACAATAAGATTGGAAGCTGTGCCAGGGAGGTGACCAAAAGTGATGAGTTCAGAGATGGTTTGATGAATTTTGGTGGGGTCCTGTTGGAGGGGTAAGTAAGGGGAGGTGACTGAGAGTTCTCCTCTGGCTTCGTCCAGATAGAGGTCAGTGTGGCAGATCACAACAGCATCACCTTGTATGGAGGTTTGATGATGATGTTCAGATTGGTGTGGAGGGACCAACATAGGCAAGGCCCCTCCACTCTTTCTCTGCCACATTGATGATAACGACTACTTTGATGCTGCCTCATGTACCCGTGATGAGCTCGTTGACTTCATCCACTTTGCTGCCAACTTCCACCTCAACCTCAAATACACTTGATCCATCTCTAGCAACACTCTCCCTTTCCTTGGTACCTCTGTATCAATCTTGAGACACATTCTCTCGACAGATATCTTCTATAAACCCATCAACTCCCACAGCTACATTACTACACCTCTTCCCACCCTGTTACCTGTTAGGATTCTATTCCATTCTCTCAATTCCTCCATCACCATTGCATCTGCACCCAGGATGAGGACTATCAGGCTAGATAATCAGAAACGTCCTCTTTCTTCAAACAGTGTGGCTTTCCCTCTACCAGCATAAACTTGGCACTCACCTGCATATCCTCCATTACGTGTACATCTGCCCTGGCCACCTCTACCCCCCACGTGCAAAAAGGACAGGGTTCTTATTGTCCTCATCTATCACCCCACTAGTTTCCACACACAACGCATCCACCTCCGCTATTTCCGCCACCTACTTCGTGATCCCACCATTAGACACATATTTCCCTCTCCTCCCCTCTCCATCTTCCACAGGGACTGCTCCCTTTGTGACTCCCTTGTCTATTCCTCCCTCCCCACCAATTGTCCCCTTGTGACCTACCCCTGTGACCGCAAGAGATGCTCCATTTGCACCAACACCTTCTCCATCACCACTATTCGGGGCACCAAACAGTCCTTCCAAATGAAGCAACATTTCACTTGTGAATCTGCAGGGGTCATCTACTGCATCCAGTGCTCCCATCCTGGTCTCCTGTACGTCAGAGGGACTGGACGCAGACTGGGAGATCACACTATTAGGACCTTGGCTCTGTCTGCCGCAATAGCGTGGATCTCCCAGTGGCCACCCATTTCAATTCTCTATCCCATTCCCTTGCTGACTTATCTGCTCCTGGTTTTAACACGGCCAATCTGAGACCGCCCGTAAATTAGAGGAATAACTCCTCATCTTCCAACTGGCATCCTCCGAACCAGATGGTATTAATATTGACTTTTCTGGCTTTTGCTAAACTCCTCCCCCCATCCCCACCCCCCAGCTTCTTCCCCTGTCACCTTTCCCTATCTCTGCCTCTTCATTCCATCTCCTTTCGCACAAACATAATAAATTCCTCCCTCGTCCCTTATCATACCAAATTAACACCTTTTGTTGCTCTGGATTTCTTCCCCGTTGTTCGAATGCTGAGACTTTCTGAGCTTTCCTGCTTCTGGCTTATTCTGCTTATTGCTGAAGAAGGGCTCAGGCCTGAAATGTTGGCGATATATCTTTGTCTGCTATAGATGCTGATAAGACCGGGAGAGCTCCTCCAGTATTTTGGCGTGTTCTTACTACAATCACAGAATCTGCAGACTTTTATGTTTCACCGAATTTCTCCGGCACTTTTGTGCACTGCACTAGATCCCAACATCTGCAAATTTTCTACTTCACCTCTATTTGTTGCTACCTTCAGGAAAAATTAAAAGAAGCCTGAAAAGTTGCACCTCGATGTTCAATAATACTTTTGTTCCAATGGCCATTAGGCTCCTGAACACTAAAACAAACCTTGTTACACTAATCATGGACTCCTACAACCTACTAAAGAACTATCTGTATTGAATAGACATTTTCTTTCATGCACTGGATTAACTGAACTCTCTACCTCTTGCCTTGTTTGTTTATTATTATCTGACTATAATTATACAACTAGACAATACAGCTTTTCTCCATGCATATACACAGATACAGATGCACACACACACACACACACACACACACACACACACACACACACACAACATAATAATTACAAATATACACACACACACACACACACACACAACATAATAATTACAAATATATACACACACACACACACACACACACACACAACATAATAATTACAAATATATACACACACACACATATATATATATATATATATATATATAGAGAGAGAGAGAGAGAGAGAGAGAGAGAGAGAGAATATGAAATAAAACTATATAAATATAATATTTAGTGCAATTTACTCAGATACAGGGTACTCTTCAATATCATGGACTGAACGAACCTATTTTCCAGAATGGCAGTCCTGATTTTGATGTTCCTGTCCCTCATTCCTAATAGCAGTAGGTCAAAGATCCTGTGTGATGGATGGAAATGGTCCTTGTAATTTATTGTCTCTTTTTGATTCAAATAATGTATCCTAGTCTAGTCTTTTTTTTAAATGAAGTACCTGTTTTACTGTAGCGTAAGAAGTTTGGTGCATATGCACATTGAACAATGCACATGTTAATAAATCCAATGGAAATCTTGACAAGTTGTAGATATTCAGCTATATCAAGTAACTTGGTGAGTTCGGTCTAATCCCATCAGTGAGAAGCAATGATGTCTATTCTCTGCCTTTTTTTTTTCATTTAAGGCAAAGCTAAGAAACATTAGGATGGCATAAAGTAGCTGTCCATTCAATCTAAATCACTTTTCATCAGTTGCCATTGATCAATTTTAGACCTATCTGGACCTCAGTTAATTAAAGCAGACTCAAATGACTCTTGTGGTTCGCCAAACATTTATTTTGGTTTCAGCAACATTCTTGGGAATTACTTTTTGAAAGTCTATTTGCCACTTCTATTTTCTCTTCAAGCTTTCCATTGTTGTAAAGTAACTTGGAAGATTCCCTGAATGCCCTTTACACAGGGTAGTCCTTCTTCCTATTTTCATCCCTTCTCCGTTCCTTTCATATCTTGGATTCCTCATTCCTGGCTGGAAGCATTGAAAGCTAACCAATACTTGGGCCCAAACAAAAAATTGTAAAACCGGAAAAATTATCAATTTTTTTTTGGTTCCCTATTCCTGGAAAGTTGTCTGTGTTGAAAAGCTTAAAAAACAGCATTTGCTGGATCACTGAGATAAAAGCAGAAAATGCTGCAAATACAAAGGCGATCACAGAGCATATGTGTTCAAAGAAGCTGAATCAGTTTTGGGTTCATGAAATGTCCTTTTATTAACCCAAAACTTTAACTGTTTCTCTGGATAAGCACAGTTTGATATGCTCGCTAGCACTTCTCTTTTCTATCTCAATGTTATGGCATCAATTGGGAGCACATCACATCACATTATATGTTAAAGTGTTCTCTTAGCCATAAAACCAAAGAGTAAGTTCCCATTCTTGGCCTTTTTCTCCCTTGGTGAAATTATATCAAAAAGTAATCTTAATTACATGACAGAAGCTTCAATCAAGCTGTCACTGGAATAGATTCCAAATGATGAAGTTGAAATCCTGCAATCAGGACAATGTGACCTTCTCTCCCACGCATCCTTTCTATTTCACTTTCACCATGCAAAAACGATATAATTAAGGCACCCCCTCCCCCATTTTATTTACACCATGGGCTACGAACACAAATTGCAAAATTAGAACAGCTTATTGCAGTTAGCAACACTGATAAATAGCATTAATTAGACAGAATAGCTTGACAATGCTGAGCTAATGTCTTGAAATGTCTACCTCAATTAATATTTTTTGGCTACAACACTATTTTCAGATATTGGATTAATGCCACGCGTTAGTGCTCTTACAAAGGCTTTGTCATCCAAGTAAACAAATGATTCTATCAGATCAGCCTTTATGGCTTCTGTTGGATCATAATTGAGTTTTATATTTTCACCGTTCTCTTCTGTGCCCTTGTAAAATATACTTCACTACCAGTGCCAGGCAGTGTTTAGTTTGCAAAGCATTCCATGTCACTATCTTTTTTACTCCTGAAAGCCCTTGTTCATATAATATGTGACAACAGAAAATCGAAAGCTTTTATTCTACTG
This sequence comes from Narcine bancroftii, assembly GCF_036971445.1. NCBI lineage: Eukaryota > Metazoa > Chordata > Chondrichthyes > Torpediniformes > Narcinidae > Narcine > Narcine bancroftii. The sequence continues at coordinate 21,900,596 of NC_091471.1, forward strand.
CAATGTACACACAATATAACAAAGCAAATTGGACTTTTTCAATCTATAAAATGTGTTTTTATGCAACTTTACTGCAAGATTATTCTGTCTTTGGATATAAATTATGTACCAAGGTATCACACTATTTATGTTGTGTGCATTTAAAAATCTCACAAGAGATTGAAGGATTGTGACGGTACAATGTTACATTATCATTGTTTTTTCAATTCAGCATCTAGATGTTGCAAAAAAAATTATTTTCACTTGGCGTTCCCTGATGAAGCCACGTTATATATTTTTTTGGCTGCAGGACCGAGTGGTTTGCAGTCAACAAGACATTAATTCAATTTCAACTGTGTTTTAATTTCGCCAAAATGTTTCAAGATCATTCATATGTCAAGTGGAAGCCCTGTCAAGCTGCAAGGGAAAATTAAAGTGCTGCATTCTTGTGTCCACTGGGAACTCTTATTAAAATTGGCCAAGTCTTTTTCACTTGGGAAAATTAAACAGCCGGCAGAGGAGAGTTTTATACCTTCAGTCAAACTATCATCTCAGAGGCAAAAAGAAGAGCGGCAATGGGCTTTCAAAGGTATGAAAATCTATGTATATTTTTTTAACAAATATTGCTTTAACCTCCCTGTGGGAACAGAAAACTTCACTGCTCTGTCCAAAATTTAATATGATGTGATTCCGATTATATCTTGCTGGGCTAATTGGTCTTGTGGGTGCGTCTGTTGAATATAATCAGCAGTTTAGATCCAGTACTTGAAAACTTTTGCTGTTTGAAGTTTATCTGGAGAGTTCTCGTGAAAATCTCTACAAGGAAATCAAAATTATGAAGTTGGGAAGGGAATTTTTAAACTCAAAAGTATTTTCATACCCAGAGTTATGAAAATGTTGATTCTTTTAAAATTGTTTTAAATCCATTGTTTTAAAATACAATCTTAAGTTGTGGGCATTACTAGTGAAGTTGTTTCGATTTTATTATTCATCCCTCAAGACTCTTGAGCAAATGGTGAGCTTTGTTCATGAGCTAAGGAAGCAGCTCCCACTATGCTGTCAGATAAGGACTTCTAAGATTTTAATCCAGCAATGCTGAAGAATGAAGGTCCAAATGATACAGAAATTGGTTCTTTCACTTTTTGTGGAGGTGATTGAAGTCACGGGTTTGGGAAAGTGGGGGGGGCTGTGACAATTGACAAGCAGGGTTCGGTGATTGGCCACTGTTTATTAATGATGTGAATGAGAATGTAGTTTGCATTGTCAGTAAGTCTGAGACCGCAGAGCCCACCTCACTGATAAAAGGCAAAGGAGGAAAAACCCAACACCCAACCCCAACCAACCAATTTTCCCCTGCAACCGCTGCAACCGTGTCTGCCTGTCCCGCATCGGACTTGTCAGCCACAAACGAGCCTGCAGCTGACGTGGACTTTTACCCCCTCCATAAATCTTCGTCCGCGAAGCCAAGCCAAAGAAGAAGAAGAAGAAGAAGAAGTCTGAGAATGACATGAGGTACAATAGGATCTAGATGCTTTGGGAAGATAGGCAAATGCAATTTAATTCTGACTAGTGTAGGGCGTTGGACTTTGGAGTCAAACAGGGCAGGATTTACACAGTAAATGGTAGAGCCCAAGACAGTATCGTAGAAGGGAGAGATCGAGGAATGCAGATGACTTGTTGCCTACACATGCTGATGCAGGTGGACACTGTGGTACTCTCTGAAAGACATCCACATCTTCACTGAAGTGTGGCAATTAGAAATGGATGAAATGCACTCTCTGAGGCCTCGAGGGGACTTCATTAGTGTTCAGCAAAATTCCTGCGATAATTCATGAAGGCCATGTTGAGCTAATTGTCGTGAGAGTTCTAAATATAGTCGTCAGAAGGGAGGGGAACGATGTGTGATGGCCTGAGCCATGTTCAAAACTTTCTGCATGTTCTTGTGGTTTTATGCAGAGCAGATGTGTACCATGCAGGGATGCACCTGAACTGGATATTATCAATGATGCACCTTTAAAAGTTGTTAAGGGACACACAAGTGACATGTCCAATTTCCTCAGACATTTGGTATGCTTTCTTGGCCATTGTGTCCATTTGGCAGCAAGGCTGTTGACCTGGCACCAAGCCACTACAATAAAGAGGATGGATAGTCAAGAGGGTGTATTTAAGATGATAGGAAGGAGTTTTGAAGGAAAAGTTGGATTCATGAATTTCTATCCCCCAGGCTATGATCAGTGAGGATTGGTGGCAGCATATCCTCCATGATCATCTTTCATACTGGGGCATCACAAGGCTGCGTACTCAGTCTTCTGCAATGCTCCCGGTATACCCATGATCTCATGGTCAAACACAGTTCCAACTCCATTCATAGATCAAAGAGCTGGTTATAGACTTCCAGAGGATGAGTGGATCATGTATGGTTTTGATGGTTTGCAATCAAACTTACAACTCTAACATATTCACTGTTATAATGGTATCAAATTTGATAAAGTATTAAATGGCAATTAAGATATAGGATTATCCAAATTTGATCCATCTTGCCTCCAAATCTAAATCAGACTCAGTTTCCTTTGAATTTAGCATCAACATTCAACATTTCCTTTTCCTGGTAATATTGCCAACAGTTTGTTTTACTCTTTAATTTTGAAATTTTGCCACTGCTGCAAGATGTCTACAAGCTTTCTCCCTATTAAATCTTACTTCTGAATGTTCTCCATATCTCAGCCTTATAAATAATTTAATTTAAGATAGTAACATGAAGAAAATCATGAGGAGATAATGCAATTTAGGGAAGAGAACAGTGATGTTTTGAAACATATCCACATTACAAAAGAGGAGCACCTGTAAGTTTCAATGCACCAAAGGGTATATCTATTGGTGGGTAATGACCAACTGTGTCCTTGGGCATCGTCAGAAGATGGGGAAGAAATTGCAGTGTCCTAGCAGAAATCATCATCACTAGTCATGGATGAGGTACTGGAAAAATGGAGGGTGGCTGAGAAGGGTTGCAAGGACAAACGAAGGAACTCTAAGCACGTGAGCCTAATGTGAGTTTATGTTGTAGGTCTATAAAAGTCTGGATAGGCCGCACTTGGAATATTGTGTTCAGTTCTAGTCACCTCATTGCAGAAAGGATGCGGAAGTTATGGAGAGAGTGCAGAGAATATTTACCAGGATGTTGTCTGGATTGGAGAACATGTTTTATGAGACAAGGTTAACAGAACAAGAGCTTTCCTTTTTGGAGTGAAGAAGGGAGAGAGGTGATTTAATAGAGGTCTACAGAATTATGAGAGGTATACAAAGGGTGAGAGTAGCAAACACCAGAGGACATCTTTCAAACATTATAGCAGGAAAATTTTGGGGAGGTGACAGGGTAAGGTTTTTACCTTAGAGAGTAATGGGTACCTAAAATGCATTACTAAGGGAGATGGTTGAGCAAAAACGCAATGCTGGAGAAAGCAGCTGGTCAAACAGTGTACTTTATGGAGCAAAAATAAAGATACATAACCAATGTTTTGGACTTGAGCCCTTCAGTAGTAGTGGAGGTTGGTACAATAGGGGCATGTAAAAAGGCTCTTAGAGGGGAAGATGGATACAATACAAATAAGGTTGTGGGTGAGAGTTAGGGTATGTTTAATTTGTTAAGTGGGTTTATATTGGCTGGCACATCATGGGTTGAGGTCCCTGTACTGTAATGTTCTATGTTCCATCAGTGTTGGGGAAGTTACGGGAGGGGATTCTGAAAGTGAGGTTCTACCTGCATTTGAAAAGACAAGGACTGATGAGGATAGTCAGCATGACTTTGTGTGTGGGAAAGCATGCTTCATAAATTTAACTGGTTTGTTTTGAAGAAGCAACCAAGAGGATTGATGAGATCAAAGCTATAGATACTGTCTATGTGCACTTTAGCAAGGCATTTGACAAAGTCCTTCAGGCTAGACTGCTCTGGGAAGTTAGATCATATGGGATCTTGGGAGTGCTAGCCAATTTGATTGAAAATAGAGTCAGAGGGTGGAGGTGGATTATTCTTCAATTTGGAATCATATGACCAGTGGTGTGGCACTGGGATTGGTCAACTCTTACTTGTCATCAATGTTAATCATTTGGAGGAATGATAAAACATTTAGTATATACTTGTAGGTTTGTGGATGTTACCAGAAATGACCTAGAGTGGATGATGAAGAAGATTATCTAAGATTACATGAAGATCAAAGCCAAATGGAAAAGTGTGCCTGGGAAAAGCAGATCAAATTTAACTTGGACAACTGTGAGGTGTGCATTTTGGCAGATAAACCAGAGAAGGACTTAAACAGTAAATATCAAGGCTCTGGAGAGTGCTGTAGTACATGAAGATCAAGAGATACAAGTACATTAATTCCTGATTTCATTCCATCGCAAAGAAAGTGAACATAAGAGGACATAGGTTTAAGTTGCAAGGGGAAAAATTTAAGTGATCTGAGGAGCAACCTTTTCACTCAGAAGATGATGGGGATGTGGAATGAACTGTCAGGGGAAGTGGTGGAGCTGGGAATAATTAAAATGTTTAAAACAAATTTGGACAGGTACATAGATAGGAAAAGCTTTGAGGGATATGATCCAAATGTGGACAAGTGGGACTAGGTAGACTCAGGTAGACAATTTGATCGATTTAGACCATTTGGGTCAAAGAGGCTGTTTCTGTGCTGTACCCCTCTATGACATTAAAGGTTGGTAAGACCCTGATGAAAGAAATGAATTACTAGTTTTTCAAACTTTCAAATGCAGTTATTTGTTGATGTTGCCAGACAAACACTGAAGAACACTTCAAAGGCCACATTTAAATCTTTGTAGTCAGATGTGACTACAACCAAATACAAGGTAGCATCTGCAAGTGGAGAGAAATTATGCAAGTTGTATTCAGTTTACTTTTTATTTAGGGGTATGCAGAAACGATTGAAAGAGAACTATGATTACATTTTCATCAATTTATCAGTGCTGAGCAATACAGCTCTATGTAATTTTAATCTAATTGCAATAACACCAAGGAGAAATACAATTTCTTGAAAATGGCATTTTTGTGCTGAACCTCGAAGAAAAATGCTACTGTGGTGGCTCGCCACCACAGAGATCGAGCCGGAACATCACTCAGTAGTAAACAGAAGCATAACACGAAACACATTCCTTGACACAGCGAACTGGTGCGGTTGAAAGCTGGAGCAGTATAAAACCAGCAACCCTAAAATGTCGCTGGCCAAGCTGCCCACCTAATAGATTAATAACAGGCTGGGGAAAAAGGATATTGACATGCAAGAATGTTCTCGCCCGCTATTGTTATTCATGCGGCTGATGTCAGCCAATCAAACAAATGGCGGGAACTCCAAATGTATAAAAGGAGCCTTTCCAGTCTCAATAAATCTCAGAGTTTAACCTCCCACACTGTGAGTGTGTGTTTCTTTGTAGCAGTCGGCTACTCTATCTTGAAATGCAGGTTAAGAACATAACACATAACATAGCAGCTGGAAAACATTTAACTCGGAGAAAGCCAATGTTAAATAAGTCAGGCACTTGAACTGCAATGACAATTTTGGTGTCTTTGCAAAAAAAAATGACCAGACTTCAGAATTAGAATCAGGATCAGGTTTAATGTCATGAACATGTGTTCACAAAAGTATGGGTTGCTTACATCCCCATAAGCTATGAGGAACCAATGCCATTTTAAAATTATGCTTTAAAACAGTTCCTGGGACAAAAAGGATGAGAATGAAATATTCATACTGAATTATTCATACTGAAAGATTAAGAATGTTCTGCTGCCCAAATTATCCAAACTGACCAAGATGCCCTCCCACCACCCCCCCACCCCCATCCCCCAACCTGAGACAGGCCTATTTGCCTACATTTGGTTCATGTCCATCCAAACTTTCCTATCCACTAAAACATTGGGAGACATGTTTTGCCCAATGTTATTACAGCAGCACTCTTTCTTTGGCTTGGCTTCGCAGACGAAGATTTATGGAGGAGTAAATGTCCACGTCAGCTGCAGGCTCGTTTGTGGCTGACCAGTCCGATGCAGGACAGGCAGACACGGTTGCAGCGGTTGCAGGGGAAAATTGGTTGGTTGGGGTTAGATGTTGGGTTTTTCCTCCTTTGTCTTTTGTCAGTGAGGTGGGCTCTGCGGTCTTCTTCAAAGGAGGTTGCTGCACGCGAACTGTGAGGCGCCAAGATGCACGGTTTGAGGAGATATCAGCCCACTGGCGATGGTCAATGTGGCAGGCACCAAGAGCTTTCTTTAGGCAGTCCTTGTACCTCTTCTTTGGTGCACCTCTGTCTCGGTGGCCAGTGGAGAGCTCGCCATATAACACGATCTTGGGAAGGCGATGGTCCTCCATTCTGGAGACGTGACCTACCCAGCGCAGTTAGATCTTCAGCAGCGTGGATTCAATGCTGTCGGCCTCTGCCATCTCGAGTACTTCGATGTTAGGGATGAAGTCGCTCCAATAAATGTTGAGGATGGAGCGGAGACAACACTGGTGGAAGCGTTCTAGGAGCCGTAGGTGATGCCGGTAAAGGACCCATGATTCGGAGCCAAACAGGAGTGTGGGTATGACAACGGCTTTGTATATGCTAATCTTTGTGAGGTTTTTCAGTTGGTTGTTTTTCTAGACTCTTCAATCTGGGGCGCCTGCAAGCTCACACCAAGACACAAGAGCAACTTGTCCGTGAACTACTCTTTGCAGACGATGCCGCTTTAGTTGCCCATTCAGAGCCAGCTCTTCAGCGCTTGATGTCCTGTTTTGCGGACACTGCCAAAATGTTTGGCCTGGAAGTCAGCCTGAAGAAAACTGAGGTCCTCCATCAGCCAGCTCCCCACCATGACTACCAGCCCCCCCACATCTCCATCAGGCACACAAAACTCAAAACGGTCAACCAGTTTGCCTATCTCGGCTGCACCATTTCATCGGATGCAAGGATCGACAACGAGATAGACAACAGACTTGCCGAGGCAAATAGCTCCTTTGGACTACAGCAGCAGTAACGGGGGATCAAATCTGACGCTTCTCTAAGGAGTTAGTGACTGCACGGGTTTCTGTCGGGTGCTCCAGTTTCCCCCCACTTTTCAAAGATGTATAGGGTTTGTAAGTGGTTAGCTGCATTTAGGTGGCATGGACTCGTGGGCCAGGAGGACCTGTGACAGCATTGTATCTACAATTTTTTTTAATTAATTGCATCCACTTAAATCACTTCCTCTGGTAGCTCGTTCCATGTTGCCTCCTCCCTCTGTGTTACTAACATGCTTTTTGCATCCTTTTTAAAATTTTCCCATCTCTCCTTACATGTATGCCCTCTAGTTTTAGTCTCTCTTACCCTTAGAACCATAGGACATTGCAGCACAGGAAACGGGTCCTTCAGTCCTTCTAGACTACGTCAATCTATTATTCTGCCTCAACCTACTGACCTGAACCCAGTCCATATCCCTCTCATTCATGAATCTGTCCAAATATTTCTTAAATGTTAAAATTAAACCCACATTCAATACTTCAGCTGGCAGCTCATTCCACACTCTCTTTGTGAAGAAATTCTCCCTAATGTTCCCTAAACTTCTCACCTTTCATCCTTAACTCATTTCTTCTGGACTGTATCTCATTTAATCTCAGTGGAAAAAGCCTTCTTGCATTTACTTTCTATCTACTCACATCATAATTTTGTACACCCAATGAAAAGACTATGGTCATCAACTTTATCTCTGCCCTCTTGATTTAATAATTACATTTGCTCATGCCTCAGCCTCCTTGGCTCCAGGGAAAACAGTTCTAGTCTATCCATTCCCTTATAACATTTAGCTCTCCAGTCCCAGTAAGTTCCTTGTGGATCTTTTCCGCATTATCTCTAGCTTCACACACACTTCCAAAATTATAGTGTTCAGGACAATATTCTACCTGCAATCTCACCAAGGTTTGACACAGCTATAACCTGCCACTCCAACTCTTGTACTCTGTCCTTGTGAATTTATAAATCTATAAAACCACGGTGGATTGGCTTGCCGCATGATGCACAAACCCCATGACAATTATCAACCTCCTGAATTAAATTACAGAGCCTCCAGTAATATTATTGCCCACATGGTAACTTTTCATCAAAGATTTATGAAATCACAAGGGGGAATAGATAAGGTGAGGAATCACAGTAATTTTCCCATAGTAGGGGAGAGTATAACGAGAGGGCATAGGTTTAAGATGAGAAGGGAAAGATTTAAAGGGGACCCAAGGAACAAGTTTTTTATAAAGATGGATGTGGCTATATTGAATGAACTGCTGGAGAAAGTGGTAGAGGTCGGTTCAATTGTTATGTTAAAAAGACATGGTTTGAGAGACAATCACCAAATCATTTATAAGCATTTTAAATTATTCACTCCTCTTTAAAATGCTAATAAACCCAGATTTTTATATCTCAAAACACCTTTTTATGATAATGTTCAAAACATCAAACAGGAGAACATTCTACTGAGACAACAATAGACTAATTCACTGAGACTGGAGTTAGGCATAGCAAATATCTATGTTAAAGAAAAGAGGATACAATCAAACTTGCGGAGGAAATTACATCAATAAAATTGTCACGAGAACAATTTTTGAATTATAATGAAGGAATGTTCAGGTCAAATGCATCAACTTGTAAAGGAATTGCAGGCTGGATTGATCACTCGCACACCTCAGAATAAACTCATCCATATAATCAGTCAGGTGAGTGGGGCTCATAATCAAATAAGATTAGGAAATCAGGAAAAACGTTTTTAAACAATAAATGCTGGAAATCTGTAAGAGAATCAGAAAATGCTGAAAACACTCAACAGCAGTTGTACAGTGAGAAACACACAGTGATAGACTCTGCAGTGACGTCAATAATGATTTTCAGGCCAGGAATAATGTGAATGACCTCGTAGAAGAACAGTCCAGCCTGACAGTATGACTAGAATCAATGCACCATCATGCCATATATCTCAATAAGTATATTAATGAAAGAAATTATAGCCAATAACCTCAGAGAGGTTTAATTGAGATCCTGTACCTCTGCAAACTTTTTGTGGATAGGGTTTTGGGCGTCTTTTTGCTCTTGGCAGTACTTATGATTAAAGTTCACTTATTTTTATTTTTTTTATTCACAAAAGTGCTGGAGAAACTCAGTAGGCCATACAGGGTTCTTTACGGTAGATACAGTAAAACCCACATTATCCGGAACTCAAGCAACCAGCAAAAAAATTGCGAAAAATAAATAGGTAAAAATTGGGAAGTTTAAAATTGACACGTCTTGCCGTTAGTTTACCAATCACGGAACAGGCAGTCTCAAGCAACCAGAAAATTCACTTATCCAGCATCTGCCAATCCCTATTGGTGCTTGATACCAGGGATTTTACTGTACTTAACCAACATTTCTGGCCTGAGCTCTTCTTGCTGCTGCCATCAGGAAAGGGGTATAGCTGTCACGTGTTCGTATAACCAGGTTGAGGAAAAGTTGCTAACCCTCCATCATCAGACTCCTAAACAACAGACTCAATCAGAGATACGCTTAAGGAGTTTTGTGCTGCACATTATTGATGACTGATTTTTAAAAAATATTTTCAATCAGTTTGTTTACATTTCTTCACTGGAGAGAGAGAACATGTCTTGAAACAATTTGGGATAGAAATCAAATAGTAAGAGATATATAAAAACAATAGAAGTTCCATTGAACTGCTTTGACAGGTCACACTGATCTTCTAGGGCACTGGTGTATGACAGATGTCCATACAAACCTGGTGGGGACCTCTGATGCTCTGGCGTGGTTGAAAATAGCCACAAACTCTCCAATCATTTGGTTCACACAGGTGTTGTGGTACGCTGCATGGGATGTCTGCCTGATGAAAGTATCAGGCCCGAATGTCAACTGCCTTTTGCTTTCCATGGCATGTATAGTGTCCCCAGTACTTTTGTGTACTAACTTGGTTGTAGTTGCCTTTTTTTCTCACTGGACTTTGGTGTTTAGGGCACGATTTTCAGAAACATGAATAAAGACCAGGAACATCTCTGGAAGGCTATTAGGAATATTAATGAAAGAAATTATAGCCAAAGGCTTTTGGAGGGTTCACCCTCTTGAAGGTTCTGATCATGGCAATATTAGAAAGAGGAAGCACAGAGTCACCAGTGGTTGTAGGGACAGAAGATAGAGTTCGTCCAGAAGAGATGTACCACAGTTAATAATACTGCTGTGTTTTGTTTCATAGGATGTGATGATTAGAAGCTCTACCACAGTTATTCAGCATCTGTCTGAGACTCCAGCTTGGTCTGGACGTGTCCTTTTGAGTTGCTAATAGCCTTCCAGAGATGTTCCTGGTCTTTATTCATGTTTCTGAAAATCGTGCCCTAAACACCAAAGTCCAGTAAGAAAAAAAAGCAACTACAACCAAGTTAGTACACAAAAGTACTGGGGACACTATACATGCCATGGAAAGCAAAAGGCAGTTGACATTCGGGCCTGATACTTTCATCAGGCAGACATCCCATGCTGAACTCTTCTTCTGCTATCTTTGTCAAAAGCATCTCTGAGGTTGAATGCTTGTCCACCTTCGCACACACCTCAATCAGTTCCACGCCTGCCATGATACCAAACTTCTGATGCCCCCACTCTGGACCGCTTATCTTGCCTCAGGCCTTCTTCCTTCTCTTGTTCTGGGCTTCTGCTCGCTCTGATCTTATTATTTATTTCTGTCACCAAGACACCAACCGTTTCAACTTCACTATAACTTATCTATTCTAATCTTACATCCTCAGAATGCATTGCCCTCCATTCTCTCCACACCAATCTCAACCTTACTATTAGTAGGGGAATGCTAGGCAGCTTTTGGCATAGGTTATTAGGTTGGCACATCACTGTGGGTTGAAGGGCCTATACTGTACTGAGGTGCATATTCCAATGTTCTATCAAATCCACAGATAAAGACGGTGGTAGTAAAATCTGAGGCACTGAATGCTACCTTGCCAAGGCCAGACAACAGCTCCAGACACTTCCTCTCACTTATCTCTTGATCAGGATACCAAAATGCATCAGTCTACTATCTCCCACACCATCACTGACTTTATCACATCCAGTAATTTCACCACCACAGCCACTAACCTTATTGTTTCCCAAGTCTGAACTGCCTGTTCTACCTCCTACTCAAGATCCACAAACCCAACTGCCTTGAGAGACCCAGTATTTCAGGTGTAGATTATGTTCTTTGGGGCCAGGTACTGTTTTGCAGGAGCTCCATAGTGGCTGAGAAAATCTCACAGTCTCTTAGAAAGGATATAGCAAGGTTGGAAAGGATACAGAGGAGGTTTACCAGAATGATTCCAGGAATGAGAAGGATAACATATGAGGAACACTTAGTAGCTCTTGGACTCTATTCATTAGAATATAGAAGAATGAGAGGGGATCTCATAGAAACATTTCAAACAATGAATGGATTGGACAGAGTGGATGTAATTAAGATGTTTCCCCTATTGGGTGACTCCAAAGCAAGAGGGCACAGTCTTAGAATTAAAAAGTTCCAATTTACAACAGAGATGAGGAGAAATTTCTTTAGCCAGAGGGTAATGGATTTGTAGAATTTGTTGCCACCTGCAGCTATGGAGGCAGGGTCTTTGGGGGAATTTAAAGGGAAAATTGATAGGTGCCTAATTAGTCAGGGTACTAAGGGATATGGGGACAAGGCTGAAACTTGGAACTAGATGTGAGAACAGTTTAGCTCAGGCAGGTTTCCAAATAGTCTGCTTCTGTTCCTTTTTCTTGTGATCTTGTGATCATTTGGAAAACGCATTGCCAACCTGCACAAGCAGCAGGTCTCTATTTCTGACCTCTTCTCTATTTCTGACCTCTTCCCAAATGTCATGTTGCCTCATAAATGCATTCACTGGTCAAATTTTACGGAGGCCTCTGGATGCTTAGGGTCAGTTTCCAGCTTCTGCATTCGAATAGCGTTGTCCATGGCATGTAGGTGTAGTAGTTAAATGGTAGCACTATCAATGAGACCCGACAGACCAGAAGTCAAGATTAAAAGGCTTTAATCACTATAAACTTACAGGCATGCTGTTGGGCAGTACTGCCTTTATTAGGAATCCTGTAGGGGGAAGAGTTATGGAATCAGGGGTGGGCCAATCAGTATAATGACTGTAATACAGTGTTCCACCACAGTCCACTCATCCTCTCCCACCAATCATCCCATGTCTGCAAGAAATGCTGCACTTGCACCTACACCTCTTCCATCATCACCATTAACGGTTCCAGACAGTCCTGGCAAGTGAAGCACTGTTGTAGGGGTGTAGGGGTAATTTACTGCCCTGGTGCTCCCAATGTAGTCTCCTCTTTGTCAGGGAGACCAGATGAAGGTGAGGGGATTCTTTTTAACTTTGTTCAATTTAGACATACAGCACAGTAACAGGCTCTTCTGGCCCATTCTTTCCAATCATACCCAATTGACCTGCAACCCCAGTACATTTTGAAGGATGGGAGGAAACTGGACAGTTGGAGAGCAATCCTACGCAGACATGGGCAGTACGTACAAACTCCTCACAGATAGCACTGGATTTGAACGTGGATTTCTGGCACTGAAATGGTGTGGCGCTAACTGCTACGCTGACTGTTTTGTTAATCACATTCACTCTGTCCGTTGCAACAGCAAGTGTGCAACAACTTAAAGGGCTTAGGAAGAAGGGCTGAGACCTGAAATGTCGACTGCCTTTTGCTTTCCTTGGATGGTGCATGACCTGCTGAGTTTTTCTCAAGACTTTTGTGTACGGCACTAGACGGCAATGTCTGCAGATTTCCTTTTTCACACTTGTCAGTTTAAAAACGAGAAAATGGCATAAGAATACACTTGGAAAATATTGATGATTTGGGGAAACAAGCATGGATTTGATCTTACCATATAATTTTAACAGAGCTAAAGTCAAATAATAATAATCTGATTTGATAAGAGATTTTATGAAAAAAAATGTAGGGGTACTGTTGAGGGAAACACAGTCGACGTGGTTTATATCTTTGATATAAAACGAACACACAGAATAGGGATTAAAAATGGGCTTAGTGATAGGAAATAGAGAGCAGTAGAAAATGTTTCTCTTTTCATTTAATACTTGTATACAATGATCATAAATAATGTACCCTTGGATACAGACCAGTGCCGGATTAAAGCAAAAGCAGCACATGCTATGGGCCCTACATTTCCAAGGGCCCTGTGCTAAATAGTCGCAAGCTATCAATTCCGACCAGAGCTCACATTAATGGATTGGAAACTTGATTATCTGCCATGCAGGGTGAGGGAGTACATATATCACCTTTAACGTTACATTTTAAGGAACATTGAGAGCCCAGGGTATGATTTGAAATGTAACAATGCACCTGTTTCATTGTTGCAACATTCCTCAATAACAATACAGGTAGTCCCCGATTTATGACTGTAATTGGGACTGATGGGCTGGCCATAACTCAGATAGGATACAAGTTGGATCCGCCCCACTGCACATGCCTAATTGTGGTCTTAAATCAAATTTTTAAAAAGATTTTCAACAAATGAACCGTTCATGAAGAATGCCATCATATGTACAGTGCAGTACCTTAAATAAAGATACTCAACATATGAATTTATAGCAAATAATAAAGTCATTGGACTTGGGCGTCAGGCTGCCGAGGGGAGCAGGGACCTCAGGCTGTGGCCGGGAGCGGGGACTTCGGGCTGGCGTGGAGAGTGTGGAATTCAGGCTGCCGCAGAACGTAGGGATTTCGAGCTGTCGCTGGGAGTGGGCACCGCAGTATATGGTACTTTTAATACAAAATATGTACTTGGACAGTAGATTTAATCAAGATTTATTTGTAAATTTGTTTGTATAGACGTAACTCACACAGGTCAGAAGTTGAAGAGTACCTGTAGCTTTGCAGGGGCAAATGATCAAGCTGGGTTACATGGGGCATGGAATCCCATGCAGAACCAGCTGGCTCAGCTCTGACATGCAGCCTTTTCGCAATGGATTGGGATGGATCGATAGATAGGGAGAAATCTTTCCATCCCCTTCAAAACCAGATGATCTAAAAGATCACCGTGAGGTCTGATGAAAATGAACTTTTCTGCACTTTTTTTAAACTTTGTGACACTTTTTACCTGCTTTCGTTTGAAAGAGACCATCTTTCCTCAAAAGATTATGTAAAATAGCAACGCTGTGGGATCCGCTATAGAGGCAATGTTGCTGCTTCTGCAGACCCGTGCGGAGCAAGAGAATGAAGATGTAGTGCACCCACAGGGTCCAGAGCCTAGTTGATTGCCGTCGACTCTGCACGGGCTTTGAACAGCCTGTTGGGGGGGTTGAAATCTCACAACCGTGGGTCTGCGCCCAAGATAGTGACACCTATTCATTGTAGCAGCCACGAGGAGCTGCAGACTCCATGGAAGTGGAGAACGGTAGCAGGGCACCAGAGGATGGAAAGATCACGAACCATCTGAAGTGAAGCAGAGGGAACAACCCACGGGGATGGTGATCATGGCAGCGGACCAGAGAGGGGGCTCTGCAGCTAAGGGACCAGTGAATGCGGTGGGGTGCTGGTGACTCAAGGTGAAGAAGCTGTGGAAGCTGTGGGCCACTGGAGACTGCTGTCGGGAGTCTCAATAGACAATAGACAATAGGTGCTGGAGTTGGCCAATTAGCCCTTCGAGCCAGCACCGCCATTTATCGAATCATATCTGATCTTTCCCTTGCAATAACCAATCCCAGCCTTCTCTCCATAACCCTTAACTCCCTTGCCCACAAGAGCCTCATCCAACTCTCTCTTAAATCTATTGAACAAATCTTCCCCCACTACCCTCTGTGGCAATGTATCCCACAGACCCACAACTCTCTGGGTAAAAAAAAAATTCTCTTCATTTCTGTCTTAAATTGCCTTCCCTGTATTCTTAAACTATGCCCTCTAGTCCTAGTCTCACCCATCACTGGGAACATGTGCTCTGATTTCACCCTGTCAAGCCCTTTGATAATCCTAAATACCTCAATCATGTCTCCCCTCATCCTTCTAAACTCCATCACATATTAATCTAAGTCTTTCTAACCTATCCGCATATGACAATCCTGCCATCCTGGGAACTAACCCTGTAAACCTGTGCTGCACTCCCTCTATAGCAAGTACGTCCTTTCTTAAATATGGAGACCAGAACTGGACGCAATACTCCAGGTGAGGTCTCACCAGGGCCCTGTACAACTGCAGGAGGGCTTCTCTACTCCTATACTCCAATCCCCTCTTTATGAAAGCCAACAAACCATTCGCCTTCTTCACCGTTTGCTGAACCTGCTCGCTGGTTTTCAATGACTGGTAAACAAGTACGCCCAGATCCCTTTGCATTACACTAATCCCTAGCTTAAGTCCATTTAAATTATATTCTGCTCTCTTGATTCTTCCTCCAAAATGGACAACCTCGCATTTACTCACATTAAATTTCATCTGCCATCTTTCTGCCCACACCCCTAAACTATCCAAGTCCCCTTGCAATTTCATGACAGCCTCCTCGCTCTTTACACTCCCACCCAGTTTAGTGTCATCTGTGAATTGGCATGTGTAGTTATTTATCCCCTCATCCAAATCATTTACATAAATGATAAACAACTGACCCCTGTGGGACCCCACTCTTCACATCCTGCCATATAGAAAATGACCCGTTTATCCCAACCCTTTGTTTTCTATTTCTCAGCCAATTATCTATCCATGACAGCACCCTACCCCCAATACCATGCTGCTTGATTTTGCAAACTAACTTCCTGTGTAGGACTTTATCGAAGGCTTTCTGAAAGTCCAAGTACACCACATCCACTGGCTCTCCTGAGTCAACCCTCCTTGTTACATCCTCAAAAAATTCCAGGAGATAAGTCAAGCAAGATTTTCTCTTAAAGAACCCATGCTGACCAGCACCGAGAAGTGTTCTACTATATCTCCTTTAACGATGGATTCCAATATCCTCCCCACCACTGACGTCAGGCTGATCAGTCTATAATTTCCCGTATTCTCTCTCCCTCCCCTCTTAAAAAGTGGTACAACATCAGCCACTCTCCAGTCTGCAGGCACTTCCCCGGAATCTAAAGAACTTTGGAAAATGTCAACTAGTGCTTCCACAATTTCCAGAGCAACCTCTCTAAACTTCCTGGGATGCAGTCCATCAGGCCCAGGAGACTTATCAGGCCTCAGTGCTAACAGTTTTCTCACAACCAACTGCTCCTGCATCTGAATATCCATCAAATTCTCTGCTTCCTTCAGTAATTTCACCAAGTCCCAAGATACTGCTTGATCCCTACCCCTATTCTGATCATAACCTATATCCTCCTTGGTGAAAACAGATGCAAAGTAATTGTTAAATTCCTCAGCCATCTCCATGTCCCCATTGATAATTTCACCTTTCTCCATTTTCAAGGGCCCAATTTTGGCCCTAACCAATTTCTTCCTTTTAACATGTCTGAAGAAGCTTTTGCAATCCCATTTTATATTACTTGCCAATTTACTCTCGTATCTAATTTTACCCTCCTGAATGACTTTCTTAGTTTCTCGCTGTTGGTTTTTAAAGGCCTCCCAATCCTTTAACCTCCCACTCTGCTTTGCCATCTTATACTTATTACTTTTGGACCTGATACTTCACTTGATCTCCTTTGTCATCCATGAATGCCAATTGCTCTTCAAAGAGCCTTTCCTCCTCTTCGGGATGAATCTATTCTAATTGTCTAGAAATACCTGCATTTTTGCCCAGTTATCCTCCCAGCCAGAATGCCCTTTCATTTTATTTTGGCTAGCTCCTCTCTCATAACTGTATATTCACCCTTATTCAGCTGTAGAACTAATGTTTCTGACTTCCTTCTCTTCTCCCTTTCCATTTGCAGATTAAAAGTAATCATATTATGGTCACTATTGCCTAATGGCTCCCCTACCTCAAGGTCCCTTATTAACTCCACGTCGTTGCACAGTATCAAGTCCAGAATTGATTTCCCCTGGTAGGTTACGTCACAAGCTGCTCCAAGAATGTATCTCGGAGACATTCAATAAACTCACTCTCTAGCTTTCCCACACTTACTTGATTTTCCCAGTCCACTTGCAAGTTGAAGTCACCCATAACTACTTTATCACTACCACTCTGATATGCCATTTTTTATTCTTTATTTATACTGATTCCCACATCAGAGCCACTGTTTTGAGGTCTGTATATGATCCCCATTATGGTTCTCTTGCCTTTGCAATTTCGCAACTCTATCCAAACAGACTCTACTCCACCTGATTCAATGTTTTTTTTCCTTTCCATTGCCTGAATTTCAATCTTCACCAACAGAGCCACCCCACCTCCTCTAACAAACTTTCTGTCCTTTCGATAGGACGTATATCCTGGAAAATTAATTTCCCAATCCTGTCCCTCCTGCAGCCATGTCTCCATTACTACGATAACATCATAACCACCAATGTTCATTTTCACCTCAAGCTCATCCATTTTAATCCTTATACTCCATCCATTAATATACAAAACCTTGAAACTGTACCACCCTGCTCTCTCCAATTTGCTACCTGACACCCTCTCTGAAACTCTCCTATCACCCTTTGCTCCCTCTGGCTTTAAGATTTCACCGACTATTGGATCTACCCCTATGTTCTCCTTCATATCCATTTCCCTATCAGTCTGGTTCCCCTCCCCATGCCAATTCAGTTTAAAACATATTCAACAGCATTATTAAACCTTGTTCCTAGTATGTTTTCCCCCTTTGGATTTAGGTGCAACCCATCCTTCCTGTAGGGTCATGTCTCCCCCAGATGACATCCCAATGATCCATGAACCCAAAACCATGCACCCTGCACTAATCCTCCAGCCATACATTTAACTTTCTGATTTTTTTCATTTTTGCCCCTTCCTGCACGCAGCACAGGTAGCAACCCTGAGATTATGACCTTGGTGGTCCTGCTTTTTAATCTCCATCCTAGCTCACGGTACCCCCTCTTCAGGATCTCCTCTCTTAATTTGTCAATGTCATTGGTACCCACGTGTACCAGGACGTCCGGCTGCTCACACATTCCTCCCAGAATATCATGAACCCTGTCCGAGATATCCCGCACTCTGGCTCCTGGAAGGCAACATACCATGTGGGAATACCTGTTGGGTGTGCAGAACCTTCTGTCTGTTCTCCTGATGATGGAGTCCCCAATGACCACCTTGTCCCTCTTCCTTCCATTCTGCACCGCTGGCTCCCTTGATCCAATCTCAGCCTGCCCATCTTCCGCAACATCATCCAAAACAATATACTTGTTGCTAAGAGGAGTAGCCACCGGCGTGCTCTCCACTGACTGAGCAACCTTCCAACCACCTTTGACAGTAATCCACTTACCTGACTCCCCCAGTCTGGGGGGTAACCACCTGCTTGAAAGTCATGTCAATAACTTCCTCACTTTCCCTAATAAGCCTCAGATCATCATGTTGCAACTCCAGTTCCTTAATTTTATATTTTAATAATTGTACCAGGCTGCGGACTGCTGGAGAGTGGCTCGTAAATGGCTGGGGGCAGGGGGTGGGGGGTGGGTACCAGGCATCGGAACAGGGATGCAAGGAGGTGTTGAGGGTGGTGAAATGTTCCCGACAGTGTTCGAGGTTTGGACCTGGAGCTTGGGTTGCCGATAGTTTGGACTGGACTGTGTGTGGCTGTGGGGACTGCGGAAGTGCTGGAAGCGAATCTACGGATTCTCAATGACACTGGGGGGACTCTCTTTTGTTTTCTCTCTCTTTGACTGTAACTCTGATGGTAAGAGGTGGTTCGGCAATTCCTGCCAATGGCAAATCTGTCTGCCTTGCAGCGGGCAAAAAGAAATTTCATGTAATACAAAACTGCTTTCTTGCTATGATAATAAATTTAATCTTGAATCTTGAAAAGACCCAATGCCGTTTTAATACGTGGATAATTATGCAAATAACAATGTATCCTATTAAATATTGATAAGCAGCATTATGGTTCTTGTTAAAAGGCAAGAAAAAAATTATCATTTTCAACAGAGCTGAGAAAAAAATCCCCCTCCTCTCCCCATCCATTCTAAAGTCAAAACAGGTGACATGGCATGAAGACGCATGCCATAGCAATCTGCATGGAAGGCAATATAATCGCTGCTGGATTAGAAGAAGTATGATGATAACTGATTTACCAATTATGTTGAAAATCACACAGTGACTGTGGAAATGCAGTTACGCTCGAAGTTCATGGGTGGATGATAATGTTGTGTTCAGGAAACAAAATCGTTCAGGTCACGTCATTAGTAGTTGTGATGAAGGGTTAGCTGAAAATAACATTGACTAAGGTGCAAACCAATGACTCTTGCTTCCCTTTCCAGATCCTGATGTTTACCACAAAAGGAAGGAACACCAGCAAACAAAGGCAGATTAATCTGTAGCTAGATTTCCTTTAAGTGAGATGATGGCCTGTGAAGCCAGTCTATTAACATTGTAAATCCTGGCTGTTATGGACAATTCTGGATTAAATTGCAGTCTCATTAATATGCTAATCTAGTTGTGGCTAAAAGGGCTTCCATAGCAACCTGTCTTTCTCTGGGTTGCCCTTTTGTAGCCAGCCTAAAAATTACACAATCCCCTAAGGGAAAACCATTTCTCCAGCTGCTGCCTGATAAAGCGCACCCCCTAACTCTCCCATTCCGATAAAAGAAAACTAGCACACAGTTTGTTATGCTGCTGTGTTTAGAATAGACCATGGGAGACTTTCTCCAGTCGCCAGAAACCTGTAGGACCTATTTCCTCAAGTCAGCCACGTAAGTTTATATCCATTCATAAAATGAGAGAGAGGCTGCATTTTGCAATGAATTTCGTTTTGAGTTCATCTCTCTCCTTTGAATTTAATTTCCCCAGGCATTTGCTGTCCTACTTGTTCTATATTTTAAATCACTAGATATTTTAATATTTAGGCCCCCTTTATAATGTCTGCTAAAGGCTCCGCACTAGCTTAATCTGGCCCTGGTACAGAGAATGCAGTGCAGAGGGTCACCACACTTGGAAGTCTAGTTGATTATTGGGAAGATAATAATAGACTTCAGTGGTGGAATTAAATTAAAACATAAGAAAGATCATATTTAACCTAAATATACGGTTATATTTTGTTTGAAAAAATAGGGTAACATTGGAACTGGAATGTACAGGTCTAAATGCAGTACATAACCTGGGGATTTACATGTATAAATCATCGAAAATGCCAGGGCAGGCTCAGGTATCAATTAAAAGCAAAATATATGTACAGGATTCCAGGTTTTTATAAATAGTGCAGAGCAGCAAATGTCAAGAAAAAAAATCCTTAAATAAACAACTGTTCCCATTTCAGAATCAGAATTTATTGTCATGAACAAGTCAAGAAATGTTGCACAGTGCAAACATTCATATAACCTCTTTTACAACAATAAATAAAAAATAACACTGCACAAAAAGTAAGGCAGTGTCTTTGGTTCATTGATTATTCAGGAATCTTATGGCAGCGGGGAAGAAGCTGTCCTTGTGCCGCTGAGTTCTTGTCTTCAGGCTCCTGTACCTTTTATTTTGATGGTAACAGAGTGTAGAGGGCATGGTCGGTGTGGTGGGGGTCTTTGAGGATAGAAGTTTCTTTATTAAGACACTACCTCTCGCAGATTTTGTCGATGGAGTGAAGTCTGGTGCTGTGATATCGCAGGCTGAGTTAACAACCCTCTGCAGTTTTTTTTCTTATCCTGAGAGTTGGCACCTCCATACCAGACAGTGATGTAACAAACCAGAATGCTCTTCATGGTACACCTGTAGAAATTTTCGAGAGTCTTCGGTGACATACCGAATCTCCTCAAAAACCTCACAAAATATAGTTACTGGTGAGCCTTCTTCATGATTGCATCGATACAGAGGCTCCAGGACAGATCCTCAGAGAGGGTAACACCCAGGAATTTGAAGTTCTTGACCCTCTCCACTACTGAACCCTTGATGAGGACTGTGACATGTTGCCCTTACTTCCTCCTGAACTCCATAATTATCTTCTAGGTTTTGCTAACCTTGAGCGCAAGATTGTTGGCATGACACCACTCAAAAAGCTGATCTATCACCCTCCTGCACACTTTCTCATTGTTATTTATTTCTGCCAACAACTGTGATGTCATCGGCAAATTTTTAGATAGCATTGGAATCGTGTCTGACCACACAGTATGGGTGTATATTGAGTAGAGTGGGCTAAGCACGCATCCTTGAGGTGCATCTGTGTTGATAAGATCAGTGACTGACTACGGTCTTCCAATGAGGAAGTCAAGGATCCAGTTGCAGTGTGGGGTGCAGAGGGCCAGAGTTTGTAGCTTCTTGACCAGCAATGAAGGGTGTTGAAGGCTGAGTTCTAGTCAATGAAGAGTTGCGGTTTTTGAGGTGATCCAGAGCTAAGTGGAAAGCAACTTCTGAGAACCACACTTTTGAAAGGCTCCAGAGGGGCTATTGAAGAAATTTACTTGAATGATTCTACAATGAAGATTTTTAGTTACATGGTAACATTGAGAAGCAAATCATTTTCTCACTGAAACAGAAGAAGTTGAGAGGTGATGTGATAGAAGTATTTAAAAGTATGAAGAATCCAAGCACAGTGGATGGGGAGTAGTTTTTCATATTTTATTAAAATATTGAATGAAGGTAACTAACAAGAGAACCAGGAAAAAAAATGTTGTAAGTGATGGTGTTGGGAAAGAGGGTGGGAAATATTCAATTACATGTTCAGAAACAAACTGAAAGGGAAAATAATTTGGGCTTTGGGATGGGGCAAGAGTTGGACTGCTGGATCTGACATAGACGAGATGGGCCAAATTGCATTCCATGTTGTGACTTCTGTGTGATTTTGTGAAACAGCATACATGGCATGAATAGAAAGAATTCTCAGAAATAACCTTACCCTCTGCACATCTGCACTTCCTTGTACTATATGATCAGGAAGCATCATGAGAATGATTGGTGTTGATTGCAAGAATATCATGGCAACCAACCAGGGTACAGTATGGAAGAGCAGCACATGCACGTGCAATGCCTGCAGGTATGTTTGTGTTCATGGGAATGTATGCAATGTGTTTTTACATGAATTGGCACATAACCAACTATTGGCCTAATATAATAAAATTGTGGTTTCAACAGTCATGTAAGATGATAAATTTTCAATTTCATTTTGACACATTTTTGGGTTGCTAACATATATAAAATAATCATTACCTTTTTTTACAGTCCGCTTCATGAATGGATATTCAATCAACATCACATATTAAGACATGTATCAGAAATAATATTTAACTTACAGTATCAGAAGCTCACACCTTATTTAATACAGGACAATCATTTATTCTCAGCTAGCATCTGAGATGCATAATCATTTCATTCCGTGTAATTTGGCTAAACAAGTGGGGGCTTTCATTATAACTTTGGAAGGAATATGAAGTGCAAGGTTTGACCGAACAATCATTTCAAAATATGGCTCAGTCAGGAGATTGCTATTTTAGATGAAAATTCCATCTATGTATCAAAAATTGTCATAGTTAACTGTGCTTAGATGAAGCAGACCACTTCATTTTCCACAAAGGATTTTATCCTATTTATTGCTGAAGGCTGTGATAATTTTGTTCAACAAACTTTTACCTCATGCTAAATGTGGATTACAAAATCCTGTCCAAGGCCATCGCCAATTGAGACGAGTCTGCCCTGAGGTAGGACCAGACCTGCATGGTTCCTGGCAGAAAGATCTCTGACAGCCTCACCCTGCTCAGGGATACATTGCCTATGTTTGGGACAGGGGGGGTGGACGCCTGCCTGGTCAGCTGAGACCAGGAGAAGGCATTTGACTGGATATCACACATGCACGATGTATGTGCTCTCCAAAATGGGCTCTCGGGAGGACACCTGAATTTGGATCAAACTGCTCCATGCAAACATCTGTTGTGCAAAAATCAATGTGTGGGAAACATATAGCTTCCCCATCAAGTCTGGAGTTAGCAAAAATGCCAAAATACTGAAAGAACTCAGCTAGTCTATTCAATATCTATAGGAGACAAAGAAATATTGCCAATTTCAGGTCTGAGCCCTTCTTCAAAGGTTAAGCCCTTCTTTCTTTTCCTTGAAGAAGGGCTCAGCCCAAAACATTGGCAATATATCTTTGTCTTCTATAGATGCTGAAAAGACCATCTGAGTTCCTCCAGTATTTTAGAGTTTTTACTCCAGTCACAGCATCTGCAGCCTGTTGTACTTCTCTCAAGTCTGGAGTTAGGCAACCCTGCCCACTGTCTCCAGTCTTATTTGCATAGAGCCCTTTGCCTTATCCATTAGGAAGGGCAAGGGCATAAGAAGAGTGGTGTTGGTAAGCAGTGAATGCAAAGGCAGATGTGGCCATCTTCTGTTCCTAAACATGATCGGATTGGATACTGACCAGCATGTGTCGGCATTTCAAGTCCACATCAGGCACCAGGATAAACCAGAAGAAAAGCAAAGCAATGCTCTTCGGTAACTGGCCTGTCCCATCCACCATCCCCTTCACAGTCAGATCCGACGACGTGAAGGTGATGGGGATCTGGTTTGGAGGAACTGAGGTGTGGAACAAGAATTGGTCGAAGTGGATCATAAATGTCTACCAAAACTTGGGTCTATGGGCGCGGTGCTCCCTCTTGATAATGGGAAGCAACCTGGTCATCAGGTGTGATGTGCATTCAGTACTGCTGTACGTGATGAAGGTGTGGCCCATCCCCCACATTCCGCCCTGCCAGCTAAAGGTTAAAGCTTTCATTATTATCATGTAATAGTACATTTAGAATGTAAGGAAGGGAGAGAGTTGTCATTTTGTCCAGTGCCCCTCACCTGGCATTCCTAGGCAGTGCCCCCTCTAAGTACTGTCCAGTCCTGAGCCTGCTTAGCTTCTGAGATCAGACAATATCAGGTGTATTCAGGTTATTAGTTAACAGATCCATATGGGGGTGCAAAATGGATAAGGTCTGAAGGAGCACCATGTGCAAGTCGCCAGGAAATGGGGGCAAGGGTGTACCCAACGTGGCTCTCATTCTGATGACTACCTTCATGTGTGGCTGCATCAGGCTGTGTGTGGAACCACAATATGAGGTTACCAAGTGACACAATGTGCTGAGGTTTTACCTGCCCCAGATGTTGCAAAGGATAGGCCTGGCTCCAGTGCCACGCAATGCCACAGTTAACTGGACTTTGCCACACTACATATCCTTCATGGAAAAGTTTTGCAAGAACAATACCTTTGACCACAAGGCCATCAAGCAGTGGACAGCATGAATATCTTGTAGATAATGAGAAATGAGAACTCATGGATCTGGTGGGATAGTTCACTGACCAGACTGTTCAGGTCATCAGACGGTATCCCTCAGCACCAGAGGTTATAAACAAAGACCAATACTTGGCCTGGCTGGTGGATAGGGGAGCCCACCCAGTGAGAATCTTCTTGTACAACCGGAATATCACCCTCTATGCATGTTGTCATCAGGATGGCTGCGGTGGAGGGGAGACTATTGCCCACCTCTTTTCTGAATTCAGATTTGCAAAGAGTGTATGGAGAATGATGCCTTTGACTCAGTTCATGCCCAGCAGCAGAGTGACAGAGAACTCTCTCATCTACAAACTGTTCCTGGGAACACATTCTCAGTCCTACATCCAGAATTGCTAGAAGACCATTGACTTGGCGAAAAACGCTCTTTAGTCCGCCTGAAATCTGTTGGTCTTTCAGCATACTGAGATGTTGGTCCAGGAATCCTGCCGTCTATAGCGTTCCAGGCTGCAGGGGTATGTGTTGAGGGACACACTGAGGCTTGATGCAGGCAGTGCGAGGGTGCTGTGGGGCAGGACCACAGTCGAGAGTCCTCCCATTACTGGACACTGAATCGCTGACACTGAGGGGGAGCCCTTCAGCTAAAAGAGATGGGGGGAGGGGGCAAATGACAAAGGGCCACTGTGGTGGGAACAGAGTATTAAGAGAAGAATGTAAAATGTACAATGATGAGAATGTATCAATATTATTGTAATTATGAATGTAAAAAGTCTTTAATGGTTTTCTTGTATTGTAAATAATTTATTGTGAATAAAGTGTATTTTTGAAAAAAATAATTCACCTTAGAATAGTGGACCAAATGTTGAGTTAATAAAATTGACATCAGAAGGCAGCACAATGACTCCCAATCGGTCTCTTATGAGGACACCTTCCCCTTCCTCTCGGTCTCTCTGTCTCTGTTACCTCATGATTTCTACATGTAAGTTCCATTCCTGCTCTACTGTTCTCAACACTCTGTCCCCAACAAATGAGCAACGAAATTCCCTTGGTCCACAACTTCACCCCTCCAGCCTCCAAATCTGAGGTAATTAGGGAGATTATAGGATCAGTGGGTCTACATAGGGAGCCAAGGGAGATGAGTTCTCTCCCATTGGGATACAATGGTTGTGATATGATAAGGAAGGATGGTGTTAAGAAGAACAAGATTAGGGAGGGTTGGTGAGCAGATGGAACTAGAGGGATAGGAGGCCCAATAGGTTAAGTGCATCGAGGGAGGCAGAATGAAAAGGGAACTTGGTTGAATCGGAAGTTTTGAGAAAGGACCACAATTACATGAAACATATAGGACCAAGTATAGAGTAGAGAATTGTTTTTGGGAACACCTCTCCATTGCCTGCAATGGCCTAATTTAGCTTCTAGTTGCATGTCATTTCAACTCTCATGGCCATTCCCACATCAACCTGGGTATCTCAGCCATCTCCACTGCCAGGGTGAGGCAAACAGAAACCAGATGAACCACACCCCATATTCTGCCTGAGCAGTCTACAACTAAATGATACACACCCGTTAGTAATCCACACTCTTTGCTCCCTTCTCTTTTTTTCTGCAGATTTCCTGCATCCTCTATTACTTATTTATGTGTTTCCAATGGAATGCAACCAACCACAGTCTCAGCAACATCTTATCTATATGTGATGTCCTCTCACTTGTACATTTCTAATGAAGGCAACATGGTTTTGTAGAATATTAGCTATAGATTATCTAGATGTGGGAATTATGATGACGAAACCATCACACAGAATTTGCTAGTAGGCTGGGAGAGAGAGAGAGAGAGTAACTGAGGACATTCCAGACGGGAATCAATTCTCACCTCCTCTACTGAGCCATATTCTAAAGCCTGCCTGATCTCTTTAACACAATAGTGCCAACTGACTATTACCTGTTAGATGTGATCAAAAGGCTGCAATAAACTCCAGCACCACTCAGTCCCCGAACAGCATTTTTTCTGCTTTGAAGTGTTGACCACCATTGTCAACTTCGAGAATCTAAGATTACTATGAAACTAGCCATTTACATCTGTAAATTGGAAACCAGAAATCAGAAAGGCAGAGAAGGGATACCGATGTGTACTGTGAGCAACCCTTCCAGACCTATGTTGATTTTTTTGTATACCAGAGAATGTTCTTAATTATAACTGGTACATGAGATTAAATGGCCAACAACAAATGATTTCCCTGTCTTTAGGAAGAGCATATGCAAAATGTAAAACACAAACTGTAGCAATACTTTCAAAGAAATGTTATCCAATTTGTATGCAGGAAAATATCTTATATATTGTACCCTGTGACTGCATTCCTTGAATGAGACCAGTCTTAGTGAGGTGACCTTGTCAACCAAACACTACAGACTGCTCTTTCCTGCTAGCGTTATTCGAATTAAGTCCATTTGAATTGCACCGTGTGGCTTGGTTGTACCTTTTGTATCTTGACAGGAGCTCGACTTTAACAGTTTCTCTACCTGTGCCGCCACTTCCACTGAATTCAGTTTTTGGGTCCCTATGTCTCTTTTTTATTACAGTCCAAGAATTTATTATTAATAATGTGCATTCTGATTTAATTCCCCAAAATGCATCATTTTGTTCCATCTGCCATTTCTTTGCCCACTTCCATAATTAATCTAGATCTTGTCGCAACCTGAGCAAAAACTTCTTCATCATTTACCACATTGTCAATTTTAGTGTCACCTTCAAATGTACAACATAAAGCCATAAGCAAAATGAGCTAAGCAACAGACTCCAAAGGCAATGGCAATAACAATCTGATGTGTTTTGTAATTTTAACCTTTGACTGAAAAATCACAGTTAGCATATTCTGTGATAAAATCCTGATGAGTTCTGATGTGACTCTATTTATCACTCTTCACAGAAGCTACCTTACCTAAGCAGCTTCCCAACAGTTTCCATTAGTTCAGATTTCCAGGAACTACTATGTTCCAGATCTCACAGTACCAGTTCCACTATTCCCCTTCTATCTGTTCTCTATTAAGAAAGTAAGGTCAAAGGTGGTGTCAAACTCAATCTCACAGGAGCATTGAAATTGGAGAGACATAAGATAAAAACTGAAAAGAAATGAGGCAGAGTCATTACTAGGCTTGATGGAGCAAATGGATTTATTTTTGATCATGAGAAATAAGGGATCAATAATGGGATGAAAGCAGATGAAGCAAAAGAAACGGAAGTACAAGAAATTGGAACATCATAAAGCATCTCAAAATAAGGAAACAGCAACTAAGTCAACAACGGAACTGGGTATCATTTGTATACATTTTGGTTTGACATTTTAGAAATTACAGCACTTTTTATACTGAGTCCCCTTATTTCAAGAAATCATGATGTTTGGGACATTTGGCTTCACAGGTGTTTGTGAGAACTCAGATATGTTTAATTGCTTCATAAGTGCATGTGCAGTATGAGAGCTAGGCTTTCTTCTAAGCTTTTGATCACCTTTGGAGTCTGTAGTTGCCATTTTTCTACTTGAGCACCAGAGTTGTGCCAGTGAATGTCAAAGAAGCCATTATGGCTGAAAAACAAGAATAAAGCTGTAAGAGACATCGTCCAAACCTTAGGATGACCAAAATCAACAATTTGGAACAACATTAAGAAGAAAGAGCGTACTGGTGAGTCCAATAATTGCAAAAGCAGTGGTAGGCCATGAAAGACCTCCACTGTTGGTGACAGAAGAATTCTCATCATAATGAAATAAAATCCCCAAATGCCTGTTTGACAGATCAGAAACATTCTTGAGGAGGCAGGTGTGGATGTGTCAATAACTTTATGAACAGAAATACAGAGGCTATGCTGCAAGATGGAAACCATGGCAAAGGTGGTATGATTTGATCTTCAGCAGTTCCTTAACACCTCAACACCTTCCTCTTGCCATCACTCTGATACAAGTTAATCTCAGTCTCATCTGTCCATAAGACCTTTTTCCAGAATTCTGCAGACTCTTTTAAATACTTCTTGGCAAACTGTAATCTGACCACCCTGTTTCTGTGGCTAACTAGTGGTTTGCATCTTGCAATGTAGCCACTGTATTTCTGTTCATGAAGTCTTCTGCAGACAGTTGTCATTGATACATCCACACCTGCCTTCTGAAGAGTGTTTCTGGGATTTTCTTTGTTATAATGAGAATTCTTCAGTCATCAACAGTCGACGTGTTCCTTGCACTACCACTCTCTTTGCGATTACTGAGCTCTTAATGATGCCACAAACAGTTGATTTTGGTCATCCTAAGGTTTGGCTGATGTCTTTTACTGCTTTATTCTTCTCTTACAGCCTCATAATGACTTCTTTGACATTCACTGGCACAACTCTTTTCCTCATGCTGAAAAATGGCACCTATAGACTCCAAAGGTGATCAAGAGCTTAGAAGAAAGCCTAGCAATTAAACAAACCTCAGCACTCACAAATACCAAATATCCCAAACATTAAGGTGTCCCAAAATGAAGGGACTATATATAACAAGTGCTGTAATTTATACATGGTCAAACCAGAATGTATACAAATAACCTTGAATAAAATCTGGATCATGCACTTTAATGACATGTCATTGTTTGATTAGAAATTTAAAACTGGAGTGCTCTATATATTTCTTCTCATGTGTTTGCAGCACAGCATTTAAAAAAAAAAGTTCTTATCTAGATGAGAGAGCTGTGGAATAATTATTTCCCCATCTGGATCGTATTCCTGGGTAAGAAAATATTCCACTATTCAATCCAGCTGTGAACTGCTTCCCAAATTATTGAGACTTCTTCTCAATGCCCATGGTGCTTGGCTCTATAACCTCTGTGAGTGAGAATATACCTCAGTCCCAATTAGTGTCAAAGCAGGAAAAGTTTGCTTCAGCGAGGCATTAATCTGTTAGTTTACACACAGGTCACTAAGGTTAACTCACAGCATTCCAATTGGGATACTAGCCCAGGCAATTTAAACCGCTGAACTGCTTTGGAATATAAATGCAGTGAAGGCAGATTGAGGAAATTCCATGGCCCCACACAGATGTTCAATACTTAAATTAAGCCTTTCTCAAACAAAATGAGGAAAACCATGGCACTGTTGACAGCATTCCCCTTCATGACTGATAGTTGAAATGAACCAATAGCATTTTTAATTTTATATGAATAGCTAATCCTTCATGCAGAGTCGCTCGGATATCAAGAAATATTTCAAATCAAAGTTGAAGACACCAACACTCTACCTGGCGACGCAGATCTCGCGTTTTCTTTGTCATTTTCTCAATGGCAGCATTGAGAGGATCTCCTTTTTCTTTCCTGCCAGTCTGAAAGAAAAGTTAAAATTTAATTAAATACATGACCTTTAATTGATGAAGTAATTATCTTCTAACCAGAACTGGGGTTTTATTATTTTACTGACTTCTGGTTAAATATGAATTTCACCATGGCAAATTGATTCTGTGAACTTGGTAAACTCTCCAAGGATTTCTCAACATCGATGCTGGATGACCTTCAGCTTCCCTTTGTTTGCTTGGGAAACATTATAATCTGAACAGGAACAAAGCAATGTATGGAAGCCACTCTGTGTTAATATGCCACGTATTGAGACTCATGTGGTCAAAGCTTGTTCTGTTGTGCCCAGTAAGTGACGTTGCCTTAACAGTTACTGGTTCAAATTTAAGGAAAAAATATATTGACTCCAATAATAAAGCATGATTTTCCAAATCCACTGGAACTTTTGGTAAAATACCTGTTGACACCTGAAACAAAAATATCAATTCAATGTTGGATGGATAAGCAAGGAATCAATTTGTCCCCAAGCTCCAAATATATATATATATATATATATATATATATATTTGAAGGGATCAAGTTTTTAAAAAAATCAATACAAAAGATTGTTGAAATGTGAAATACTTTGCCGCAAGTGGCAAACAATCATAAATTAATGGATAAGTACTTGAAGAATATGAAAAGCTGTAGAAGAAACAAGAAAATGAACAAAATCAACGGATGTTGAAAAAGAGAATTTTCTTCTTAGAAATCTAAACTTTCTATATTACAGAACAAAATCTATGTAGAGAAAAGATTAGTGTCAATATTCAAGGCACAAACATAACAGTCTTGTATTTGCACTGCATTGTATTATACAATATATTCAAATAAATATAACAGAAGAAAAATATGATGTCTGCTACAACATTGTTATAGTGTTCAATATAAAGAGCAATGGATTAAAAACAAAATGAAGGTAATGTGCTGGCTCACCACAAGACAGGCGAAACGGCCATGCTTGTAAGCCAAGTGGCGGGGCTGCTGGCCAATATGGCGCCATCGGGGGTTTCCCTTCCTTACAGCTCGGGGCTCAGAAACCTGCGCTTGGGGACCATATGATGCCCGGGTGAAGTCAGCGCCCTCCAGCGTGGTTCTCAGCCAGGTCCAGGCTGGGAGTATAAGTGCAGCCCAGCAGCCTGCAATAAACTAGTCTGCTCACTGAGCTCAACCCGTCTGGTTGCGTGTGTTATTACAGGAGCAGAGTAGTCGCCGCTACAATTGGTGGCCCCAACTGGTTCAAACGTCTTTTAACCCATCATGAGCGAGCCTGGGAGCAGCGCTATAGCTGTAAAACTGCCTGAATTCTGGGTTCAGGAGCTGGAGACCTGGTTTGGCCATGCGGAGGCCCAGTTTCACCTTCAACAGATTTCGTCTGACACGACTAAATTCTACCATATGGTCTCTGCCCTGAACCAAGCCACCGCCAGATGCATGCTGCACCTTGTTCAGCACCTACCCGTCGAGGACAAATACAAGACCATCAAGCGAGTGCTTACCGGGTCCTTTGGACTATCCAAACACCAGCGGGCTGCTCGGGTGCTGCACCTCGACACCTTGGGGGACAGGTCCCCGATGGAACTAATGGACAAGATACTCGCGCTCATGGGTGAGCACACCAACTGCCCACTTTTCACGCGCATCTTCCTTGACCATATGCCCGGAGACATCCGGCCGCTGCTGGTCCAGGAGAGCTTCACTGACCCGAGGAAGGTCGCCCAGAAGGCCCAAGAGCTATGATTATCGGAAGGCTCAGTGGTCCAGCAGGTTACGAGGCACAGGCACAACCATGCCAAGCTCGACCCTAGTGCTGCGGTAGGGCACCCGGCCCCTGCAGGGGCCCCCCAAGAGCATAACCAAGGCCGCAGCATCCCCTTTAGGCCGCCACTTTTACCACCAGTACTGGGGAACCAAAGCCCGGAAATGACCAGGCTGGCCGCTGTTAATGGCTGTGGCTGCTGGTGAAGGACACAGCCTTCTCTACCTGCGGGATTCAGATAGCGGCCTGCGGTTCCTCTTTGACACTGGAGCCCAAATCAGCGTCATCCTGGCCATAGCCATCGAATCCAGGATCTGACCTTGTGGACCTCCCCTCCGTGTGGCCAACGCAATGGCAATCCAGATATAAGGAGTCAAGACAGTCTACTTCCTGATTGGCCAAAGGAATTTCACGTGGAGGTTCACCATCTCGTCAACGCCCGGACAGTCTCAAGGGGTTGCAGGAGTTCGCGGGTATGGTCAACTTTTACAACTGCTTCATGCCGGGAGCTGCGCGCATCATGCAGCCGCTGTTTGCCCTCATCACAGCCAAGCACAAGACGCTCACTTGGAAGCCAGAAGACTGCACCACATTCTAGGCCACTAAGGACGCCCTCGCGAAGGCCACCATGCTCGCCCACCCACACACCAAACTGCATATGGCACTCTCTGTCGATGCCTCTGCCACAGCCATCGGTGCCATCCTGGAGCAGCAGGTGAATGGACATTGGAAACCACTGGCATTCTCCAGCCACCTGCTTCGCCCGCTGGAACGCAAGTATAATGCCTTCAACCACGAGTTACTGGGCATGTACCTGGCAGTGCGCCATTTCCGCTATTTTTTGCAGGGGAGGACTTTTACCATTTTCACAGACGACAATCTCCTCACCCAGGCACTTACAATGGCAAAGGATCCCTGGTCGGCCCGCCAGCAGCGTCACCTCTCCTTCGTGTCGGAGTTTACCACTGATATTCGGCACAAGGCTGGGAAGGACAATGTGGTTGTCAATGCACTCTCACGACTGGCCATCTACGTGTTCACGCCCGGCCGTGACATTGACGAGGAACCTGATGAGGAGACGAGGGCCTTTAAGACTGCCATCACTGGTCTGTGGTTCTGAGACCTCCCGACTCTGAGTGGTGAAGGCACCATCCTGTGTGATATCTCCTTGGACACCCCAGCAATGGTGCAGGCAGGTCTTCCATCACATCCATGACCATTCACATCCGTCCATCAGGTCCACGGTCCGGATGGTGGCAGAATGGTTCGTATGGCATGGGCTGCGGAAGCAGATCGCGGGCTGGGCCAGAACATGCACCTATTGCCAGACATCCTGGTGTACACAGGCACACCAGGGCGCCCGTACAGGAGTTTGAGCACGTCCGGGAATGGTTCAGCCACATTCTCGTGGACATCATTGGGCCCTTACCCATTTCCCGGGGCAACCGTTACCTGTTTACAGTGGTGGACCACACCACTCGCTGGTGCAAGGCAATCCCGATGCCAGATGCCTCCACCGACACCTGCTCCCGAGCCCTGTTGCACGGTTGGGTCACCTGGTTCAGCGTCCTGGCTCACCTCACCAGTAATCGAGGCACCTAGTTCACATCTGCACTCTGGGCACAGCTCACCAACAGGTTGGGGATACAGCTACACTGCACCATGGCCTACCATACGGAAGCCAATGGACTGGTCAAACGTCTGCACCACCACCTTAAGTCGGCGCTCATCGCCCACCTCACCAGTCCTGACTGGATGGACGAACTGCCTTGGGTGCTCCTGGGCATCCACTCCACTCCCAAGGAAGATCTGCAGACGTCATCAGCTGAGCTGGTCTACGGTGCGCCGCTGGCATTACCTGGTAAGTTCGTCAACGCACCTCACAATCCCCAGCAGTCGCCACATGAACTACTTTTTCACCTCAGGGCATGCTTTTACTCCTTCGAACCCCCATCACTGCCCAGGCATGGCATCCACCCGACTAACGTTCCTGGCGAGCTGCTTTCTGTGGAGTTCATTTTTGTTCGGTGGGGCCCGACCGCGGCACTTCTGGCAGTACAAGGGGCCTTACAGCGTTATACAGTGTTCCGGCTTGACGTTCACACTAGACTTGGGTGGCAGGCATGAGCTGTTTACCATGGACAGGTTGAAGCCAGCAGACCTCGATTCCACCGAGCCCGTGGTCGTTGCCCAGCCCAAGAAGTGAGGCCACCCAGCAAAAAAGGACATTGGCGCCGGTTCTGGAGAAGGGGGGGTGCTGTGTGGCGGCTCACCGCAAGGCAGGCGAAGCAGCCCCGCTTGTAAGACATGTGGCGGGGCAGCTGGCCAAAATGGCACCGTCGGGGGTTTCCCTTCCTTCCAGTTCGGGGCTCAGAAACCCGCGCTTGGGGACCATGTGACGCCCGGGTGACGTCAGTGCCCTCGACCGCGGTTCTCAACCAGGCCCGGGCTGGGAGTATAAGTGCAGCCCAGCAGCCTGCAATAAACTAGTCTGCTCACTGAGCTCAACCCGTCTGGTTGTTTGTATTATGGCAGGAGCAGTGTAGCTGCCGCTACAGTAGCCTACAAATTCGTGCAATGTGCATCTGAAAGTCAAGAACAGTCAGTATAAATACTGTTGCCAAGTCATCCAAATAAGATGTCATTCAGCTCTCACCACTGAATTTAAGATGAGAGCTGAATAGCTAAATCATTATAATTAGTGAATAATCTCCCCCCTGCCAAAAAAAAACTTGTTCAAGACCATGCTAATATTTGTACTATTTTGAGGAAGTAATGTGTTTCAGCCCGAAACGTTGAACCTTTATTGCCTACCTGACCCACTGAGTTCCTCCATTATTTTGTGTTTCTGCAGTTTACCTGAAGTCCCTCGAGTTTATCACCACTGAATTATTTTGTTTTGTTGAAAAGACTGCATGGAAAGTTTTAATTTACTTTGCTCTGCTAATCTTACGATACTATTACAGTATCAACAATGTTTTAATTGAATAAATCCTATATTTGTCTCCTTGTCTTTGTTACACAATTAGAAACTAATTCCTCTGGGTCTTACTTCCTCAAAATAGTACAAATATTAGCATGGTCTTGAACAAGTTTTTTTTGGGGGGGGGAGATTATTCACTAATTATAATGAATAATTTTAAATTTTTTTTTGTGTGAACAAACTTCATGCGCAAAACTTGTTGACATCTGTGTGTATTTTAAGTAATTGTAGCATAGATGAATGTTGGTGAATGGCAGCTGTACCCAAAGCTTGCACTGCTAGTACTTTCCTACACAGACTACAGCAAACATTATTTCCCGTAAGTCCTGATTTTCCAGGGAGGCAATTTCTCCTTTATCAACAAACCAGAATGGTGGTCAACTGGCTGCCTCCTGGATTCCCGTCTTTCCAGGTCTATTTATGCAAACAATTATTTCCTGATAGACTACATCTGGGGAAGAAAAGTAGCATATTGAGACTGTTACACTATTATACACCTCACAGAAGTATTGGCCAGCTATGTGAAATATCCAAGTCTCAATCTTTATGAAATAAATATGTAGCTTTTATTTAAAGGGAAAATAACATCAGATAATCTTTAATGAAAAGCAAGCAATTAGAAATGCATGTTACAGAAGGTTTCAAACATATCAGCCAAAAAATGCACATATCAACATCCCTATTTTACTACCTGTGTAGGAGCAGAGAAAGTTTGCTCTTCCTTTCTGCAATGCATTCTATTTGTTACCATGTAAAATAACCACTACTTGGAAGTGTTTTTTTTTCTTTATTAGTTCATCTAACAAAATTTTTTCAAAAATGTGATCCAGAGTGAACAATTTCATGTACATTGCTAGTTTAAAAAAATGTTGATCCTAACACATTTTCTGATCCAATTGTTACACTTTCCAGAGAACCGAACCTCCTAACCACCAGACAATCTCAATAAACTAGCTCCAGCAGAAATATTCAGAATTTGGAAGCCGCAAAGCCATTTGAGTTTTCTGTCATTTGGTTAGATAAAGATTAATTTCTCTTCTGCATTCGTGATTTGCAAGAATGTTCTTTTGACAGGAATATCTAATGTTAACCATGTTTTAAAAATACATATGATACTGTACCATGTAAATATTTCTGGTCTCTGGACATTGACTTTACTGACATGCATGACTGTGTATCAACTGTCCCTGGTTGTACGCCAACAGAAATATGTTGCTTGTGGAAGGAAATTAAAATAGATTTGGTATTATCTTCCAATATCTCAAATCCTACAAAGGCAGAACAGGTTCAAATTATGCCAAGTGCCTCAAAATGTCCAAAATGGTCCATTTTAATTATAGTCTATTTCATTTGAAATCATTATTAGTGGGAGACTCCAGCATTTAAATAATATGGCACACCTCAAACATGTTTGCCACAAATTTCTTAGAATTTCCTCAGATAACATTTTCATTTGGGTAGAATAAAACAAAAAACCTTTGCCATTTTATGTTAGAAAATTCACAATCTTTAACATTGCAGCTTCTTTCACCTAATGCATGTCCCAGATGAGTCAAGAGATTTTTAAAATATTGAAGTCCAGATTTAAGATGTTTAGATCAGGAGATTCAGAAATATACAGAAAGACCAAGCACAACCAGGAATTGTATCAGGAATTATGCCATTAAATCCTTTTATGTGACACGGTGTCCAAAAGTTCACAAAACAGTTGTTCTACCATAACACGAGGTTCTTCATTTATAATAGAGATTCAAGTCCTTTATGTTATCTTACATTTTGTACTAAGTATGAGATGTCCATTGATCTGCTCACAAAGCAACCTCTATCATTGCATCTTGGTACACTTTAAAATAAACTTTGACGAGCTTTGTAATAATTTATGGAAAATATTGCAGTCAGATAATCATAAACATTGAATATATCTTGCTGATCGAATGACAAACTGGAAATTAATCAACAAAAAATTAGGTTCCATGAGTAGGGTCCACATTGAGCAGAAATAATTGAACGGCAGTAAAAACAAAATGCTGTGGTTCCTCAACTGGTCAAATAGTGTTCTTTATGTAGCCAGTGGGCTGATCTCGCCTCCAACCGTGCATCTTGGCGCCTCACAGTTCGGCGGGCAGCAACCTCCTTTGAAGAAGACCGCTGAGCCCACCTCACTGACAAAAGGCAAAGGAGGAAAAACCCAACACCCAACCCCAACCCACCAATTTTCCCCTGCAACCGCTGCAACCGTGTCTGCATGTCCCGCATTGGACTTGTCAGTCACCAACGACGTGCAGCAGATGTGGACATTACCCCTCCATAAATCTTCGTCCGCGAAGCCAAGCCAAAGAAAAGAAGAATAAAGATACAGCTTGAGCCCTTCATCAAGGCAACCAAAAGGCAGTGACTGTTGCCTAAATTATAAATGTAACTGTTCTTTTAAAGAGCCAATTATACATATATATTATCATGAGGCTTTGTTGTAATAAATATATAATTTGGACGATTCAAATAAACTCTTTATTACCATCACATTTAAAATGCTTAAATTATCCTCTAAATGGTGACTAGATTACCAGATATGTACAAACATACATAGAGATTTCTCATACAGTGTTACAAGGGAGAAGGACAATAATTGTGTCAGGTAATAAAACTACTGGGAAAACATGCAAATAAATCTTTGATGTGATTCTGTTTTTAAAGTTTAATGTTGATTTTACAATGAAAATAATTCTGCTTTGATAAATTCAGTCAAGATCCACGGAATTATTTACTTTTGCAAGACATTACATTAGCATGTTATTGTGCTGTAGCATGCACGCTGCAGTGAGTGTGGAAGGAAAACACACACAGGAGTCAAAGTTGAAGACTGATTTGTTGAACTGGCAGGTCTGCTTATATGGGGCCCTAGTGCTAATGTTAGGCCCCGTGCAATCAGAGCGCCGGCCTCATGTTGTCCGTCGTTCCCCCCAGAATTCTCCGTCTTCCTGCTGCGCGGAGGTCATGAGGGATAACGTCTGGTGTTCCCCCCACCCGCCCTATCCCCCAGAACCAGCGACCGGGCCATTGCTCATAGCTTTTGGTGGCTTGCCTCTGCGTCGCGGAGGGGGGGGGTGTAGTGGAGACCAGCTCGTTACAGTCCAGATATGCTGATTTCAGGCATTACCCCCGATGTCGAGGATGAAGGTGGAAGGTGGCTGCTTAATAACTTTCTAGGGCCCCTTGCAGGGTCATTGGAAAGGTGGTCTGTGTGTGTTCCTCCTCACGAACACATACTTCAGGATGCTATGCTTGGGCTGGCCCTCCTCACAAACACATACTGGCAAGTGTTTTTTTTTGCATTCTATGCTTGGGGTGGCTATACAGTGGGGGTTGCTGCAGGGCCAAGGACCCCAGTTTTTCCCAGAGGGTCGTCGCAGGGACATCTGGGCATTTATTGCATCCAAGAATCCCCAGTGATGATTAAAAGCACTCCATAGACCATCTCTGCCACGGAGGCATTGAAGTCCTCCTTCAGCACGGTACCGTTCCCAGCCGGACCCAAGGCAGTTCGTCCACCAAGATGGGTCCTGTGGTGAATGTCTGTCACGCTGCCTGTCTCCCCTCTGGCGAGCCTTGCTGTACTAACATTGGCTGTGCATTATCTCTACTGTTAAGGACACTCCCCTTGGGTATAACTGTATATGCACCTATTGTCTTTCATTATTGTACCATGAGTTTCTGCTAATAAAAGCCATGATTATTGTTTGACCACATCGTCTTTGTCTACTTCATCAACTGGCACTTCAATTTTATTAGCAGAAATGGATGCAGCTGATAATCGACCAGTCTGCTTCGAGGGCCAGATATATTTTCAACCACTGGATTGCTTGTTTCGATTACTACATGGCTCGAAACAACATGGTCGATGAGGTGATACAGTGGGGCCACCTGAATTCTCTGCTGGGTGATGTCCCTTACATCGTAACGCACGGAGCCAGCACTCTGGCTATCGCCCAGGAACGTCTGGCTACTTACTATGCGGCGCTATGGAACATGGTGCTTGCTCGACACCAGTTGCTGACTAGATGCCAGAAACCCGGAGAAAGTGATGCTGCCTATGCACTGGCCCTCGACTCGATGGGAAACAAATGTGATATCAGGGCAGTCAATGTGCAACAACACCGCAATGCCTTGAAGATGGATGCTTTTGTCAATGGGATTGACTCCAGTTACATCCGACAGAAGCTGCTGGAGACGGAGCCCTTAACCTATGACCAGGCAGTCACTCTAGCCAAAACACTGAGAAATGCCATGCGGTCCAGTGAAATGTTAGAAACTGAAAAGGAAACATCCAGGAGTGCTGGAACCCTGAAGGAAAGAAAATGGCGAACCCCTAAAAAATGCTACTTCTGTGATAGGAGCTGGCACCCCAGACAGAAGTGCCTGGCTCGATTTGCTTCCTGCAGCTATTGTGGGAAACTCGGTCACTTCGCTAAAGCATGTAAGGCGAAAAGTACTCCCACTGATAAGAAGAAAAAGCACAAAGAAAATGTGTCCTGGAGCTGCAGGAATGGAAGACAACTGTGAAAAGGGGGAATCTTCAGACGAGCAGGCTGAATCGACTTCAAGTGACGGCGAGGTGAGATCCCCTGTGATAGCTCAATTGACTGTAAAGC
Organism: Narcine bancroftii; assembly: GCF_036971445.1. Lineage (NCBI taxonomy): Eukaryota > Metazoa > Chordata > Chondrichthyes > Torpediniformes > Narcinidae > Narcine > Narcine bancroftii. The sequence goes on from NC_091471.1 coordinate 21,939,614, forward strand.
TTAGGGAATGTTACGGACTGGAATGGTCGACTATGAAGGAGGAGGTGAATGATGAGACTCTTGATTGCCTAATAGACTTGGGGAATACTGACAGCTACATTCATGTGAAAGTTGCAAGAGCCTTAAAGTTGCGGAGATATCCAGCGAACCGAAAGATATCGATGGCTTGTAGTGAACTTACAAAAACTGTACGGGACAAGTGTAAAGTTACTTTAAATTTGCAGGGACATTGCCTTGCTGATGTGTGGCTCTTTATTATGCCGAAGCTCTGCACCTCTCTGTTACTGGGGTTAGATATTCAATCTCAGATGAATAGTGTGTTAAATTTTGGTGGGCCACTACCCATACTTACCATCCCCCGCGCTAGTTACTGCGGTCTGTCCGCATTAAAGATCAAAGCTCCTTCCCCTTTCAGTGATTTATCCCCTGAGTGTCAGCCGATTGCCACCAAGAGGCATTCTTAGAGCAAAGAGGATCATGAGTTTATCAAAGCGGAGTACTAGTAAGAGTCCGTGCCGGCCCAAGTGGTAGTCGTGAAAAATCACACTAAGAGACGAATGGCTATTGACTAAAGCCAGACAAGCAACCATTACACGAACCTGGATGCCTACCCCCTGCCACGCATCAATGAAATGATTAATTAGATAGCGCAATACAAAGTGTACTCCACTATTGACCTCAAAGCAGCTTATCACCAAATCCCAATCAAGAAATGGGAACAGCCCTATACAGCTTTTGAGGCTGACGGGGGTGGGGGGGGGGGCTTATACCAGTTTAAGCCTTTTGGGGTCACTAATGGTGTGTCTGTGTTTCAGAGGGAAATGGATAAGATTGTTAAAACGTACGAGTTACAGGGTACGTTTCCCTATCTGGATAATGTCACTATCTGTGGGAAAACACAGTCTGACCACGACAACAACTTAAAATTTTTAGCAAAAGCTAAAGGACTCAACCTTACATTTAATGAGGACAAATGTGTGTTCAACGTGACAGAGCTACCCATTCTGGGCCACATTGTCCACAAGGACGAAATCCGCCCCGACCCGGAACGAATGCCCCCCCCTTTAGAAGTTACCACCACAGACTCAGCAAAAGCCCTTAAAAGGTGTTTGGGATTCTTTTCCTACTACTGCAAATGAGTTCGGGACTGTGCCATGAAGGCATGTCCTCTGTTTGACATTAAATCTTTTCCTCTCTCTCCAATGGACTTGAAGGCTTTCGAGAGAATTAAAGTTGATATTGCCAAAGCTGCACTCTTGTCCATTGACGAGGATGTCCCATTCCAAGTGAAATCTGATGCCTCAGATTGTGCCTTGTTAGGAACCCTTAATCAAAAGGGCACACCTGTGGCATTCTTCTCCCGCATGTTACATGGTCCTGAACTTAAACATCCTGCCATTGAAAAAGAAGCCCAGGCTATTATTGAAGCTGTTTGCTACTGGAGACACTTTCTAGACGGCAGAAAATTTACTCTTGTCACTGATCAGAAATCTGTAACTTACATGTTCAGTTCTAAACACAAAAGTAAAATCAAGAATGATAAAATGACACGCTGGCGAATAGAACTCTCAACTTACAATTATGAGATCCAGTACAGACCGGCCAGGTTAAATGATCCCTCTGACGCATTGTCACGATCTGCTGCTGGTGCTCAGCTGGAGGAGCTAAAAGAGATCCATAGCAGACTGTGCCACCAAGGAGTCACAAGGTTCTTCCACTACATAAGGAATAACAACCTTCCTTACTCTCTGGAAGAAGTCAGGACTAAAAGCTGTCCTGTTTGTGCAGAATGCAAACCGCAATACTTCAAAGCTCCAGAGGCCACTCTCATCAAGGCAACCTGACCTTTTGAGAGGATTAGCTTAGATTTTAAAGGCCTGTTTCCTTCCAATAACAAAAATGTATATTTCCTTACTGTAATTGATGAATATTCCAGGATTCCCTTTGTGATACCCTGCCCTGACATCTCGTCAGCGTCAGTCATTAAGTCACTTGACAGAATTTTCGGTTTTCCCAATTACATTCATACCGATAGGGGCTCAGCGTTCATGAGTGCTGAACTGCGGCAAGCTCTGCTACGAAAGGGGATTGCCACCAGCTGTACAACGAGCTACAACCCGCAGGGCAATGGGCAGGTCGAAAGGGCTAATGATACGGTCTGGAAGACTGTTAATCTTGCTTTAAAAGCATAGTTACCCTGTTACTCAATTGCAGGAGGTGCTGCCTGAGGCACTAGATTCTATTCAGTCTTTATTGTCTACTCCAACAAATCAAACACCTCATGAACATATGTTTGTCTTTCCTTGGAAATCAGGAACTGTGATGGACTGGCCAGCCTGGAACCATACTGCTGAAGAGCCACACTCAGGCGTGTAAAACAGACCCCCAAGTCCAACCAGTTCAGCTACTGCGTACTAACTCCAACTACACTCATGTTAAATTCCAAGACAGGAGTAGTGACACTGTACCCCTAAGAGATCTGGCCTCGCCGGGTTCGCCCCTTCCTCGCACCCATACTCAGAGTGAGCCTGAGAGGTTGGACTCACCCCCGCCCTCCCCCCCCCTCAGCCTGTGACCCCTAGTAAGCATTCAGATGGCCATGCTGAGGCTCCACTGCCTCACGCTGGCGATTCTGGAGCGGGTCCAGAAGTCAGTCCTTCCCCCTCTGGCCACCTCGTGGAGCAGTCCACCATGGTCAAGAGGTATCTTGCCCCACGGAAACCTGGTAATAGCCCCACTAAGTGAATGTGCACATGGACGAACCTGCGCTGTTCCAGCTCAAAAGTCTGTGTGAACCTGCACTTTGGAGGACTGACAGTTCGTGCAGGACTTGGCCCACTGGTTTACCTGCTTATGGAGGCTATGCCAGACAAACCTTTTGGCTATCATTTTGACCATGGAACAGATGGTGGGCTGTGCCAAGTTGTGGAGCCTTGAAAATCTGGTGCCTCCAATGCAGCTGGGACGATGGGGTAGGGGCTGCTGGTAGAAACGTCACACAGCAGTGTCAGATTACCCGGGCCGACTGGAACGTCTTCCACACTGAGGCCAGAGGCGGCTGTCCTGTAAGTGGGGATCTCAGAGTCTTGCTGCTGTAATTGAACCCTTGGGACAGGGCGTGTATCGACTCGATCACAGGGCATGACAGAACGCTGGCCACCACGTTGTTTCTCACCTCGATACATTGAATGTCCATAGTGAACTTGGACACATAGGATAAGTGTCTCTGTTGTTGGGCTGATCACAGGTCTGATACCTTATGGAAGACAAAAAATCAGTCACTTGTGGTCAGTGAACACCGGTCTTCCAAAAAGTAATGGAAATGTCCTACCGCCAGGTACAGTTGCAGTAACCCCCGGTCAAAAGTGTTGTATTTAAGTTCTGGGGGGGGGGGGGGCAAAGGTGACTGATAAAAAAGTCTAGCAGTTCCCACTAGCCCTCGACGTGTTATTCTAGCATGCCCCCACCGCTGTGCTGGAGGCCTCGACGGTTAGAGCGTAGATGCCTCCGGTCTGGGGTGGACAAAGAGGGTGACGTTGGCTAGCTCGTCTTTTACGTTCTGGAATGCCCTGGAGGATTTCTCGTCCAAAGCAATGTCATTTGCCTTGCCGGCAAATCAGCGCAAAGGTACATGATGCATGCAGCTGCCAGTATGAACCTGTGGTAAAAGTTTATCATCCTGGCAAATTCCTGCAGTCCTTTCACTGTGCATGGCTTGGTGAAGTGCTGGACTGCCTCATCCTTGTCGGGGAGGGGAGTGGCCCCGTGCCTATTAATCCCAGGAAGTCGCTGGTGTCCACACCGATCTGGCACTTAGTGGAGTTGATTGTCAGCCCGATCTCGCTCAGACGGGTGCACAGTTGTCTCAGGTGGGCGGCGTGGTCTTTGCAGGTGTTGCTAGCAATGAAGATTTCGTCCAAAGAGATGAACGCAAATGGGAGGTTCTGGCCCACTTTATCTATCAGACACTGAAAAATTTGTCCCACATTCTTTAAACCAAAGGGGGGTTATGATTGCTGTCTTGGGGGTGTCCTGGGGATGAACTAGGATTTACTGGTACCCCCAGATGAGGTCCACCTTTGAGAACACCCAAACCTTGTGTAGGTTGGCGCCAAAGTCTTTGATATAGGGCATGGTATATCTGTTGGTGTGATGGCCTTGTTGAGGCGCCGGGTCTCTAACCACCTGCTGATTTGGGCGGCATGTGGAGGGGAGAGGCCCAGGGACTGTCAGAGCACTGCACAATCCCCCGGCTCCTCCATCTTTTAGAACTCCTCCTTCACCAGGCTGAGCTTTTTCGGAGGGTGTCGACATGCCCTAGCATGGAGCGAGGGGCCCTCAGTCAGTATGTGGTGCCTTACCCCATGTTTTGGCTCAGCCGTGGAGAACTGTGGCGTCACAATTGAGGGGAACTCCGCCACGATGCGGGCTAATTCATTGTTCGAGAGTGTTATAGTGTCCGGGTTGGGGGGTGGGGGGGGGGGCAGACAGGTAGCTTAGCTTCCCCCAGTGGCATCTGAGGTTCTGGCATGCACTAAGCACTGTCCCTTGAGGTTGACCAGCAAGCAGTGGGCCCAAAGGAAGTTGACCCCTCGGAACAGTTGCACCAATGCCGCAAAGGTGACGGTCCATGTAAAGCGGCTGTGGCTGAAATGAAGGGGGATGGTGCAGGTCCTGAAAGTTTGAAAGCAAGAGCTGTTGGCTGTCCCTAGTGCTGGCCCTGCTTGCCGCTACAGGTTTCGAGGCCTGCAGGGGGTAGGACGTTTATCTCTGCACCCATGTCATCCAGGAAAAACCTGCCCAACAGTGAGTCCCAGACGTGAAGGAGACTATCACATAGGCAAACTGCTGCAGCCACTAAAAACAGTTGGCATGGGCCGCATAGGGTGGGTGGCATTGACGGGCCTCTGCACCCCATTGGTGGTGGTAATAGCAGATCTGTCCTGGGGTGTTCACTTGCCTTTTCTCTGGCCTTGATCTCACTGGGGATTTTTCGTGGGCTTGCTGATATGGTCTAAAATGGTGCTGGTGTCCGTCTTCGCTCTCCAGAGCACGTCCACCCGGGCAGTGACCCTCCAAGGGTCACTGAAGTCCTCATCTGTGAGCAAGAGCCATATATCCTTAGGCAGCTGCTCTAGAAAGATTTGCTCAAACAGTAGGCAAAGCTTGTGGACCTATGTTAATGTGAGCATTTCACTCATGAGGGCGGACGGGGTCCTGTCCCCAAATCTGTCCATATGCAGCAATCGAGCGGTGCACTCACACCGGGAAAGCCCAAAAGTGTGGGTTAGTAGGTCTTTGAGGGCCGCATATTTGCCTTGCTCTGGAGGCTGCCATAGGAAATCTACGACCCTTACTGCTGTGTTCTGATCGAGGGCGCTCACGACATAGAAGTAGTGGGTGTCGTCGACGGTGATATGGTGAAGCTGGAACTGAGCCTCAGCCTGCTCGAACCACACGTGCGGCTGCGACACCCAGAACGTCAGAAGCCTGAGAGAAACCGTGTGCATGGTGGCTGGCTCCACTTGATCTGTACTCTTCAGGTCCAACTGTCGGTTGGCCCTGTCGGAGACACCAATGTAGCTTGTGCGCTACAGCAAGTGTGGAAGGAAAACACACACACACAAGGCGTCGAAATTGAAGACTGATTTATTGCACTGGCAGGGCTGCTTTTATCTGGGGCCATGGAGCAGATGTCAGGGCCCCACATCATTGGATTGCCAGCCTCATGTTGGCCGGTGTTCCCGCCGGAGTTCCCCGTCTTCCCACTGTGTGTAAGTCACCTGGGACGACAGCCGGTGTCACCCCCCACCCCCCCCAAGTCCATGTGGTCACCGCATTCATCGCCCATTTTGCGTGCCGGCCCGTGTCTCCACGCGTGGGCCACTACTGCCCTCTCTACCTTTGTTACAGCAAACTACTATAAAAAATGTATCCAGATTTATTTTAAATGCAAAGTCTCTCTCTAAAATAAAAGGCATAATGAAATAATCCATCACTTTTCAAGGTTAATTAGTGCTAAACAATAAATGCCAGTCGGATTGGTCTTAAATTTAAAAAAAAATGGTACTAAGAATTCTTCAGTGGAGGAATTGCACTTACGATCATTCCCTCAGTTAAAATAATAAAATATTCACTCCCACTTAAATCACCTGCCAATTACTGGAACCATTCTTTCATAATGGATCAAAACTCACAATAATTAAAAAAAAAATCAGAAAGTCTTTCAGGCACCAAGTTCTCCTCTACTTACAATAAGGTTACGTTCCAATAAATCCATCAGAAGTGGAAAAATTGAGAAAGTCAAAAAAGAATACGGCACCTACCGAACATCATAGCTTAGCCTCCCTTAAATCTGCTGAGACCACTTACCATAGCCTACAGCTGGGCAAATTTATCTAATTATTAAATGTTGAATACCTTTTATTTCACACTGAAAAAAAACAATTTTGAGTCATAAAATATAGTGCCAGCATACCGTTGTAACTTCGAAAAATTGTGGAGCACCTGTACAGTACATTAAACATAGGCACTAAAGTGAATTCAGCATCGTCCACTATCATCTCACCGCCCCCCCCCCAACCAATAGCAAACACTGTATCCACTTCATCTCCTGCTCTGACCACAATTCCTTTGACAACCTGTTCCATTTCTACCAGGCCCTTGTTCTTTCTTGTTCACCCTTCTCCTATCACAAGATTTTCAACCCCATTAATTACACTCATTGTGCCTGTCTTCCTCTTCCTCCATACCTACCACAATCTCTCTTAACTCTCTCTAATCTCAATTCCTCTCTTCCTCCATTTTTTTTAACCTTTGTGTACTTTATTGTTACTCTTCGCTGTAACCTCCCTGCCATTCCTTCTTTCTCTCACACTTCCCAAACCATTTTCCCTCTTCACCTTCTCCAAAGTCTCTTTTGTCCTCTTTCTCTCTTTTTTCACTCTTCTACTCAGATTGAGGCCCTGTGACCTGCTTCAATTGGAAGATCATGGTCTTTCTATTTCCATTCTGATTTTGCTTCCTCTCTCAATCTGATCTTGAACCTACTTCCTTCTTTACTCTTTCAATGTGGCCCCATTGTTTAATCTTTCCTAATAACCCCACCACCATCATGATCTATGTCCTCTGTATCAAATAAGCATTATCTCTTTCTTTCCAAATGAAGAACTAAAGCTTCCATCACATGAGAAGATCCATAAAGCATCTTTACAGTTGTCAGCTCTGATTTCTTCCTATTTGTTTTTGCTTCTGCCCACCAGTTGGGCAGTTAAACTGCCTGAAGGTTTGCAGGAAGTTATTTAAATAAAGCAACGGCTTCCCTGTTCTAACCTCTCAGAATTCTCCTCATGCTATACCCCACCCTATTTTGGTTTCCTGTAATCTCGGAATCTTTAACTCGATGCACATCACACATGTGGACAGCCCAGATGGACCTGTTAAATGGAAACTGTCATAATTCATAGGGTGTTCCTCTGTGAACAGGTTGCAAGCAGAAGACATGAACCACATTGCCAACTTGTCACCTGAAAACCATCTAGTAGTGTTCTGTGCAGCAGTGGCTATAGTGCAAATTGTACACTCAAAAGTCTGTTGAATGAAGGGTAGATGATTGCACCATAGCTGATGGAGACCAGCACAATGTTCCATATATCTTCACTTGGCTGCATATACACACAAGAGAGAGGTAGGCCATCAGAGGATAGAATACCATTCATTTTTAACTCATGACATCCCTTGCCCTGGCCACGTCTCTCGTTCGAGCTAGCCCTCATGTTAACTGTCGGGTGGTCTCTACAAAAGAGAATGAAAAGGAATTCTTTCACTTTAAATAGACTTCTCTCATAAGCAGAGGAGTGAGGCAAATTGCTGAAATCTCCATGTTCTGACTGATGCATAGAAGTTCATCACCGTGATCGATTTGACAGCCAGTGTTTATGTGATCATCGACCTGATCTGCATTTGGGTAATTCAGTTGAAGATTATTTGTCACAGTGTACCTAGTATGGTGAGAAGGGTTCTTCTGTGAACAGGACAACAGGTTATCTTTAACATTTCAGACAACAGTGCCAACAGATTTCAATGACAACAGTCCTGCATTTCCGTCCTTGGGTAATGACCATCACGTTCACACTCCTGATACCACTGAGCCTAATTCCATGTCCAATTTGCTGAAATGCATGTGAGATGCTCTCACTAAGTCAAAGCTGCCAATGCTGGTCATACTTATCAGGAGAGCAGCTAGGTGTGAATGTTTTTGTTCAGCCTTTAATCAAATGTTTTTAAATCTAAAATCCTGTCAAGGAAATTCACTCCTTCTGCTAAATTCTCATCTTTCTCACTTAACTGTGTGCCAGATGGCACTGAATTGGGCACTGGGAGAAAATGATTAAACATTCCCAACAAAATCTCCAAAAATATGATTTTATGCCTTTTAATTCGTATATGAAAGCAAAACTGAAAATGTACTTTACATATTTATGTGCAGTGAGTTTATTATGACATAATTGTTCAAAATCTAATTTTAATTATTTATTTAAGCTCATGTTGCTCTAAGAATTTTCCAGTTATAATCAATGATCGATCTTGTTACACAAATTCTTTTTCTGAAAACATTTTTCACATATCATTTAGGACAGGAGGTCTAAGTTTATTTGCTTTATAGGTAACAACACAGAAAGGATTTGTAAAGGGTCAGACAAAATTATAGAGAAGCTTTATGAAAATGTGCAGTTCAGAATTTCTCATCATTATTATTCATTATTAATCATTTATTATCATTTCAATTCATTTATATTTGTTTGAAGTTGAGTATCATTATCATTTACAATATGCTTTATTTTACTCATCGTTGGGAAAATGTTTGAAGCTGTCGATAAAGAAGGATGAGGTATCTGGAGCAAAATGGATCCATCAGGCAGGCACAGCATGGATTCAGGAAAGGCAGGTCCTGTTTGACAAAGTTACTGGAGTTCTTTGTGGATATGATGAGTGTGGGAGATAGAGGGGAGCAGATGTTTACCTGCATTTCCAGAAGGCATTCGATAAGGTGCCACATAAAAGATTAACATGGTTAAGTGCTTGAAATGTGGAGAGTCTCAGCATTGTATGGCAGTTGGTGGGTTGGGTTCTGCATAAATTCTTACTTTAATAGCAAAAAGCATGTGCTACGATGATATTTTATCCTTATCACTGAACTTGTCTTGTTCTTTCACTATTAGTCAGATTGGTGAATTCCAGAGGGCCCAATACTTCTTTTCTGACATCATGTGAAGACTCCAAAGCATCATGCTACAGAGTTCTAGATTATTTTAGTGTGCCATTCCTCCATGGTTCAACACATTTATGTGCCCACACACTCTGCAGAGAAGTGGGAAGCAAGGCATTTTTTTTCTGCCCACAGTTCCGCCCACTTCTGGAGTTACTCAGATAGATTGCAGAGTGGGAGGTGAAAACATACAATTCTGCACAGGGAGGAAGGGAAATGCAGCAAAAAAGTCTAAGTTTAAACAAGAGAAAAAGTGCAAACCTTGCAGAACATCTGCAGCCCAAAAACATCTGAGTGACAGAAAACAACAACTATATTGTCTTCAGCACAAAGTCTTATTGTACAATTTATGACCAAGGATTTCAGGTGTAAAAATTGGCTCCAAACTCTCAGCAATTATGTCAGGTCCAAATATATAAGTTGAGGAGCCGTGGCCCTCCCATCTTGAATATTCTTTCTCTCTCAGGGATGCAGCTCAACCCGTTGAGTTCATCCAGCAGATTGTGCTTAGTAATCGAAAATGAGTGCAGCTGGTTGTCATTGGACAACCTCTTCTTGAAATGAAAAAAAAATCAATCTGCTGGAAGAACTCAGCAGGTCAGGAAGGCAGCATCTGTGGAAACAAAGGGTTCAACGACATTTCGGATCGAGAGTCTGCACGAAGTGAGAGCGAAGAAGGGAAATAGCCAGAATAAAGAGAAGAGCAGAAGTGGTGAGGCAGGGGCTAGCCGGTGATAGAAGGAACCAGTGAAAATGAGCAGATTAAGCTTCATGCGGGAGAAGGCAGGGGATGAGGTCAGGAGCAAAGTACCTTCTTTATCACATTCCAGCATCTTCAGCCACTTGCAATTCTACACCACCACCCAGCCTCTGTGTTTATTTCTACCCCCTACCTTGCTCTACCCACCCTCACTACTTTCTCTTTCTCCTTATTTACCTCTACCTATCATCCACAAGTTGCTATTTTCAAACTCCATCCCCTCACCTTCTCCCACCCAGATCTATTCCCCCATCTCTGGTTTCCCACTTATCTGCTAGCTTCCAGCTCACTCTTTTCCCTCATCCTTCCCAAATCCTTTAGTTTCTCAGTTTTTGTTTCTGGCCACTTTGATTTGACATTCAGTACAGTATAAGGAGGTGTGGGTGGAGAATGAGCTGCAGATATGGTGCCAGGAAGTAATGGCAGCATGTAAATCATAATTAATCTGTGGCAGGTTAACATGATGTAGTGTGCACACAAAATTAATCTTACCTGCTCCCAGACGTTATTCAAAATGGCACATGGATCATGATGTAACAGTAATTGAATAATAATTATCTACGTCAGAATTATACAAATTAACAGTGAATTAAATGCACTATTTGGTCAGATGTGTGCATGCCATCCAAAAATGATCTTTTGTTTAACCCCACTTTTTAGCTCTTGGCCCAAAGGTCTGTAGAAAATAGTGTTATATATACTCATGAAAGTCTTATTAAATGTCACAAGAGTTTCTGGCTTCGGCATTCTTTCTGGAAGTAAATCATTGGATGAAATTAGCTTTATCTAATTTCTTTGGGAATCAGAACCCACATCCATTTTATTTGGCTAAGAACACAAGAAGCCATTTTTCACCATTTCGGAAAAGTGCCTGGCTATTCCCAAGATCAATTGCTGCTCATTCAACTGCTGTTCACAGAAAACTTTCCTCCGTCATGATTAAGTCAAATCAAGTTTATTGTCATTTGATTGGACAAGTACAACCTGAAGAAACAGCATTTTCTGGTCCTCAGTGCAAAACACACAGACACACAGCCAGATATAATGGACATTGCAGGCAAACAATACATATGCATGACAAGCAATAATATATACACATAAATATTGTTTGGCAATATGAGAATTTCAGATAGTGTGAGCTGTTCCTTTGGTCATCCAGCATTCTCATTTCATGTGGGAAGAAGCTGTTCCTCAGCCTGGTGGTGCTGTCTCTGATACTCCTGTATCTCTTTCCTTTTTTTAAATTTTTTTTAAATTTTTCACACTATGAACCATATTGACAAAAATACATATAAACCTTTCCCTCTTGAATATACCCAGTGTCATTTTCTCCCCTTTCCCTCCCTCCCTTCCCTCCATCCTTCCCAGCCTCCTCCCCACCCACTCAACATTCAACATATCTGATACATTAAACCCATTAAACAATGTCATCACACAATGAAAATAAACAAGAAATTTGTATCTTCTACTTTTACATACTGGGTCAGTTCATTTCGTCTTCTTCTCCTTCTGTCACTTTAGGCGGTGGAGGTCCGCGGTAGGACCTCTCTGTTGTGTTCCATGTACGGTTCCCAAATTTGTTCGAATACTGTGATGTTATTTCTTAAATTATATGTTATTTTTTTCCAATGGAATACATTTATTCATTTCTATGTACCATTGCTGTATTCTCAGGCTCTCTTCTGATTTCCAGGTTGACATAATACATGTTTTTGCTACATCTAAGGCTATCATAATAAATCTTTTTTGTGCTCCATCCAAATCGAGGCCAAGTTCTTTACTTCTTATATTACTTAGAAGAAAGATCTCTGGATTTTTTGGTTTGTTACTTTTTGTGATTTTATTTAATATCTGATTTAGATCTTCCCAAAACTTTTCCACTTTCTCACATGCCCAAATTGCATGTACTATTGTTCCCGTTTCCTTCTTACAGCGAAAACATCTGTCTGATACTGTTGGGTCCCATTTATTTAACTTTTTGGGCATGGTGTATAGCCTGTGTAACCAATTATATTGTATCATGCGTAACCTTGTGTTTATTGTATTTCTCATAGTTCCGGATCAAAAGAACAGAAAATTGTTTTTTGGGAAATAAATTATTATCTTTTGAACAAATGAAGTGCAAACATGGTATAAATCACGTACAATGTTTGCATACCACCAACTGAAAAACTACTTGAAGGACAAATTGGGAAGCAGCCTGAGGTTACCAGAAGGAAGCAGTTTTGAATATGTGATTACAGACACAATGATAATTAAAAGATTTATAACAAACATGTACATCAAACTACAAGAGAAAGAGAACGATGAAATAAGCTGGAAACACAAACAAAAGTGGGACAAGATATAAACATAAAGATAAAGAATGAAACATGGGAAAAGCTATGCTCCGAAACTATGAGAAATACAATAAACATCCTGTATCTCTTTCCTGATGGGAGCAGCTGAAAGACAGCTTAGGACTTGATGCAGGAGTGAGGGCTTAGAATTTCTGGATCATTTGGCTCTCTTCCAGGAATGCTGGGATCTGTTCCGATGGGATGGTATGCATCTGAACTGGAGAGGGTCGAATATCCTTGTGGGAAGGTTTGCTAGGGCTGCTTCAGTAAATTTAAACTAGATTTGCAGAGGGTTGGGAACCAGAGTGCCAGAGCAGATAGAAAAGTAGAGGAGGGAAAAGATGATATGAAAATTGCATGTACCATCAGAAGTCAATGGTGTAAATTTTATAAGGTGCATCGACTTCAATACAAGTAGTATTGTAGGAAAGTCAGACAAGCTTAGAGCGTGGATTGGCACATGGAATTATGATATTGTGACCAATAGTGAAACTTGGTTGCAGGAGAGACAGGATTGGCAGCTCCATGTTTCGGGCTTCTGTGGTTTAGATGCGATAAAACTGGGGAGATGAAAGGGGGAGGAGTGGCATTGCTGGTCAGGGAAAATATCACAGCTGTGCTCAGGCATGAGAGACCAGAGGGCTATATGGGTGAAATTGAGGAACGGGAAAGGTATGACTACACTCAAGCGGTTGATTATAGACCACCCAATAGTCATCGAGAATCGGAGGAGCAAATCTGCAGAGAGAGCAGACAGCTGAAGGAAACATAAGGTTGTGATAGTAGGGGATTTTTAACTTTCCACATATTGACTGGGATTCCCATACTCTAAAAGGTCTGGATGGCTTGGAGTTGGTCAAATGTGTTCAGGAAAGTTTTCTAAATCAATTTATAGAGGTATCAACTAGAGAGAATGCAATACTCAATCTCCTTTTAGGGAATGAGACAAGGCAGGTGACAGAGGTATGTGTCAGGAAACATTTTGGGTCTAGTGATCAAATACCATTAGTTTCAAGTTAATTATGAAGAGGGATGGGTCTGGGCATCAGGAGGAGTTTCTAAATTGGAGAAAGGATAATTTTGAGGAAATGAGAAAGGATCTAGAATGCATGGATTGGGATAAGTTGTTTTCAAGCAAGGATGAGTGAAGTAAATGGAGGACCTTCAAAGGTTACATTCTGAGAGTACAGAGTTTGTTTCTTCATGTTAGGATTAAAGGCAAGGTTAGCAGGCTAAGGGAACATTGGTTTTCGAGGGATATTTGAGATCTGGTTCGGAAGGTGTATAGCAGATATAGGCAACATGGAGTAAATGGGGTACTTGTGGCGTATAAAAAAATGAAATATACATCTCAAGAAATAAATCAAGAAAGCAAAAAATGACATAAGGTTGCTTTGTTAGAGGGCAATGTGAAGGAAAATCCTAAGATATATTAAGAGCAAAGGAAAAAGGAACTGAGTTACAGAGAAAGGTAAAACAGGCTAGAACTTTATTCCCTGGAGTATAACAAGGGTTATGAGTAAAGGGGGAAAAGTTTAGGGGGAATGTGAGGGGAACTTCTTCACTCAGAGAGTGGTGGGGATCTGGAATGAGGTGCCAGCTGATGTGGTGAATACAGGCTCAATTTTATCATCTAAGGAGAATTTGGACAGGTACATGGATGGGAGAGATATGAGGGCTATGGACTGATTGGGAGGGGGTAGGGGGTGGGGAGGGAATTCCAGTGATCTTCTCTGCCAATCTTATGATCATGTGGATTGACCTCCGATCAATTTCACTGCAGTAATTGTATAACACTGGTGCAGTCAGCTAGGGTGCTCTTGATAGAGCTCCTGTAAAAGGTTGACATAATGGTGGCTGGTAGGCCTTACACGCTTCAATTTCTCCAGTGGTGTAGATGCTGTTGCACCTCCTTGACAAGTGAGAAGATGTTGTTTGTCACTAGGTCACTAGTTAAGTGAACTCCAAGGAACTTGGGGTTATCTCCTCTTTCCACCACATTGATGTGTTGTGGAGGCTGATTGTTCCTGGTCTTGAAGTCCCGATCATTTCCTTCATCCTTTAACTCTCGCGCCCTACCATGAGATTTTCCACTTCTTCTCTGGTGTGCAAATCACCATTGTGGCCGATGAGGCCGACGACTGTCGTGTCATCTGCAAATGATGCTACTGTTGGAGCTGGATTTGGTGATGCCGTCGTGAATCAGTAGCATGAACAGGAGCGGGCTGAACACACAGCCCTGAGGTGTCGTTGCTCACGTTCTGCTACCGACAGGGTTGGACTGAGCTGCTTCCATTACGAAGTCCAGTATCCAGTTACAGAGAGGGGTGTTAAGTTCCAGTGATGACAGCTTCTTCACCAGCCTCTGGGGAATGGTCATATTAATCACCAGGCTGAAGTCAATGAATGGGAGTCTAGCTACTTACTTCGGAGATTTTGCAACAAGAAATGACAAACAAAATCTATATTCCTCCCAGCAGGTCCACACTTTTCGAAAAACCATTCAATCAGCATAAGACTGGGCCCCTTACGGACATCGAACCACGTTGCCAAGCACACTTCTTGGATATTTCAACATTTTCGATTTAAAACTACAAAGCTGTGTAATTTATCATAAATAAAAAAGATTTCATCCGGACTTATGATAATTAATAAAAAAACATTCTGCTTTAATACTTCTCTTCAAGAATTCCAATAATGTTTCTGTAATGTTCCAAATAAATTACCATCATTGTTCTCTCAGACATTTTGACATATTTCATATTCAATACCTTTGTACATATCTAAGGCTTGTAATTGATTAGTAATGGCCTCATGCTGCTCTTTGGATAAACATGCTGCGATCCCACTGCTTTGTTTCATTTCTCCTCCACTCGTTTTCACATTGATTCGTCTCTCAGCATTTCACATAAATGACCATTGTTGTGACTCCAAATTACAACAGACACCTCTGGCCCAAAAGCCTGCGCTGCCCAATTACACCTTTTTGACTAAATTAACCTACAAACACTGTATATCTTTGGAATATGGGTGGAAACTACACCTTCCCGGATCAAGGTGTCATTTCCAGAGGAAATGTGAGAATGAACAAACGCCTTAAAAACAGCAGCAGATTCAAACCCAGGTCACTGTTGTGGTGGGAACCACGACGCGATCCGTGCCACTGTAAAAAGAAACTCATTCATCTCCAAACTGCTCCCTTTGCAATGTACCTGTACTCATTAGTTACTGAGCCTCCTGCTGGTTAGAAAGAAACTTTCTCAGATTTGCCGGATGAATATTCTTGATAATTTTGAATAACACATCATATTAAAAAGTATTTGAAGTTTTGTGCTTGAACTTGATGTGACCTATATAGCAATTAACCAGGAGCAAGATGGTAGTGGTTACGTTATGGCTTCCCTGTTGAGAATGGACACAATGGGTGAGAGGGTTTTGTGATGTGGATTTCATGATTCCATTAAATTATTTATTTTCTTAAATTTACACATACAGGACAATATCAGGACCTTTCAGCCCACGAGTCTATGCTGCCCAATTACACCCAATTAATCAATAACCCCCCGGTACATTTTAGTCGGTAGGAGGAAAACAGGGCAGTCGGAGGAAACACACGCAGACACGGGGAGAATGTACAAACTCCTTACAGATTGTGCAAGAATCAAATCGTGATCCCGAATCCTGCTGCTGTAATAGTGGAGCACTAACCGCTACGCCAACCATTTCATATAACCATATCGGCCCTTCAAGTCTGCATCGGTTCACTTGAACAACTCCACTAGTTCCCTCCTCGCACTCTCCACCCATAACCCTCCAATCCCCTCATATCCATGAACACATCTAACCTTCTCTTAAATGACAGAAAGGACCCTGCCATAACTATCTCCTCTGGAAGATCATTCCATTCTGCCACCACTTGCTGAGTGAAGAAGCATCTTCTAACATTTCTCCTAAAGTTTTGCCCCCTTATGCCCTCTTTTTTCAACCTCCCGTGCCCTCAGGGGAAAGAGTCTACTCATGTCTAGTCTATCTATTCCCTTCATAATTTTAAATACCTCTATCAAATCCCCTCTTAACTGTCTACGTTCCAATGAATAAAGTCCCAGTCTCCCTAATCTTTCTCCATACTCTAGATGTTGTAAGCCAGGTAACATTTTTGTAAATCTTCTCTGCACCCTCTCTATCTTATCTATATCCTACCTATAATTTAGAGACCAGAACTAAACACAATACTTCAAACCTGGCCTCAATAATGCCTTAAACAGTCGCAGCATCACTTCCCAGCTCCTAAACTCTTCGATATGATTTATGAAGGCCAGCATACCATATGCCTTCTTAACCACCCTGTCTACATGGGAATCCACCTTCAAGGAACTCTGTACCATAACTCCAAGATCCCTCTGTTCCTCTGCATTCCTCAGTGCCCTGCCCTAAACTGTATATGTCCTATTTTGGTTATTTTTTTCTGAAATGCAGCACCTCACCCTTGTCTACATTAAATTCCATCTGCCATCTTTCAGCCCATTTTCCAAACAAACCAAATCCTTCTGTAATCCAAGAAAACCTTCCTCACTATCCACCACTCCCCTTATTTTCATATTATCTGCATATTTGCATACCCAGTTAACCACCCCCTCATCCAAATCATTAATATGAATGATAAACAACAGGGGACCCAGCACCGACCGATCCCTGAGGCACCCTGCTCATCACAGGTTTCCAACCTGACAGACAGTTGTCTACCATGACTCTCTGCTGTCTATCTTCCAGTCACCTCTGGACCCATCTCACTATCTCTCTATTAATCCCTAGCGACTGAACCTTCCTTACTATCCTTACATATGGAACCTTACTAAAATCCAAATAGATCATGTCAACTGCCCGACCTTCATCCACTTTTCTTGTCACCTCTTCAAAAAACTCAACAGGATTCGTCAAACGTGGCTTTCCCTTAACAAACCCATGCTGGGTGCTCCTAATCAATCCCTGCCTATCCAGATATGCATATATACTATCTCGAAGAATACCCTCCATAACTTTCCCCACCACCGAAGTCAAACTTACTGGCCGATAATTACTTGGCCTACACCTACTGCCTTTTTTGAACATGGAACTACATTTGCGACCCTCCAATCCCGCGCCACCACACCCTCCTCCAGAGATCTTTGAACAATCACTGTCAGAGCCCCCGCTATTTGTTCCCTGACTTACCTTAATATCCCGGGAAAAATCCCATCAGGATCAGGAGACTTATCCACCTTTATTGACCTTAGAAGCTCCAAAACCCTCTCTTTACTAATCCCTATCCTTTCCATAACTAAGCCATTCACTTCACTTATCTCACATAGTCCAATGTCCCCATCTCTCATAAATATAGATGAGGAAAAAAAATATCATTCAATATCTCCCCCATCTCATACGGTTCCTCACATAGTCCAACGTTCCCATTTTCCAGTGGTCCTACTCTATCCTTAACCCTCCTTTTACTATTCACCTATCTGTAAAAACCCTTATGTTTCACTTTCATCTTATTAGCTATGGACACCTCATACCATTTTACCTTTCTTAAGGTTCTTTCTGCAATCTAAGTAATGATCAATCTTTTGTTTCTTATATTTAGCATAGGCCTCCCTCTTATCCTGAACCAACTTCCTAATTTTTCTAGAAAACCACAGCTCCTTTGAAGTTTTGGTTTTGCCTTTCAGCCGGACTGGAACATAAACATCCTGGACTCTCAAAATCTCACCTTTAAATACCCTCCAGTTTTCCTCTGCATCCTTTCTGGCAAAAACATCAACCCACACAACTCTCTGCAAATCCCTTTTCATTTCTTCAAATCTGGCCTACCCCCCACTCGAAGACCTTCAACTTTGGACCTGACCTATCCCTTTCTATAATTAAGCTAAAGCTAATGGACCCATGATCATTGAATCCGAAGTTCTCCCCACTGCTCACCTCCGTCACCTGCCCTATTTCATTCCCTAACAGATCTAACACTGCTCCCCCTCTAGTGGGCACCTCTACATACTGCTGCAAAAAGCAGTCCTGAACACTTTGTATAAACTCTAAGCCATCCTGACCTCTCACTGACTGTATTTCCCAAAATTGAAATCCCCAACCAACACCACCCTCTTCCAACTGTTCATCCCAGCTATTTCCTTGCACATTTGCACTTCTAGTTCCCTTTCCCCATTTGGCGGGCTATAATATACCCCTATAATAGAACCTCATCCTTCTTATTTTTTAGTTCTATCCATACTGCCTCCCTTGATGAGCCCTCCAGTCTATCTTGCCTCAGTACCGCTGTAATATCTTCCCTGACAAGTAATGCCACACCTCCCCCTCTGACTCCTCCAATTCTGTCACATCTAAAGCAGAAAAATCCTGAAATATTTAACTGTCAGTCACAACCCTCCTTCAACCACATCTCACTAATGGCCACAACATCATCATGCCATGTGTCAATCCACACCTTTAGCTCATCCACCTTCCTTACAACACTCCTCGCATTGAAATAAATGCATGTCAGAGATCCCCCGCACCTTACCTTCTGCCTATCACCCTCTCCACCATTCTCACAATTGTTATTATAGCATCTATTCATTACTTCCTGCCTTTCCACCCTGAAATTATGTGAATATTCCTTTTTCCTTTGCCTACAAACCCTCTCTCTGCTGTCCTCCCTTACTTGAACCCCTCTCCCCAACCATACTAGTTTAAAGCCCCCCTGCCAGCCCCTTATCCCTTAACACTTCCCAATCCAAGAATTGTTACACATTTCTGATCCATTCATGTCATTACAATACTACAGGGGTATTATACTGTATTCAAAACTATGGACACCCCTCTTTCCACCTCCACTGTGCTGGTTCTTGGTACTTCCCTCACCAGTCAAGTGATTCTCTGCGATTACGTGAATACTTGTAAAGTTAAGTAGACATGATCACTGCTTTCCTATTCATTTCAGCACTTCTCAATCTTCACATCATCAAGCAATCGTATTTCTCAAGAAAGGCTAAGGAGCAGTGTTATGTGAAATATTAACAATATTTAAATAAGCTTAAATAAATAATGTTCTCCTGCAATATTTCACTCTACACATGGAGATTATTCATACCAAATTACTATAGAAAAAAGGTAGATGCTCCATGGATTAAAATTGAGGTCAACTAATAAAATAACCATAGCACCCAAGGTAATACCTAGCTATCTGGCAAAATCGTTTTAAATAAATGCTTTGTGAAGAATATTTTGCACTTATAATGATAATAAAAATGAGTTTATTGTCAGATACATTCCACAAAGTATAACTGCATCAATTTTCTTTGCATCCATACAGGTACCTCACAAAAATGTATACGTTAAATTAATAAAGATAATATATGTAAAGATAGATAGAAATAAATAGAGTGACCAAATTTCAAGAAAAAAGTGATGTTACAATAGTGCAGAGAGGCCTTTTGCACTGCCAGAGTCGTTTATGATTAATGTTGTAAGGGGAGGTTTAAGAGCCTGATGTCCATTGGGGGAAAAAAAAAACTAATCTTCAATCCAGAGGTGCTGGTCTGCAAGCTTCAGAACTTTCTCCTGAAAGAGCGATGGTGTTCCTTTATGAGGTCTAGGGCGATGGTGTTCCTTTGTGATATTGGCTGCCTTCTTGAGGTAGCACGTCCTCACAATGATGCTTTCAATAGTTGAAAGCCCATCATGACTTTACTAACCCATCCTTCGACTTCTTCATCCAGGTCATTAATAAAAATCACAAAGAGCAGGGGTTCCAGAACAGATCCCTGAGGAACTCCACTAGTCATCGACCACTAAGCAGAAAATTTTCCATCCACTATTACTTCCTAGAGGTAAGCCAATTCTAAATCCATACACCCAAGGTTCCATGGATCCCAGACCTCATGACTTTCTAAATGAACCTCTAATGGGGGACTTTGTCAAATGCCTTTGTCAAAACCCATACATCGCATTTCCTTTGTTACCTCCTCAAAAAAACTGAATTAGTTTATTCTCCTCAAAATCTATGCTCTCCATCCCTGAGAAGACTGTACTTTTGATACCTCAATAAATTATTATCTGCAGGTTAGATGTTATGTATAACCAATCACTCCATTTTTGTTGTTGAAATATGTGCCTTTATAATGGAACAAGAATATGTCAAAAATGACCATAATATTATTAAGATCCATTCTCTCATTGAGGCATCATACCACAATTAATGCCATTTTGGATGCTTCTTATCAGTTGAGCTGTCTTAATCTAATGTATAGAATCAGTATGTCTATGAGGGCGATACAGTCTTTCACTTCTTATGATGAATCTCACATCACCCTGTTAGAGGTACATAATCCAGTGATCCATTGTGGGATCAAAAGTGAAGAGGGTGAGCAAATTTAAGTTCTTGGGAATCACTAGTTTGGAGGGTCTTTCATGGATCCAACACACTAATGGCATCATGAATAAAACACGCCAGCTGCCTCTATTTTGTCAGGTGTTTGCGGAGGTTTGGTATGACATCAGAAACCCTCGCAAATTTCTACAGATGTGTGGCTGAAAGCGTGCTGACCTGCTGCATCACGGTCTCATATGAGGTCACCAATATCCATGGGTGTAAAGCCCTACAAAAGGTAGTGGACACAGCCCAGGACATCACAAGCAAACCCCTCGCCAACACTGAAAACATCTACAGGGAACACTGCCATTGGAGAGTAGCAGGAATAATCAAAAATCCACACCACCCAACACATGCTCTGTTCTCACTGCTGCCATCAGGAAAGAGGTGAAGGTGCCACAAGATTCTCACCACCAGGTTCAGGGACAGCTGCTCCCCCTCCACCATCAGACTCCTCAATGACAAACTCAATCAGAGACTCATTTGAGTCACTTGTGCACTTTATTATTTGTTTGTTTTATGCTCTCTTTATTGCATAGTCAGTTTACATTTTTTTGGAATACCAGTAAGTGGTAATTCTGCCTCACCCACAAGAAAAAGAATCTTAAAATCTAAATTTATATTTGTCTGTTAGCCAAAGCAGCCAATGGCCCTGAATGCATGGAGATGAGTACTATTAGCACATTTAACACCAGTAAATAAACATTAATTTCTCCCCTATTAATGCTGTCACAGAATTTTATTTGCCTGTTTGTTACTCCACCAGCAGAAAGTCTTTTGTTGTTGGGGATGGGCAAAATGGAGCCAAATTGCCGATATAACTGTGGCATAAATTCTGTTTTCAAAGTGCACACCCATTTTGAGAGATAGAAGTGGAACGCCTGAAGGAATTCTGAACTTATTCATTCTAAATAACATAGCATTGGCAGAGCTACTGTAATGACAGCGTTGCCACTGATGTGGACCCAGGAGAATGGAAACATTTCTCTGCTCTGAAGAATTCAACCATCTGGTCCTAATGCTGATGGCTCTGTACTGGCATTAAATAGGCATTTAGAGGAACCGATGGTGTTTTTAAACTGAAATCCTGCAACCACAGTTCTGTGCCCAAGATGGCAGAGCCTGTATTCCGCAGTGGGCTCAAGGGTTTGTAGACTCCAGGAAGCAATGGACTGGCAAGGGGCACCAGAAATAGGAAGAACACCAGATGGTGACCACAGCAGTGGGCCAGTGAGGGGCTCCGACTACTGGTGACCTGTGGTCAGGGTACCAGCTCAAGCTTCAAGCTTCTTGACACTGGATCATGAGAATCAGGTATCAGAGTCAGGATTCAAGAGGATACTGAGGGCAAGAAGGCTCCTGAAAGACCTCAGGAGCTGAAGGCCTCCTGATCATGTCAGAAGTTTGGACTGAGAGCTCGGGATGCCAATGGATCGAATAGGACTCTAATCCATAGGCATTCAGAGATTTGACAGGACTCTTTTGCTCCCCTTAGAGTATACTCTAAGGGGTGACAGATGACACAAATGATGACTTTGACTTACAGCAGTTAGAAGGCAATTACATATTCTCTAATATTACAAGAGAATAAAATAATATTGAATCTAGAATCTACTATCCATCTAGTGAAACAATACTCAATAATTGGTTTATATATGGTTTTGTGACTGAATAAAACAGATGCATATATGAGTAAAATTCCATGTTCATCCCTGACCTCACTGGAAACTCAGTTCATTTCATAGATGTGCATGAAAAACTACTTATCTGTGCAAGAATTGTGAATCAACTGGAAAGAAACACATAGTGTGAAAACTACAAAAGAAAGCCCTTATATATGAATGGAATTCTAAATTATTATCTGGCCCTAAAGAAGCCTACCGATGAAAGCATATAATCACAATATGAAATAAAATTAATGGTCAAATTGGGGTCAAGAGGTCCCTTTCACCTAAAACACCCCTGGCTCAAAATATGTTAATTCCATTAACAATTGGTAATAAAAATCGTGGACACCTGTGGTCCCAGACTGGGGTCAAGTGTATTGACGACAGGGACAATTTATGACATTTAAGCAAATTAGGAATAAATATGGAATTTTAAATACATTTATTTTTTTCTGCTGACTTCATTTAAGATCTTATTTAAGGGATTAATTAGGTCCAGAACTAACTTTACTGCAGTGTAGCGAAATAGAGACTCTGGTTGGTAAGGGGAGCCCAAAAAAATATTTCTAATATGTATTCCTTACTTAGATGGAAACCCTAAACAAGGGCTTGATAAATCAAGATAAAGGTGGAAATTAGATTTGGGTATTGAAATTGATGCATTTTGCTGGTCTGACTTATGTCAAGACATGATTAACATGATTAATGTAAGATATCAGCTGGTGCAATATAACTTCTTGCATCAGCTATACCTTACTCTACAAAAGTTACATAAATTCAAATCAGAAATATCATACCAATGTTTTCAATGTGGCCAAGAAATAGGTACTTTTTTTGCATTCAACCTGATCATGACCTAAAGTGAGGTCTTTCTGGGAAGATTTGGGTAATCTCCTTGAAAAAAATAGCTGGAATTCAATACCTCAGGCACCTGAATTATTTTTGTTGGGGAAGTTAGGAGACGTAAGACCTAAATTGAGGCTGTCAAAATATCAATTAAATTTGTTAAGCTCGCTTTAGCAGTGGCCAGGAAATGCATAGCAGTTACTTAGAAATCTGATTCCCAACTTGGTTGCATCATTATGTTCCTCTGGAGAAGATCACCCATAACCTCAGAAACAGGGATGATGTATTTTCAAGAATATGGAATTCATACATAAAGAACATCGGGGTAAAATCTTCAACGATTCCCCCTCCTATCTCTTTCCCCCCTACCCCCCACCGAGTGCTCGCAGCGCCAAGGACGCTTTATTTGTCCCTTGATGGGAGTGGGGTTTATCCTAGGTGAAGCCAATCTTTTCTTCTTTCCTCTTGTGTCCTGGGGGTGGGGTGGGAGGGTTCCTCTTATATTGTTCTTCGTTCCCTCTATTATCTTTTTCTCCCTTTGGTTCAACATGGACATTGCATTTGCATTTTTGTAGTGTTGTTGGAAATTTTCTTTCTTTCTAATGATTAAATCACATATTTTTCTCTATTTTCTCACTTTCTTTAATATTGACATGCAAATCGATATTTGTAATATCTTGTTAATATTATAATATTGATGTTTTTCTTCAATTTGATTGAAAATTATCCAAATAAAATATTCAACCAAAAAAAAGAAAGCCCTGTATCTGTTAGCCTAAAATAACAACAACCTTTTAGAATTGCAAGCCATAATAATTATTTACTCAATTAGCTGCTCAAAAGATAAGAACTATGGATCTTGTTCATTGATCAAGGAAGGCCTGAAACTATTTTCTTTCTCAGTCTTGATGAAGGGGACTTCAATAAATCAGATAATGATCCCATATTCACAAGAAAACGTAAATTTTTTATCTGTGATATCACAACAGTTCAGGAAGAAGGCCATCTACCCTCTTCTCAAGCTAAGTGCAGATGGGCATCTTGTCAAGATTCTTTCTTTGGCTTGGTTTCGCGGACGAAGATTTATGGAGGGGGTAAAAGTCCACGTCAGCTGCAGGCTCGTTTGTGGCTGACAAGTCCGATGCGGGACAGGCAGACACGGTTGCAGCGGCTGCAGGGGAAAAATGGTTGGTTGGGGTTGGGTGTTGGGTTTTTCCTCCTTTGCCTTTTGTCAGTGAGGTGGGCTCTGCGGTCTTCTTCAAAGGAGGTTGCTGCCCGCCAAACTGTGAGGCGCCAAGATGCACGGTTTGAGGCGATATCAGCCCACCGGCAGTGGTCAATGTGGCAGGCACCAAGAGATTTCTTTAGGCAGTCCTTGTACCTCTTCTTTGGTGCACCTCTGTCAAAGTGGCCAATGGAGAGCTCGCCATATAACACGATCTTGGGAAGGCGATGGTCCTCCATTCTGGAGACGTGACCCACCCAGCGCAGCTGGATCTTCAGCAGCGTGGACTCGATGCTGTCGACCTCTGCCATCTCGAGTACTTCGACGTTAGGGATGAAAGCGCTCCAATGGATGTTGAGGATGGAGCGGAGACAACGCTGGTGGAAGCGTTCTAGGAGCCGTAGGTGATGCCGGTAGAGGACCCATGATTCGGAGCCGAACAGGAGTGTGGGTATGACAACGGCTCTGTATACGCTTATCTTTGTGAGGTTTTTCAGTTGGTTGTTTTTCCAGATTCTTTTGTGTAGTCTTCCAAAGGCGCTATTTGCCTTGGCGAGTCTGTTGTCTATCTCATTGTCGATCCTTGCATCTGATGATATGGTGCAGCCGAGATAGGTAAACTGGTTGACCGTTTTGAGTTTTGTGTGCCCGATGGAGATGTGGGGGGGCTGGTAGTCATGGTGGGGAGCTGGCTGATGGAGGACCTCAGTTTTCTTCAGGCTGACTTCCAGGCCAAACACTTTGGCAGTTTCCGCAAAGCAGGACGTCAAGCGCTGAAGAGCTGGCTCTGAATGGGCAACTAAAGCGGCATTGTCTGCAAAGAGTAGTTCACGGACAAGTTTCTCTTGTGTCTTGGTGTGAGCTTGCAGGCGCCTCAGATTGAAGAGACTGCCATCCGTGCGGTACTGGATGTAAACAGCATCTTCATTGTTGGGGTCTTTCATGGCTTGGTTCAGCATCATGCTGAAGAAGATTGAAAAGAGGGTTGGTGCGAGAACACAGCCTTGCTTCACGCCATTGTTAATGGAGAAGGGTTCAGAGAGCTCATTGCTGTATCTGACCCGACCTTGTTGGTTTTCGTGCAGTTGGATAATCAGGTTGAGGAACTTTGGGGGACATCCGATGCGCTCTAGTATTTGCCAAAGCCCTTTCCTGCTCACGGTGTCGAAGGCTTTGGTGAGGTCAACAAAGGTGATGTAGAGTCCTTTGTTTTGTTCTCTGCACTTTTCTTGGAGCTGTCTGAGGGCAAAGACCATGTCAGTAGTTCCTCTGTTTGCGCGAAAGGCGCTCTGTGATTCTGGGAGAATATTCTCGGCGACACTAGGTATTATTCTATTTAGTAGAATCCTAGCGAAGATTTTGCCTGCAATGGAGAGCAGCGTGATTCCCCTGTAGTTTGAGCAATCTGATTTCTCACCTTAGTTTTTGTACAGGGTGATGATGGTGGCATCACGAAGGTCCTGAGGTAGTTTTCGTTGGTCCCAACAAAGCTTGAAAAACTCATGCAGTTTGGCATGCTGAGTTTTGCCGCCAGCCTTCCAGACCTCTGGGGGGATTCCATCCATACCTGCTGCTTTGCCACTTTTCAGTTGTTCAATTGCCTTATATGTCTCATCCTGGGTGAGGGCCTCATCCAGCTCTAGCCTTAGGGGCTGTTGAGGGAGCTGGAGCAGGGCGGAATCTTGGACTGAGCGGTTGGCACTGAAAAGAGATTGGAAGTGTTCTGACCATCGGTTGAGGATGGAGATCTTGTCACTGAGGAGGACTTTGCCGTCTGAGCTGCGCAGCGGGCTTTGGACTTGGGGTGAGGGGCCGTACACAGCCTTTAGAGCCTCGTAGAAACCCCTGAAGTCGCCAGTGTCCGCGCTGAGCTGGGTTCGTTTGGCGAGGCTAGTCCACCACTCATTTTGGATCTCCCGGAGTTTGCGCTGAAGATGGCTGCATGCGCGACGGAAGGCTTGTTTCTTCTCTGGGCAGGACGGCTTTGTAAGGTGAGCCTGGTGGGCAGCTTGCTTCTTTGCCAGCAGCTCCTGGATTTCCTGGCTGTTTTCGTCAAACCAGTCCTTGTTTTTCCTGGAGGAGAAACCCAGTACCTCTTCAGTGGATTGCAGTATGGTAGTCTTCAACTGATCCCAGAGGGTTTCAGGGGACGGGTCCGTGAGGCTGGTTGCATCGTTGAGCTTTGCTTTGAGGTTTGCCTGGAAGTTTCCTCTCGCTTCGTCTGACTGCAGGTTTCCAACATTGAACCACTTTCTGGGGGCTTTACTGTTCCTGGGCTTTGGCTTGAAGTGAAGGTTGAGCTTGCAGCGAACTAGCCGGTGGTCTGTGTTGCATTCCGCGCTGGGCATGACCCTTGTTTGTCACTTTCTCGCACCAGGATGTAGTCCAGGAGGTGCCAGTGTTTGGATCGGGGATGCATCCAGGTGGTCTTAAGGCTGTCCCTCTGCTGAAAAAGGGTGTTTGTAATGACAAGCCACTGTTCTGCGCAGAGCTCCAACAGGAGGCGCCCATTGTCGTTGCACTTGCCAACGCCATGCTCGCCCAGGATTCCTGGCCAGGTTTCTGAGTCTTTGCCGACGCGAGCGTTGAAGTCACCAAGGATGACAACCTTGTCGGCTGTAGGGGTGCGTTGGATGAGGTTGCGCAGGTCGGTGTAGAACTTGTCCTTTTCTGCTGGTTCCGCCTGGAGGGTTGGAGCATAGACACTGATGAGGGTGATGCAACACTTGTTTTGAAGGGGGAGTCGCATGGACATGATTCGGTCCGAGTGGCCTGTCGGAAGGTTTTCGAGTTTGGAGGTAATGAAGCTCTTGACCATGAAGCCTACACCAGATAGGCGTCGTTCATCCGAAGGCTTGCCAGACCAGTAGAGTGTGTAGCCCGCGCCGCGTTCTTGGAGGCTGCCTACATCTGCCAGGCGGACTTCACTGAGAGCGGCTATGTCGATGTCAAGTCTGAGGAGTTAATGTGCGATGAGAGCAGACCGACGTTAAGGTCGGTAGCTATCAGCCTTGTCTAGCATGGTTCTGATGTTCCAGCATGCTAGCTTGAGTTTGTGAGCATCTTTTGAGGGGGAGGACGTGGAGGGGAGGACGTGGACCTGTCCTCGGGCCTGCGCAAAGGAGCTTTTAGGTGGAATGCAGTGCGCGCAGTACTGGCCCCACCCTTTACACCCATGGTTCGTGTGCCGTGGCCAAGCGAGCTGGGACGTGGCAGCGAGGTCCTTGGGTCGTAGGTTTTATATCGGAGTGGCCTTCTCCTATGCAGGTTTATTACCCGGGCTGGAGGGGTCTGCCTCCCCTCCTAGGACAGTCCATACTGCCTGGACCGGGGCCGAGGCCGCCGCAGCTCTCCCTGTGCCCGGACTGGGGCCGCCGCCTCCAACTCTCTGCCCGTATCTGGGCCTCCGCCTGCCTCACTCGACCGAGGCCGGGGCCGCCGTCTCCCCCTTGCTCCTGCCCGTATCGGGGCCGCCGCCGCCTACCCTTCGCCCGGACCGGGGCCGGTGCCGCCGCTGCTCTCCCTGTGCCCGGACTGGGGCCGCCGCCTGCCTCACTCGACCGAGGCCGGGGCCGCCGTCTCCCCCTTGCTCCTGCCCGTATCGGGCACACCTATGTCATAGGTGCTGTGTGGTTAGTAAGGGATTATTTAAAATGACATGTGAGTGGTTAAAAAAAAAGGTCATGAACCACCACTGTACATCCTCTCTTCACAGAGACTGCTCACAGTTTCAATAATTTCTTCTTGCTTAGCAGCAAGGTTCACAACTCACATATCTACACTTGGAGGAATGAGAAGTGAGATTAGATTGTGCATTGGTGGTGGATGAGTGAACGGTTGTGGATAGACTGAATCTGGGAGTTCAATGTGGAATATCAGAATAACAGATCGTCAATTTGTGAATGGAAGAACACACGTGTAGATATGTGTCAAGATGGCGCAATAGCAATTGCACTTCCTGAGAAGACTGAAGCGGGCAATGCTACTACCTACCATATCATTTAAACCTTCTACAGGAACTCTATCGAGAATATCCTAGCCGGCTGCATCACTGTGTGTTACGGCTGCTGTATAAAATTGGATTGGAGGTCAGTGCACAGGGCCATGGATCATGAGGGTCTCCCTCCCCCACATTAACACAATCTACAGCGATCGTTGTACAGAGAGGGTGAGCAAAATTATTGAAGACCCCGACCACCCCATACTTTCAACTACTCCCAGCAACAAAGGAGTATCAAAGCCAGCACTTGCAGGCTGAGAAACAGCTGCTTCCCACGGGCAGTGAAAATGCTGATTGTCCAAAGGAATTGTTGAGACAAGCCCTCTGTGACTCTACTATTTATGAAACGATGTTTACTTATTTTTATATATGTCTATTTCTCCGGCATATATATTGCTTTATGTCTAGTCGTGTTTTTGAATGTTCTTCTCAAGGACTGGCGTACACTGTGTCATTGGGTTGCACATGCAATCAGACAATAAATTAACTTGAACTTAAGTGGATGCCACATGAATGATCACCTTCACCTTGATCACATTTTCTCTCGATTTGTTCTGATTTTTTTTTCAGGTAATGAGACAATGAGAACCAATAATGAAGTGAAATAAAGGACATCACCTGCCTGCTCAAGGATTCAGTGGCGGAAATTTACACTTGCTCTCAGAAGTTACCAGGAACTCTGCCAGTACGACCAGTGCAACAACAAATGTTCTCATGAATGAACAAGGAAGAAAGAATATTGAAGAGCATTCAAAGCAGGCCGGGAAGACAGTGAAAATGACTGAAAACAAAATCTCAAAAGTATATTGAATGTGGATGAAGGTGATTGTAGCTGGACATGTGAACAAGCCTGTTTATAGTCTTTCAGAAAAGTAATCTGGCTGGTGCATCAGAGTTTCAAAATTCCAGATGAAGAAAACTGCCCAGCTGAAATCCATGCTAATTCATGCCCCACCCATTTACTAGCAACGTCTTTATAAGATAGCACTTCCATGAACTGCACTGAGACACAAAAGTCAGAGCGCTTTTTAAATGAAAAACAAAGTAACGTGGCGAGATTTTCTTTTCCCTCCACTTTCAAGTCAGATAATCAGTTTGAACAAAGAATTTTATGCTTTTTAATTATGACAAGAACCTTTTCTGAAGTTATTTCAACCATTAGCAGGAACAATAAAGCGAATTGATTGATCATACTTTCATTTAATAGGCACGTCAAAACATTGGATTGAGCCTGTGATTTCTCATGGTGCAAGTTTCCCAACCCAATTGCATTCCTGGTGAAGAATATGGAACTTCCATCAAAATAAGTAAAGAAAAAAATACTGTAATTGTCCTATAGCTTCCCAAGTTCTAGTGTGTTTTTGGAATAAGTCTGAGAGACTTCTTTCTCCGTTAGAATTTAAACCCTTCAACAACTTTTCTTCTTTCTTAATTCAATCGTTTTATTCCCCGACTGTGTTCAGAAATCCTGTGCTTCATAAATTATGTCTTCTTATTGGCTAAAAGAAGCAGATTTTTGAACACTTACGTTTTATGCGGGAAGAAATAATTTGGCCTATCGACAGAGCCAGCTTTCAGAATGTTCCCATCAATACCACTTTCTAATTTATTTCCCTGTAAAATATTCTCTTTAAATTCCCCATCCACACAATCAAATTCTTCCTTCCACCACTTACATTGGAGCAATGTCCATTGGCTAATGCATCCACCTGCATATATTCAAGATTATTTTATTGTCATGTAATAAAACAGAGAATGTGATATTATACAAAATTTCCTTTAGAGATTCAGTATCTTCCAAAATTGCCCGATGCCCCCTACACCCAGAGAAAAGAAGCAAAATAAGAGCCCCCCACCCATCTAGATCACTGAATGTCTGTGGCTTTGTCTCCAGAGCTCCTGCAGCCTCGTCAGCCACACAGACTTCAGTCCAAACCATCAGCAACTCGAGCGCCAGATGCACACCTCTGATATGATCAGGAAGTCTCCAGCACCCTTTCGCAACCCGGTTCCAATACCTGGTACCATTCAGCCAGTCTCAAGACAGTCTTCGGCGTCTGGTGTGAATCCTTTGCAGTTGCCACCAGCCCACAGCTGACATGGGTTCCTCACCTTGAGATACCAACAGCTTCCACCTGTGTGTTCTTCAGCCTCGAGCCCCTTGCTGATCTGCCGTGTGGTTAATGTCTGTAGGTCATCTCCTCTGCTTCTCCTTCCCTTCTCAAATGGTGGGAGTGGGAGTCTCCCTGTTTTCTTCTGCCCTGCGCAAGTCCTCCACTTTCCTGGAGTCTGCAGAGCCTTAGGGCTGTTGATGATCATAGGTGTTGCCATCTTAGGATAGATTTTAAAATAAACCACCATTGGCTCCTTTAACGCACCATTTAAAGCCTGTACAGAGCCGACAGCAATCAACTGGGCGGTTGGAGTAGGGAGCACTGAAAGTTCACTGCCTGCTCTCCGTGGGTGCACACCAGCAGCAACGCTGCCATTACATCTATGGGATGTGGATGGAAACCAGAGAATCCTGGGGCAAACCTTGCAGTAATAGGGAAAAAGAGCAAATTTTGCACTGATAGTACCCACGTCAGGATAGAATGAAACACTACAGCTCAGTGCCACGTCATGCTGCTGAGCTCTTCCTCCATCATCTTTAGGTTCATGAATCACTGGGGCAAGAGACTTCCTGTTGCCCAATGGACTTCCTTGCCTGCCCTCAGCACCTCTTTTCACCTGAAAGTCTCTGCCTGGTCCTTTCTTGATCTTTGGACTAGATGCTCTAGAGCAGGGGTGTCAAACTCAAATTCACGGAGGGCCAAAATTAAAAACTTGGACTAAGTCGAGGGCCGAACTAAATATTTATTGAAAATTTTCAACAACATCTGCATGTTTTCTCTTCTTTCAACATATGTAATGTTAAACTTTAGGATATAACTTTAGGAGGATAATGTTACAGGTCAGGAGTAGGTAGCTCAAGTTCACCCTTTGCTTGACCTGAGGGAAACCTATTTGGTCCCTGTGGAGATGTAGTCAGCATTCACAGGCTGTGTCCATTTTAGCCTGCATCAGGACTCAGCATTTCCTGCTCACTCCTCAGGCTCTAGGCCTCTATTCACCCTCGACCCACCATCCCTCTACCTGACCAGTCCTTTACCCAACCTCTACTCACCCCTCACTCCACTCGCTCTGCCTCTACCCACCCCATCCTATACACGCCCCTCTACTGCCTCTCCCCTCAACCTGTTCCTCCCTCTACCCATCTCTCACCCTCTAATCACCCCTCCCCTACTCGTCCTGCCCCTCACCTTTTACCTCTTCCCTATCCACCCCTCCTTCTACTCTTCCCTCCCTCTAACTGCCCCTCGCACCACCATAACTTCCCCTGCCCATTACTCCTCACCTACACCCTCTGCCCACCCCTGCTTACCCACCCACTCAGGCCCAGCGCGCTGCCGATCAGCCTTTGCGGACAGCCACCATCTCTCTCTTCACGTGCAGGGCCGAACCAGCCGTTCCTGGGGTCCGTGCGGGTGCAAGTGCTGAAGGCCGTGGCGACCGGGAGAAGTGCGCTCGCGCTGTGGAAGGGCCGTCCGGTGCCAGTCGCGCGGGGTTCGCGCTGCCCAGGGTCCGTGCGCAGCCTGTCATGCCCGTCGCGCCGACAGGAAATCACAGGTGCTCGCCCATCCGCCGCACCGCTCAACAGGTGGGAGAAGTGACTGGTTGCGCGGGGAGCCTTCCAACTGGCTTGCCGGCTGATGACATCGACAGACTTCTCGTGTTACAATTTCTCGTGTTACAATGGGGAAGGAGGTGCAATGAAGGGGGAGAATGGTGGGGGTGACATTACCAAAAAACAGCATCGGCTCTCGCTGCAGGGCGGGCCACCTCTAATACATTTTTGAAATGATCTTGCAGGCCAAATATAATTATATCGCGGGTCAAATTTGGCCCGCGGGCCAGAGTTTGAAATGTGTGCTCTAGAGCGTGATTGTCTCCTGTCCAGCCGATCCATAGAGGCTGAATACTTTCACCATACTCTGTCTTGCACGTAGTATAATTGATTACAACATTTGTGCTTCAACTCACAAAACTATGTATCGAAGAAAAATATATCAGGGGAATTTATTCAAAGGTTTGCCTAGAATGGGCGAGTTGCCTTGTGGGGAAAATTTGGCTTGTATTCACGGTGTGTTTTTTAGTTGAAACTAATGAGATCCTGAGAAGTTTTGATGGACTGAATATGGGGAGGATGTTTCTCCTTATGGGTGAATCTGCTTCCTTGATTAGAAACAAAATCTCCCACATTTGGGCCAGAGATGATGGAATTTGTACCTCACAGAGGGCTACGGACCTTCGGAACTTCCTTTCTCAAAGGAAAGTAAAAGCAGTCTTTGTGAAATTTTTAAAGAAAGAGATAGATGGATTCTTGATAAGCAAAGTGTGAAAGTTTATTGGGAGTAAGGGAAATGTAGATGTTACAATCAGATTAGTCATGAGCATGGAATGCTGGAGGAGGTTCACAGAGATGAGTGACCTGTTTCTGGTCTTAATTCTTACGTTCATAAAACTGTTACTTTTGGCAAAGTCAGCAGATAAAATATTTTTATTGGTCTTGGTACAGCTACATAGCATGGAAAATATTATGATCACACAGTGTATGTGCTTCTAATTGTAGTCTAATGATCTGAGCTATTAAATTGCAGATGCAGACATAAAAGTTAGGGCAGAGAAAAGTGCCCTTCACAGTCAAAAAGCCAACATGAAACATAGGTATTTTGGCAAGGAATTGCTGAATTATATATTTTTTTATTACTATATTTACAGTACATGGGCGTTGCTGGCTACGCCGTAAATTGTTGTGCATTCCTAAATGTCTTTAAGCGAGTGATTCTGTAACAGCCTTCTTGAACTATTGCTGGCTTTCCGCTGATGTTTGGCAGTGTTGCGCCTGTATAAGCAAACAGCAGAAGTAAAACCATCAAAAATTAGCCTTGCTGAAGCCTGTAACTTACACCTCAATGGCAGTGACTAATGAACAAAAGGCTGCACGGAGTTCTTAAATGTGCACTTACAGCTAATAGACACGAGTTCCAGGGATTAGTCTGAGCAAAGATAAAGGGATGGAGGTCATCAAGCATGCATCAGGGACTTTGGCCCATCTCTGACAAAGTTCTGGGCAAGTCCCATTTGCCTGCATTTGGTCCCTATCCTTCAAAAACCTTGCAGTCCATATTCAAGATTCAATTGTAATAACATTGTCCTTGTAATAAAACAATGCCATATTACGTGAAATTGCTCTTGCCTACTGTAAGGCAGACAGATTTACCATCAACAGAAATTGCTTGAAGCCTCCCTTACAGTCGGAGAAAAAGGAGAGAGTTCCCCCCAGAGTCACCAAGTGTCCATAGATTCTCCTCCAGCGTTTTTGCATCCTCTGCAGCCACCCAGATCCAGTCCAAACCATTGGTAACCCGAGCTCCAGATTCAAAATTTCGACACTGTCAGGAACCCCCTCAGCGCCTCCTCACATCCTGGTACCGATCCCTGGTACACTTTTAGCCAGTTTTGAGCCGGTTGTCAGCAGTCTGCAGCCCAGCAGGGGTCTTCCGACAGCAGTCTCCACCTTCTATGGGTTCCTTGCCTCGAGTCGCAAGCAGCCCCCCCCCCCCCCCCATGCGTGGTTCTTTCAGCCGAAGAGCCCACTCACTGGTCTGCCACCGTGGTCACCATCCCATGGGTCATCTCTTCTACTTCTCCTTAAAAGACGGGGATGGTCTCCCCGTTTTCTGGTGCCCTACACCAGTCCTCTTCACTGGAGTCTCTAACCCACCTGTGGCTGCTACCAACTTGGGTGCAGACCCTGCAGTCGGGGAATTTTAAATCAAACTACTGCCCGGCTCCTTTAATGGGCCATTGAAAGCCTGTGTGGAGCTGATGACCGTAAGACTGGGTAGTTGGATTCCGCAGGGGCACAGAATTTCAGCTCCTCACTCCCCACAGGTTTGCACCAGCGGCAGTGCTGCTGTTACAGTAGCTCTGGGGATTTTTCAATTTTCAATATACGTCCAAGTGCCTTTGGAGCATCGAAACAATGCCCTCTTCATTTGTCAGTTTACTCCAGATACTTACCATCCTCTGAGTGAAAACGATTCCCTTAAATCTTTCACCATTCACCTCAATCGCATGCCCTCTCATTCTTGAATCTTGAAAAGACTGTGTGCACCCATTTTATCCATACCCCTCATGATTTTATAAACCGTTGTAAGATCACCCTCAGTCTTCTACGCTCTAGGGAATAAAGACTTAACCTATCCAACCGCTCCCTACAATTCAGTCCTTTTACAACAATATGCTGGTGAATCTCCTCTGCATCTCTTCCAATTTATTGATATCCTTCTGACAGCTGGGTGACCAGACCTGCACACGATACTCTCAGTGTGGTCACACCAATGCTTTGTACTGCTAAATCATGATTTCCTAACTTTTGTACTTTGTATCCAGCCCAAATGTTCAATGCCTCACACCAGTCAGAGTTAAATTCAATTTGCACCTCCTTCGTGCACCTTCTTAGTTTACTTATCCTTGCTCACTATCCATTATACCCCCAATTTATTAATCACATTAACTGCACTGATCCACACATTAATATAAATATAGGATCATTCCAACTCAGAATGGTATTGTGGTGTTACGTCCATAGTCTGCAGTTGATATTGTGGACAGGGGAGGTAATAGCACAGTGTTCGGTGAGTTTCTGCAACTCATTTTGTAGACAACAGACATCACTGTTGGAATACATACAATCATAGACTTGCGCATCACAGAAACAAGCTCTTTAGCCCAAATTGTCCATGCCGACCAGATTTGTAACATGGCTATTCCCAATAGCCTGAGTTTGTCCCATATACCACTTGACCTTTAAGTACCTTTTTAAACATCTTTTAAACATCACAGTTGTACCTGCTTCTTTAACCTATATATGATGTCAATTGTGCAATATTTTTTGTTCTGAATGGTGGGGAGCTGTCCGATTGGTGCTATTGGAGCTGCACACAAACAAGCAAGTTGAGAGTGCAATTTCACACAATTGACTTCTGCCTTATAGATCATGCAAAAGCATTCAGTGCATCAGGGAGTAATTTGTCGCAGAATATCTGATCTCTGAACTGTTTTGTAACTGTAGTATTGATGTGGTTGATCCAGTTTAGGTAAAAATACAAAGCTGGAGAAACTCAGCAGCTCAAGCAGTGGTTTTTATTCTTTTCTTTCTTTGGCTTGGCTTCGCGGACAAAGATTTATGGAGGGGGTAAAAAGTCCACGTCAGCTGCAGGCTCGTTTGTGGCTGACAAGTCCGATGCGGGACAGGCAGACACGGTTGCAGCGGCTGCAGGGGAAAATTGGTTGGTTGGGATTGGGTGTTGGGTTTTTCCTCCTTTGCCTTTTGTCAAACATATAACCAATGTTTCAGGCTAGGTTCCTTCATCAAGGTATGGAAAAACGTCAGCAGGCCATCCGAACAAAAGAGGGGAGGTGTGGTCACAAAAGCTGGAGGTGATAGGTGGAGAAAGGAGGGAAGGAACAGCAGCTATCAAGGGAAGGAGGGATGGCAAGGTGAATAGAGGGGGAGGGAGGAGGAAAACTGGAAAGGAGAAGGGAAGGGGGAGGGGGAAGAGGCAAGCAGATTAACAGAAAGCAGAAAGGTCGATGTTAATACCATGTGGCTAGAGAGTGCCCAGTCGGAACATCAAGTGCTGTTCATTCAATTTGCGGGTGGTCTTGGTGGGATAATACCATGACAGACTTGTGAGTATAGGAGTGTGACACAGAACTGAAATGGTTGGCCACTGGGAGGTCACCAGTGCAGATGATGCTCAGCAAAGCCATCTCCCAATCTGCGCCCAGTCTCCCTGATGTAGAGAAGACCACAAAGGGAGCATATATATAAAGGGCATTGCTTGACCTGCTGAGTTTCTCCAGCTCTGTGATTTTACTTCAATCACAGTGTGTGCAGATTTCCATGTTTTACTTGGTCCAGTTAGGTTTCTTGTTAATGCTAAAACCCAAGATATGCATTGTCCAAGACATGGAATGGAATATCAAGGAGAAATTATTACATTCTCTCCGGGAGTAGTTAGTTATTGTATGGAGCCTGAATGGCACCAGGTATGACCTGCGATTTATCATACCATGCCCAAATTCTGTCAAAACCTTATTGCACACAGCTATGGGTAACTTCAATTGTAATGGATTATAATTTGATTTAGACATAGTACAATCACTCTACTTATGACATGATGATAGAAATCATTGGAAATAAGTTCTCCTGAGGAACTCTTGTAGGATTGAGAAGACTAGCCTTGAAGCCATCTCCTTTTGTGCAAATTATCATTCTGGACCGTGAAGAGCTCTACCCCGGTTGTCCTAAGATGTAAGTTTTACCAGACCTCCCTAATATATATATTACCTGGATGTCAAGGTCTGTAACTCTAGGATTTAGAATATTTTTCTCATGTTTCGTCCAAACCTTTAATGAGGAATTCCTTGCAAAATCTAAGTCAAGGTATCATTCTCTTGGTATTTCCAACTAAGAGTGACTGCAAGAGCTGCAGTCCACTTAAATATCCAGAAACAATCATGACTGGATGCAGTAGGGCTGAAGAGCTGTCAAAGAACAGAACCCCAGCAAAGATGCAAAGATACAATGGGTCAAATTGCCTCTGCCCAGTACCAGATAGGTGGGAATAAAGTCTGTGCATCTCCTCTTCAATGTGAGCAACCATTCGGCCCACTCTGGGACTGTTGGAATGAAGGAACCAACAGCTTAGAATGATGGAAAGTTGTGTCCTTCATTATACATTCCAAAAGCAGCTAACATTAATGTCCTGATTAAATATCAGGTTCAATAATGAGAGAATATTTCAGTCAAAAGGAGACTTAATATGCTGAGGTAAATGCTGTTGTAAATTATGACTGCTGAAGGCACAATAAATTAGCTTCAAACTTTAAGTTCCCTCATAAAAATAAGTAGTGAAAGCTTGTCTGAAAACAGTCCTTCCTGTTTTAATGATTACATTAAAGCAGTAAATATTATACATAATTATTGAACATAATATAGATTAACTGGTTAAGTTATAGAACCAGCAGCCAAGGTTCTGGATCAGTGATCCAGTGACAAGAATTTGAAACTCACCATGTCAGTTAGAGAATTTAAATTCAAATAACTAAATAAATTTAGCATTTTTTAAAAAGTGAGGTTCAAGTGAGTGCACCCATTACATCACTAGATTCTTGTTAAAAATTCATTTGTGTTATTAATAGTCTTCAGGGAAGGAAATCCGTCATCCCTTCCAACATGATCTATATGTGAGTCCAGACCAAACAATGTGGTTTCTAAATTGTGGGTGGGTTCTTTGAAAAAGGGCTGATGAGCAGGAGGGTGATCGAAAACTTGGATGAAT
The DNA here is from genome assembly GCF_036971445.1 of Narcine bancroftii. Taxonomy (NCBI): domain Eukaryota; kingdom Metazoa; phylum Chordata; class Chondrichthyes; order Torpediniformes; family Narcinidae; genus Narcine; species Narcine bancroftii. The sequence goes on from NC_091471.1 coordinate 21,977,572, forward strand.
GGTGAACTAGCAACAATCTCTCACTCAATGTCACAAAAACCAAGGAGCACATTATAGACTTTAGGAAGGGAAAACCAGAGATGAACAATTAACTGATCATTGTGGGGTCAGAGGTGGAGCGGGTGGGCAAATTTAAATTCCTGGGCATCACGATCTCAGAAGACCTTTCCTAGACCCATCATACTCATACTATTGTGAGAAAAACACATCAGCGCCTTCACTTCCTCAGGAGTTTGGGGAGGTTTATTATGACATTGGAAACATTAGCAAACCTCTACAGATGTGAAGTGGAAAGTTTGCTGACCAGCTGTTATCATGGTCTGGTATGGGGACGCCAATACCACTGAATGGAAAGCTCTACGAAAGGTAGTGGACACAGACCTGTACATCATAGGCTAAACTCTCCTCACCATTGAGAAGATCTACAGGGAACGCGGCCATTGAAGAACAACAGCAATCATCAAGGATCCACACCTCCAAGGACATGCTCTGTTCTCGCTATTGCCGACAGGAAAGAGGTCTAGGTGCCTTAGTACTCGTATCAGGGTCAGTAACAGTTACCACCATCAGATTCCTGAACAAGAGTCTTAATCAGAGACTCATTTAAGGACTCTGTTACGAGCCTAAAGGACCCCAAAACCCAGCAGCAATAGACATTCACCAAGACAAGTGGCTTTCAAAACAAAAGTTATTTTTAATCAGCTTCAAACATGAAAATAGAATCAATCTTTAACTTAACTCTATACTTGTATTATACTCTATACTAACCCAAATTAACCCCTTCTAATTCTAAGCACACGTGTATGTAATGTGTGTGCGTGTGGATTTAAGAAAAGTTCTTTGGTTTACAGTTCAATCTCATTTCTCCTTCTTCCAAGTTCTCTGGTTCCAGGCAATCACCATACTGTGCACAGAATTTATCATGTATAAAATTCACCAGGCCTGGTGCTTGAAAGGTAAATGTTTACCGCTCAGGAAGGTTCTTGTCGGGTTTACAGAGAGAGATATTTCTTGCTCCAGGATTTCCACAACTGAGGTACCACCACCAGTCACCTCAGGGTCTCACTGATGAAACTTGCCCCATCAGGGTCATCTAGATGGTAAACTCTTTCTTCAAGCTACCACAGGGTTCCATTCCTTCCTCTATTTCAAAAGAAACTTCAGACAGATAGCACTTCCAGCCATGGAAGTTCCAGTCAGTTTCAAACAGTTTTTCCTGGATTGCACTTTTCAGTTATTTGTCAGTGTCCCACACACTGACTGACTGAGCTGTTAACTCAACTCTCTCTCTTTTCCAACTGCCACTCCAGTGAAAAGCATATGACTCCTGTCTTGCAAAACCCCCACCTTCTCCAGCAAACAACAGGAGTTCTTCTTCTCAAGGTGTTATCTGAGGTAAACAATCCAGGAGTGACCTTTCTGTGCACTCTGGCAAAACCCTTGAAAATAGCTTCCACTAGTCACTGTGTCTCCAGTTCCAAACAATGGTCATTCATTTTATGACTTTAGTTCAATTAACACCGACTTGTGAAAGGTGCTTACATCCTCCAAAGATCTTCAGTATTTCTTTAGTCTTTCAAATAAGATCTATTTTAAAATGTGTGAATGTATGTGAACTACTCTAAATCTTATAAATTCTCCCCAAATATTAATATTGTTACAAATCTTACTTTGCACATTATGTAATTTTTTAAATCTGTATTTGCAGTCAGTTTATTTACATTTCTCTCTTTGTTTACATTCTCTCTTTTGTATACAGTATAAGTCCATTTTACTATACCGATAAGTAGAAATTCTGCTTGGCCGAGATGAAAAAAAAAGATGGTTGCATGTTATGTCATGTATGTATTCTGACAACAAATTTGAATTTGAATTCAGAAGCAATTACGGGTGGTTAATAAATGTAATATCTGCATCGCATGAATGAATAAACACAAAATGGGAACAATCATGTTTTATTCCTAAATCCAGCTTTATACCTATATCTCTAACCATGTCTGAGCCTGGATTCCTAACTATTCACCTTAACCTGGTTTTGGGCCCACATTGTATTGCCTCACAAAGGAACTCACTGAGAGAGAAATTCTTTCCCACTAAGTGGCACTGAACAGGGAAGAGATTGATCTACTTTTCTGTGAGATAGAACATTTCATCATATGGGAGTGCCATCTTCCTGCTCTCCTCAGCTATTTCCACTCTTTCCATAGATTGACAGGAATGGGGTTGAATAAGGAAAAGCCAGGAGAGGGAAGGGGAAATAGGCAGAACTGGGCCTAAAACTGAAAGTGATTGGAACATTAGTGAAAGAAAGCATCAGAGGGTGAGGATAATTGGGCAATGAAATATCAAGGATGAAAGGTCAGGGGTCTGGTTGAGACCTCAGATTTGCAATTCTCCCATACTCTGGTTTAGGAGTGGGGCTGCTGTGATCAGAGACATATTTAAGAAATAGAGTGTGAAAGTACTGGAATGAATGCAAAAGAAAATATTTTAAGGTGGCCTATATCTTTTCTTTGGCTTGGCTTCGCGGACGAAGATTTATGGAGGGGGTAAAAGTCCACGTCAGCTGCAGGCTCGTTTGTGGCTGACAAGTCCGATGCGGGACAGGCAGACACGGTTGCAGCGGCTGCAGGGGAAAATTGGTGGGTTGGGGTTGGGTGTTGGGTTTTTCCTCCTTTGCCTTTTGTCAGTGAGGTGGCCTATATACAAGAGAGCTAATTACTGAAATTCTATAGCAACATAGTAAAGCTGATTTATTTAAATAACACTGATGGTCTTCTCTATTCTCTAGCTAAAGTATGACTGGCCTGAACTTTTTGCAGCCTTTCACTACATAACTAAATTTTGTTCAAGTGACATCATGGCCATCTTTGTGAACTGTTTTACATTACTGCTCATTTATGTGTCAGAGAATCAAAGAGCAATGTGTGGGGACTTGTCTCCACAGAATTCCATTAAGCTGTCTGGATTTAGTTAAAATGTGTTCATATGGTGCCCAATAACAAATTAGTTCAATTTTTGGTCTTTTGTTACTTTGAGGGTTATGCTATCCACATGTTCCATTATTTTCTCAATCTGGCAAGTTCTATTGATCAATTTCTGGAAATGGTTACTGTTTTTCAGAATCAGAATGAGGTCTATTGTCATGCACAAGTGTCATGAAATTTGTTGATTTGTGGATCAGGGTGCAGGACAAAGTGAAAAATGGCTTTAAAATTACAATTGTGTCAATACAAGACAATAAAATAAATAAGGAGTGCAATAAAGAGGAAAAAATGAGGTTATTTAATTGTCCATTGAGAAATCTGATGGCAGAGGGGAAGAAGCTGTTTTCGAAACATTGGGTTTCAAGCTCTGTACCTTCTCCCTGATGGGAGCAATAGGATGGGAAGGCCTGAGAAGTGAGGGTCCTGGATGACAGAAGCTGCTTTCTTGAGACACCATTTCTTGAAGATGTCCTTAATGCAGTTGAAGACTAATCCCCATGATGGCACTAGATGGGTTTATCACCCTTTGTAGTCTCTTCCTGTCCTGTGAATTGGCACTTCCATACAAGACAATGATACAACCAGTTGAAGACTAATCCCCATGATGGCACTAGATGGGTTTATCACCCTTTGTAGTCTCTTCCTGTCCTGTGAATTGGCACCTCCATACAAGACAATGATACAACCAGTTGAAGACTAATCCCCATGATGGCACTAGATGGGTTTATCACCCTTTGTAGTCTCTTCCTGTCCTGTGAATTGGCACCTCCATACAAGACAATGATACAACCAGTTGAAGACTAATCCCCATGATGGCACTAGATGGGTTTATCACCCTTTGTAGTCTCTTCCTGTCCTGTGAATTGGCACCTCCATACAAGACAATGATACAACCAGTTGAAGACTAATCCCCATGATGGCACTAGATGGGTTTATCACCCTTTGTAGTCTCTTCCTGTCCTGTGAATTGGCACCTCCATACAAGACAATGATACAACCAGTTGAAGACTAATCCCCATGATGGCACTAGATGGGTTTATCACCCTTTGTAGTCTCTTCCTGTCCTGTGAATTAGCACCTCCATACAAGACAATGATACAACCAGTTGAAGACTAATCCCCATGATGGCACTAGATGGGTTTATCACCCTTTGTAGTCTCTTCCTGTCCTGTGAATTGGCACCTCCATACAAGACAATGATATAACCAGTTGAAGACTGATCCCCATGATGGCACTAGATGGGTTTATCACCCTTTGTAGTCTCTTCCTGTCCTGTGAATTGGCACTTCCATACAAGACAATGATACAACCATTTGAAGACTAATCCCCATGATGGCACTAGATGGGTTTATCACCCTTTGTAGTCTCTTCCTGTCCTGTGAATTGGCACCTCCATACAAGACAATGATACAACCAGTTGAAGACTAATCCCCATGATGGCACTAGATGGGTTTATCACCCTTTGTAGTCTCTTCCTGTCCTGTGAATTGGCACCTCCGTACAAGGCAATGATACAACCAGTTGAAGACTAATCCCCATGATGGCACTAGATGGGTTTATCACCCTTTGTAGTCTCTTCCTGTCCTGTGAATTGGCACTTCCATACAAGACAATGATACAACCAGTTGAAGACTAATCCCCATGATGGCACTAGATGGGTTTATCACCCTTTGTAATCTCTTCCTGTCCTGTGAATTGGCACCTCCATACAAGACAATGATACAACCAGTTGAAGACTAATCCCCATGATGGCACTAGATGGGGTTATCACCCTTTGTAGTCTCTTCCTGTCCTGTGAATTGGCTCCTCCATACAAGACAATGATACAACCAGTTGAAGACTAATCCCCATGATGGCACTAGATGGGTTTATCACTCTTTGTAGTCTCTTCCTGTCCTGTGAATTGGCACCTCCATACAAGACAATGATACAACCAGTTGAAGACTAATCCCCATGATGGCACTAGATGGGTTTATCACCCTTTGTAGTCTCTTCCTGTCCTGTGAATTGGCACCTCCATACAAGACAATGATACAACCAGTTGAAGACTAATCCCCATGATGGCACTAGATGGGTTTATCACCCTTTGTAGTCTCTTCCTGTCCTGTGAATTGGCACCTCCATACAAGACAATGATACAACCAGTTGAAGACTAATCCCCATGATGGCACTAGATGGGTTTATCACCCTTTGTAGTCTCTTCCTGTCCTGTGAATTGGCACTTCCATACAAGACAATGATACAACCATTTGAAGACTAATCCCCATGATGGCACTAGATGGGTTTATCACCCTTTGTAGTCTCTTCCTGTCCTGTGAATTGGCACCTCCATACAAGACAATGATACAACCAGTTGAAGACTAATCCCCATGATGGCACTAGATGGGTTTATCACCCTTTGTAGTCTCTTCCTGTCCTGTGAATTGGCACTTCCATACAAGACAATGATACAACCAGTTGAAGACTAATCCCCATGATGGCACTAGATGGGTTTATCACCCTTTGTAGTCTCTTCCTGTCCTGTGAATTGGCACCTCCATACAAGACAATGATACAACCAGTTGAAGACTAATCCCCATGATGGCACTAGATGGGTTTATCACCCTTTGTAGTCTCTTCAAGTCCTGTGAATTGGCACTTCCATACAAGACAATGATAAAACCATTTGAAGACTAATCCCCATGATGGCACTAGATGGGTTTATCACCCTTTGTAGTCTCTTCCTGTCCTGTGAATTGGCACCTCCATACAAGACAATGATACAACCAGTTGAAGACTAATCCCCATGATGGCACTAGATGGGTTTATCACCCTTTGTAGTCTCTTCCTGTCCTGTGAATTGGAACTTCCATACAAGACAATGATACAACCATTTGAAGACTAATCCCCATGATGGCACTAGATGGGTTTATCACCCTTTGTAGTCTCTTCCTGTCCTGTGAATTGGCACCTCCATACAAGACAATGATACAACCAGTTGAAGACTAATCCCCATGATGGCACTAGATGTGTTTATCACCCTTTGTAGTCTCTTCCTGTCCTGTGAATTGGCACTTCCACACAAGACAATGATACAACCATTTGAAGACTAATCCCCATGATGGCACTAGATGGGTTTATCACCCTTTGTAGTCTCTTCCTGTCCTGTGAATTGGCACTTCCATACAAGACAATGATACAACCAGTTGAAGACTAATCACCATGATGGCACTAGATGGGTTTATCACCCTTTGTAATCTCTTCCTGTCCTGTGAATTGGCACCTCCATACAAGACAATGATACAACCAGTTGAAGACTAATCCCCATGATGGCACTAGATGGGTTTATCACATTTGTAGTCTTTTCCTGTCCTGTGAATTGGCACCTCCATACAAGACAATGATATAACCAGTTGAAGACTAATCCCCATGATGGCACTAGATGGGTTTATCACCCTTTGTAGTCTCTTCCTGTCCTGTGAATTGGCACCTCCGTACAAGGCAATGATACAACCAGTTGAAGACTAATCCCCATGATGGCACTAGATGGGTTTATCACCCTTTGAAGTCTCTTCCTGTCCTGTGAATTGGCACCTCCATACAAGACAATGATACAACCAGGTGAAGACTAATCCCCATGATGGCACTAGATGGGTTTATTACCCTTTGTAGTCTCTTCCTGTCCTGTGAATTGGCACTTCCATACAAGACAATGATACAACCATTTGAAGACTAATCCTCATGCTGGCACTAGATGGGTTTATCACCCTTTGTAGTCTCTTCCTGTTCTGTGAATTGGCACCTCCATACAAGACCATGATACAACCAGTTGAAGACTAATCCCCATGATGGCACTAGATGGGTTTATCACCCTTTGTAGTCTCTTCCTGTCCTGTGAATTGGCACCTCCATACAAGACAATGATACAACCAGTTGAAGACTAATCCCCATGATGGCACTAGATGGGTTTATCACCCTTTGTAGTCTCTTCCTGTCCTGTGAATTTGAACTTCCATACAAGACAATGATACAACCATTTGAAGACTAATCCCCATGATGGCACTAGATGGGTTTATCACCCTTTGTAGTCTCTTCCTGTCCTGTGAATTGGCACCTCCATACAAGACAATGATACAACCAGTTGAAGACTAATCCCCATGATGGCACTAAATGGGTTTATCACCCTTTGAAGTCTCTTCCTGTCCTGTGAATTGGCACCTCCATACAAGAGAATGATACAACTAGTTGAAGACTAATCCCCATGATGGCACTAGATGGGTTTATCACCCTTTGTAGTCTCTTCCTGTCCTGTGAATTGGCACTTCCATACAAGACAATGATACAACCAGTTGAAGACTAATCCCCATGATGGCACTAGATGGGTTTATCACGCTTTGTAGTCTCTTCCTGTCCTGTGAATTGGCACTTCCATACAAGACAATGATACAACCAGTTGAAGACTAATCCCCATGATGGCACTAGATGGGTTTATCACCCTTTGTAGTCTCTTCCTGTCCTGTGAATTGGCACCTCCATACAAGACAATGATACAACCAGTTGAAGACTAATCCCCATGATGGCACTAGATGGGTTTATCACCCTTTGTAGTCTCTTCCTGGGGCAGGCGGAGGCCCCGTTCCGGGCAGAGAGTGGGAGGCGGCGGCGCCAGTCCAGGCACAGGGTGAGCTGCGGTGGCCTCGGCCCCGGTCCGGGCAGTATGGACCGACCTAGGAGTGGAGGCAGGCCCCTCCAGCCCGGGTAAGAAACCTGCATAGGAGAAGGCCACTCTGATATAAAACCTACGACCCAAGGACCTCGCTGCCACGTCCCAGCTTGCTTGGCCACGGCACACGAACCATGGGTGTAAAGAGTGGGGCCAGTACTGCGCGCACTGCACTCCACCTAAAAGCTCCTTTGCGCAGGCCCGAGGACAGGTCCACGTCCTCCCCCTCCACGTCCTCCCCCTCCATGTCCTCGCCTCCACGTCCTCCCCCTCCACGTCCTCCCCCTCCACGTCCTCCCCCTCAACGTCCTCCCCCTCCACGTCCTCCCCCTCCACGTCCTCCCCCTCCACGTCCTCCCCTTCCACGTCCTCCCCCTCAAAAGATGCTCACAAACTCAAGCTAGCATGCTGGAACATCAGAACCATGCTAGACAAGGCTGACAGCCACCGACCTGAACGTCGGTCTGCCCTCATTGCACATGAACTCCTCAGACTTGACATCGACATAGCCGCTCTCAGTGAAGTCCGCCTGGCAGATGTAGGCAGCCGAGTGCTCGCTTCGGCAGCACATATACTAAAATTGGAACGATACAGAGAAGATTAGCGTGGCCCCTGCGCAGATGTAGGCAGCCTCCAAGAACGCGGCGCGGGCTACACACTCTACTGGTCTGGCAAGCCTTCGGATGAATGACGCCTATCTGGTGTAGGCTTCATGGTCAAGAGCTTCATTGCCTCCAAACTCGAAAACCTTCCGACAGGCCTCTCGGACCGAATCATGTCCATGCGACTCCCCCTTCAAAACAAGCGTCACATCACCCTCATCAGTGTCTATGCTCCAACCCTCCAGGCGGAACCAGCAGAAAAGGACAAGTTCTACACCGACCTGCGCAACCTCATCCAACGCACCCCTACAGCCGACAAGGTTGTCATCCTGGGCGACTTCAACGCTCGTGTCAGCAAAGACTCAGAAACCTGGCCAGGAATCCTGGGCAAGCATGGCGTCGGCAAGTGCAACGACAATTGGGCGCCTCCTGTTGGAGCTCTGCGCAGAACAGCGGTTTGTCATTACAAACACCCTTTTTCAGCAGAGGGACAGCCTTAAGACCACCTGGATGCATCCCTGATCCAAACACTGGCACCTCCTGGACTACATCCTGGTGCGAGAAAGTGACAAACGAAATGTGCTCCACACCAGGGTCATGCCTAGCGCGGAATGCCACACTGACCACCGGCTGGTTCGCTGCAAGCTCAACCTTCACTTCAAGCCAAAGCCCAGGAACAATAAAGCCCCCAGAAAGAGGTTCAATGTTGGAAACCTGCAGTCAGACGAAGCGAGAGGAAACTTCCAGGCAAACCTCAAAGCAAAGCTCGACGATGCAACCCGCCTCACGGACCCGTCCCCTGAAACCCTCTGGGATCAGTTGAAGACTACCATACTGCAATCCACTGAAGAGGTACTGGGCTTCTCCTCCAGGAAAAACAAGGACTGGTTTGACGAAAGCCAGGAAATCCAGGAGCTGCTGGCAAAGAAGCGAGCTGCCCACCAGGCTCACCTTACAAAGCCGTCCTGCCCAGAGAAGAAACAAGCCTTCCGTCATGCATGCAGCCATCTTCAGCGCAAACTCCGGGAGATCCAAAATGAGTGGTGGACTAGCCTCGCCAAACGAACCCAGCTCAGCGCGGACACTGGCGACTTCAGGGGTTTCTACGAGGCTCTAAAGGCTGTGTACGGCCCCTCACCCCAAGTCCAAAGCCCGCTGCGCAGCTCAGACGGCAAAGTCCTCCTCAGCGACAAGATCTCCATCCTCAACCGATGGTCAGAACACTTCCAATCTCTTTTCAGTGCCAACCGCTCAGTCCAAGATTCCGCCCTGCTCCAGCTCCCTCAACAGCCCCTAAGGCTAGAGCTGGATGAGGTTCTCACCCTGGATGAGACAAATAAGGCAATCGAACAACTGAAAAGTGGCAAAGCAGCAGGTATGGATGGAATCCCCCCAGAGGTCTGGAAGGCTGGCGGCAAAACTCTGCATGCCAAACTGCATGAGTTTTTCAAGCTTTGTTGGGACCAAGGAAAACTGCCTCAGGATCTTCGTGATGCCACCATCATCTCACTGTACAAAAACAAAGGCGAGAAATCAGACTGCTCAAACTACAGGGGAATCACGTTGTTCTCCATTGCAGGCAAAATCTTCGCTAGGATTCTACTAAATAGAATAATACCTAGTGTCGCCGAGAATATTCTCCCAGAATCACAGTGCGGCTTTCGCGCAAACAGAGGAACTACTGACATGGTCTTTGCCCTCAGACAGCTCCAAGAAAAGTGCAGAGAACAAAACAAAGGACTCTACATCACCTTTGTTGACCTCACCAAAGCCTTCGACACCGTGAGCAGGAAAGGGCTTTGGCAAATACTAGAGCGCATCGGATGTCCCCCAAATTTCCTCAACATGATTATCCAACTGCACGTAAACCAACAAGGTCGGGTCAGATACAGCAATGAGCTCTCTGAACCCTTCTCCATTAACAATGGCGTGAAGCAAAGCTGTGTTCTCGCGCCAACCCTCTTTTCAATCTTCTTCAGCATGATGCTGAACCAAGCCATGAATGACCCCAACAATGAAGACGCTGTTTACATCCGGTACTGCACGGATGGCAGTCTCTTCAATCTGAGGCGCCTGCAAGCTCACACCAAGACACAAGAGAAACTTATCCGTGAACTACTCTTTGCAGACGATGCCGCTTTAGTTGCCCATTCAGAGCCAGCTCTTCAGCGCTTGACGTCCTGCTTTGCGGAAAATGCCAAAATGTTTGGCCTGGAAGTCAGCCTGAAGAAAACTGAGGTCCTCCATCAGCCAGCTACCCACCATGACTACCAGCCCCCCCACATCTCCATCGGGCACACAAAACTCAAAACGGTCAACCAGTTTACCTATCTCGGCTGCACCATTTCATCAGATGCAAGGATCGACAATGAGACAGACAACAGACTCGCCAAGGCAAATAGCGCCTTTGGAAGACTACACAAAAGAGTCTGGAAAAACAACCAACTGAAAAACCTCACAAAGATAAGCGTATACAGAGCCGTTGTCATACCCACACTCCTGTTCGGCTCCGAATCATGGGTCCTCTACCGGCACCACCTACGGCTCCTAGAACGCTTCCACCAGCGTTGTCTCCGCTCCATCCTCAATATCCATTGGAGCGCTTTCATCCCTAACGTCGAGGTACTCGAGATGGCAGAGGTCGACAGCATCGAGTCCACGCTGCTGAAGATCCAGCTGCGCTGGATGGGTCACGTCTCCAGAATGGAGGACCATTGCCTTCCCAAGATCGTGTTATATGGCGAGCTCTCCACTGGCCACCGTGACAGAGGTGCACCAAAGAAAAGGTACAAGGACTGCCTAAAGAAATCTCTTGGTGCCTGCCACATTGACCACCGCCAGTGGGCTGATAACGCCTCAAAACGTGCATCTTGGCGCCTCACAGTTTGGCGGGCAGCAACCTCCTTTGAAGAAGACCGCAGAGCCCACCTCACTGACAAAAGGCAAAGGAGGAAAAACCCAAAACCCAACCCCAACCAACCAATTTTCCCCTGCAACCGCTGCAACCGTGTCTGCCTGTCCCGCATCGGACTTGTCAGCCACAAACGAGCCTGCAGCTGACGTGGACTTTTTACCCCCTCCATAAATTTTCGTCCGCGAAGCCAAGCCAAAGAAGTCTCTTCCTGTCCTGTGAATTGGCACCTCCATACAAGACAATGATACAACCATTTGAAGACTAATCCCCATGATGGCACTAGATGGGTTTATCACCCTTTGTAGTCTCTTCCTGTCCTGTGAATTGGCACTTCCATACAAGACAATGATACAACCAGTTGAAGACTAATCCCCATGAGGTACTAGATGGGTTTATCACCCTTTGTCGTTTCTTCCTGTCCTGTGAATTGGCACCTCCATACAAGACAATGATACAACCAGTTGAAGACTAATGCCCATGATGGCACTAGATGGGTTTATCACCCTTTGCAGTCTCTTCCTGTCCTGTGAATTGGCACCTCCATACAAGACAATGATACAACCAGTTGAAGACTAATCCCCATGATGGCACTAGATCGGTTTATCACCCTTTGTAGTCTCTTCCTGTCCTGTGAATTGGCACCTCCATACAAGACAATGATACAACCAGTTGAAGACTAATCCCCATGATGGCACTAGATGGGTGTATCACCCTTTGTAGTCTCTTCCTGTCCTGTGAATTGGCACCTCCATACAAGACAATGATACAACCAGTTGAAGACTAATGCCCATGATGGCACTAGATGGGTTTATCACCCTTTGTAGTCTCTTCCTGTCCTGTGAATTGGCACCTCCATACAAGACAATGATACAACCAGTTGAAGACTAATCCCCATGATGGCACTAGATGGGTTTATCACCCTTTGTAGTCTCTTCCTGTCCTGTGAATTGGCACCTCCATACAAGACAATGATACAACCAGTTGAAGACTAATCCCCATGATGGCACTAGATGGGTTTATCACCCTTTGTAGTCTCTTCCTGTCCTGTGAATTGGCACCTCCATACAAGACAATGATACAACCAGTTGAAGACTAATCCCCATGATGGCACTAGATGGGTTTATCACCCTTTGTAGTCTCTTCCTGTCCTGTGAATTGGCACCTCCATACAAGACAATGATACAACCAGTTGAAGACTAATCCCCATGATGGCACTAGATGGGTTTATCACCCTTTTTAGTCTCTTCCTGTCCTGTGAATTGGCACTTCCATACAAGACAATGATACAACCAGTTGAAGACTAATCCCCATGATGGCACTAGATGGGTTTATCACCCTTTGTAGTCTCTTCCTGTCCTGTGAATTGGCACCTCCATACAAGACAATGATACAACCAGTTGAAGACTAATCCCCATGATGGCACTAGATGGGTTTATCACCCTTTGTAGTCTCTTCCTGTCCTGTGAATTGGCACCTCCATACAAGACAATGATACAACCAGTTGAAGACTAATCCCCATGATGGCACTAGATGGGTTTATCACCCTTTGTAGTCTCTTCCTGTCCTGTGAATTGGCACCTCCATACAAGACAATGATACAACCAGTCAGAATACTCTCCATAGTACACCTCTACTTCATAATTGCATCGACATGAAGATCTTGTGATAGCTCAGAGATGCTAACACTTCGCTGAGCATTAATTTGTGTTCTCCTGGCTTCCCCTTCCTGAAGTCCACAATCAATTCCATTGTTTTACTGCTCAGGCTAAACCAGCCCCCTTATTTACCTTTTGTCAAAATAAATCAAAACAGCCTATTGAAATTCTCCAAGATCTGCCTCTGTTTCATTTTTTGCCAGTTAGTGTTTTGCCATGTTTCCAGCTTTTGTTTTTTTTAATTCTGTGGTCATTCCATGAATTCACTGATTGGCACTCAACACCTATCGTACTGGTTCTCTATGATTTTTGAGTATAAGCCTTCAATTATCGTCCAATTTATGGCCATGCTACAGGCGGTCCATGTCAAGCCAACCAAGCAGGTAGTCAAGGCATTAGTTGTATGAACTGTAGGAGCAAAATTATATTATGGCAGAAGTCATGGGGCAGCTCAATAGTACCTTGATGAAGGGCTGAAGTCTGAAACATTGGTTATGTATCTTAATCTTTGCTATATAAAATGCACTGTTTGACCTGCTGTGTTTCTCTAGCATTGGGTTTTTACTTCAGTACAATAGTACAGCGGGTAGAGTAGGTGGCTCACAGATCTAGTGAACCAAGTTCATTCTGATCCTCAGTATTATCCATGTTGAGTTTGTGCAATCTCCTTGTGTCTGCATGGGTTTCTTGTTCCCTTGAATGGCCCAAAGGTGTGCAGATTTGTCAGTTTATCTGGTTTTGTAAATTGCTCCTGCTGTGCACATGAACAAAATGTTCAAGTTTGTTTTTTATTGTCATGTAATAAAACAAAAAAAATGCAATATTACCCAAAATTTCCTTTAGTCTACCACAGGGTGATAAAGATTCACATTCAGTACAAATTGCCCAGCACCAATTACAGTCAGAGTAAGAGAAGCAAAAGAGAGCCCCCCCCCCACCCAGAGTCACTGAGTGTCCATTGATTTCCCTTCAGTGTTCCCATACTGTCCGCAGCCATACAGAGCCCAGTCCAAACCAATGGCAACCTAGGCTTTGGATCCAAACTTCCAATACGATCCAGAAGCCTTCAGTGTCCTTGGCATCATCTTGTTTCCCAGTTCTGATAGCTGATATCCCTTCAACTAGTCACCATCCAGTCTCCAGCAGTCCACAGCTGGTATGAGTTCCTTGACTGCAGTCACCAGCAGCCCGCAACCTACATGGGTTTCTCTTCTTAAGTCACCAACAACTTGAATGTTCTTTAGCCTTAGTGCTCCTCCCTGGTCCACCCCCTTGGTCACCATCCCATGGGTCGCCTACTCTGCTTCTCCTTCTCAAATGGGGCGGGGGGGGTGTGTGGTCTCCCCATTATTGGTGCCCTGTGCCAGCCCTCTGCTTCCCCAAAGTCTGAAACCCCTCGAGGCCGCTGCTGAATACAGGCACCGCCAACTTTGGCCCAGACCCCACGATTACAGGATTTTAAAATAAACCATGGTCAGCTCCTTTAACAGTCTGTTTGAAACCTGGAACCCTGTGGAGGCAAGCTGTGGTTCCTCTCCCCGTTCTCTGTGGGTCTGCCCCAGTGGCAGACATCAGCTTCATCAGCTTCAACAGTGCTGCCATTGCAAGAAGTATTTGATGGGAATGTGGAGAAAATAAAATGAATTGGAATATGTATGTAGTATAAACAAAAAGCTGGAGAAACTCAGCAGGTCAAAGAGTGTACATTATATTGCAAAGATATATAACCAACATTTTGGGCTTGAGACCTTCATCAAGGTGAAATGTTGGTTATATATCTTTAAAATATAAAGTACACTCTTTGACCTGCTGAGTTTCTCAAGCTTTATGTTTTTACTTCAACCACGGTGTCTGCAGACTTCTGTGATTTTCTTTTGGAATGTGTATGTAACTAATGTAAATGAGATCTTACAATTGCTGTAGAACGGACAGGCTGAGGGACCCTAAGAATCAAGGATAGCTTCTTTCTCAGATTCCTGAATGAACCGCCGCAAAAGGGTCCCAACCCAAAATGCTGTCTGACCGGTTCTATATGTGGTTGGTGTCTGATCCATGAAGTTCATGAGCAGCTCATTGTTTGAACTAGTAAGATAATATTCTCATTGTTCTGTAACAATTGATTGTAACTCTGTATCAATGTGCCCTGCACTGTTTTTTTTAATGATTATGAATTGACAAGCTTGACTGGATGCAAAAAAAAACCTTTACATTGTACCTCAAAGCCTGTGACAATAAACGTAAATCGAACAAATTGCCAGGGTGCAGGACTCTGGATACATGAAGAAAAACACTCATGCCAGAGACAAAACAAAAACCTTGCAAAAATCCACAAATTAAGTTCAATTTAACATTAAAATGCAGGTTTTTTAAAAAATACAGCAAGTTTACCAAAGTTGTCCTTTCTGTAGAATATGGGGTGAAATTATAGCATTGAGACCAATGCCTTACCATGTATCTTACTAATACTCAATGGGAATTATCAAGCCAACTAATTATCAATTGTAGAGTTTCATCATGTACTCAATACCAATGCCGTTTTCTGTTAGTTCATCTTTGGCACTGCTGCTGGTTCCAGGAACCATAATTAGATGTGAAATAATATTATGCATTATCTCCTAATTCTGGCAAAATGTTTAGCCCAATACTAAATGCTAAAGCAATTAAAATGTTTTGTCAATGCTGCAGAATAGAGAAAATTAAAGCAGAAAATATTTTTGAGAATTCAACATTTTTTTCATATTATATTGTAATTTTCTCCTTCTTTGCAGAAATCATTTAATTTCTTTAAAAAAAAAACTCATTGAAGTCAGACATAAAAAATACAGGATCAAAAAGATTAGAAGCTGTGACAAAATTGTCAGATAAGACATACAGTGACCACTTAATTCACCATTTTGATTGTCTTGCACAGTATATGCTTGATCCAATATTCAGTGTCTTGTCGGAATCATTGATTTATATTTCATTTTTTTGAAGGAAGCAAATTCTCATCACACTGGTCACAATCTCTTCACGCTGATACCTTCTGGGAGAAGCCATCAAGCCAATTCTGTATCCAGAAGCCCACAAGAACAATTTTTCTCCAAAAGCTATTGAACATCCCAAAATTATTCTTACGACAGTAACATTCTCACTATATGACATTCAATCATTTGGAAACTCAAACAAATGCCCCGCACCAAAAAAAAAATCAAGGAAATAAATAAATAAATAAAATTGAAGATAATAAGAAATAAATAAAGATATTAATTATGATGGCAACGCAGTTAAGATAGTGGTTAGAGCAATGCTTTTACAGAATCCACAACTGGGGTTTGAATTTAAATTTAAATTTTGTAAATTATGAGAATTTCTTGATTAAAGTGAAATTTACATAGTTAAAGACAACAATAATGTTTTTTTTAAATTTCTTTGTAGCATGTGCTACAGCAGGGTGCAAAAGCAAGACACCCACACACTGTAATTACAGTTGAAACTGGTTTATTGAGTGTTTTGCCTTATATAGGTCCACTGGGCCTAGTTGTTCGCCACTTCCAGCAGAAATGGCGTCATGGGCTTTCCGACCGCAATTTGGTTGGCGTTCCTGCCAGTGCTCATCATTTCCTGCCGGACAACCTGCAGCCTGGCGAGAAAGGCCATTTAGTTGGCGTGGTCCTTGTGGGATCAAGTGTTTGACCACCATCTTGTGGGTCAGGATGCCTATTTAGTAGTGGGCCACCAAACGACCCTCCCCCCCAGGACCGATGATCCAGGTGCTGGCTCTGGTTTTGGGCAGCCTGCCTTTACGGCGTGGGGATGATGGGGTGATCAGTTGACTGGTGTCCAAATGTGCTAATTTGAGGCAGTCAGTAGTAAATGTCTCTTTCTTGCCGCCCATATCCAGCACACATGTGGTCCTGTTGTGCCTGATCACCCAGTAGGGCCCCTCATATGGCCACTGAAGTGACGCCCAGTGTGCTCCCTGTCATACGAAGACGTACTTTTACAAGCCCAGAGGACCCCAAACCCAGCAGCAATAGACACTCACCAAGACAAATGGTTATTTAAACATGAAAATGGAATCAAACTTTAACTTATCAGTATTAACTTACTTAACCCCCTTCTAATTCTAAGCACACATGCATGTAATGTGCATGTAAGTTCAGAAAGGTTCTTTAATTCACAGTCCAATCTCACTTCTCATTCCTCCAATTCACCGGTATCAGGCAATTCTTATACTGTCCACAGAATTTAACATTTATAAAGTTCACCAGGCTTTGGGGCATGAAAGATAAATGGTTACCGCTCAGGAAGGTTCTTGTCAGTTTTCAGAGAGAGATTTGTTGTTCCTTTTTAATCAGCCACTCCAGTGTCTTGCTGAAGAAACTTTCCCCTTCAGGGTTCTCCAGATAACCTCGTTATTTCAGGTCACCACAGAGTTCCTTCTTGTTTCTCTTATTCCAAGTGAAACATTAGACAGCCAGTCCTCTCCTCTTGCATGAACCACAAGGGCTTTGACCAGGCCATCTTACAAATGGGTTTTCCATAAGCTTGCCAGCTTTTCCTGTTCCAGTCCCAGCTGGCTGTAACACTCTATAAGTGATCTCTGTCTCTCTCTCTCTGAGAGAAAGCCTATTTGACTCTCTCTGCTTGCAAAATCACATGACCCTCTTACAAGTTCTCCTCCAGACAATATGCAACTCCAACAAGCTCTTTCATCTGTTGCCTTTTGTAAACAACAATCCATTAATGAAGTCGCTTGAGCACTCTTCAAAGGTCTTGCAAAAGTTCCGAGGCCCTGATATGTCTAGCATTGGGCAGAGCTGCAGTATTTCAAATAAGATCTGTTTTAAAGTGTTTATATGTAACCAACTCTAACAAACCTTTCCTGATTTATCTCCCAAAAACATATCTGTATACTCTGTCACAGTACTTACAGCTTTTCAGGTTCCCAGGGATGAACGTTTTGGGCTGGCTGTGTGGTGAGGGCTGTGGCAAGGCCAGCATACTTATTCATTCCCTCAGTCTCTCAAGGGTTGTCACTGTTGGTCCATTTGTGTCCCTGGCGGCAGCCAGGAATTCCCTGGGAATGACTAGGGGTACGTCATACACCACTGAGGCATTGAAATCCTCCTTTGGTGTGGTACAGATCCCCAGGAGGACCCTGATAGTTCATCAGTCCAATTCGGTCCCTTGAGATGCGCCATCAAGGCCACCTTTAGGAACCTCCCCACCATGGAGACTATGGGTCTGACATGTTATTAAAGGCAAAGGGCAAAGGGCAAAGGCTTGAGATCCGTAAAGACCTTGGGTCCTCGATGATGTGCTGAACAATATATCCCTTTAAAAAAAGTTCTAAAGCCTCCCTACCTGTAAGGCTCTATTTTTCTTCTATCCATGAGTCTGCCTAAGAGTCTCTTAAATGCCCCGAATATTTCGCCCTCCTCCACCACCATCCCTAGCAAGGCATTTCAGGAACACATAACTCTCTATGTAAAAAACAAACTTACCCCTGATGTCTCCCCTAAACTTCCTTCCTTTCAGTTTGTACACATTTCCTCTTTTGTTTGCTATTCCTGCCCTGGGAAAAAGGCACTGGCTATCCATCCTATCTATGCCTCTCATAGTCTTGTAGCACTTTATCAAGTCTCCTCCTATCCTTCTATGCACCAAAGAGAAAAGTCCCGGCTCTGCTAACCTTACTTCTTAACACTTTGTTTCCCAATCCAGGCAACATCCTGGTAAATCTCCTCTGCACCTTCTCCATAGCTCCACATCCTTCCTATAATAAGGTGAGTACAACTGAACACAATATTCTAAATGTGGTCTCACCAAAAATTTGTAGAATTGTAACATGTTGTAACATGACTCAATCCCCCTATTAATGAAGCACACTATCCAATAGGCCTTCTTAACTATCTTATCAACCTGTACAGTGGCCTTGAGGGATGTATGATGTGGACTCCAAGGTCCCTCTGTTCATCCACACTCTTAAGTAACTGATCATACTGTTCTCAGCCTTCTGATTTGCCCTTCTAAATTGCATTACCTCACATTTATCTGGAGTGAACTCAGTCTGCCATATTTCCATCCAACTTCGCATCTTGTCAATATCCTTTAGTTACCCTTGATAACCTTCAGCTCCATCCACAACTCCTCAACTTTCTGACCCATCCACAACTCCTCAAATTTACTGACCCATCTTTCCACTTCTTCATCTATGTCATTTATAAAAATCATAAAGAGAAGGGGTTCTAGAACAGATCCCTGGGAAATTCCACTAGTCACTGATCTCCAGACAGAATGCTTTCCTTGCACTACAACTCTCTGCTTTCTACATGCAAGCCATTTGTTTTTTTTTAATCCATGCAGCCAATGCTCCATGGATCCTATGCCTCATGACTTTCTGAACAAGTCTCTCATGGGGTCCTTGTCAAATGCCTTACTAAAGTCCATAAAACCACATCTACCACCCTACTCTTATCAATTTTTATTATTACCTCTCAAAAACTCAGTTAGGCTCTTGAGATATGGCCTTCCCTTTATAAAACCATGCTGACTATGCTTGAGTAGACCGTACTCCAAATGCTCATAGACCCTATCCTTAAGAATCTTACAGATGTAAGATTCACCACTCTATAATTCCCAGGATTCCCCGTTGCCCTTTTTAAAACAAGGGGACTACATTTTGCCATTCTCCAAACCTCTCGCACCTCCTCTGGGGCCATAGATGACTCAAAGATCATAACCACTGCCCCTGCTATCTCCTCTCTCATTTCCCACAGCCCTGAGGATTTATCAATCATAATGTTTTTAACAAGATCCAACACTTCCTCTACCTTCATCTCAACATCATCCAGCACACACAAGCCTGTTATATTTCGACTTCACCCTGATCAAGGTGTTTTCCTCTTGTGAATATTGAAGCAAAGTATTCATTTAGGACCTCCCCAAACTCTTCCACCTCCAGGCACATGTTCCCTCCTTTATCCTTTAGCAGCCCCACCTTCATTCTCATCATCCTTCTGTTCTTCACATACGCATAAAATGCCTTTGGGGTTCTCCTTAATTCTACGTGCCAAGGCCTTGTTGTGCTCCCTTTGAGCTCTCCTAATTTTTTTCTTAAGCTCTTTCCTGACTACCATAAACCTCTCATGAGCCCTTCCTGTTTCCTGCTTCCTATATCTAAGGTACGCTTCCTTCATCCTCTTGACAAGCTGCCTCACTTGTTTTGTCAACTATGTTCTTTTTTCCTACCATCTTTTCCCTGTTCAAGTGGAACAAACCTATCCTGAACCCAGCATGTGGTTCCTTAAACTTCCTCCGCATCCTATCGTAATTAGCACTTCCCAATTAAACACTTTCCCATTTTGTCTATGTTTATCCTTATCCATAACTATGCTAAAGCTCAGGGAGTTGTGGTCACTCTCACCAAAGTGCTCACCCAACAAAATGTCCGCCACCTGACCAGATTCATTACCCAGAATTAGATCCGGTATGGCCTCTCGTCAGCTGGCCCACATACAGTGTGTGGAATCCTTCTTGAACACACCTGAAAAATTCAGTCCCTTCTATCCCTCTTGCAGTCAGGAAGTGCCAGTCAATATTAGAGAAATTGAAGTCACCCATAACAAAACCCTGAATTTCAAAATCTGCCTGCTTATTTACTCCTCGGTGTCATGAGGGCTTTTTAGGGGCCTATAGACTACTCCTAGTACAGTGATTGTTTCATTCCTATTTCTGACTTACTCCCATACTGTCTCAACAGACACTCCCTCTGCAGCGTCCTCCCTTTCTATAGTCATGATATTATCCCTGACAAGTAATGTTATTCACTCCCCACCCTTTACTATTTTTTTAATATGAACCCTGGTACCTGCATCAATCAATACTGCCTTTCCTCCAGCCAAGGCTCTGTAATGGCCACAAAATCGTAGTTCCACGTTCTGATCCATGCTCTAAGTTCATCTCCTTAATTCCTCATACTCCTTGCTTTGAAATAGACATACTTCAAACCCTCTGACTACATTTATGTTTCCTCCCTTCCCTGTCCTTTCTCACAAACTCAGAACACACAGCATCATGATTTTGACCTTCTGCCCTATTCTCTGCATTAATATTCGGACTCTCATCAACACCCAACACCCTCCCCAACCCCCCCCCCCCCACCAAACTAGTTCAATCCCTCCCTAGTTCCTTGCATCTCAGAATTATAGCTCAGAACATGTTTGCCCCAGTGAGTGTGATAACACTGAGCCACATTGACAGCAATATTAACATGATTAAATATAGTCAGGTCATTCACATTACCAGTCCAACTACATGCAGCCCTTCAACCTCATCAACCTTGACAGTTCCTCTATGGTTGCAGGACTTATTATCCATTCATATAATTAAAAAGCATTGCAACAGCTTTCTTCTCTTCTGAGAAATATAAGTAAGCATTTCATTCATGAAAAGGTCCCATATTATTTTTCTTTGAATTTATATCATCACCAACTTGGTTAGCATGGATGAGTTGGCTAAAGGGCTGTTCCCGACTGCATGACTGATTCTAGAACACTGTTGCGATGGAAAATTCTCCTAATTCTCTATTGCATTTAATTCTGCTCCTTTATATTGAAATAAATGTAAGTTATCAAGGAGTCCTTTTGAGGGAACTAATTCATGACCTACCTATTCAAAATGGTTGCTATCCGTGTTGTTGCGTGGATGTAAAATCACTTCTCAGATCTATCAAGGCCTGATTTGTTTCAAAATAACTTTATGCATCACTTGAAATGTAAGGGGAGTGATCTTGTAGATACTGTACTATTTCATCTGTGTGATTCTCGGTAAATGTTTAATTACCTCGTGGAGAGGGAGGGGAATTTTTTTCCTGATAGCCCTTCCTTTGCCTTACCTACAGGAGGACAAGGAAATAAGGCAGATGGAGGCCTCAGACATCATAGCAGGTATGATCATGTCCAACAAATTTTTATGTTCATAAAGACACAT
The DNA here is from genome assembly GCF_036971445.1 of Narcine bancroftii. NCBI lineage: Eukaryota > Metazoa > Chordata > Chondrichthyes > Torpediniformes > Narcinidae > Narcine > Narcine bancroftii. The sequence continues at coordinate 21,999,408 of NC_091471.1, forward strand.
AACCAACATTTAGGGCTTGGATCCTTTTTCGAGGTTCCCTGTTTGATCTGCTGAATTTCTCCAGTATTGTGGGTTGAATTCAATCTTGGTGTCTGCAGACTCAAGTTTCTATGTTCCACTAAGAATTCAAAGAAGAACAGATGCTGTTAATCATATTTGATATTGTTATTTTCATGAAGCCACTTATTTACATGCTTTGGGATGAATCACCATTTAATGTATTTTATGTCGCACCTTTCTCACAACTGCACAAATAAGTCTGGATATTTAATAGTCCACTCAGTGGCCATGGACTTCAAGAGCCGATTTTAAAACTTTATTTTTCAATCTGGACCACCATGCTGACGTGTAAATAGGAAACAATTAAAATTATCTTAATTTGTTTTTTTTATCACAATGAATTGTGAAGTAATGTTTTAACCCAATGGGTTCAGTGTCCTGGTTTTCAGGGACTACCAACAAGTGCATATACTCCATGTTCTGGTTTTCTGGGATTTGCTTTATACCCAACCACCAGCTGGTTCACACTGGCGTTCATATTTTAAAGGTTTACCCATGGACCCGTTCCAAAGTACGGTATATATTATGAAAGGTCAAAACTGGCCAAAGGTTAAAGCTGCAGTGATAGGTTGGCCATTCAAAAGGAGGTCATGTTCATAGGTTACTCTGTGTGTGTGTGTGTGTGTGTGTGTGTGTGTGTGTGTGTTTGTGTGTGTATGTGCGTGTGTGTATGTTTGTGTGTGTGTGTTTGTGCACGTGTGTGTGCACGTGTGTGTGTGTTTGTGTGTGTGTGCACATGTGTATGCGTGCACGTGTGTGTGTGCACGTGTGTGTGTGCGTGTGTGTGTGTGTGTGCATCCATATATATATAAATATATATATATATATATATATATATATGTAGATGACCATGTCCTCTTTTGGAATGGCCATCCTATAACTAGTGGGCAGCTTTTCATTTCCTTTCAAAATATTTTTGTTGCGTTTAACATAACCACCCATACATAAAATATTAAAAAGACAAAATAATGATGCATATATTCCATCCCTTAATATTAATTGTGATTATCTATTATGTTAATTATATATATCAATCATATGCATATGTTTTGGGAATGTCCTACATTACAAAGTTATTGACAGAATATTTTGAATTATTTGTCAATGATCTTTAAGATTAAATTAGATTCTTTCCCTGTAACTGCACTGTTTGGTTATTTACGTGAACCAGATATATTTTTATTGGCAGCTCAAGAGAAAGTTTTACCTTTTAGCTCGTTGATAGCCAGATGGACAGTTTTAATGAAATGGAAAGATGAATTCCCACCATCTCATGCCCAACGGTGACATGATGTAATGTCATATTTAATCTTAGGTATATTATTAAAGATACAACTTTTCAGTTTGACAAGTTATCAGTTTGAGTCCGGCCCATTAATCGAATATTATTATAATTGCCAGTTTTAGAGGATTTGGAGGCTCTAGGGCTATTCTGTCTGTCTTCAAGAGGTCGTGATCTGATCCATCTTTTTATTTCTCTTGTAATCTTGATTAGAGGGTGGGGTTGATTAGTTTTAGGGATTTTTTTTTTCTTTTTGATAAGTGGATTTGTTGGTTTCATAAATAATTATCATATCTTTTTTAGATCTTATTAAGATGTATTGTGATTTGTTGTAATAGTAAATAACCAGTGGGCAGCTTAACTGTAGAAATTAGGTGGTTAGTCAAGAGACCATGAGGTTCAAACATCACAAAACAAGTCAAAGGACATCATTATTTCCTTTTCATCCGAGGAGATATTCAAGATACGGGTGTGGTGGGCTTTGGTGCAGCAAACAAACATAAAACTTGAGAATACTGTACTATATGCTTTAATCAGCTTAAAGTTAAATACCAGGTGAACACCAGGTCTGTACAACCTCTGGTTCCATGTGCTGACTGATTTAGAAAGGAGCCGGTTTGACTATTTGGGCCAGTGATTGGCATGTTGGGGCCAGAGACTAGGAAATATCCCTGAAAGGTGCATTAATAAAACTTGAAAACACTTCAGGTATAATTCACTAAAATGTCATGACTGGCTTGGTCAATGGATCAGTCAACTCCTGCTCTGGCGTCCATCTATCGAAGTGCCAGGAAAATTGGCCATTGAAAGATAGAACTACACCAAAACAGTGCATAAAACAAATGAAAGGAATAGATACAATGGCAGGAAGACGAGAAATCAACATTGTGTGAATCACCAGCTTGGACTTCATTATCCTGATCGTTCGGTGTTATTGACAGTGGTAATAGATTTCACACTTTATTGAGTATGGCATGAGTGTCTTGAGTCCCTGCACATGAAACTGAAACAGCCAACATTCTTATTTTGTAAAGAATATCAGTCTGAAAGCAGTGATTTTTTTTAGGCCAGGGCTGAGTTCTGAAAAGGCAACAAGCAGTTCCACTTCTGTCACCTTGGAAGTATTGAAAAAATGCTATAAATATGAAGAGGGATTAAGGAAGGATAAGAGAACGCACTTCTTGTCTGAACATAGGTATTCATCCCTCATTAAATAGCACTCTCTTCTGCTTCACACTTCACAATTCTCTTTTGACTCTTTCTTATTTCCTCCATACGCAGGATGTAGGTGGGCACGCATACAGGCCACAGTTATGACTGTCTATTTTGTCAGATCTGTGGAACTGTCCCTGTTCCATTCGTACTAGCGTACCACTCCTCAACTCTTCCTCCATTATGATGATGGTTGCAGTTGTGCTATCCATGCCCATACCCATGCAGATCTTGGCAATTTTATTTCTTCCACCCTGCCTTAAATGTTATGGACTGTTTCTGACACCTCACTTTGCTCCATTGACTTCTCTATCTCCATCTCAGGAGAAAAAAATGATATCTGCAACAAACTCACTATCACTCATACCATCCTTTATTCTACCTCTTCCCATCCTGTCACTTGCATTCTAATTTTAGGCCACCGCAAGCTCTATTGGATTCCACTGTTTCCATCTCTTCTTTACCTCCTCCTGCACTTATTTTGTCCTCTCCATAACTTTTCTTTCCCCACCCACTTGGAATTAACATAGATCTATCTGCTCTCCTACCTTCCATTTTCTTTCCCTTTGTCTTCTTTCCTCCAGCTCTCCACCCCATCACCTTTCCATTAACAGAGCCAACCCTCATCCTCCTGTTTGCTGGTGTGCCCTCCTTCCCTCATCCATCTATTATCTCCTGCCTTTGGGACCATGCTCCTCCCCCTCACCATTTTTTCCGGGTACTTGCAGACATTTTTCCATACCTTGATTAAGGGATCTAGCCCAAAACGTCGGTTATGTATCTTTACCTTTGCTATATAAAATATACAGTTTGACACAGCTGAATTTCTCCAGCAGTGTTTTTACTTCAACCAAACTTTCAGGTTTTACATGCTCTATCATACCTTTGGGACCCTCCTCCAGCTTCTTTCTCCATTTATATCTGTAATTTAACCTTTTCTTCTTAGTCTTAATAAAGGGTTCACACTCGAAATGATGACTGACTATTCAGTTCCTTCTGCAATTCTTTGTCTCCTCAAAGTACCAGCATCTGCACCTTTTGTGTTTCTCTAGACTTCCTAGCTTTTCTAGCGTAGATAAATTGTTGAACGTCTTTCCACGTTGCAAGAGAGCTGCTTTTCCCAAGGAGATGGCATTCAAAATTCCATCATTTCAGTTTCAGATTCTTATGGGGCCATGAGCCCTCATCTCATTAAACGTAGAAAACCACAGCACAGTAAAGGCCCAATTTAATCCCAATTCAAATCTTTTCTTCTGTTGCATTTCTTAGTGTAAATAATTGCAGGTTCAGATTTATGAAGATCAATTGCTTCTTCAATCTGATTGACATCCAGATTAATGAAGCAAATGATTATCTTCATAAGGCATCTCTTAACAGAAGCTTATTTTAAATTTTACTTTGAGATTTGATTCACCTTAGATTTTATACTTGCAAAGATACTCTTCATTGTCCATTCCTTTTATTTACCTTAGTTACAAGAAAATTACATTAGTGACCATACCTGAAGGATAATTATAACTATTTACAGAGTTCTAAATCCACTGCATTGCAATGAAGAAGTGGTGAAATACATGCCAATTTGCTATCTTCATGTGGAAGAAGGATAAAATAGTAAATATTTGTTGAAAAGATTTTTGACACTTACATTCAATATTTCTTCTTTAAATTATGTGCTTAAACTAACTTACATGATCGGTTAATCAAATATTTAACGATTGAAACGTACCCTGAAAGAATACCATGGAAAAAACTTATCCTGATGCTGCAAATTTTTGTAACTTCAAAAGCCAGCTCTTTCTATTGAGAATATACCAAAAATTTAGGGGTAACTTCCTTCCTCTTGGGCCAGTGTCACTCCAGAAATACGATCTAAATTATTCCTGTAGCCAAAAGGGAAAGTAAACTGTCAACCTGCACTTAACACACATCTATTTGGCTGATTCATTAGGGAACTTTAAATAGGGTTCATTTTGATTCCTGGCAGTATGCCTTGAGAGCCTTGCACTACTGAAACAATGTTGAGAGGTGGAGCTGATGGAACACTCTTAGGTTTGCACTGACAGTCTCCCAGAGCTAATTAATTTGGGGTAATTATTTGGAAGGCCTTTCTATTAATCATTGGGCCTCTTTATCTCATTGAAGGGTGTGTGCTTGGGGAACATTCATACAGAGGGTTTAAAGCAACAGGAAAAGAAAGATTGGCTGTAGGCTTCTAGTTACGAAAGACTTGTTTTACAACCTCAAGAACATCAATCAGTCCTGCAATCTAACGGTAAGCAGATGTGCTTAATCATCCATTCTGATGGGAAAAAAAAAGACTTTTGGCCTTCATGAAAGAAAGAAATAGAGTTGATATTCCTCAGCTTTCCTTGACTGCAAAAAAGGGTTATGCAAATTGCATTTTTTTTGGTGAGAGAAGCATTTGAGTTTAATTTATTGTATAGCTTTCCAGGGGGATTGAAATGAAAGAATAGCAGGATGAGTGTCAAAGAGTGCACTGCTTTGTAAACTGTTTCCAAAACGTCAGGCTTTATTCAATAAAATCCACTGTTATCATGAAGCATGGCCACCACAAATTTAATTGAATAACACACCATTTAATCACATTCTGCTTGGGGTACTACTCTGGATATTTGACCGAAAATGTCAATATATGTCATCCTCATGCCCCTAAAGGAATTACCACATGCAAAATTTGTTTTGCTACAAGAGAGGATAACTTGAACCATCCTGTCCCAGGCTTGTCATTGGGTAACGCCAGGCACAGCATGATCTCTGTCAGCATTACATCAACTCGAGCGCCTGCCAAACAAGTGAATGACTTCAGAAACTTGATCCAACCACAGCTACCCCACTAATCCTGCTCCCAAATCCTAACCACAATCAACCACGCCAATTCTCAATATGTTAACATCAAAGTCTGCAATAGCCTGAGTCGCAGGCCCCAATTACTATAGTTCCTCATCCCACCCTCAATAGTTGTCTGAGTCCAAATCCCAAACTCTGCTGTCCCTAAATCCACAACCTCCATCTCAGTGAAAGTGCTGGCCCTTTAAACAGTCGATGGTCTCGAGTAATTTCCATCATTATCTAAACTGGAAGTCCTGATCAATTCCAACCTGCCTCCATCCCTGCACCCTAAATTTGACAGTTTCAACCTTGAATTCTGCCCCTTCCCCTAATGAAAATTGCATGGCTCAGAGTCATATGTTAACCGGTCATAGCATAGCATAAAAATGTATGAGATAATAAGACACATTGATCATGTAGATGGCCAGAGGCTTTTCTTTCCCAGGGCTGAAATGGCTAACATGAGGGGACATAGTTTTAAAGGGCCTGGGAGTAAGTACAGAAGGGATGTAAGATATATATTTTTCAGACAAAGATTGGTGGGTGCAAGGAAGGGCAATGGTGGGATAGGCAAGTACAAAGGAATCTCTTGAGAGACCATTAGATACATATATGGAACTGAGAAACAAGGAGGGAGATGTGGGGCAGATGATACAGCACAACACTGTGGGCTGAAGGGTTTGTCCTGTGCTGTAGGTTTCTGCGTTATATGTTCTATAAACACAATGAGGCCTGTGGCTGCCAGTCACACAGAAATCAGCCTCATCTAATGGGAAAAATACGCAATGTCTGCACAAGTGAAGTGCAGAAGCGTTCAGCGGAGGATCAATGACTGAAGGATTTGTTATTGACCAAATAAAAATAAAATTACATTTCAGAAATTACGTTAAATCATTTGAGTTTCAGATAATGGGTCTCCCTCTGTCTCCTCCGATAATGTTGTTCAGATGATTGGAAATGAACACCCCTTAACCCCACTGGAAATATTTACCTCTCTGTGGAACCCATCAAATTAGCAAATAGTTTGTTCCTTCTATCAGAAAGCTCTAAGTGCAATTAATCAGAGAAGGAATTCTCCAAATTAAATCTGCACAATCTAGAGTCCTACAGCACAGAAATGGATTCATAAGCCCACCAATTTCATGCCAACCATCAAACATCCATTTATAATAATTCCATGCTAATACCATTTTATTCTCCTCATTTTCTCTGTAGCTGCCTCCAGATTCGACCACTAAGCTACATACTACAGGCAATTTACAGTGGGCAATTAATACATAAATTTGGACATCCTTAAGCAGTGGGAAGAAACAGGAACATCCATAGAAAACTGTCCAGACATAAAGGGAACATCTGAAATCTATGAAGAACAGCAGAGATCAGAAATGAACAGTTCTAGGAGCTCTGCCTTTCTGCCAGCCAAGGAGCATGCCTGTATTTGTGTGCGCAGATGATCATATTTCGTGAAAGAACACAAATAAAATAGTTATTGCATTCTAAATGTAAGTCATTGATTTAGAATGGTTATTTAATCATCTGATATTTTTTGAGAATCTAGATGCCTAGTGCTGAGATAACAACCACTCTCTCAACGTCAGGAAGACAAATGATTTGATCATAGACTTAAGCAAGTCGATTGTAGAGCCCACATCCGTGATCACATCAACTGTGCTGATGTGGAGATATTGTAGTAGTTGGCTGCAACTTCTAGAGAGTAAACATCTTCAGTGACCTGACCTGTATCATTTCTGTAGACGTGGTGGTCAATAAAGAACATCGACATTTCTACTTCAACGGGTGCACCATCAAAAACATCCTGGGTGGCATGGGGAACTGATTGTCCAAAATCTGAAGGAGCTGCAGAAGGTGGTGAAACCACTCTCCCCTCCATCAACACCATCTGCACACCTCACTTCCTAGAAAAGGCATCCAACAGTCTGAAGGGCTCACCCCTGAAATACTCTCTTCTCCTTCTTCCATTGGGGAGAAGATTCAGGAATGTGGAATCCCACACATTTTTCCCTGCAACCATCAGACTCCTGAATGAACCTCACAACAGTAATGTCATGCTACCCTTGTTGTGTATTAATTGATCCTTTCACTGTGACACTATACCCTTTAATTGTGCTCTTGCTTTTCGATTTTCTACGGCTGCATGTATATTCAAGTGAACCTGCCAGATTGCTCAGATAGGAACCTATATCACTGTACTTTAATCTGCATCTGATAATTAAGTTCAAATATTATAAAATAAAATAAATGTGGATTGAAAATGATGACATTGTGATTAAACAACCCTATTAGCTCACTTTAAGATGAAAACTGCCCTATAAGATGGCCAAAATAGTGCTATATACCTTATTCATACAGACTGTAATTGTTCAAGAAGGCAGACCACCAGCACAGATTTGATAGTACAGATGGAAAATTATTGCTAGCTTTATTATCCACTCATGCATCTGTCAATAAATAAAATAAATGCATTCACCTTTCACTGAGCAGTTCGTACAATGTAGAAAACCATTTTGTTAAGAGATAAAACTTATTCAAATCGATGCACTAGCTGTAATATAATTGGAGATCTCCAGGCACTGCAAAAAAATGATAATGAGCAATGAGACTTTATTGTCATATACATAAATACCATGTACAGATGTACTGAATTTTTTGCTTGTTGCAGCTAAATGCACCAACTGCAATAGTATATATTTAATTACCATAATATTCCAAGATAGAAAAGTGCTGCTTCTCAGATCTAGTTACAGTACGACTGGCTATTGACCTGTCCTCTAAATCTGACCCATTACCCATGTACCTTTTGCTCTAAATCAACAATGATTACGAATTCAATGGAATGCCTGCCACCAAGATAAAATCAGCCTCATGTCAAATGCCAGAATGTGAATGGTTCTAGATTTCAAATGCAAACCTCAGTGAGGATTCTCAAAAGGGCAAAATACCTGGAAGGCAATATTCTTTTAGCACTGCCAGGTACTACCTGACAAAGCCTCTCTCATTCTCAAAGATTTCCTCCTGACTGCTGCTTCAATTAACTTATGAGGACATTGATGCTGGATTTCCAGAAGAAAACATTTTATTTGCAGGTACCATTCAGGTAGGAAATCCACCATTCCTCCATCATCTGATCAATACCTACCTCCAGACATATCAATGTGGTGCATTTGTAACTATCCTGAGATATTTCTTATATCATGTAGAATGAAATGAACGGATTGAAGACTCGCTTCTTTGAAGGTGGGGCTCTTATGAGGAAAATTAAATGGATCAACTACTTGTCATTCTGGCTGAACTTGGGTGTGAATACCTCAGTGGTGGCTTTTATAATCATATACTAGGTACCAGAGAGAATGAGGATTTTCTACGTTCCTTCTCTGCCATTTGATACTTAATTTCCAGAGGAACAGAGAACTGGACATTGAGCCATTTCCTAAATGGACAAACTGGCATCAACTGAGCACCAAATTTTGATACATCAATGTTCATCCTGTCCAAGTTGACCTTATAGTCTTTCTCACAACCCTCAAAGAACTGGAGTCAAAATTGGGACAGTATAGAAACAAACCATTTGGCCCATTATCCATGCCAACCAGTGGGCATGTATTAATCCCATTTTCCAGTATTTGGTCCCAGGTGGCTCATGTTCATCTGGACACCTATTAAATGCTGTTAACAACTTAACTTCAAACACTCCCTCAGCCAGTGTGGAAGGTTCCTCTCATCTTAAATCAAACTTCGCCATATCAGAAAGATGATTTAAAAGTGCGGTGCTACAAATCTTGGAAGATTTGGAATAGAGAGATAGGAGATTAGAGCAGGTATAGAGTGTTTGAAGAGAAGACCTTCTTGGAGCACCCTTCAAACTGTCACCTTTCTCCAATGTCATCTTGGACGGAATACCACCAAAGAAGACAAAAATGTCAGGTGCATGGAAGACCATGACCAGAAGCTCGCTTGTGTAATGCACCCTTAATCATGAACTCCCTTCCCATAGCATTGTGAGAATATGTTCGCCATAAGGACTGCAGCTGTTCAAAAACCTCACTGTAATCTTCTCTAAGGCAACTTTGAATGTAAGAAATGCTTCAGCCTTAAGATCCCGGAAAAAAAACCAAAAATAAGTTCTTAGGAATTTACCCATGAAATAGTTCTCCAGTACAATGTTACCATAAACCCAAGCTGTTCCCATTATGTGATAATTGAAATTGTAATCAGATAGGTATTTTAAACTCTGCAGCTACATTTAAAGTTAAACAAACACATTAGAGTAAATGGAATGGATGGTAATTGAGGCAGTAGCTTCAATGCACCATTGGTATCACCCAGAATATAATTTTGAACATCTCCCATTTTGACTGAAACAAGGTGTGGGCTCATGAATAAGCCCCAACTTATTCGTAAAAAAAGAACACTGGAATATAGAGAATTAAAATCACATGGAACAAAAAATCATAAAAATAATTTGAAGAACGATACACGTAAAGAGACATGAGATACTTAAACTGGTACAGTGATTATGGCCTTTCTAAATAAAGAGCCATAGCCCTTTAATTGAGATGGCAAATAATTGGAGAGTATTTTGATCATCAGTAATTCAAAAAATATGCTTTAATTTTCCTGACAATACTGGCATTGTTCAACAGTATATAGCAGTTTCACTCTGATAGCCTGAATATGCCTGGGATTGTCTGATCTTGGAAGCTAAGCAGACACAAGACTTGGAGGGGAGACCACCCAGGAACACCAGTTGCTGTAAGTTTCTGAGAGGGGCGCTGGACAAAGTGGCGACTCTCGGTCTACCTTACGTAGACAAAAGTAAAAGATTTTCATGTATGTTACATTCTAAATATTATGTGACAATAATGGAACCTTCACCTTTTACCATTTTCATCATCAATTTAACATCTCTCTTTGTGGAAAGTGTGAACATTTTGACTTCAGTTTAATCAGGACTCACTGATGTCAAATGCTACCCTGGTGTCATCTCTCACCTGGCCTCTGTAATTCAGTACTTCACTAAGTGCATAATAGGTATGGAGTCTCATTATCCTGAACAAATCTAAACCAAGCAGGATTTTGGTGAGTACATTGAGAGTAGACTATTTGCTAGTTTTGAACTGGATTTCATGCACAATTCAAGGATGATTGATTCTGCCATGTAAGTAGTAGGCATGTTGACTGACCATTTCTCTCCATGGATGCTGCCTCACCGGCGGAATTCCTCTAGCAGCGCCCTGTCTGCTCAAGACTCTGTAGTTCATTTTTTGATTTCTCCATCAACACAGTGGTAGGACCCAACTTTGATGCAGATCGATGCTCAAGATTCTGTAGTTATTTTTGGATTTTTCCATCAACACACTTTGAGGCGGCTCCATTTTCACACAAGCAGAGTTTTTCACTGACAGGTGTAACAAAAGCTTGGATTGTGATCTTGCAGCTTTACTCTTCTGCTCAAGAAGTTGAGAATGGCTGGTGTACAGTTTCCTGACATAAGAATGACTGCATTACCCACAAAGGGAGAATGGCAAAGATTAACTATGGAGGCTTTTGAGATACACAAAAGCAGCAGATGCTGGAAATTTGAGCAGATAAACAATTGCTGGAGAAACATGGCAGGTCAGAATGTATGATCAAAATTGTCAGAAAACAGTCTTGTGTAAAAGTGGAAAGGTTTTGGAATGAACTGAGTTTATTATTAGGGAAAATTATGAAGATATAGATACCAAAGGATCAAGAATATTTTTACTTGAAAATATTTATGAAAACGATATAAAATTGAAATTAGACAAATACCAAGAAATAGTTTAAAGTCTTGCAATAGCAACTGCAAAGAAATGTATAGCAATATCATGGAAACATGATAGAGAAGTGTTATTAAGTAGATGGTATAATAAGATGCAAAATTGTATTCCTCTGGAAAAAAATACATAGATTAAGGAATTGATTTAAACATTTTTATAGTATTAGGAAACAATATATGGATTTTATGGATAATTTTCCATCCACTTCTATTTTATCCACTCCTCTTAATTAGTAATTTTTAATAACAATTAATGTTTGTCTCTTCTAATATTATTGTGTATTAAATTATAAGTGTTTTTTTTTCTTTTCTTACTTTTGGGTGGGAGGGGGACGGGGAGAAAATATATAAAAATACTTTTTTTGTATCATTGCCTATGGATATTTGATTGATGTTTTATTCATTTTTTCCTGTAATGATGCAAACAACTAAATAAAATTTAAAACAAAATTGTCGGTAAACATTTTTTTGTATTTGGACCCTGTATCAAGAGCTGGTTCCAGAAATGGCAGGTTTGCATTGCAATGGGAAACTGAATGGTCTGAAAATATATTCTCTGGAATTGAACAGAATGACTGGAAATCACAACAAATACTAAATTCTTAAAATAAATTCAAGGTCAGATAGAAGGAGGATAGATATTTTCCCTGATTGAGGAGGCGAGGACCAGGGGGAAAAATTTGAAAATAGGTTATATGGTTATATGGTTAATGGTTCGCTATTTGGAACTGAGATAAGGAAAATAATTTTTAATGCAAAGGGTGACAAATCTGTGGAGTTCTCAACTCTGGAGGCCTATGGAGGCTCAGTCATGACCTTTGTTCAAAATAAAAATCACTAGATTTCTGGATATTAAGGAAATCAAAGGAAAAAATAACTGCTGAAAAATGATGCTGAGGTAGAAGATCAGCCATAATCTTTTTGAATGGCACAGTAGTTATCGGAACTACATCCTTCTATTCCATGCTTTTTTAAGTGTCTTCCTTAAACCTAGTGATTGCAAGTGATTCCACCATTACTTATGGAAGTGAATAGTAAACTTAACCTCCAAGATCATCTTTAAACCTCCTATCTCTCATCTTTAAACCTCCTATCTCTCATCTTAAAAATATGCCCTCTTGTAATGGACGGTACCACCATGGGAAAAAAGATTTTGACCATTGAACCTGTCTACGCCTCTTGTAATTTTATGCACATCTATCATGTCATTCCACAGCTTCCTTCGCTGCAGGGAAAAAAATCACTTCAGCCTGTCCTGTTTCTTGCAGTGACTAAAGTCCTCCAATGTGGTTTAACCCTTGAAAGTCTTTTGAAATAGCTGAAAAAGCCACTCAGTTACAAGGCAAAAAAAATGGGAAAAGTGTTGGGAGTTGTGCTCTGTTTCAGAGGAGTTTAAATTGAAATGGAGTGAGAACCTTGGCAACTAGTTAGAATCTGTGATACAAACGGAGCCAACGGCTATTAAAAAGGGAAGCTCAAGTGGAGCAGCAATTGTTGGAGCGGCCAATGTGAGAGTGGCCTAGTGTAGGAATGGAGAGTTACAGGCTTTGGCTCAAGAGGCTTCCGTGGGCAGAAGCTGAGTACGTGCTACACATAAGGTCAGGTAAGGTCTTCTCATAATAACCCATAGTCAGTAGTACAAATGACAGTGAGCTATAATGATTGGACATTCAATAGTAAGATAAACAGATAAGAGGTTCTGTGAACAAGATCGAGACTCCCAGATGGTTTTTGCCTCCAGAAAAGGGGATATAGGGAGTTAGGAAGGAAGCTAAAAAGCAAGACCTCAAAGGTGGTAATCTCTGGATTGCTGCCTGTGCCATGCGCCAGTGAGGCCAGGAATAGGGAGGTAAGGCAGATGAATGTGTGGCTGAAGAGTTGGTGCAGGGGACAGGGGTTCAGATATGTAGATCATTGGGATCTCTTCTGGGAATGATATAACCTGTGCAATTTGCTAGAACTGTTGGGAAAATGTTTATAAATCACTTGGATGAAGAAGTAGACTGATAGGTCAATGAGTTTACAAGTGACATGAAGGTTGGAGGTGTTGTGGATAGTGCAAAAGATTGTCATAGGTTACAACAGGATGCAGAGTTGAGCAGAAAAGTGGCAGATATAGTTCAATCCGCCTATATGTGAAGTAATGCTTTTGGGAAACAATGTGGAAGATCAGAGCCACGTTGGGGTCCAATCTATCAATATCTCAATGTTGCCATGAAGATTAATAGGGTAGTTAAGAATATTTATTTATGATGGGCTTCATTCATCAGGGGATTGAGTTCAAGAGTCAAGAGGTAATGTTGCTGCTCTATAACAATCTGGTTAGACCACACTTAGAATTGTCATCTCACTACTGGAAGGATGTGGAAGTTACGGGGAGGGTGCAGAGAAGATTTACCAGGATGTTGGCCTTGATGAAGGGCTCAAGCCCAAAATGTTAGTTATGTATCTTTATCTTTGCTATATAAAGTACACTGTTTGACCTGCTGAGCTTCTCCAGCATTGTGTTTTTCATACAACCACATTGTTTGCAGATATTCATGTATTACCCTACCAGGATGTTGGCTGGATTGGAGATTGTGTCTAATGAGGCAAGGTTAGCAGAGCTAAGGCTTTTTTCTTTGAAGAGATGTCTTAATAGATGTTTGCAAGATTATGAGAGGAATTGATGGGATGGACAGCATACACCTTTTACTTTCCTCTAGGGTGAACGTAGCAAGCACCAAAGGGCATCTGTACAAAGTGAGGGGAGGAAAGTTTGGTGGAGTCATCAGGGGTAAGTTTTTTTTCAGATTGAGTACAATGGATGCCTGGAATGTGTTCCTCAGTGCGATGGTTGAGGTGGCAAATAGAGTAATTGAAAAAGACTCTTGGACAAGCACATGGATGAAAGGAAAATAGATGGTTTTGTGGTTGGGTAGGTTCCGATTTTTAAGTAAGTTTATAGTGGGCCAAAGGGGCTGTTCTGTGCTGTAATGTTCCATGTTCTAAAATGGTCTCTCCTAAAATATGAATTTAATAAAATCATGTTTCTGTTAATTCATGACAATTCACATCCTTCTGGAAACATAATCAAGAAGAAAAAAAATCACCAACATTTCAAGTGCATTTGGTATAATTTTACGGAGCAGATTAATTTGGTCCTGCTGTTAGTTACGGTTAGAAAATGAATCTTTGTTTGTTAAATTCTCCTTGAAGCAAAAGTAATGATGATTTCAAATGACAAATGTCAGATGTCTTCCATTTTAGCGTGGTGTTTTCTTCCAAAAGGTTCTGAATTTACTTTAACTTTCCAGGTAAATATCAGAAAGTGACCAAAATGCCTATCAGAAAGTGACCAAGATGCTTGCTAAACAGTTGTCTGTTAGTCGATTCATTGGTCAGCCCATAAATATAATATAATGTTAAGCAGTAATTAATTAGTCATTAAAAATAACATGATGCTGTCGAGACGAAACTGTTTTCACAGCATATCTTATCGTAGTGTACCTCCTGAGTGCAATTTAGACCCCTTCATTGCTGTTGAATCTTTACTGAGCTCAGAGAAAATATTGCACCTTGGCAAGCAATGTCTGTAAGGAACATGAAATTAATAAAAGTTGCAGATTCTCAGTCTAAACAGACGTGTAATTAGTGTTCAGTGGAAGGCACACAATGTATTTATCAAAACTTTTCATGCACAATAATGTTTTAATCACAGAATATCGAATAATAATTTCAAGTTTTTTGTCACATGTACTGAAGTACAGGAAGAAAGTTTGTTTTGCAAGCAGTCCAGTTCATCAATCCATCCACAGTTTAGTAGAGAAAACATTTCAGAGTGCAATGGACAGTACAGACAGCGCTCAGTTAATGGAAAATAGAAAAGGGTTTCCAATTGAAAATAAAGACTTTCATTCTATGTTGTCTTTCATGTTCCATTCAGGATATTTCATAGTATTCCACAGCCAATCAAATACTTCCAAAGAGTAGTCAGTGTTGTAATGTAAAAAAAACATCTTACTGCAAAATTGTCCTGTAGAGTATGGAGTGCAACATTCTTTCTTTTTCTTTGGCTTGGCTTCGCGGACGAAGATTTATGGAGGGGGGAAAAAGTCCACGTCAGCTGCAGGCTCGTTTGTGGCTGACAAGTCCGATATTATTTGCATGCTAAAGGGTTTATAGATTCATTGGCAGGAGCCTAGTTATTTAAAGTGTATAACAGTGATGGATAAGGGATTGTGAGTGGGGAAAACAATGTACAAGGAAGCAAGGAAGAAAGAACTGAAGGATGATAACAGTGTATACATTTGCATCTATGAAATTAAAGCAACTCAGTATGTTGGCTGAATGGGGCGGGGGGGAAGAAAGAGAGTGAGTGAGAGAGAGAGAGAGTGAGAGAGAGAGAGTGAGAGGGAGAGAGTGAGTGAGAGAGACAGACAGACAGACAGACAGAGGGAGAGAGAGAGAGAGAGAGAGAGAGAGAGAGAGAGAGAGAGAGGGAGAGAGTGAGTGAGAGAGACAGACAGACAGAGAGAGGGGGAGAGAGAGAGAGAGAGAGAGAGAGAGAGAGAGGGAGAGAGTGAGTGAGAGAGACAGACAGACAGAGAGAGGGGGAGAGAGAGAGAGAGAGAGAGAGAGAGAGAGAGAGAGAGAGAGAACTGGTATCAATACATGTAAAGAAATAAGGGAGTAAAGTTGATTCCATGACAGGATCTTACCTGGTCAATTGCATTCATGCCAGCTCACAGAACAATCTCATCATTCCCATTTTCTCTCGACTTCTTTCTCCAATAGCTGACAATATGCTTTCTCCCATATCACTTGGATGAAGAGGTTGCAGGCTGGGTCAGTAAGTTTACAGATGAAACAAAAGTTCAAGGTGTTGTGCATAAGTGGCAAAGGTTGTTATGGTTATAACCACATATAGATAGGATACAGAGTTGGGTGGAGAGGTGGCAGATGGTGTTCAATCTGGATAAGTGTGAAGTGATGCACTTTGGAATGTTGAACTTCAAGATGGAGTTCACGGTTAATGGTAGGAGTCTTAATGATGTGGAAGAACAGAGGAATTGTGGAGTCCAGGTTCATAGATCCCTCAAAGTTGCCACGCAAGGTGGTTACGAAGGCGTAATTAAGTGTGTTGGCCTTCATTTGTCGGGGGAATTGAGTTGAAGAACTAGAACATAACCTTGCAGCTCAATTATTGCATTCAATTCTGATTGCCACATTGCAGGAATGATGTAGAAGCGTTGCGGAAGGTGCAGAGCAGATTCACCAGGATACTTCCAAGATTGGAGTGCATGTCTCATTGAGCAAATTTGATCAAGGTTTGGCTTTTCTCTTTGGAGTGATGAAGGATGGGAGGTGACTTAACAGAGGAATACAAGATTATGAGGGGTTTCAATAGGGTGGAAACCCAGTCCTCGAGTACTGGGATGACAACAGGAAATACCAGAGACATTTGCTAAAAGTGAGAGGCGATGTCAGAGGTAAGATTTTAGGCAGAGAGTGGTGAATACAATAGGGACATTAAAAAACAGGCACATGAATATAAGAAAAATAGAGGGTTATAAAGATAATGAAGGGAAAATGTGATTGTTCTGGAGTAATTTTACATTGGTTAGGACAACATCATGGGCCGAAGAGCATGTACTGTGCTGTGATATTCCATGTTCTAAATGCCCATCAGCACCTTATTTTTTGTTGTTTGCTCACACTTGGGGGTAGTTTACATTGGCCAATAAACCAACCTACCAGCATATTCTTGGGAGGAAGAAAGTAGAGCACCCAGCAGAACCCATGGGAACATGGAGAATGCTCAGATCTCACACAGAATCATCGCATATGGTTGGTTATGACAAATACACTATCTAATCTCTTTATACAAGAACATAAGAAATAGCAGTAGGTCACTTCAGTGCCCAGATCCAAGCCTCTGATGGAGAAAATACCAAAGATTCAACCACCTCCATCAAATCTCTCCCCATTTCTGTTCTTGAGAGGGCAGCCAACATCCTGATAGACGACCATCACTCTGGTCACAACCTTTTCCAACTGCTACCTTTGGGTGGAATGCTCAAAAACCTAAAGTACAGCTCCTCTAGCTTCAAGAATACTGGCTTTCCAACAGCTATCATGCTCTTGAACCTCCTCTTGTCATACTCACCATGGACTGCTCTAGCATTGGCATTGATAGAACTGGTCCACCTATTTATGCTCGGGCTCGTAGACTTCCAAAAGACAAGCTTTCAATTACAAGAGCAGAGTTCGCAGTAATGGAGGAATTGGGGGGGTATGCAGGTCCAAAAGTCCATGGGCTTCACCCTTTCACATGGTGCCGAAAAACTGCGGTGGTTGGTGGTCATGTGGGGACTACAGGCGGTTGAACGATATAACCGTCCCTGACCGCTATCCAATCCCTCATATTCAAAATTTCTCAGCACGGTTGGCTGATGCTACTATATTTTCCAAAGTATATTTAGTGAAGGGATATTATCAGATTCTACTTCACCCTGTGGATGTTCCAAAGACGGCTATTATAACCTCCTTTGGTCTCTTTGAATTTATCAGAATGCCATTTGGTCTGAAGAACACAGCCCAGCCATTTCAAAGATTGATGGACATTGTCACTAGGGACTTAGAAGGAACCTTCGTATATTTGGATGACATCGTCATAGCGAGCCCAGATGAGGAATCATATAAACAACACCTCCCTCTCCTGATCGCTGGATTACAGGATTTTGGCCTTTCAGTCAACCCCGCAAAATACCAATTCGGTATGGCTGCAATTGATTTTCTCGGCCACAGGATTTCTCGTACTGGAACTATACCATTGCTAGACAAAGTGATTGCTATACAAAAGTTTCCCCGGCCTCTTACTCGGAGGGATTTGCAATGATTTATAGGGATGATTACCTTTTACCATCATTTTATTAGAGGAGGGGCAGCCGTGATGCGTCCACCGTTTGACCTATTAAATAGAAAATGATCAAATATATTGCATTGGGACGAGGAGGCAGACATGGCTTTCAAAAAAAAACAAGGATTCTTTGGCATCTGCGGCAAGTCTTGCCCACCCAGATCACAAAGCGCCACTTTCGCTAACTACAGATGCATTTGACCATGCAATTGGTGCAGTGTTGCAACAACATATAAAAGGACAATGGGTGCCACTTGCGTTTTACAGCAGACATCTTTGACCTACAGAGATGAGATATAACACATTCGACTGAGAATTACTGTCATTGTATTTGGCGGTACGCCATTTCAGATACATGCTGGAGGGTCGAGTGTTTATGACCTTTACTGATCATAAACCTCTCGTGCAGGGCATGAGTATAATTTCTGACCCAGGGTCCGCGAGGCAGCAACGCCAATTGTCATTCATCTCTGAGTTCATGACTGATATTTGGTGCGTGGCCGGTTTTTCCAATGCAGTGGCAGATGCCCTATCAAGACCAACTGTCTCTGCAGTCCAGGGTGGAATCGACACGGCACAGTTGGCAGAAGACCAGCAGTGGGATGAGGAGGTACATGCCTACAAAACTGCCATTACAACTCTCCAGGTTTTTTTTTAAAATTTTTTATTTTTCACACCATAAATCACATTAACCATGGTACACACTTTTTCCTTTTCACACATATACAGTGCCATTTTCTCCCCCCCCCACCTCCTCCCAACCCACCCCTCCCACCCCCCCTCCCATCCATTTAAGGTATACAATCTAAGATACATTAAACCAGTCAGACAATGTTGTCACTCAACAAAAATACACCAGAAATTCTACTGAGTCCATTCTTTTCATTTCCTTCTCCTTCCATCAACTTAGGTAATGATTGTCCCCGGTAGGTTTTCGCTATTGTATTTAATGTAAGGCTCCCATATTTGTTCGAATATTTCAATATTATTTCTTAAACTATATGTTATTTTTTCTAATGGAATACATTTATTCATTTCTATATACCATTGTTGTATTTTCAAATTATCTTCCAATTTCCAGGTTGACATAATACATTTTTTTGCAACGGCTAGAGATATCTTAACAAATCTTTTTTGTGCATCCTCCAAATCAATTCCAAATTCTTTGTTTTTTATGTTACTTAGGAGGAAGATCTCTGGATTCTTTGGTATATTGTTTTCTGTTATTTTATTTAATATCTGATTTAGATCTTCCCAAATTTTTTTGACTTTCTCACATGTCCAGATTGCATGAATTGTTGTTCCCATTTCTTTTTTACATTGAAAACATCTATCAGATACTGTTGGGTCCCATTTATTTAACTTTTGAGGTGTAATGTATAGCCTGTGTATCCAGTTATATTGTATCATACGTAACCTCGTATTTATTGTATTTCTCATCGTTCCGGAGCATAACTTCTCCCATGTTTCCTTTTTTATCTTTATATTTAAATCTTGTTCCCATTTTTGTTTAGTTTTACCATTTGTTTCCTCATTCTCCTTTTCTTGCAGTTTAATGTACATATTTGTTGTAAATCTTTTGATTATCATTGTATCTGTAATCACATATTCAAGGTTACTTGCCTCTGGCAAACTCAAACTGCTTCCTAATTTATCCTTCAAGTAGGATCTCAATTGGTAATATGCCAGCGCTGTATCTTGAGTTATATTGTACTTATCTTTCATTTGTTCAAAGGATAAGAATCTATTTCCTGAAAAACAATTTTCTATTCTTTTAATCCTTTTTTTTCCCATTCTCTAAAGGAAAGGTTATCTATTGTAAATGGGAGTAACTTGTTTTGCGTCAACATTAGTTTTGGTAATTGATAATTTGTTTTATTTCTTTCTACATGAATCTTCTTCCAAATATTGAGGAGATGATGTAATACTGGAGAACTTCTATGTTGTATCAATTTTTCATCCCATTTATATAATATGTGTTCAGGTATCTTTTCCCCTATTTTATCTAATTCTAATCTCGTCCAATCTGGCTTTTCCCTTGTTTGATAAAAATCTGATAGGTATTTTAATTGTGCGGCTCGATAATAATTTTTAAAGTTTGGCAGTTGTAAGCCTCCTTGTTTATACCATTCTGTTAATTTATCTAGTGCTATCCTCGGTTTCCCCCCTCTCCATAAAAATTTCCTTATTATTTTCTTTAACTCCTTGAAGAATTTCTCTGTCAGTTGTATTGGCAATGCCTGAAATAAGTATAATATCCTTGGAAAAATGTTGATTTTAATACAGTTTATCCTTCCTATTAGTGTTGGTGGTAACTCTATCCAATGCTCTAAATCGTCCTGTAATTTTTTCATTAGTGGATAATAATTGAGTTTATATAGTTGGCCGAGATTTTTGTTTATTTGTACACCTAGGTATCTTATTGCTTGCATTTGCCATCTAAATGGTGATTCCTTCTTAAATTTTGAGAAATCTGCATTATTCATAGGCATTGCTTCACTTTTATTTACGTTTATCTTGTAACCCGACACTTCTCCATATTCCTTCAATTTCTTATATAATTCTTTTATTGATAGTTCTGGTTCTGTTAAGTACACTATAACATCATCCGCAAATAAACTGATTTTATATTCCTTGCCTTTTATTTTTATTCCTTTTATATTATTATCTATTCTTATCAATTCTGCTAGTGGTTCTATAGCTAACGCAAACAATAAAGGTGATAGTGGGCATCCCTGCCGTGTTGACCTGCTTAAGTTAAATTGCTTTGATACATGTCCATTTACTGTCACTTTCGCTAACGGTCCCTTATATAATGCTTTAATCCAATTAATATACTTCTCCGGTAAACTGAATTTTTGCAATACTTTGAACAAATAATTCCATTCTACTCTGTCAAAGGCCTTCTCTGCGTCTAAAGCAACTGCTACTGTAGGTGCTTTATTTCCTTCTACTGCATGAATTAAGTTAATAAATTTACAAATATTGTCTGTTGTGCGTCTTTTTTTGATAAATCCAGTTTGGTCTAAATTTACCATTTTCGGTACATGCTCTGCTAATCTGTTTGCTAATAGTTTAGCTATTATCTTATAATCTGTGTTAAGTAAATATATTGGTCTATATGACACTGGTGAGAGAGGATCTTTCCCTTGCTTTAGTATTACTGTAATTATTGCTGTTTTACATGAATCTGGTAAGCTTTGTGTTTCATCAATCTGGTTGATTACTTCCAGGAGGGGCGGAATTAATAAGTCTTTAAATGTTTTGTAGAATTCTATTGGGAATCCATCCTCTCCTGGTGTCTTATTATTTGGTAATTTTTTTTATTATCTCTTGTATTTCTACTATTCCAAATGGCTCTGTTAATTTATTTTGTTCCTCTATTTGTAGTTTTGGTAGTTCAATTTTAGTCAGAAATTCATCTATTTTCCCTTCTTTCCCTTCGTTTTCAGTTCGGCATAATTGTTCATAGAATTCTCTAAAGTTTTCCTTAATTTCTTTTGGAATATATGTAATTTGTTTGTCTTTTTTTGCTTGATGCCAATACCATTTTCTTAGCTTGTTCTGTCTTAAACTGCCATGCTAGGATTTTGTGCATTTTTTCACCTAGTTCATAATATTTCTGTTTTGTCTTCATTATATTCTTCTCCACCTTATATGTTTGTAGTGTTTCATATTTTATTTTTTATCCACCAATTCTCTTCTTTTAGTAATATCTTCCTTCATTACTAATTCTTTTTCTATATTTACTATTTCCCTTTCCAACTGCTCTGTTTCCTGATTATAGTCCTTCTTCATCTTGGTTACATAACTTATTATTTGCCCTCTAATGAATGCTTTCATTGCATCCCATAGTATAAACTTATCTTCCACTAATTCCGTATTTATTTCAAAATACATTTTAATTTGTTTTTCAATAAATTCTCTAAAATCCTGCCTTTTAAGTAACATGGGGTTTAATCTCCATCTATACATTCTTGGAGGGATGTCCTCTAGCTTTACTGTCAATATTAAGGGTGAATGGTCCGATTGTATTCTAGCTTTATATTCTGTTTTTTTTTACTCTATCTTGCATACGAGCTGATAACAAAAATAGGTCTATTCTTGAGTATGTTTTATGTCTAGCCGAGTAATATGAATATTCCTTTTCCTTTGGGTGTTGTTTCCTCCATATATCCAAAAGTTGCATTTCTTCCATCGATTTAATTATAAATTTGGTTACTTTGTTCTTTCTGTTAATTTTTTTCCCAGTTTTGTCCATATTTGAATCCAAATTCAGGTTGAAATCCCCTCCTATTAATATGTTCCCTTGCGTATCTGCTATCTTCAAAAAGATATCTTGCATAAACTTTTGATCTTCTTCGTTAGGTGAATATACATTGAGTAGATTCCCAAACTCCGAATATATCTGACATTTTATCATTACGTATCTCCCTGCTGGATCTATTATTTCCTCTTCTATTTTAAATGGCACATTTTACTAATTAATGTAGCTACTCCTCTTGCTTTTGAATTATACGATGCTGCTGTTACGTGTCCTACCCAATCTCTCTTTAATTTCTTATGCTCCAATTCAGTTAAATGTGTTTCTTGCACAAATGCTATATCAATTTTTTCTTTTTTCAGTAAATTTAGCAGTTTTTTCCTTTTAACTTGGTTATGTATTCCATTAATATTTAAAGTCATATAGTTCAACGTAGCCATTTTATACTTTGTTTATCTTCCCTTTCCGTTTCTCCATCATTACTTTTCCTTCTTATCCATTTCTGTTTTCTTGTTTTGAATCCTTTATAAGACAACATTCCTAAAACATCAAACATTTTCCTTATTCTCCTATTTAAAACTTCTTTAGCCCCAATCCCCCCTTCCCCTCCTGAGTTGTCCTTTATCCCTTGTCGGACAACCACATCTCCCCTCTCCATTTGGATTTGCGAATTCACTCGCAAGCGTCAGCTGATTTTGCAGTGACCGTAACAACCCCCACCCAGCACCCCCCAGAAAAGATTTCACTTTTCATATGTGACAAAGGTCACTCTTTTAATTCCCTCCTTATTCCCTCTATTCCTTTTCCTTCCTTTATTAATTCTTGTCTATACTATCTATATTTTCCTCTAAATACGGATACATTCATGTATGCACATTATACATATACACACATATACCTCTTTACCCACATACATATAAATCGTGGTCATTTTTACTCTTATTACATGTCTTCATCTCTCTGTTTGTTTTGTAGTTGTTCTGCAAATTTCCTTGCTTCCTCTGGATCCAAGAATAGTTTTTTTTTCCATAAGATCGTTTTCGATGTTTTGAACTCCTTCCTCCTCTTCAGGAGTTCAAAACTTATGTATTTTTAGTTTGCAGTATTTTGTACTCTCGTTACACGTCTTCATCTCTCAGTCTATTTTGTAATTGTTCTGCAAATTTTCGTGCTTCCTCTGGATCCAAGAATAGTCTGTTTTGTTGTCCTGGAATAAATATTTTCAATACCGCTGGATGCTTTAGTATAAATTTATACCCTTTCTTCCATAAAATCGCCTTTGCTGTATTGAACTCCTTTCTCTTCTTCAGGAGTTCAAAACTTATATCTGGATAAATGAAGATTTTTTGCCCTTTGTACTCCAGTGGCTTATTGTCCTCTCTTACTTTTTCCATTGTTTTCTCCAGTACCTTTTCTCTTGTAGTATATCTTAGGAATTTTACTAAAACAGATCTTGGCTTTTGTTGTGATTGTGGTTTAAAGGCCAATACTCTATGTGCCCTTTCTATTTCCATTTCTTGCTGTAGTTCTGGACATCCTAGGATCCTAGGGATCCAATCTTTTATAAACTCTCTCATATTCTTGCCTTCTTCATCTTCCTTAAGGCCCACTATCTTTATGTTATTTCTTCTGTTATAATTTTCCATTATATCTATTTTCTGAGCTAACAGTTCTTGTGTCTCTTTAACTTTTTTATTAGATTCCTCTAATTTCTTTTTTAAGTCCTCTACCTCCATTTCTACTGCTGCTTCTCGTTCTTGCACCTTGTCCATTCTTTTTCCCATTTCTGATAAGGTCATATCTATTTTATTCATTTTCTCTTCTGTATTGTTTATTCTTCTTCTTAAATCATTAAATTCTTGCGCTTGCCATTCTTTAAATGACTCCATGTATTCTTTAATAAGAGAAAGTATATCCATTGTCTTGCCTTTCCCTTCTTCTTCTATTTCACTGTATTCTTCCTCTTCCTCTTCTTCTTCCTCTGGGTTGGCCATCTGTTGTTTCTTTGCTGCCCTTTTCTTCTCTTCTTTCTTGTTTTCGTTGTCTTCTATGTTCTCCTCTTGCTGCAGGTGTTCTGCAGCTGTCGTTGCCGGCTGTGGAGATCGACTCCCCAGCTGGTCACCCCTCCCGTCGGTGTGTTTTTTTTAATGCGCGGTTGCGCGAGCCATTTTTGTAGTCCATATTCTACCGACCTGAGGGAGCGGGTTTCTCTCTCCACCGCGGGCCTCTTCGAACAGGTAAGGCCTTTTCCTTCATCTTCCGTTGTCTTCTCTTCCTCTCTTCTTACCGTTGGTTTCGACTTTTCTTTTTTCGTCGCCATCTTCTTTCCATCTTTATATTCACTTTACTTTGATTTTTATTTCTGTGCCTTTGTGTTTTGCTTTGTTTTTTCTGACTTTTCTGGAGAGGGCTGGAGTTCACCGTCCGGCCACTACTCCCATCACGTGACTCCTCCCAACTCTCCAGGTTGAGGAAATCTCTACTGAGGCAAGCGGTTCCACACTCCTTTGCGACATTTCCTCAGGACACCCTAGACCCATTCTACCGGTTAACTGGCGCGGGAAGATCCTCGATGATACATAATCTTTCGCATCCTTCCATTTGATTTTCCATCAAACTAGTGTCAAATCGTTATGTGTGGCACAGTCTAAGGAGAGATGTCACCCTGTGGGCCAAGACTTGCCTTCAGTGCCAAAAAGCTAAAATTCACAGACACACGCATGTACCACCTGAAAGATTCTCACGGTGGGTGAAAAATTTCAGCACGTCCATGTGGATGTAGTTGGACCTTTGCCAGTCTGTCAAGGGATGAGATATTTATTTACTGTTATTGACCGATTTAGTCTTTGGCCGGAAGCAATCCCCATGCAGGCAGCAGACACGGAGACGTGTGCACGGACCTTTATTTGTAATTGGGTTGCACAATTAATTGGGTTGCACAATTGTAATTGGGTGTACCTACTCACATCACTTCGGATAGAGGTACACAGTTTACTTCCCACCTGTGGGCACAGATTTCAAACTTCTGTGGAAGTAAATTACACCACACAACCGCCTATCATCGTCAATCAAATGGACTTATGGAACGGTTCCATTGGCATTTAAAGTCAGCACTTAAGGCGAGACTGCAGGGGCCAAACTGGATGGACGAATTACCGTGGGTGTTATTGGGAATACGTACAGCACCAAAGGAAGGATTGCCAGTTTCGTCTGTTGAGATGATCTATGGAACTCCACTATCCATTCCACGTGACATACATTTTGGTCGTGACATAAATCGGACAGCTGACTTGGATATTTTACGTCTTGTGAGAGATAGCAAAAGGGCAAAACAACCCTATCCCACGGTTTTTCACGGGAGTTCCAAACATCAGGTGCCACACGACCTACTGAATGCGGAATTCGTGATGGTTAGGAAAGGTCAGAAATGCTCAGCATTTCAATGCCCATATGTGATAGTACAAATCTATCAACAATGTACATAGTGTATATAGTTACTGTATCTAGACTGTGCTTACAGCGATTGGCTGAGAGCTAAGCCACACCTATTGTGTGGGCCTTAAAGGGTTGTGTCCCTAGCCAGGTCGGATCATTCCGGACTGGTCGGCCACCTGTGAAGAGCTCCTGTCTTTTGCTAATAAAATTGTAGAGCTCGTCGAAAGAACCAAAGACTTGTTGATCCAAACCAAGGCTTTTATTAGCAAAAGACAGGAGCTCTTCACAGGTGGCCGACCAGTCCGGAATGATCCGACCTGAATCAAGGAATGATGGGCCCAAATTGATGAGGTATTTGCTAGTCGAAAAATATGATCCCATTGATCGTTCGGAAGCAATTCTTGGAATTTCAATTCCCAAGTACCTTTAATTTTATAATTGGATATTGATTGCAAGTTAAATAACTGATTATATATTGGAGCTATTAACCCTTTTTGAAGTGTACACATCCTGAAAAGGGATGTCTATCATATCAAATAGGTAAGCTGAAGGATAATTTGGAAGTAAAGTATGCAGAAAGTCCCTAATTTGCAAGAAAAGAGGCAGAGAATATCTCTAAGTTATTCCCAGGAATCCTTTTAGAAAGTAAATTATCCAAAAAAATTAATGGCATTTGAAGTGGCATCCAGGCGACATAGATGTAAGATGGATGGTAGAAGAACCAGATGTTACTTTGGATTGTATGTGTAAAATGGTGCATGATCAGTCAATGCTGGATTTTCATCTTCCCTCATCCAAATAAACCAGCATTACTCTCTGCTCCCAAGTAATTTCCTCATGGGTGATTTAACCAAGATTTCCCATCCAGTGTTCATTCTATGCATAATTTTACAAATCAAACTATTTCAAGTGACTAATTAGCAACACCAGAGAGCCTTTTTTCATATTTTCTTACAAAATGGAAGACTGACATTCTACCCCTCAAGTCTCTGCTAGCTCTCAGAGGAATACAATCTCCTCTTTCATTTACAAATAACCTGTTCTCTCTCCGATGCTGATCAGATCTTTTACACCCACGACGTAAGAGATCATTTATATGAGCCAATTGAACGGTCAACTATTTGATCCTTGAGGTGCTGGAGGAAGCCTGAGCACTTGGGGAAACCCAAATGGTCACAGAGAAAATATACAAACTCCATTGCTGGAGATTAAACCCAGCCCTTTGGAGCAGTGAGGCAAAAGAATTTATAAATTATTGCTTTAGTTGAAAAAAATCATTCTTTAACTGTATTCAACTTATCTTAAGGCAACAGATTAATGATTTGCATTTTCTAACAGCTACTTTCTGCAATCTGGGAGACCAATAATAAGCATACTTTTAACAAAATCCTTTCCTTATAATGCTGATTCAAGTAGTCTGAACTTAGGTTAGATTCACTGAAGGTAATGGATCGACAATGAGATAGACAACAGACTCGCCAAGGCAAATAGCGCCTTTGGAAGACTACACAAAAGAGTCTGGAAAAACAACCAACTGAAAAACCTCACAAAGATAAGCGTATACAGAGCCGTTGTCATACCCACACTCCTGTTCGGCTCCGAATCATGGGTCCTCTACCGGCACCACCTACGGCTCCTAGAACGCTTCCACCAGCGTTGTCTCCGCTCCATCCTCAACATCCATTGGAGCGCTCACACCCCTAACGTCGAGGTACTCGAGATGGCAGAGGTCGACAGCATCGAGTCCACGCTGCTGAAGATCCAGCTGCGCTGGATGGGTCACGTCTCCAGAATGGAGGACCATCGCCTTCCCAAGATCGTATTATATGGCGAGCTCTCCACTGGCCACCGTGACAGAGGTGCACCAAAGAAAAGGTACAAGGACTGCCTAAAGAAATCTCTTGGTGCCTGCCACATTGACCACCGCCAGTGGGCTGATAACGCCTCAAACCGTGCATCTTGGCGCCTCACAGTTTGGCGGGCAGCAGCCTCCTTTGAAGAAGACCGCAGAGCCCACCTCACTGACAAAAGGCAAAGGAGGAAAAACCCAACACCCAACCCCAACCAACCAATTTTCCCTTGCAACCGCTGCAATCGTGTCTGCCTGTCCCGCATCGGACTGGTCAGCCACAAACGAGCCTGCAGCTGACGTGGACTTTTTACCCCCTCCATAAATCTTCGTCCGCGAAGCCAAGCCAAAGAAAGAAAAGAAAAGAAAAATGGATAGAAATTGATTTAACTGGTTCAGTATAATTCTTCGAAAAACAACCTCTCATATACAGTACCTACTCCTTGCAAGATCACAATTTGAATGGATATACATGTATGTGCTCTTGCTCTTGTCTCACCCAATCTCAATACAAAAAGCCTGCATGCAGTTACCCAATCTATTCCCTTTAATATTTTACATACTTCAATAAAATCTCCCCTCATTCTTTGCCACTCCAGGGAATAAAGTCCTAACCTGTTTAACATAACAGGCAGCTCAGTTAATGTAGCAGTTAGTGCTATGCCTTTACAGCACCAAAGATTGGTACTGGGATTCAAATGCCACACCGACTGTTTGTGCATGATTCCCCGTGTCTGTTTGGTTTTTCCCCGGGGACTCCGGTTTCCTTCCGCCATTCAAAACATACTTGGGGTGTAGGTTAATTGGGTGTAAATTGGGCTGCATGGACTTGTGGGCCAAAATTGCCTGTTACCGTGCTGTATGTCTGAATTTAAAATTTAAATTTTTCCCTGTAACTTAGTTCCTTAGTCCCAGCAATGGCTTTGAAATGTTTCTCTGCATTCTTTCAATTTTATTGATACTTTTCTTGTAGTTAGGTGGCCGAAACTGCAGAAAATACACAAAATTTAGCCTTACCAATGTCTGATACAACTTCAACATAGTATCCCAACTCCCATATTCAATAGTTTGATTTATGAATGGCAATGTGCCAAAACCTCTCTTTGACCCTATCAACCTGTGACACCACTTTCAGGGAATTATGTATCTGTATTTCCACATCACTCTGTTCTGCTGCACTCAGCAGTCCCCTACTGACCTACCAAGTTTCTCCTCCAAAAGTGCACTCATGCACATTAAATTCCAATTGCTGTTTTCCAGCCCATTTTTCCAGCTGGTCCAGATCCCATTGAAAACCATGAGAGATGTTCCTCACTGTCCATAACACCCCCATTCCTAATTTTATCTGGAAATTAGGTGCTCCAGACACTTCAGTCTCATCCTGCCCTCCAAAATGTATATAGAGTTGGTATGTTAATTGGGAATAATTGGGCAGCACTGGTTTCAATGGCCAGAGTAGGCTTCTATGTTGCTGTATCATTAAAATTGAAAAGAAAAGGAAAATTAATTTATCACTTTATCATCTAGATCATTGATAATATTAACTTCACTGCTACTCACAGGCTTCTCATGCAAAAATCAATGTCTAATCCAATTTACTTTTGCATCATGAATGCCAGGCGACTGATCCTTCTTGAATAACCTCCCATGCAGGACTTTGTCAAAAGCCTTACTAAAGTCCATATACACAACATCTAATGCCTACCCCTCATCAGTTTTCCTGATAACCTCCTCAAAAAACTCCATAAGATTGGTTTATTATGACCTACCAAATCCAAAGCCAGGTTTACTCTCCATAATCAATCCCTGTCTATCCAAACACTTGCCTATTAGGATACCTTCCAACAACTTGCCCACTTCTCATGTGAGACTCATTTCTCAGATTAGTCTTAGTAGCCTTTCTTAAGCAATGGAACAAGATTAGTTATTCTCCAATCCTTTATCACCTCACCTATGGCTGAAGGACATTTTTAAATACTTTTACATGGGCCCATACAGGTTCTACACAGGCATCCCTCAAGCTCCGAAGGAATATCATAAAAGACCCTGTGGAATTATCCATCCTTATTTGCCTCAAGACAGCAAGAACCTCTGCAACAATTTGTATAAGGTCTATGACCTTGCTGCTGTTTTGCCTCACTTCCCTAAACTGCGTCCACCTCCTGATAAATTCAGGTGAAGAAAAATCCATTTATAATCTCCCCAGTCTCTTTTGGCTCATGCACACTTCCATCAGCTGCCCTGTCTCGTTCCTGATTGGAATCATATATGTGTATTAATGTATGTACTCTGATAATACATTTTACCTAAATGAGATCCACCATTGCACATTGGAACTGCTATATATTGATTAAGGAAACTTTTCTGAACACATTTGACAAACTCTAACCTATCTAGCCACTTTAAAAATGGAAATCCCAGTCAATATGTGGAACAGTAGAATCATCTGCACCACAGCCTTATGTTCCTTGCAACTCTTTGCTGTCGCTCTGCAAATTCCCGCTGATTATTGGGTGTTCCATAAGACAAACCCATTAATGTGGTGATCCTTTTCACATTTCCACCCAAGCAGCCTCTGTCATTGAGTCCTCCAGTCTGTCCTGCCTGAGCACTGCTATTATATTTTCCCTGATCGTCAATCCCCCACCTCTCCTCCTTTCATCCCTTCCTCACTTCAATGTCTGAAACAACAGAACCCCAGAACATTGAGCTGTCAGTTCTGCCTTTCTTGCAACCAAGTATCACCAATGGCCACTGTGTCATAACACTACATGCTAATCCATGCTCCAAGCTCATTCACATTTCTGACAATACTCCTTGCATTGAAATGAATGTAACTCAGAACATTATTTCCACTCTTCACCTGTATGATTCCTGTCCCGTCTGCAGGCTTAACATCATCTTTTTCCACAACCACTCGAATAACTGATCTGGTGCTTGGATTCCCTTGCTCCTCCAATGCTAGATTAAATCCCCTGTAAAAGTACCAGTAAATCTTCCCACAAGGATATTTTCCCCCTTCCAGTCATGCCATTGTAGGTCCCACTTTCCCTGGAAGAGAACCCAAGACTGCAAAAGTCTGAATCCTTCCCTCCTACACCATTTTCTTAGCCATTAATAGCTGTAATATCCTCCAATTTATCACCTCAACAATGTGGTGCTGGTAGTAATCACAGCCCTGGAAGCACTTTCCTTTAACTTAGCACCTAACTCCCTGAACTCACTTTGCATGACCTTATCATCCTTCCTACCTACATCATTGGACCACAACATATGGCTGCTCACCCTCACACTTGAAAATACCATGGAGTTGATCCAAGACATCCTTGACTCTGGTGCCTGGAAGGCAACATACTATCTAGGACTCTCGATCACTTCCACAGAACTTATCTGTTCTCCTAACTATTGAACTCCTGTCATTACAGCTTATCTCTTCTCCCCTCTGTCAACAGGCCAGACTCCTGACCACTGTTGCTTTTCCCTGGTAGGTCTTCCCCTTCAGCAGTATCCAAAAGAGTTCACGTTATTGACATAAACAGCCACTGGGGTACCCTGCACTGCCTGTCTATTCTCCTCTCTCTCCTTACAGTCATCTAGCTACCTGTCTCTTTGCCTTCTTGATGTGCCTCCCTGTAACTCTTGTCTGTCACCTTCTCTGCCTTCCAAATAATCCGGAATTCATCCAGCTCTAGTTCCCTCATGCAGTCTGTAAGAATCTGCATTCTCGCAGATGTAGTCATCAGGAACACTGGTAACTTTCCTGATTTCCCACAATCTACAAGTGGAGCATACCACTACCCTGTCTTGATTGCACTACTCACTCTGGACACTTAGACTTCACCTGCTCTTACCTGTGTTTTCTTACTCAAGCCTTTTTTTTGGTCCCCTAAAGAGCTCCTGTCATTTGCACAATGTCCTCAGGCTCTGCTTGCCAAACCCTCACTCTTAGGTCCCCACTCTTACCCTGGGTTAGGGTTAGGCTTCGTGGATGCCCCACTTGAGCTTCCCTCATGATCATCTGGATCATCTTATGATCATTTGGAGGAAGTAAAGAAATGAATGTAATGCATTATGTACCAAATTAAGACAAAATGAAAGGACACCAAGGCTACTGACTGTGTGAAATGCTCTTAATTAGCATGAGAGTCATCGTTAGACAGCAAACAAACAGGCCCTTCAACCCGAATTCTCTGTAATGTCCATGCAGATGTTGCCTGATGTGCTGTGGGATTTTTAGCATTTCTTGTCTTTATTTACTTATTGCCTTTCAAAATCCTTTACATGAGGAGAGTTACCACTATTGGAAAGTTGGTAATTTATTCAAAGTAATTCCAATTAGTTTGCTTTTGTGACACTGGTTGTGCGATTAATATTATCGAGAGTACCATTGATAATTGTCCTGCTTTTCTTTGAAGAATCTCATAGGATGTGCTACATTTCAATCTGCTGACCTTCTGAAAAATAACACTTTTGACAGTGTCACATCTCCTCCTTTCTGCACACGGATGCTAGATGCTGGTGCACAAAAGTGGACCTCAACTATAACAATTACAGCACGGAAACAGGCCAATTTGGCCCTTCTAGTCTGCACTGATCCAAGTACCCTCCTCTAATCCCACTTACCAGCACTCCGCCCATATCCCTCCATCCCCCTCCCATTCATATACTTATCCAACTCTTTCTTAAATGATGCAATTGACCCTTGCAAACACAAAAGAAAGGAAGAATTCTTCTCCTTGTTTCTTGACTAAAGTAGATGTGTCTACTCTTGTACCGCAGCTATTGGCTTAAAAGTTCAACGGATACCTTTCCTTTCAAAGAGAAATTGCAGGGTTCCTAGTGTTGGGTGATGTTTTCTCCTTGGGTTTCTCGTGCAAACTGCAGTGTTAATCCCTTCAGCTCTCCGTACAGTCCCGCCGTCAGAGCGGTTCAGTGACTCCACACTCACTCATACTACATGTGTTTCTCGTTCTGTACTGTTAACATACATTGCATCGCTTCCCTCCCTCCCTTCACCCAAATCCACACATTCCAGAGGCGATCTGACCTTCCTGAAGGAAAGGGAGAGAGAAATGACAATGTTTGATCGTAAAAGTGCTGTCAAATGAACCAAAACATACACAAATCTATTCAAGGTTTTATCAGTTTTTTGTGTGTGGATGGAAAGTACTAAATATGGCATAAAATCTAAAGATGTATTAAACCTCGAAAGATTAAAATTCAGCAGAGGGAAGGATTTTCCTTCTCGAGTAAGCACTGAAAAATTGCCCACTGGAATCTCATTATGAAGTAAGCAAGTATTGCTAAAGGGCCATTTATGAAACAATTAAATACATTGCATGTGCAGATCACTAGGAACAAATGGAAGTTTGACCTTTCTCTCACAAAGCCAGTAAGTCAGAGGGAAGCAACCCATTCCTGATTGGGATCTAACGCAGTGTTAATAAATAATTATGGGGCAGACTTCAGGAAGGAGCAATCACATTCCCCTTGTGAACTTTAGCTGGTTTCCATTTATAATTCTAATCCCATCTTTGCTCTATAAAGGACACTATTGGTCCTGCTGAGTTTCTCCAGCATTGTGTTTTGACTTCATTCTTGGTGACTGGAGACTTTCGTGTTTACTAATATAAACTCTTACCAGCAGGTTACTACATGAATGAATGGCCTTTGCAAGGCTATCTGCTTGTCTGATGTTTAAAAAAAACTTTGCAGAATTTTCACCGAGGTACTTTAACTCTTTGGAATGCTCCACAGCTGGATATTCGAAGCAATCAGCGGCTATTTTTGTTACATTCTAATTTTTCTGCTTGTGAATTGCAAAGTGTAAATTAGCATTTCT
Source organism: Narcine bancroftii (assembly GCF_036971445.1). NCBI lineage: Eukaryota > Metazoa > Chordata > Chondrichthyes > Torpediniformes > Narcinidae > Narcine > Narcine bancroftii. The sequence goes on from NC_091471.1 coordinate 22,032,921, forward strand.
GTCTTTAATTTAGCTGAAGAAGGAAATAAAATCAGAACTAGCCCCAATTCTGCTGGTCTATAATTAAAAACAGACACAAAAATAAAATTATTAGTTGTTGGAAATAATTTAACAGGAGGGTGCCACATTATTAAACTAGACATTACAACTATTAAATTGCACAAAGAGTGATGTTTAATCCAAGATTGACTATGCTACACTTGTTGGAGCAGATCCTAATGCCAGATGGTTAGTTATTTTAAGAATGTCGCGTTCCTTTAAGAATTACAGTATGCAAATTTATTTTTGAAAAAACCCCACATTTTACTTTTCATGCCTTAATCTGTGAAGCTTTTCAATTTGGGTTCAGACATGCTGTTTATGACCCTGCCTTAGGTTGAGTTAAATGGAGGTTCTAATTCGACAAGGGAAGCTGTGCAAATTTATTTCTGGAATATATGACCTATTCCAAAGTGAGGGCAAGATGGGAGTCGGAATTGGGTAACAACAATCAGTAAAACCTGTGTCTGGACGGTGTGACTCCAAATACAAGTTGGTGAAATATAACTTTTTGCATCAGTTGTACCTCACACCACAAAAAAATTATATAGTTCAAAGTCAGAAATTTCAGAAATGTGCCTTAGGTGTGGTGTGGAGATTGGAACCTTTGTCCACTCCACCTGGCTATGTTCAAAGGTGAGACCTTTCTGTGAAGAACTGGGGGACATTTTGAAAAAAAATTGCAAAAGAGGATTTTTGAGAGATATTGGAAATGTGAGTTTTACACTGTCCAAATATCAAGTTCAGTTCATGAAGGTTGCCTTGGCAGTAGTCAGGAAGTGTATAGCGGTTATGTGGAAGTCCAACTCCCAAGTAAATATTACACGATCGAATATGGAAATGCAGAATTGCATTGCCTTGGAGAAAATCACTTACAATCTAAGGGAGAAACATGATACGTTTGTTAAAGTATGGCAGCCATATCTGAAATACATGGGTGTGCACATTGACTAGCTCCCCCTCCCTGTGAAATATGGATCTTATAAAAACCTGTCTTAATAGGGAAAGGATTGGGGTGAAAGAAATGGAATATGGAACCTGCAACATACGTGTTTTCTATTTAGCCCTTTTTTTAGTTTATTTTATTTTAGTTTTGATTTTCTTTTATTACTTGTGTTATTTAGTTAATTAGGTTGTTTTTTTTAGGTTTTCAGTGGGGGCTCTGAATCCCAGTTGTATTTACTTGTATTTGGATAATATATAATCAGTATGGTTATGTGTTTGGAGATGGGGGGGTGGTGGGAGGAGGACAAAACACAGACTCTGTACGTTCTATGAATTTTGTAAAAGATTGTATTGATTGTTGAAATTACTTTGAGTCTGTAAAAAATCAAAATATAATATTCAAAAAATTATGTTTCAGACATAATTTTATCATTATTGAAAGAAGATTAATAAGAAAGAAGAGACCAATCTTTTGTAAACTTTCCTCATGGATATAGTTCTATTTCCATAAATGTACATATGAGGTGAGGATAAAAGGGATAAAATTACTTGATGAACACATCAGCGTTGAAGGTGGAACCCTGCTCAAACATACATCCAACCTACAAAATGAGCCATTACCAATGTTTAGATGCAGGTGTTCGCATTGGGATCCCCAATATTTCTACCTGAGAAATTCAAATTCAGAAAATAATTATAGACGATCCATCTATTATGCTAAGTAATTTTCAAGCAGAGAAACAGAGAGCATGGGGAACACATTTAACTTCAGAAGGAATAGTACTCAATTCCAAATTTAACAATTTAAAGTTAGTTACAAAGGAATAAGGTATATGAATGCATGGACAAGTATTAATAATGTAACAGACAATATTAAAAAATGTTTCCTGCAAGGAGAATGACACTCAAACAATTAAATATTCAAGTCAATAAATTTGACTCTACACACTGGTGAGTTTCTCAGACATTAAGTATTTTTTTACGAATGTAGAGGCTGAATTTTTAGTGGGGGATTAAAATCTTTGATGCATTACTTGACCATGACATATTTGAAAAACAGGCCTTCAGATCACACAGAGATATCATTCACTTCAATGGCTTCAATAAATGTAATTCAAGCATCTACTACAGCCTAGATATATATATATATATATATATAACTGACCCAAGGGGAAAACTGTGCAGTTAAGCAATTTTTTTAAATAATGGCATATGAAGAATATTTTGTATTGCAAAAAATGTGATAATGAGAAACAAATCACTTATCTGCAATACAACAATGGACCTGCATGTGACCCTGAAGTTATTTCATTGAGCCCATGGGGGCTCACTTTAATACTCAGCAGAAAATCAAGTATCCAAGGAAGATTTAATCATCTGCCTGAGCAATTTATCACATATAAAACCCAATCATGTGTTCAGATGCCCAGAAAGCCTTACTTCTTAATGAAACACTGGATTCCTCTCTCAGTGATTGTTCGGATATTATGTGAAAGACACTTGGGGTGAGAAATAAAATGGCAGTAGATAATGGGCACTGGATTTACGGTGCCCAATTAGACCCATGCCAGATTCACCGCACACAAAACTTGTTCTCTGACTTTTCACCTGGTTTCAGCAATCTGGCAATGTGGTTATTAACTCCAGCAGATGAATACAGGGTCCAATTTTGTCAATAATGCACAGAGGTTTAAACTGATAAACCTAAGCATTGTGTGCATTCTGCTGGGTCAAAGTCTCTGGTTCCACAAGCAGAAATCCAGAATTTAAACTGGCTGGTGTCTAATAAATTCAACCGCATCCTTATTTACATTTAAAAACAAGAAGACAACAAGAGGAGAGGATTGGATCATTCAAGGCAAAAGGAAGGAATTTATGCCTGGAGTCAGAAGAAATAGGCAAGTTACCAAATGCATTGGTATTGACCAAGGATTAGGGGCATGGAGGATAATGAGAGGATTGTTAATGTTTGTGAACAATTTTATATTAAGTAATTGCTGCTGGGTCTTTTAAAGAGAATTAATGTGAATGTCCTCAGGGCCTACCTGATAGGATATATCCCAAGTTATTGTTGGAGGCAAGACAAGAGTTTTATGGGACCTTGCAGGAGCTCTTTGTAAGCTCAGTAGCAACAGGCGAGATGCCACGGGACTGAAGAGTATCTTAAATTGTTAATTAAGTGGGAAAATAGGGTTAATCTAGGAAATTATAGGCTTGTGAGCTCTCATCAATGGTGGGAAAGCCATTGGAGATGATACTTGGGAATGTCTTAAACTTAATTCATATCTCACAAAGGTGAGTTTGTTGAACAGGTAATGAGGGTGGTTGATGAGGCTAAGGCAGCAGATGTTGTCTACATGGGTTTTAGTAAGACATATGACAAAGTCCTTCAAGTTAGGCTGATTCAGAAGGTAAAGATGTGTGGGATCCAGAGTGAATTAATAGTTTGGATTGAGAATCATCTTCCCCATAGAAGGCAAAGGTAAGTGGTAGAAGGGTGTTATTCTGGCTACAGGTCCATAACCAGTGGTGTTCCACAGGGATCACTACTGGGCCTTCTGCTTTTTGTGATATATGTAAATAAGTTGAAAACGCATATGTGTGTGTTAGTAAGTTTGCAGATAGCATCTGGATTGGTAGAGTTATGGCCTATCGAAGTTTACCAGGTGAAATTGAAAAGAGGTGTGCAGAGCAAAGTTTCTTTTAAAAACACAGGATGATAGGTGCTTGGAAGGGGCTGTCAGGAGGAATGATGGAAGCACATAAAATAGTGGCATTTGAAAGATTTTAGTTAGACACATGAATACGCAGAGAATGGAGAGATATAGATCATCTGCAGGCAGAAGAGATTTAGTTAAATTTGGGCACCATCTTCCATGCAGACATCATGAGCTGAAGGGTTTATTCCTATGCTGTCCTTTTCTATGTTCTATCCAAAGTGTGCTCGTGATCATTACAGGTCAAAACAGAACTGGACACATCTATGCACAAATATAACTGAGATTTGGATTGAATTGATTCTTTAGTGATCTCTGCTGACAAGATTCCATTAAGAGGCATTGTTATATCTTTAGGGTGAGTGATGGACCTTGAGGCAGGAGCCAAAGATGGGTCCATTACTTAAAAAAAGACTACCCTCTCAGAGACTTCGAATAAATTACATCCTGGTTAGACCTCCCTGGCGATAAATGTTATTCATATTTTACAAAGACTGTCAACATAATATTCTGCAAGAAGAAATTTGGCTACACTCTTGTACCTTGACTGCTCGCTCCATGGATCCTGGAGCCTGAGGTCTGAGGTGTAGCAACAGCAAGAGGAGCTAGAGGAAGAAGGCAACCTGTTCACTAACCACAGACTCTCTGTTTAGCCAAGAAATAGGCTGCACAGACTCAAATAGAGAGGCTATTTTCATAAAGAATCTACAAAATAACATTCTACATAAGACACTAAGTGATTTTTTTTCGATATTACAATCCTTAATACCTCCTTTCACCAATAATTTGCTGGTAAAGCAGATAAATAAAGCATCTCATATTCTGCTGTGCAGGTCCATGTACTGAACATAACATAAATGATTGAATTTCTGCTCCAATTATCTTAATGGTTTTCTAAAACATCTACATACTTTCAAATCAATGGCATCTCACTTAAATAGCTCATATTTAATGTGTAAACACAAACCATGGGAATTTCCACACTATGTCTAAGCAGCCATGTGTTATTTTAATTTATCTTGTGAGATCATGAAATTTATTTCGGATTTTTATTTCACTGGGAGTGGAGTGTTATTCCTTGAATCTCATTATTATATTGGGAGAACAGAATCAAATTAGTGCTTTGAGAAACTATCTGCTACCCAGAATGAACACAGGCCTACGGGTTGAGAACTGTTCAAAGTTAATCTCCAGGGCTACTTTTAAACTGCATTATCGTAACTTACTAATCATTCTGTACAATGGGACAATCACTGTTTCTGAACAGTAGAACAATCAATATCCCGTGAAAAAATACATAAAGAGAAAGGATTCATGATTGGTTGCATTCTGATTAATCATCCATGCATTTTCCTAATGCCTGCATATTTTATTTTGTCATAATTAGATCTATGAATATTTCTGAGCATTAATTTCATGTGATTCTGTAATCTCCACTTGTAGGCAAATAATGTTGTGTATGACTTTGAAGTACTCTGGTATTCCATGCAAAAGAGAAGAGGGGATTGGAGGGTTATGGACAGGGAGCACATAGGTGGGACTAGAGATCACTTAAATAGGTGCCGACTAGAGGGGCCGAGGTGGCCGTTTTCTGTACTGTAATTGTGATATGGTTATATGTTTTTTGTTTGAGACAAAAGTAGTTGAAAAGCAAATTTTTCTGGTATATTTCTGGAAAGAATGGACAAGTGGAAAGGTCATCAGCTTTTCAAAGCTAATGCAGACAGATGGAAGAGATTAGGAAAAGTTAATGTTAAATTCAAAACCAAAATTATATTCCGGAGGGAGCAGGGAGGTGAGGAGGCAATATGAACAGCATACTGACACCATTCTGGTATTAAATAGAAGGGTTACTCTTCCCAGAACCAAACATTTTGGAATACAATAAGAAACCATTTATCTCATTGAGCGAAAACTGCAAAGAAGTATCTGAAGCCCAACTCAGCATATTAAACTTTTCCTTTAGTTGAAAAAAGTTCAGACAATTCATATTAGATCAGTGCAAAATGCAATTTCTGCATTTCTCTTTGTGAAGGAGACCACAGCTTGAAGAGAATTCATGATGTCAGTGATTATGTCATTAACTGTAAACATCGACTCCACCAGGGGGAGCCTCAGCATTCCATGACTCAATACCATGCTGAGTATTTATCTGATTTTGCATAGTTGTTGGGATGAACAGATACAAGAATTAAGAACCAGGATTCTGGTTGTTAATTCTGTGTAGTCTGTTTTATTCACACTTGTAAGAAGTTCATGGCATAGGGAATGATGCATCTGCAAATCAGATCCTTCCTGCATGCAATATTGTCTCACACAAAACAACTAACAGAAAAGCACTAAGCCATATTCTGTTGATTGCTATATAAAGTCAAAATTTGCTCTAATAGAACTCATAATCTTAGTAATCAATTTTACCTTTGAACCTGCACTGCCATCCAATTAGTTCATTCCTCAGTGTACCTAAAACCAGTTTATCCATTTCAATTAATTTTATTCAAACTATTAATTTAAATTCCACACCCCACTCCCACATGTCTGTCCATGGCCTCATGCACTACCGAACATAGAACTGAAGGAACAACGCCTAATATTCCACCTAGCACTCTCCAAGCAAATGGCATGAACATCAACGTACTTGGTTTCCTTTGGGTCCCTCCCCTGTCTCACTCTTACCCTGACCCTCCAATTCCCCACCCCCTTCCCCCTCCTTTCAGAGAGCTATTCTGTCCCCCAATCACTTCCCAGCTTTATTCTCTACTGCCCTCCCACCCACATCCACCTGTGACCTTTAGCCTGTGATCCTCAACCTGTCCCTCCCACACCATCTATCTTATTCAGGCACCTGCCTGCTTTGTGCTCATAACTTGAAGAAGGGCTCGAGCTGCATTGTTGGTTTTGTATATTTGCCACACAGAAACTCTGTCTGTTTCTCCAGCCCTTTTGTATATTCATCCGCTCATCTCATTTGTTTATCCTTAATTGTCCAAAAAATCTAGTGATTTCCTTTTTAAATATTTCAAGTGATCAAGCCTCAAAAGGTTTTTTTTTGGAACCAGAATTTCAGATTTCCTCCACCCATCCAAGAAAAAGAAGTTGACTGATGTCAAGCCCAAGTGATTGTCATTAATTTCTGTACTTTCCTCCAGAAAAAATGGTCTAGTCTTCCTCTGCTTTCATTGTCAAATATTTTATTAGAAAGCTCCAGAACCCTCATATTGAAGGAAATAAATACTGCTTCATCCAACCTTCCTTCATCATAAAACACTTCAGTTATTCTGATATTTAAAATGAATGTATGGCACATGATAAAATAATGAGATGAATTCCAAATAATGTGTGTCCCAGACACAGTCCTAATTTCTGCTGATTTGTATGCTCTGTATACAGTCGAGAAGAATGAGACCAGTAGTTGGTGGGCTCATTTACACTCCAATTGTTTATTGAAACTTCCCGTGCTGGGCCTTATAAGGCTATGAGTAAGTCCCACCCTCACCCCGGAAACGACATCATGACGTTGCCCCGCGCCCATGCAGACTTGACCCGGCTGGCAGAAAATACGACCCCGGCTACGCCATCTTAATGCGGCTTCAGACTGTAGCACGCGGAGCCAGTTTGCCTGCCTTCAGCGATGTGCTCCATCATAAAGGTTCCTTTGTCACGTAATGTTATATTGAGAATGCAACGTACTTGAAATTCTTTAACTTTTGTCTACTGTAAGGCAGTCAGAGAGTCACCACTTTGTCCAGCGCCCCTACAGCACCTGGTGTTCCTAGGCGATCTACCCCCCCCCCACCCTCCCCAAGTACTGACCAGGCTTAGCTAAACCTGCTTAACTTCCGAGATCAGCCAATCTCAGGCATATTCAGGCTATTAAGCTTGTACTTATCATACTTAACTTTCATCACCAGTTGAATCCATTCAAATTCTAGACTATGTTCAGTGACAAAAGAGCTTCACATAAAAAGTGAAATCACATTTATACGCTAGTCATGGTAGTCAGCAGGAATGAAGAGGAGAAATGTGAAGTGACAGATCACCACCAGAATTCATGTACAAAATCTGAAGTCTAAGAAAACTGCCCACCAGTAAATGAATGTTCCATGCAAAAAAAAGTTTGTGACAAACATTATCAAAGTCAGTGGTGGCAGGTGCCAATGCATTGTTGAGCAGAATTCAGACAAGTATAGCAAACAGTGTATGATTTGCAGATCTCATAATCCTGAACGCGAGGTCATCTGTTTATTACTGGTAACGCAGCCTGTGACCCTATTAAAAAGTTCTTTTTAAACAGTTTTGTTTGAAAGTTGGGTACATTAATAAAGGGCTCAAGCCTGAAAATTTGTTTATGTATTTTTATCCTTGCTATATAAAGGACATTGTATGACCTGCTGAGGTTCTCCAGCATTGGGTTTTTACTTTCTTTTAAAGTTGACTGACAACTACGTTGTCTATTCTATAAACAAAGCATTTTGACAAAAAAAATGTATGTACAGTAAAATCCCTGCTATCGGAATTCAACGACCCAGCAACCCAAGAAACCAGAAAAAAAATTGAAGAAATAAATAAATTTTAAATAAGAATAAATAAAAATTTAAAATTGAAAGGAATGTTTTCCAAAGCAATACCCAACTCCTTGATGAAGATGGGAGCAAACATTCAGTCAGCGGAACGCCCCGCTCGTGCCCTTCCCCAGCAGCTGCTCCAATAAAGTTGTGTTTAAATAAAAAGGCATTACCCAGGATGAAGAGCTGGCCAATGCCACTCACTCTCGGGTGACTCTCCCAAAGGGTCTTCTTATCCCTATCTAGTAAAGGTCTTTATCAGGTGGAATAGTTGGCACAGCAGTTAGCACAAAACCTTCACAGCACCAAGAATCAGGACTAGACTGGTATTTGGATCCCACGCTGTCTGTAAGGAGTTTATATGTTCTCCCTGTGTCTGCATGGGATTTCTCTGGGGACTCTGGTTTTTCTCCCACCATTCAAAAAATGTAGCAGGGGTGTAGGATAATGGGCCATAAATTGGGTCGTACCGACTTATGGGCCGAAATGGCCTGTTATCATGCTGTATGTCAAAATGTAATTTAAAATTTTAAACTTAAAAAAAATCAAAAAATTTATTAATATGGTATACAGCCATACCTCGGCTTACACCCGATCGAGTGAAGTCCAATCGCAGATACGTCCGCGGTCATCATAAGGGCATAATAAAAAATTTAAAATTTGCATCAGAACCAACATTGGTGAGTGTTAGCAGATGTTAAGGTCAAAAGCCAAAATAAAAAGATTGCACTGCCAGCCATATAATGGTCTACAGTATACACCTAACTTATATACAGTACACACACACATATATATATATAGATATATATATATATATATATATATATATATGTATATCTTCTTCTTCTTCTTCTTTGGCTTGGCTTCACGGACGAAGATTTATGGAGGGGTAATGTCCACATCAGCTGCAGGCTCGTTTGTGGCTGACAAGTCCGATGCGGGACAGGCAGACACGGTTGCAGCGGTTGCAAGGGAAAATTGGTTGGTTGGGGTTGGGTGTTGGGTTTTTCCTCCTTTGTCTTTTGTCAGTGAGGTGGGCTCTGTGGTCTTCTTCAAAGGAGGTTGCTGCCCGCCGAACTGTGAGGTGCCAAGATGCACGGTTTGAGGCGATATCAGCCGACTAGTGGTGGTCAATGTGGCAGGCACCAAGAGATTTCTTTAGGCAGTCCTTGTAGCTCTTCTTTGGTGCACCTCCGCCTCGGTGGCCAGTGGAGAACTCGCCATATAACACGATCTTGGGAAGGCGATGGTCCTCCATTCTAGAGACGTGACCTACCCAGCGCAGTTTGATCTTCAGCAGCGTGGATTTGATGCTGTCGGCTTCTGCCATCTCGAGTACTTCGATGTTGGAGATGAAGTCACTCCAATGAATGTTGAGGATGGAGCGGTGACAACGCTGGTGGAAGCGTTCTAGGAGCCATAGGTGATGCCGGTAGAGGACACATGATTCGGAGCCGAACAGGAGTGTGGGTATGACAACGGCTCTGTATACACTAATCTTTGTGAGATTTTTCAGTTGGTTGTTTTTCCAGACTCTTTTGTGTAGTCTTCCAAAGGCACTATTTGGCTTGGCGAGTCTGTTGTCTATCTCATTGTCGATCCTTGCATCCGATGAAATGTTGCAGCCGAGATAGGTAAACTGGACTCTACAAAGGACTCTACATCACCTTTGTTGACCTCACCAAAGCCTTCGACACCATGAGTAGGAAAGGGCTTTGGCTTCGGGTACAGCAATGAGCTCTCTGAACCCTTCTCCATGAAGCAAGGCTGCGTTCTCGCACCAACCCTCTTTTCAATCTTCTTCAGCATGATGCTGAAACAAGCCATGAAAGACCTCAACAATGAAGACGCTGTTTACATCCGGTACCGCACGGATGGCAGTCTCTTCAATCTGAGGCGCCTGCAAGCTCACACCAAGACACAAGAGAAACTTGTCCATGAACTACTCTTTGCAGACGATGCCGCTTTAGTTGCCCATTCAGAGCCAGCTCTTCAGCGCTTGACGTCCTGTTTTGCGGAAACTGCCAAAATGTTTGGCCTGGAAGTCAGCCTGAAGAAAACTGAGGTCCTCCATCAGCCAGTTCCCCACCATGACTAGCATCCCCCCCACATCTCCATCGGGCACACGAAACTCAAAACGATTTTATAATTGAAATCTATAACATATGTATATATACAATATAGAGGTTAAGGTAAATATATATGTGCGTCATGGTATCTTATGTTGTACATTTCACCTATAATGATTGACTTACACCCTAATCAATTTGCATCCCCACTTCCAGAACGTAACCTGGATGCATGGATATATTATTAAGTATATTAGTAAGGCTTTATCTGAAAACTTGGGGGAGATGGGGTTAATTATCACAGCTGAACGGTTAGCGTAGCGATTAATATCTTGCTGTTACAGTGCCAGCAACTGGGGTTTGAATTTAAATTTAAAATTGGTAAGTTACAGAAATTATCTGATTAAAGAGAACTTTATATAATGAGATCTACATATTGATATTTTTTTCAAATTACTTTATATTTTGCACTCTCTTTCGTCTTCATACTGTTTATTCTTAATGCAGGAGTATTAGTTAGGCATCGTAAGAGTGTGTCTCAGACAACTGGAGAATTTACAATCCCCGTAGGTGCCGGATACCTGGTATTTTACTGTATTATACTCATTTAATTAACCACGTTAAATAACTATATTCCTGTCCAGTCTTTCTTGGCCAAGGTGAATTTCTTTGCAATTTTCTCTTTCATACATCTCACTCTATTATTTCTTTAGGTTTATTATAGTGATCTAAGCTTCCTTGATTTACTTTCTGCAGGCAATGTTGATAACTTGCCAGAATGGGAAACTTTCAAGTGAAATTGGAGGCAGCTAATTGATCAGAAGAAGCATCACAGTGGGGGGTCCTTGATCCGTCTCACTTAAACATTTTGGAAAAAAATACTCATCTCAGCAAGGAATCCATTTGATTTTGGTTTCTCTCACATAGGATAGTGACATTAATAAATATATTGCAACTGGCTATTTCAATGAGCTCAAAGTCCAGAGAACCTACTAAAGTCCATTTCCGATTATCCAAAATGTTTGGGACTGGATGTTTTTCAGTTAACCCTATTTTTCAGATAACTGAGAAACAGCTGTAGCAGCCCAGTAGCATGAGCAGAATGCAGTACTCCCAGCTGTTGGCAATTCCAACACCTCCCCACCGCCGTTGCTGGTCCTCCAGGAAGCCCAAGGCCTCCACTCCAGCCCAGGAGGCCACTCTCCTTGATGGCACTGGGACAGCGGAGAACCGAGTACAGTGGAGGGTAAAGAAGAAATGGAAAGTGAGAGGGGAGGGAGTTACTTGAAATAAGGACAATCTCCCCATGTGCTGCTTGACCCGTTGACTTCCTCCAGTCGCTCACTGATGGCTCAAGATTCCAGTCTGCTTCTCTGAGCCAGCATCCAGCCATTTAGTGTCTGTCTTCCCTGCTGCTTTCTGAGCTCTGTTGTTAGCAAACTGGCATTAACAGCTCATCAGACCCCCACGGGAATGTTGGGTGAAAAAAAAATTCAACTTATGATATCATGTTGTCACCAAAAAAATTTTGGATCCTGAGATTTTCAGAAAATTGGAAATGTACTCTTGTGGCAGCGCATCACTAGGCAGGCGAACTGGCCCCACTTGTAATCTGTCAGGGGTTTCCCCTTCTTCACAGCACAGGGCTCAGAAGCCAGCACTGGGGGACCACATGATGCCCGGGTAACGTCAGCACCCTCCAGTGCAGATCTCAGCCAGGTCCAGTCTGGGAGTATAAGTCCAGCCCAGCTGCCTGCAATAAATCAGCTCTGCTCTCTGAGCTCAACCCTTCTGGTTATGTGTTCTTTCAGTAGCAGTGTAGCTGCCGCTACAATTGGAGACCCCAAATGGTTCAAACCCATCATGAGTGAACCTGGGATCAGTGCTCTAGTTGTCAAGCTGCCTGAATTCTGGGTTCAGGAGCCGGAGACGTAGTTCGGCCACGCAGAGGCTCAGTTTCACCTCCGCCAGATTTCATCCGACACGACCAATTTCTACGATGTGGTTGCTGCCCTGGACCAGGCCACCGCCAAACGTGTGCTGCACCTCGTACAGTACCCACCCGCCAAAAACAAATACAAGACCATCAAGCAAGTGCTCACCGGATCCCTCGGACTATCCAGGTGCCAGCGTGCCGCGCGGATGATGCACCTCGAAGCACTGGGGGACAGGTCCCCAATGGAGCTGATGGATGAGATGCTCACGTTCAGGGGTGATCACACCAACTGCCCACTCTTCCAGTGCATTTTCCTCGACCATCTGCCCGAGGACATCCGGACGTTACTCGCCCAAGTGAGCTTTACTGACCTGAGGAAGGTCACTCAGAAGGCCCAAGAGCTATGGCTCGAGTGATTTCCGGAGGGCTCAGAGGTCAAACAAGTCACGAGGCATGGACATGACCATGCCAAGCCTGCCCCTAGTGCTGCGGTAGACTATCTGGCCCCTGCAGGGGCCACCAAGAGCATAACCAGGGGTACGGCATCTGCTCCAGGCCTCTGCTTCTACCACCAGCACTGGGAAGCCAAGGCTGGGAAGTGTCGTCAGCCCTTCTCGTTCCAGGGAAATGAGCAGGCCGGCTGCTGTTAATGGCTGCGGCGGTTGGCCAAGGACACAGCCTCCTCCACCTGCGGGAATCAGTCAGTGGCTGGCGGTTCCTCGTCGACACTGGGGCACAGATCGTCGTCATCCCAGCCACGGCCATCGAGTCCAGGAACTGACCTCGAGGACCTCCCCTCCATGCAGCCAATACAACAGAGATCCGGACGTATGGAGACAAGAGAGTCCACTTCCAGATCAGCCAACGAAAGTTCTTGTGGAGGTTCACCGTCTTGTCCCTTCTGACCGCCATCCTGGGTGCCAACTTCCTCCTCACCCACAGGCTTCTGGTGGACTTTCTGGGTGGGTGTCTGGTGGACGCCCGTACTTTCCAGGCCGTTTCCCTCGAAGCCTCCTGCACAGAGCAGCCGCAGATGGCCACAATCAGCATGCCCAGAGATGAGTTCTAGCGATTCCTGGATGAGTTTCTGACCCTCCTCAAGCCACAGTTCTCCTCAGCTTCACCACGCCACGGGGTGTTCCACCACATCCACACCCAGGGCCCATCAGTTCACACCAAGGCACACCAGATCCTGCCTGACAAGCTCCAGGTGGCGAAGGAGGAATTTTCGCATCTGTTGGAGCTGGGGATCATTTGGCAGTTCGACAGCCCGTGGGCTTCAATGCTCCACCTGGTCCCAAAAGCCTCCAGCGGCTGCCACCCCTGCGGAGACTATCGACAGCTCAACGAGGCAACAGATCCTGACCATTATCCCATTCCTCACATACAGGACTTTACGGCCAACCTGCACGGTGCGAGGGTTTTCTCCAAGGTTGACCTGGTGCGCGGATATTACCAAATCCCGGTACACTCTGAGGACATACCCAATATGGCCATCATCACCCCATTCAGCTTTTTCAAATTCCTTTGCATGCCGTTCGGACCTTCCAGCGCCTCATGGACTCAGTGGGCAGGAACCTGGATTTCGTCTTCTTCTTTTACTTAGACAACATTCTCATTGCCAGCAGGGATCGGACGCAAGAAAAGGCCCACCTGTGCACCCATTTCTCCCGGCTGGCTGACTTCAGCCTCACCATCAACCCAGCCAAGTGCCAGTTTGGGAAAGAGTCCATGCAGTTCCTGGACTATACCATCATGGCCAAGGGAGCCACGCCCACCACTATCAAGGAGTTTCCACGTCCGGAAAATCTCAAGGGGCTGCAGGAGTTTGCAGGTATGGTCAACTTCTACAACCAATTCATCCTGGGAGCTGCGCACATCATGCAGCTGCTATTTTCCCTCATTGCAGAAAGCACAAATCGCTCACCTGGATCCCAGAGGCCTGCAGTGCATTTGAGGCCACCAAGGACACCCTCGCGAAGGCTACCATGCTCACCCACCCGCACACCGAATTGCATATGCCACTCTCCGTCGATGCCTCTGCCACAGCCGTCGGCGCCATCCTGCAGCAGCAGGTGAACAGACAATGGAAGCCACTGGCATTCTTCAGCCAGCTTCTCTGCCCACCAGAGTGCAAGTATAGCGCTTTTGACCGTGTGTTACTGGGCATGTTCCTGGCGGTGCGGCATTTCTGGTATTTCTTGGAGGGGAGGACTTTTACCATCTTCACTGACCACAAACCCCTCACCCAGGCACTCGCGATGGTGAAGGACCCCTGGTCGACCCGCCAGCAGTGTCACTTCTCCTTCGTGTCAGAGTTTACAACTGACATTCGGCACAAGGCAGGGAAGGACAACGTGGTCGCCGATGCACTCTTGCAACAGGCCATCTGCGCGTTGACGCCCAGCCTCGACTTTGACCAGCTCGCCCAGGACCAGAAGTCTGAAGAGGAGACGCGAGCCTTCAGGACTGCCATTTTCGGGCCTGCGGTTCCAAGACCTCCCGACTCCAAGCGGCGGAAGCACCGTCCTGTGCGATGTCTCCATGGGCACCCCACAGCCAGTGGTACCCCAGCAGTGGCACAAGTCTTTCATCACATCCACGACCTTTCGCACCCATCCATCAGGTCCATGGTCCGGATGGTGGCAGAGCAGTTCATCTGGCACGAGCTGCAGAAGCAGATCGTGGGCTGGCCCAGAACATGCACCCATTGCCAAATGTCCAAGGTACACAGGCACACCAGGGCGCCCGTGCAAGAGTTCGAGCATGTCCAGGAATGGTTCAGCCACATTCACATGGACATAGTCGGGCCCTTACCCATTTCCCGGGGTAACCGTTACCTGTTCACGGTGGTGATCCCACCACTCCTTGGCCCAGGCGATCCCGATGCTGAACGCCTCCACAGACTCCTGCTCCCGAATGCTGTTGCACAGTTGGGTCGCCCGGTTCAGCGTTCCAAATCACCTCACCAGCGATCGGGGTGCCCAGTTCACCTCTGCGCTTTGGGCGCAGCTCGCCAACAGGTTGGGGATCCAGCTACACTGCTCCACGGCCTATCACCCGCAGGCCAATGGGCTGGTCGAGCGTCTGCACTGCCACGTTAAGTCAGCACTTATGGCCCATCTCACCGGACCTGACTGGGTGGACGAACTGCCTTGGGTGCTCCTGGGCATCCGCTCCATGCCCAAGGAGGATCTGCAGGCATCATCGGCTGAGCTGGTCTACGGCGCACCGCTAGCACTTCCTGGTGAGTTCATCAATGCGCCTCATAACCCCTAGTGGTTGCCACATGAGCTGCTTCCCCACCTCCAGGCCTTCTTGGACTCCTTTGCACCCCCACCACCGACCAGACAAGGCACACGGCCATCTCATGTCCCCAGCGAGATGCTTTCCTCAGAGTACGTTTTTATTCGGCAGGGCCCGCCCGCGGCACCTCTGCAGAGACCTTACGAGGGGCCGTACAAGGTTGTCCAGCGTTCAGGGTCTACGTTCATGTTGGACATCGGCAACAGGCGGGAACTGTTTACCCTGGACAGGCTGAAGTCAGCGCACCTCAACCCCACCGAACCAGTGATTGAGACCCAGCCCAAGAAGCGAGGCCACCCAGCTAAAAAGGACATTGGCGCCAGTTCTGGGGGGGCGGGGGGGGTGGCTGTGTGGCAGCACACCACTCGGAATGTGAACCAGCCCCGCTTGTAATCCACGCGGCAGGGCAGCCGGCCCTTATGGCGCCGTCGGGGGTTTCCCCTTCTTCTCAGCACAGGGTTCAGAAGCCCGCGCTGAGGGCTTGGTGACGCCCTGGTGACGCCAGCGCCCACTAGCGTGGTTCTCACCCAGGTCCGGGCTGAAAGGATAAGTCCAGCCCAGCAGCCTGCAATAAATCAGTTCTGCTCACTGAGCTCAACCCGGCTGGTTGTGTGTTCTTTCAGTAGCAGTGTCGCTGCCGCTACACTGTAATCAATTTCAAGTAAGATCAGAAGATTCTAGAAACACTGAACAGTTTGAAATAAAAACAGTTTACTAAAGTGGAAAAGGAAACTTTGGGAAGGAAACCCATTTGTATCAACTCTATTTTCACAGAAAATGTCTTTGATACTCTGGGCATTTCCAATACACTGCTGTTGGTTTTAGTTTTATGATAGATTAGTTGGCTACAATAAATTGTCCCTGGAGTGTAGGTAAGCCATGGAATCTGGAGAGAAGGGGTTAGTTGTGGGGGATGGATTGGGGGGAAGAATTGATAGGAATGTGGAGAGAATGAAATGGGATTTATGCAAGATTCATGCAAATTTGTGCCTGATGGTCAGTGCAGATTCAAAGGGCCAAAGGGCCTGTTTCTCTGCTATATAATTCTAAAAAATAACTCTGACCTACACTTCTCAGCTTTTACTATGATTTTCTCTCTAACTACCCTCATTAATCTATCAATGGCTAAATAAACCGCTTATCACAACAGGGCACCCTGGCTTCTTCACAAAAATCTTCCCTTTACTGATCTATCACACTCTGTAACGTAAAATACATTTATCTTCTCACTTTTCCATTTCTGATGAGGGGAAATTACCATGAAACGTTACTTTTCTTCCTCTTTTGACAGATACTGCATGACTTGCTCAGTGTTTCCAGAATGTTATATTTTATTTCAAATGTCCTGTAATTTTTGATAGTCAATTCTAGATGCTATGAGTTACTAATTTTTACAATATTGACATCTTTTTCAACTGGGCATATGAGTGAAGTAAGAGAAATAATTTCCCGAACACTACTGTAGACAAATGAACGGAGGTTTAGAAATAAATGTAACCAATAACCCTGTGATTAAGATTATTTATGTGCAGTCTTGGTGAATTATTTTAGCTGCAGAGTTGATGAGGACACTACCAGGTTTTATTGGTTGGCTGCCTGCAGAGTTTGTGCTCTGAAGCTGAGAAAGACTCGACTTCAAATTCAAACAGAAAACATTGTTTAATCTGGTTAATAAGAGGTGACACTTTCATGTTGGGAAAGCGAGTTTAATTGGAAAGGGCTACTTTGAATGTGCATTGAAACACGGAATATCCTCAGACTCAGTTCCTAGCCATTGCATTCTTAAGTGTTTAATCAATGGTCTGTCATCTGTTCGTCACAAAAACACTCATACTGACCTTAAAGCTATTTCTGGCTTTAAAATTGTGCTTTGGAGAGAGATTTGGATTCTATTACTCTTGAGTTCAGAGCTTAGAGAATCATCAAGTGGGAGTTAAAAGGAAAATAGTGCACGACAATTTCATCACAAGACATAAAGGGACATGGGAAATGTTCTAAGACTTTTCTAATTCATTTTCAATTATCTAAATGCCATATCTTATCAATAACGGAACTATGAACGAAGGATTCTCATCAATTGAGATCAATTAATCCACACCAAATCAGGAAAAGAGAACTCCATTCATGGAAAGCTTTCAGAACGGTAATTTTATGGTCTCTGTTATTGCCTTGCTTGTTGAATTTGGCAATGTGAGATTTCAAATTACTCACAGATTGTATCCCAAAATATTATTTCCTGAAGAAACAACAGCATGTTCCACCAGATTATCCACTATTTCACTCAAATGATGTCAGTATTTACATTTATATAGTGAGAGGGCTAGAGCTTCAGACAGGAAGCCTAATTTCTACCTGTCTCACATGCACCCACTTAGATTCTAACAGAGAGGATAATTGATGGGTTGACAAGCTACTCCCCGGGGGTGGGTTGGAAACCAGGCAAAAATCCACCAATTTTTCATGAGTGAAATTCACCCATGTATTTTTTCAGATTTGTTTTGAACTGCCTATCAACCCATGAAGCATTCCCTAATTCCATTGTTCTGAAAAATATACGTCCTGCCCTATATTAGTTAATCCCTTTCAGACCATGGAAAGGAGCATGCACGTGTTTATGGTGAACTTCCTTTTTTGCAGTGAGAACTTAGCCAATTTAGAATAATTTAAGCATGAGTGTTCAATCTCCCCACCTCCACAATTGAGGGCTGACTTACAGAAGGTGGTAATGTATGGATAGCTAACAGAGGTGAAGATAAGTTGCTGGCGCATTAAATGAGCACCGATGTGCTGAGGAAAACATCCAGAAGCTTTTCAAATGTAGCTCTCAGCTTTACAGCAGGATGAATGGCATTCAGACAGTGACTCCATTATTTGAATGAGTTCGCTAAATGTGAGTATTCAAATTATTTAATGTTTATTTAGTGTTCTTAACTAATGGTATTATTTTAAGGCTTGTTTTTTTTCCAATTATGTAAATCAATGTTAATAGCATTAAATGGCCAGGATTATATTTAAAAACATGTTAAAGGCCTTTGACACTGGCCACTGTGGTGCATGAACGGGCCATACTCCTTGAAGCACACTGACAAAGGCTTTTAAGATTGCAAAGTCAAGGTCATTCTAACATTATTATTATTGAAATGGATTTAAATAATTGAAGCAGCCAAGAAACGACTTGAAACATCTTATGCCTCGTTAGACCTTTTCAGGGTGAAGAGTCAGCTCATTCGCCCTCTGTTTCTGCAAAATGTTAAGTCCAGGTGAGTGGTCAGGGCTGGGACCAGTTCTGGGGAGTGGCCAAAATCTGCACCATATGACCATTAATTGTTGGATAGCTTCAATATTTGCCATCCCTGGGAATAGTGTAAAAACCAGAACCTCCCACAACATTCATAAAGTCACATTGCCTGTCAATTTCTGGGTCAACAGCTGCTTTATTATAATTATTATTAATTATTATTTTTATTATTATTATTTCTACTTTCTGCCCATCATTGAATATAACTCTGGACACACGAGATTGCAGATGCTACAATATGGAACAAAGAATTAACTGTTGGCGAAATTCAGCGGATTGGACAGCTTTTGCAGGGACAAAGGGACATGTTGAGTCAAAACCTTGCATCTGGACTGAGAAGGTACATCACCAGGATAAGGAGATGAGGCAAAATGATGAGGACGGAACTGGCAGGCAATGGCTGGATCACACTAAAGTATTGTGCGCAGTTTTGTTGCCCAACTGTAGGAAGGATGCCAAAAGGATGTCATTTTCTCCCCCTTTCCCCCCTTCCTTCCCTCCCTCCCTCCCTCACCCCCCTTCCCTTATTCAAAGTTCAATCTATAAGATACATTAAACCCATTAAACATACGTTCAGGTATCTTCTCCCCTATTTTATCTAGCTCTAATCTGGTACAATCTGGTTTTTCCCTTGTTTGATAAAAATCTGATAGGTATCTTAATTGTGCTGCTCTATAATAATTCTTGAAGTTTGGTAGTTGTAAGCCTCCTTGTTTGTACCATTCTGTTAATTTATCTAGTGCTATCCTCGGCTTTAAGAATTTCCTTATTATTTTCTTTAGCTCCTTGAAGAATTTCTCTGTTAGGTGAATTGGTAATGATTGAAATAGGCATTGTATCCTTGGGAAGATGTTCTTTTTAATACAGCTTATCCTTCCTATCAGTGTTAGTGGTAAGTCTTTCCAGTGCTCTAAGTCGTCTTGTAATTTTTTTCATTAATGGTTGATAATTTAGTTTATATAGATGGCCGAGATTATTATTTAGTTGTATACCTAGGTATCAAATGCTTGTGTTTGCCATCTAAATGGTGATTCTTTCTTAAACTTTGTGAAATCCGCATTATTCATTGGTATTGCTTCACTTTTATTTGCGTTGATCTTGTACCCCGATACTTCTCCATATTCCTTCAATTTCTTATCTAATTCTTTTATTGATATTTCTGGTTCTGTTAAGTATACTATGATGTCATCTGCAAATAGACTGATTTTATATTCCTTCTCTATTATTTTTATCCCTCTTATTTTAGTTTGTGTTCTTATCAGTTCTGCTAGTGGTTCTATAGCTAATGCAAACAGGAAGGGAGATAGTGGACATCCCTGCCTTGTTGATCTGCTTAATTTAAATTGGTTTCATATATATCCATTTACTGTCACTTTTGCCAATGGTCCCTTATATAATGCTTTAATCCAATTAATATATTTCTCTGGTAGGTGGAATTTTTGTAGTACTTTTCTACTCTGTCAAAGCCTTTCTCTGCATCTAAAGCAACCGCTACTGTTGGAGTTTTGTTTCCTTGTACTGCATGGATTAAGTTAATGAATTTACAGATATTGTCCATTGTTTGTCTTTTTATAATAAATCCAGTTTGGTCTAGTTTTACTATTTTTGGTACATAGTCGGCCAATCTATTTGCTAATAGTTTAGCTATTATCTTATAATCTGTGTTAAGTAGAGATATTGGTCTATACGATGCTGGTGTTAGTGGATCTTTCTCCGTCTTTGGTATTACTGTCATTATTGCTGTTTTGCATGAATCTGGTAGGTTTTGTGTTTTTTCAATCTGGTTCATTACTTCCAGGAGAGGAGGAATTAATAAGTCTTTAAATGTTTTATACAATTCTATTGGGAGTCCATCCTCTCCCGGTGTTTTATTGTTTGGTAGTTTTTTTTATTATCTCTTGTATTTCTACTATTTCAAATAGTTTTATTAATTTATGTTGTTCCTCTGTTTGTAATTTTGGTAGTTCAATTTTAGTTAGAAATTCATCTATTTTGTCTTCTTTCCCTTCATTTTCAGTTTGATATAATTGTTCATAGAATTCCTTGAAATTTCCGTTGATCTCCGTTGAGTTATATGTAATTTGTTTGTCCTTTATCCTTGATGCCAATACCGTTCTTTTAGTTTGTTCTGTCTTAAGCTGCCATGCTAGTATTTTGTGTGTTTTTTCTCCTAGCTCATAATATTTCTGATTTGTCTTCATTATGTTCTTCTCCACCTTATATGTTTGTAGTGTTTCATATTTTATTTTCTTGTCTGCCAATTCTCTTCTTTTAGTTGTATCTTCCTTTATTGTTAATTCTTTTTCTGTATTTGTTATTTCCCTTTCCAATTGTTCTATTTCTCAATTGTAGTCCTACTTTATCTTAGTTACATAACTTATTATCTGTTGTCTGATGAATGCTTTCATTGCGTCCCATAGTATAAATTTATTTTTCACTGATTACGTATTTATTTCAAAGTACATTTTAATTTGTCACTCAATGAATTATCTAAAATCCTGTCTTTTAAGTAGCATGGAGATTAATCTCCATCTATACAGTCTTGGTGGGATGTCCTCTAGCTCTATTGCCAATAACAGGGGTGAGTGATCCGATAACAATCTTGCTTTATATTCCGTTTTCTTAACTCTTCTTTGAATGTGGGCTGATAACAGGAATAGGTCTATCCTTGAGTATGTTTTATGTCTACCCAAATAATATGAATATTCTTTTCCTTTGGGTGTTGTTTCCTCCATATATCCAAAAGTTGCATTTCCTGCATCAATTTAAATATAAATTTGGTTACTTTGTTCTTTCTGTTAGTCTTTTTTTCAGTTTTATCCAAGTTTGAGTCCAAATTAAGATTAAAATCCCCTCCTATTAGTATATTCCCTTGCGTTTCTGTGATCTTCAAAAATATATCTTGCATAAATTTTTGATCTTCTTCATTAGGTGAATATACATTGAGTAAATTCCAAAACTCCGAATATATCTGACATTTTATCATTACATACCTCCCTGCTGGATCTATTATTTCCTCTTCTATTTTGATTGGTCCATTTTTATTGATTAATATAGCTACTCCTCTGGCTTTTGAATTATATGATGCTGCTGTTACATGTCCTATCCAAATCTTTAATTTCTTGTGTTTCACTTCCATTAGATGTGTTTCTTGCACGGATGCAATATCAATTTTTTCTTTCTTCAGTAAATTTAATAGCTTCTTCCTTTTGATTTGGTTATGTATTCCATTAATATTTAAAGTCATATAGTTCAACATGGCCATGTCATACTTTGTTTATCTTTCCTTTCCGTTTCCTCATCACCACCTTTCCCCCTTATCCATTTCTGTTTTTTTTTGAACACACTGTAAGACAACATTTCTAAAATATAAAATATTTCCACTATTCCCATATCTAAAATTCCTTTGACCCCAATAGTCCCTCCCCTCTCTGGGTTGCCCTTTGTCCCTTGTCGGGCAACCACATCTCCCCTTTCCATTTAGATTGCGAATCCGCTCGCATGCGTCAACTGATTTCGCAGTGACTGTTATTCTTCCCCACCCAGCCCCCCAGAAAAGACTTTAATCTTCATATATAACAAAGCTCACTCTCTTAATTTCCTCCTTACTTCCTTTCTTTCTCTTCTTAGTTCTTACTTATACTTTATTCTTCTTCTTTATATATAGTTTGTTGTCATTTTTGTTCTTGTTACATCTCTTCATCTCTCTGTCTGTTTTGTAGGTGTTCTGCATATATGGTTGAAAGGGTGCATGGGATGGAGAGAAAGAGAGAGAGAGAGAGAGAGAGAGAGAGAGAGAGAGAGAGAGAGAGAGAGAGAGAGAGAGAGATTAGTGTGGCTGGGTCATTATTTCCTAGAGTGCAGGGGACTGAAGGGTATCTGAGAAGGAAGGAGTGAAGTTTATAAAATCATTAGGACATGGAGAAAGTGCATGTGCACATGCTTTTAAGCACTTAAGAACACAAAATATTGCAGCAGCCCACAATGTTGTGCCGACCTAAGGAAACCTACTCCACAACAATCTAATTTTTCCTTACCTCACACCCATAACTTCTTTTTCTTACATTCATTGTCTATCTAAGAGTCTTTTAAATGTCCCTATTATACCACCCTTCACAACCACCCCAAGCAATGCATTCCTGGCACCCACCACTCTGAGTAAAAAACTTACATCTCACATCACCCCTTAATGTTCCTCGACTTACCTTGAATTGATTTCCTTTAGTATTTGCTATTGTTACTGCAGGAAAAAAGGTGCTGGCTGTCTGCATTATCTAAGCCCTTCATAATCTTACAAACCTCCATTAAGCTATCACACATCCTTTGTTAATCCAAAGAGAAAAGCCTAGGATCTGTCAACTTTGCTTCATGTGCCATGTTCTCCAATCCAGGCAACATCCTCCGCACCCTCTCTAAAGCACTGATAACCTTCTTGCAATTAGATGACCAGAATTGAATCCAACATTCCAAGTGTAGTCTAACCAGAGTTTTATAGAGCAGCAATATTATAACTCATGGCTCTTAAACTCCATTGCCCAACTAATGAAACCAACACACCATACATACACCTTCTTAACCACCCTATCAACTTGGGTGGCTACCTTGTGGGACCTATGGACCTGCACCCCTAGATCTCTCTGTTCCTCTACACTGTTAAGAATCTTGCCATTAATCTAAAGTACATCCATTCACATTGCTCCAGATCAAATACCATCTGCTGCTTCTCTGTCTATATCCTGTAGTAATCTATGACAACCTTCTACGCTACCTACACCTCCGACCTTTGTATCATCTGCAAACTTGCTAACCCAACTTCTTCATCCAAGTATTTTTTTAAAATAAAAATCACAATAAGTGATGATCGCAGAACAGATATGGTCCATCTTTTACAACCCTCTGATTTCTGCAGATAAAGCAATTCCGAATTCAAGTAACTTAGGTTCCTTGGATCCCAGGATTGATGATTTCTGGAGGGCACAGGTATAAGGTGAGAGGGAAAGATAAAAGCTGAACCTGAGTGGAAACGGGGTGGTCCATGCATGGTACAAGCTGCAGAGACTCTGTAGAACTGGATAAGATTACAACATTCAAAAAAAAAATTGGGACAGAGGTATAGATAGAAAGGGCTGAGAATGACATCGACAAAATATAGGCAAGTGGGACTAGCCCATGATGCCAACTTGTTTGGCATAAACTAGTTGGGCCAAATGACCTGTTCCATGCCAGATGACTCTATGACTATTTGCTCATCATTCCCCTTCCCATCTGGTTCTGCCTCACCTCTCCTCATACCTGAAGCAGGGTCTCAACATGAAACATTGACTCGACCAGAAGCTACCTAACCTGATGAATTTCTACAACAGTTTGTTTTTTGATCCAATATTATCTGGTTACTTGAATATCTTGGCAGTTAGGTATTCGAGGTGTTGTTCATTTCCCACATACTTTTAATTTTCCACTTAAATAGGAAAATTCTCAAGAATTATCCAGCCACGTCTCGCTGAATTTAATTGATGGCTCCAGTTGGAGGCCATTGGCAATTTACTGGCCTTCAATGGAGGGCAAGAAACTGAAAAAATATATAAAGCTAATTTTTATTTAATTATATTAAAGAAAAACAGTTTTAATTAAGGGCTTGCCTTCATCTTTGTTTTATAAATTGCATAATTAGTACTGCCATTAAAATAATGGGATTTATATGGTTCAGTTCCAGCCAACTTCCCATGGGGCCTTGGGTGGGGTCTGGTGATAGGCAACTGTGACAGTTGTGGAATCATTCCACTTATTTGGACTTCCAGTCCTGAAAGCTTATATGTGGAAGTCCTGGACTTCCTGGCCTAATCTCAGTGAAATTGGCTCAATAGGTTTCAAGGAAGAAGTTGTCTGATGGTTAATGTAGTGGTCAATGCAAAACTGTTTCAGCCCCAGAGACTCAGGTTCAAATCCTGTGCTGTCTGTGAGGAGTTTCTATGTTCTCCCCATTTCAGCATGGGTTTCTTGCGGGTACTCCGGTTTCCTCTGACCCTTCAAAATGTTCAGGGGCTGCAGGTCAATTGGGTATAATTGGGGAGCATGGGCTCATGGGCTGGAAAGGCCTGTTACCATGCTGTATATTTGAATTTAAATTTGAAAAATGTAATTTAGAAGTGATATCTAATTTGATTTCTGATAAAGTTAGAAGGAACAAAACTTGCAGTTGTTAAAAGCTGTTTGTGTCTTTAAGTAATCCAAAATATTTTTATGCTATTTTATTGTACAGAACAACAGCCAATTTATGCAGAGCATTGACAGTTTAAACAAATGAATAAATTAAATCTTTTCATATTGGCTACTGTAAATATTCGACTATAATGCAAAATAAATTCCCCTTTTTCCCCTCAAAAATAGGGGGAGGTTGCATTATACTCGAGAGTAAACCTTTAAAAAAAAAATTCTGCAGACAGGACTGCGACTCGGGCATCCTGGCGGGCGGCAGCGCAACTCGGGCGGCCAGGCGGGTAGCGGTGCGACTCAGGTGGCCAGGTGAGTGGCAGCGCTACTTGGGCAGACGGGCGACCAGCAGCGCAACTTGGGTGGCCAGGCAGGCGAGCGGCAGCGCGACTCAGGTGGGTGAGGGAAGGGGTGGGGGGGGTCTTATTATACATGGGGGTAAAATTTTTCCCACTTTTTCCCCTCAATAATAGGGGTGTCGCATTATACACAGAATGTTTTTTCCACAAATATGGATGGTAATTCTCTATGATTCTATAGGAGTACCTATTTTTAATTTGATCCTGGCTCTCTATTTGGAATGAAGTGGTATTCCCCACATCATCAGACCAATTTTTATCTCCTACCAGTCTGTTATTTGAAAAAAAAGAGGAACTATCTTCATCCAAACTACTTCAAGACATTTAAAGTGAATAATAGATTTTTCATTAAACAGGAAAAAAAGTGCTCGAGAAACTCAGCAAGTCACACAGCATCTAGAAGTGAAGGGTACCCAGACTTTCGGGCCTGAGCCCTTCTTCAAGGTCTGATCTATAAGCAGGCTGGTGCTTGAATAAAAAGAGGGAAGGGGGAGAAGAAGACAGGAGAGGAGATGAGGAGAAGAGGCAAAGGGATGGGAGAGGGGTGAAGAGAAGAGGAGAGGAGAGAGGAGAGGAGAGAGAGAGAAAGGGACAAGGAGAGGAGCACTGGCTAACAAGTCAGAGTGGATATAGGTAAAAGAGAAAACAATGAGATGATGGGGGAGGGGGTAGCTTTCTGAATGCAGAGGGAAGGGGGTGGGAATCTGTAGAAAAAAGACAGAGGGATAGAACTAAAATGGTTGGCTACTGGGCAATCCCTGCTATTGCTGTGGACAAAGTGAAGGTGCTCAACATAATGATCCCCCAGTCTGCATCCATTCTATCTGATGTACAGCAGGCCACAACAGGAGCACCGGATGCCATAGATGACCCTTACAGATTCAGAAGTGAAGTGTTGCTTCACTTGGAAGGATTAATTGGGGCCTTTTATGGTGATCAGGGAGGAGTTTTCGGCGCAAGTGTAGCATTTCCTGTGGTGACAGGGGTAGGTACAGGCAAGGAAGGGGGAATGAATGTGGGAAGGGAGGAGTAAATGAGGGAGTTGGACTCTGTAGAAAGCAGAGAGGGTAAGGGAGGGGAGGGAAAGATGTTGGTGGTGACATCACATTGTAGGTAATGGAAAAGGCAAAGGATAATATGGTTGGATGCGGAAGCTCGCAAAGGGAGTTCTGTCCTTCTTGCATCTCAGAGGCCCAAGAAACAGACAAGATGCAAGTCAGGGCTGAGTTGATGGCAGTAGAGGGGAAGCTGCATTTTTTTTTTGAAGAAGGACATCACGGATGTTCTGGAACAAAAGATAGAGACAGAGGAATTGAGAGAAAGGAATAGAATACTTACAGGAGACAGGATGTGAAGAGGTGTAGTCGAGGTAACTCTGGGAGTTGGTAGGTTTGTGGAAAATATCTATCAAGAGTTTGTCTCCTGAGAGGAAAAAAACAGGATCGAGGAAGTGGAGAGTGTTGCCAGAAATAGGCCAAGTGAACCTCAGTTCAGGGTGAAAGTTAGCTGCAAGGTATAACATCGTGAGTACAGGAGGCAGCACCAATGTAGTTGTCAATGTAGCAGAGGAATTGATGAACCATCCTTGTGTAGGGTCGTAGCCTGGATTGATTGACAAAGCTAAAAAAAAGCTGGGCACAGCAGGGACCCATGCAAGTATCTATGGCTACAAATTTAACTTGGAAAAAGTGAGATAAGCCAAAGAAGAAGTTATTTAGGGTAAGAACCAGTTCTGATAAATGGTGGTGGTGGAAGGGGACTGGTTAGTTATTGAGAAAGAAATAAAGGACTTTGAGACCTTCAGTGAAGGGCATGGAAGTGCATCAAGATTGGATGTCCATTTTGAAAATGAGGTGAGGCAGTCCAGTCCAGGGGACTAGAAGTTGTTAAAGTGTAGGAGAGCATGTAGGTAAGAAGGGACTGAACCAAGGGGGAGAAAATTGAGTTGATGTAAGATTATTCCAGTTGGTGGGGCAGGAACAGGTGGAAATAATGAGTCTACTGGGGCAATTGGATTTAACCATATAACCATATAACTGTTTACAGCACGGAAACAGGCCAAGTCGGCCCTTCAAGTCCGTACCGGTTCACTTGAACAACTCCACTAGCTCCTCCGCAAACTCCTGAGGAAGTAGAGGCTTTCTTCATGATGCCATTGGTGTGTTGGTTCCAGGAAAGATCTTCCGAGATAGTGACTCCCAAGAACCTACAGTTTGTTGGGTATTTTTTTTTAATGGGGTCTTGATGTTGTGTGGATGTTAAGTAGGAGATGGAACTGGACAAGTGTTGGGAAACATTGATGTTGGAGGTTGTGAAAGGGAGAGGACTGGAAGTGATGAGGTCAGTGATTGTACATGAGATGATGGCTTAATATTTCTTGGTGGTGTCCTGTTCAAGGGGACCTGTCCATGTTCAGAGATTTCACGTAATATATTTGAACAAATCACCCGCCTCTTACAAACTCGGTGGACATCAAAACAGTAAAAATGCACACCACTCACAAAAATTCAGGTCCACTTCCTGTTATATTTAATACACAAAAGTGCTAGAGGAACTCAACAGGTCCCGCAACATCCACATGAGGCAAAGATAGGTTACCCACGCTTTGGGCAGAGTCCTTCATCAAGAATGCGTGAATTTCTCCAGCACTTTTGTGTATTAATCACAATTAAAGTGTCTGCAGACATTCTTCTTTCGGTCCTGTTGTATTTAATAACTTTAACTTAAAAAAGATGTGACAAAGTTAAGAGAAGAAAACCTTTGATTCCATGGCCAAAGACAAAAAAAAACCACAATCTCCTTATTTTGTTGGATAGGTATATGGACAAATGAGGTGTGGGGAGGGTTATGGGCTGGGTGAGGGTCAATGGGACTAGGTGAAAGTAGGTGTTAGACATGGATTAGATGGGTCGTAATTGTTGTATGGTTACCTCACTGACAAAAGGCAAAGGAGGAAAAACCCAACACCCAACCCCAACCAACCAATTTTCCCCTGCAACCGCTGCAATCATGTCTGCCTGTCCCGCATCAGACTTGTCAGCCACAAACGAGCCTGCAGCTGACGTGGACTTTTTACCCCATCCATAAATCTTCGTCCGCGAAGCCAAGCCAAAGAAAGAAGAGAAAGATTCAGCAATAGATTCACATGTGAATCCCCATGTTCATTGGGGAGCACATTATAATCAATGCCTTTCTCATCTTTCCTCAATGTTTGATATTAATGATTACAGGACTTACTGTCAACTCATTACCATTACAAAATCAGCTTTTGTTTTTCTTGTTGTTCAGCACTGCTATGGCAAGAGTTTCCCAATGTTTTATTCTTGGGCTCTTCCTTTTCAACAACCTTTTCCCTACAGCAGTATAATCCATACACATTATCCAGGAAAGTGAATCATACTTAAATGCAACAAATACTGCAAAAGTAAAGTAAACGTTCAGAATATAATGCTGCAGAGTTTTACAGAAAAGTGCAGTTACACTTGAGTGTACCTCGGTCCAAATTGAGCAAGAGGTCAGGTTTTATATATTTGAGATCTATTCAAAGGTTTGAAGGTGGGTGTTTTCAAATTTGTGCATCTTCTGCCCAATGGGAGAGGGGAGAAAAGATAATGATCAGGATGAGATAGATCAACTTTCTGCCCAATACACTATCACCTCTTAGCTCATCGGCATCTTCTTCTTTCTTCCCCCTCGATATTCTTGATATGATCCCTTTCCTTCTTTAGTCTTGATAAAGATCGCAACCCAAAATGTTGATAAATCTATGGATACTGTCTGGCCCATTGAATCCCTCCAACTTCTCATTGTTGGCTCAATGGAAGGGAAGTTTGCATGATGGGTTTAACTACATACACAACCCTCCTCAATTTTTTGCAGTCTTAGGCTGAATAGTTTCTATACCAAGCTGTGATGGATCCAAGCAGCATAATTTCTATAAAAATTGTTAAGAGACATTGGACTCTCAATGTAGAATTTCCTTATTCCTTGAGAAAGTAGAGAGGTCAATGGTCAATGCACTTGGACTTAGATAAATTGTCCATGATATTTACATTTAAAACTTAAAGCTATCTATTACCTTCACTGAGATTGATTGATGCAGATGGGGTGTGCACTCCACCCGATAGCAATCTCCTTCATTTTGATGAAATTTTGTTGAAGTAGTGATTGTTGTACTTGATCTTACAAATCATTCTACTTCCTTTCTTGAAGCTATCATTAAGGAAGAAATAGCAAGCCATCTACGGAGAAACTATTTAATCAGCCAGATGCAGCGTGGATTCAGGAAGCGGAGGGCAAGTTTGACAAATTCACTGGTTTTCTTTGAAGAGATAAAGGAAAAAGGTACATGTTGTTAACTTGGATTTTTTAATAAGGTGTTCAATCAGGTGCTGTAGAAATAAGGATCATGGAATTAAGAGCATAATTGAAAGTGCCCATAGGAGGTGGCAATGCTCGGGAAATGTAATGCACTTGCGTGGGCTGGAACAGGGAACAGGAACACTGTAGTGGTTCACACCCATTTGTGGGGTTGGCGAGAAGTTGGTGCTGGGATGAAGAAAGCACAAGTTTTTGCTGAAGACCATTAAATGTGTTCTCTTTAGTGTTTTTGCAGTGTATTAACAGATCAAATATAAAGTATATAACAAATAATGTGAGTACAACGCAACTTAATTAACTTTGCAAAGCAAGTGTTCTGTTACACGAGACCTGTTGTAACCTACAACAGGGTCCTTCTGCAAGAAAGCCCATATGCAGATGGACACAAGCCTATTTGTGACTATTCACACGACCTGTAATCTGCAGACTTCAGCAAAACATCTAGCATGAGCTTCGAGAACAGCAGTTCCTGCAAAATAATCTGCAGAAGGTTACTTGAATGCAGCTGGAACATCACACAAACTTCTGTCCTCTCTATGAACATCATCTACACCTTCTTTTGACAGGGAAAGGTCACCAACATCACAGCTCAGATGCACTCTTGTCTCCACCTTCCCATTGGGAAGAAAGCTCAAAAGTGTGAAATTGAGAATCAACAAGAATGAAGATTATTTCTTCCCTGCAGCCTACAGGCCACTGAATAAACCCACAACTCACGATGCTCTTGGTTAGTATTAATTGATCTTTATTTTCATCTCTCTCTCTCTCTCTCTCTATTCTGTAATTGTGTTCTTGTTATTCAACTTTATACAGTTGTATAAATGTTGGATTTGAAGCTGCTGGACCTTTGTGGAAGAACCCTTCTCACTGTATCATGTATAAATGACAAATACACCTACACAAATTAAAAATTAGTCAAACAATTCATTTTGATTTCAGGCAATATCCATGAAGAGAAATTGCCAGTTAATGTTTTGGGTCCTGACCAAAAGTGTTGAGTGACCAACTCTCTGAACAAATGCAAAAATCTAGCATCCACGTTCTTTTAAAATCTTAAGACACGAGAGAATTTATATGGAGGTGGTCTGCATAAAACCAGAGCAGCACAATGGTGCAGCTAGTAGAGTCACTGCTCACAGCACCAGAGACAAGGTCCAATCATGATGTTTAGTATTATTTGTGTGAGATTTGTATGTTCTCCCTGTAACTGCACTTTTTCCCCTGGCTCCCCCGGCTCCCCTGGTTTCCTCCCAAATCCCAAAGATGAGTTGGTTGGTTATTTGGCCATTTTAAATTGCTCTGTGTGCAGTTCACTGGTAGAACTTGAGGGAGTTGATGGGACGGCGGGGAGAATAAAAAGATAGCATTCGCATAAATGCGTGCTTGATGGCTGGTGTGGACATGGTAGGCCAAAGGGCCTGTTAGTGCTCCATAATTCCATTATTCAAGAAGTTGAGTACTCCAAATAATAGTACAATGTTAATGAGTGTTCAAATAAACTGCAGATGGTGTATAATGTGGCACCCCAGAACAAAAATTCCTTGATAAAGTAAACAAAGTGAGACCTCATTCCTAACATACGTATGCATAATAGAGTATGTCCAATGAATATCAACCACTCAAGTGACTCTTCTTTTTTACAGAAAACGTAACAAAAAATAACAAGGGAGTAAGAAAAAAGAAAATATCTTGAAATCAAAAATGCACAGAAACTCACTGGAGAAGTAACTTGATCCAAAATAGAAACCAGAGGGTTCAGCGACTGAACTGAGAAGACAGAATAAATGGAACAAAGTTGATGACAAATTGAATATAAAAAATAAAGAGATGGAAAGAATAAATTAAGTGAATGAAAGAACAACATTTTAATTTAAAATGTGTGGAGTAAAATCTTCCAAAAAATTCAAACGTAAAGTGAGACTCCAAAATTAAAATATAACTTTTTGTTTCAGATTCTTTAGAGGCTTAACTAGCTATCATGAAAAGGGTACTTACACTATTAATTACAAATCATAAATACGTGCAATGGAGTTGACAAATACAGAACGTCAAGACATTCAATGCTTGTCAACAGTGGCACAGATGGTAAGATTGAAATGTTCTAATCTGAGATCATAGTGATAGAATTCAAACAACAACATTTCGGTATTAAAATTTAAATGAGTATTTTCCTTTCAATTCAGAGCTATATTGTTTACACATAAAAAGGCAAGCATGAGTGACCGTACCAACATTTTGACAGCAAATTTGGACTCAATGCACCTTGTATCATAGAGCAAAGTTAACAGAGATAGGGAACTTTGGTTTTCAAGGGATATTGGAGAGATGGTTAAGAAAAGGAGGGAGCTATATATGCAGTATGAGCAACGTGGAGCAAACGAGCTATTTGCAGAGTAAAGAAAATGTAAGAGAATGGTTAAGAAGGAAAGTAGAAGGCAAAAAGAAGACATAAAGGTGCTTTGGCAGATAACGTGAAGGAAATTCCAAAGGGTTTCTACAAGTATATTAAAAGTTAAGGGATGGTAAGGGACAAAATTGAACCCCTACAAATCAGAGTGGTCAACTACCTGTGTAGCCATGCAAAATGGGACAGATCTTAATTTTTTTTTGCATCGGTATTTACGCAAAAAAACAGGCAAAGTGCATAAGGATGGAAGGGAAACAAATAGAAGTGTCATGGAACATAGGGAGTTTAAGGAGAAGGAGGTACTTGCTGCCTTGCGACAAATAAAGGGAGACAAATCCCACGGACTGGACATGATATTGCTCCGCACCTCGAGGGAGACAAGTGCTGAAATCGCAGGGCCCTTGGCAGATATATTCGAAATGTCCTTAGTCATGGGGGAGGTGCCAGAGGATTGGAGAGTAACTCATATTGTCCCACTTTTTTAAAAAGGGCTCCAAAAGTAAACCAGGTAATTATAGACCAGTGAACCTGATGTCAGTAGTATGTAAATTATTTGTCTTTGACAAGGTTCCACATGAGTGGTTGGTTCAGCAAGTCAGGGGACTAGGTATGCATAGAGAGATTTGAAATTGGCTTGGTGGAAGAAAACAGAGAATGGTGGATGGTTGCTTCTCAGACTGGAGGTCTGTGTCTAGTAGTGTGCCTCAGGGATCTGTGCTGGGACCATTATTGTTTGTTATCTATATAAATGACCTAGACAATAATGTGGTGAATTGGATCAGCAGGTTTACTGATGACACAAAGATAGGAGGTAGAGTGGACAATGAGGAAGGTTTTCAAAGTTTGCAGAGGGATCTGGACCAGCTGGGAAATTGGACCAGTAAATGGCTAACAGAATTTAATGCTGATAAGTGTGAGGTGTTGCATGTTGGAAGAGTGAATCAGTGTAGGACACACACAGAAATGGTAGGCCATTGAGGAGTGCAGAGGAGCAAAGAGATCTTGGAATACATATACATTGTTCCCTGAAGGTGGCATTGCATGTGGACAGGGTTGTATAGAAAGATTTTGGCATCTTATCCTTTATAAATCAAAGTATTGAGTATAGAAGTTGGGATGTTATGTTGAAGTTATTCAAGTCATTTGTGAGGCCACACTTAGAATATTGTGTGGAGTTCTAGTCGCTCAGCAGCACGAAAGAGATCAATAAGATTGAAAGACTGCATGGAAGATTTATTAAGATGTTGAAGGGTCCTCAGGACTTGAGTTACTGGGAAAGATTAAACTGGTTAGGACTATAGTCCTAGGACTATAGGGGAGACTTGATAATTATGGGTATAGACAGAGAAGATGTGAGTAGAATGTTTCTGCTTAGACTAGGGAAGAGGTCATAGCTTTAGGCTGAAAAGGAAGAGTTACAAGGACAACATTAGGGGAAGGTTTTTCATTCAAGGCGTGGTAGGAGTGTGGAATGAGCTGATGCAGTGAATGCAGATGCAATTTTTGAGTTTTAAAGATAAATTTGATAAGTAGGAGTGGTCTGGAGGGTTATGGAATGAGAGTAGGTCAGTGAGACTAGCTAGTTTTATTGGTCAGCACAGATCAGAAGGGTTAAATGGCCTGTTTTTCTGTGCTGCAAGTTCAATGGTTCAGTAAATAAATTTATATGTTCACATCAGCAAGAGAAGCTACCCGTATTAATATCATATTTACACACCAACTCTAATCCAAGTGATGCAGATCACTGAAAAGAAATATTTAAAGTGAGAGATTGCCAATTTCTAATAAAAATCTGGAGTTAGAAATCTAAAAATAGGATGGAGCTATGCCTATATCAAGGTTTAACTAACCACTGTCCTTTCACCCTTGTTTACTTGCTAGTATTGTTGCCCACTCCTCTATGTAACACTGTGGCAGACTGACAGGTATATAATGTTCAAATACACGAGTTTGAGATTTATGCTGTAATATCAGGGTTCAGATGACAGTGAGATTACTATCTTATAATTGGTCCCAGGAGAGTACAGTTCTTTACATACATGAAATGTTGGTAACACTTAACTATATATCAGAATGTTACTGAGCTGAGGTCACACTCTTTCTAATGCTGCCACTACATGCTACATGAATAACAAATGTAATTTTATACCTGCAGGCGAAGATGATGGATTTTACGAACCATCTTTTATCGTACACCAGACCAGCAGACACTCCAAACTCCTAGCTTTCAAAAACTGAATATCTGTGTTACATTTGTTCAGGACTCGTTATTGGTGAAGTTACATCATACACTATCACTGTACACATTAAATTTCCCATTCTCATTCCAGTGCAATGCGAAGATAATTGAATTAATTATTGGGCGGCACAGTTAGTTGCAGTGGTGAGCGGAATGTTACCACAATGCCAGCAACTCAGGTTCTAACCCACCGCTGTCTGAATAAAGTTTTTATGTTCTCCCCGTGTCCATGTGGGGTTCCTCCTGGTGCTCCAGTTTACTCCCACCCTTCAAAATTGTACAGAATTTTGTACAACAGGTACTTTCAGCCCACAAGGCCGTTGCATCCAATTATACCCAATTGACCTACAATTCCCGGTACGTTTTGAAATGTGGGAGGAAACTAGAGCTCCCAGAGGAAACACATGCAGACATGGGGAGAACGTACAAACTCCTTACAGACAGCACCGGTTTTGAACCCCCGTATGGGGTTATAATTATAATAATTGTTCCACCTGCACAGTTTGTAAGGTAATTGATGTTTGAAATTGTAAGATAATTTGAATTGTACCGGCTCGCAGCCAGAAGGGCCTGTGTCTGTTCTGAATGTCTTAAAAATATATAGGATTAGGATGGCATGTGGTAAGTCCAGCTCAATCCTGACATTCCCAGGGTTAGCAATAGAGATCCTGCAAATGTGGACCAAAAAACACACTGATGAATGAACTCCAAGTGGAAGGGAATTGTCAACATTTCAGTTTGAGCCCCCACATCAGGATTGAGACTGGAAAGAGAAAGTAGCCAGTATCAATAGGAAAGTGGGAGGGGTGAAATAGGGGAGTTGAAAGATGACAAGTGTAGGGAGCCAGGAGATGACATTGGGCCACTCCCTCCATGACGCCCTGGTCCATTGATCATCTTTCTTATGTTTCAGATTCCAACATTGAACTCAAGATCTGCCACCACTGGAAACAGATCAGTAAGAACAATGATATTAAAACACAGAACATAGAACCCGACAGCACAGTTCAGACCCATCGATCCCCAATATTGTGCCAGCTCATATATTCCTACCAAAAAAAAAGTGCCTAGATATATATTATTAGGATGGCATGTGGGAATTCTAGCTAAATCCTAACTTTCCCAAAAATTCAATCAACCCCCTGGTAACATCGACCTCCCAGGCAGGAGTGGGTACCTCAGACTCCTGGGCAGGAGAGGGGACTTTGGGCTCCTGGGAAGGAGCAGGGATGTCAGGCTCCTGGCAGGAGCAGGGACCTCGGGCTCTCAGGCAGGATCGGGGACGTTTAAGTCCTGGGCAGGAGCGGGGATGTCGAGCTTCCAGCTGGAGAGGGAATGTTGGGCTCCCAGCAGGAGCAGAGGCTGCAGCGACCTCAGACTCCCGGAAGGAGCAGGGACCTCAGGCTCTACAATTCTTTCTACCCTAAAAGTTCAATCAACCCTCCGGCATTTATCAGCTCCCTTTCAATCCCCTTGCATTTTTGACCCCTTGGATTGTCCCATTCCCATTGACCCCCAAGGTCGATAATGACCACTTTGAGACCCCTAATATGTGTTATTTAACGTAATAACATCATTTCATTCTATTCAATGAATGGTGGAGGGAGGGGGGGCTTGGTCAAGGTGGAGCATCTTACAGCCTTGGGGCCCAGGTGGTAGTTAATTTGCCACTGAGTCCTGGGAACAAATGCAATGGAGATGGAGAGAAAGGAATGGAATCCTTTCAGGTGTGAAGAGGTGTAGTTGAGGAAACTCTAAGGGTTGGTGGGTTAGTAGGAGATGTCTGTCAAGAGTTTGGCTCCCAAGATTAAGGCAGAGAGATCAAGGAAAGGGAAAATGTTATTTGAGATCGACTAAGTGATTTTGATGTCAGGGTGGAAATTGGCATTAACCTGGATGAAGTAAATGAGCCAAAGTGGTCATTGTAGTCATCAATGTAGCAGAGGAAAAATTGAGAGGTCTTACTTGTGTATGCTTGCAGCATAGATTTCTCCATGTAGTCAACAAAGTAGCAGTCATAGCTGGGGCCTATCCAGGTACCCATGGCTGCCCCTTTGACCTAGAGAAAGTAAGATGAGTCAAAAAAAAAGTTACTGAGAGAATGGACAAGTTCTGCCAGCTGGAGGAGGGTGGTCATGGAGGGGGACTGATTGGATCTATTGTCGAGAAAGAAATTAAGGGCTTTAAGGCCTTTGGTGTGGGGGATGGAGGTGTATAGATGATGCAGTTGAGTCCAGGGAACTGGAAGTTGATGACGTGATGGAGGGCATGTAAAATATCCCAGATACAAGTGGGAAGGGACAGCGTTCAATATTACAGATAAAACATTCAGTTAAAACAGAACTAGGGTATCATCACTTTTACTAATGAGAGGTCAGTTCAAGAGTATGATAATTGCGGGAGTCTTGTAGTGTCTGTTTGCAAGCTCAATATTCTATTGATCCCAATGACAGTCTTTGTGATGCAAATTCATAAAGTATGCTTCAGCTCAAACAATTATGCCATTCTTAATCTATCAGCAAGGGGAATATGTTAATTCATCCATTCTACTCTCTCATACAGATTTCTGCTTGAACATGTTCCCAAAGCAAGAAAATCATTAGTTTTAAAAAAAGACTGATTCCCCCTTAAACATGTCACCAGTGGCTGAGCACCCCACTGCAACTTCAATGCACTGTTGCAGTGTTGCTCAGTGGATTCAAGCCGTTCGTTCTTCCGCATTAAAACACCTGTTGCAGTTAGGCACTCTGCCACACTGACAGCTCCCACTGCCCTGACGGTCTCTGCTGCCCCGCTGGCCCCTGCTGACAGCTGCCACTGCCGCCTCAGCCCCCGGTGATGGCCCCCGCTGCCTTGATGGCCCCCGCTGCCCCACCGGCCCCCGCTTACAGATCCCACTGCCCTGACAGTCCCCGCTGCCCCAACGGTTGCTGCTGCCCTGACAGTTCCCCCTGCCCCGACTGCCCCGTCGTCCCCCACTGACTGCTCCTTCTGCCCCTGGATGAGTGGGGAGATGGGTCACAGGCTGTCGGCATCGTCAGACCGCCTGTAAACAGCCGCTTAGTGCGGCTGTACATTCAGCTCAATCAAAGGAGTGCAGCACTCTGCCGATTATCCCTCTCCAAGAGGGGTTGGATTATGCTGCTTTGAGTCAACCTCCACACATTCAGAGAAGTATGTGCTTATGCATTTTGACGGAGGTTCTCCCCCTTTACATTTGGACTTTTGCCCTATCTAAAAGTGCCTCCAGTAAGGCAAGTTGTATTCAACCAATTCTCTGATGGCTTATGGCAAAATGAGCTGGAGGAACTAATGGTGGGAGAGATAGAACAGTCGAGGTGAATTTGATGGCAAACTCAGAGATACACTCAGAAGAGCAGAGTGAGCTGCCTCAATGACTATCACCCAGTAGCACTGACATCTATCATGATGAAATGCTTTGAGAGGTGGATCATGGACATGTACCTAAGCAAAGGACGGGACCTACTGCAATTCACCTATCATCAAAATTGCTCCACAGTAAATGCTCTCCACTCAACTGTGGATCACCTAGAATACAGCAACTCATACACATGGCTGTTTAGCCTCAAACCCATTATTTCCTCAGTGCTTGTTCACAGGCTCCAAACCCTGCCCCTCTGCACCCCACTCTGCAGCGAGTTCCTTGACTTACTCATCGGAAGGTCACAGTCAGTACGAATTGGAAATATGACCTCCTCACTGATGATCAACACGGGAGCACCTCAAGGATGCGTGCGTAGCCCACTGCCCTACTCACTATACACCATGAGTATATGATTAGGCACAATTCCAATGCTTTCTACAAATTTGCCAATGACACTACGGTTGTCGGCACAATCCCAAATTATAATGAGGAAGCGTATAGGAGGGAGATAGATTATCTAATTGAGGGGTGTTACGCCCAAAAACTTGTATTCAGCATTAGCATAATCAAGGAGATGATTGTGGACTTCAGGAGGAAGTCAGGAAAACACCCAGCCCACGCCCTCTTCACTCTGCTACCATCAGGAAAAAGGTAGAGGAGCCAAAAGGCAACCACTCAGTGGCACAGGGACAGCTTCTTCCCCGCTGTCGTCAGATTCCTGAATGATCGATGAAGTAAAGACACTGGCTGACTTTGGCTTTCCGGGCTCGATTTTTATTTTTTTATTGTTGGAAGGTGGTTTTTATATGAATGTTTGGACATTCATAATAAAAGCTGCTGCAAAACAATACATTTCCCAACTGGTTTGTAACAAGAAATTCTGACACAAATTCTGACTTGTGAGGAATTTGAGGAGATTCAGTATGTCACCGAAGACTCTTGAAAACTTCTACACGTGTACTGTGGACAGCATCACTGTCTGATACAAAGGTGCAGACACTTAGGACAGGAAAGAACTCCAGAGGATTATTAACTCAGCCAGCAACATCACGGGAACCAGACTTCACTCCACTGGGGACATCGACATGAGGCGGTGGCGGTGTCTCAAGAAAGTAGCTTCTATCTTCAAGGACTGTTGTGTTTCAAGGAAGTGTGACTTCTCGGTCTTTCTGTAATGTGTGCATTGTGGGTGGTCACATGTCCTCTCTGTCTGAAACTTATTTCAGCCAGAACTGTTACAGCAACCAAAAAGTAACAGTTATCACTTATTCTGCACAGAACACTCAAGCCGAAATATGACAGCTGTAGCCATGGAATAATTATTACTGGACTTTCCATCTTAACTGGGGCACATCCTTAAAACTATAGAGTGCTACAGGAAAGAAAACAGGCAATTTGGCCCTTTCAGTCTGTGCTGACCATTGGTCAGATAGTCCCAATAACCTGCTCCCATTCCATAACCCTCCAGACCTCTCCCATCCATGTACCTTGTCCAATTTATTCTTAAAACTCAAGATCAAATCCACACCCACATCAGATGGCAGCTCATTCCACATTCCCACAACTCTCTGAGTGAAGAAATTCCCTCTAATGTTCCCCCAAAACCTTTCTCTTTTCACCCTAAAGCCACGTCCTCTCCTATTTATCTCTCCTAATCCAAGTGGAAAGAGCCTTCTTGCATTTACTCTGTCTATACCCCTTATAATTTTGTAAACATCTATAAAGTCTCTCCTTACTCTTCTTCGTTCCAAGGAATAAAGTCCTAACCTGTTTAATCTTTCCCTTAATTCAACTCCTAAAGATCCGGCAACATCTTAGTAAATCTTCTCTGCACTCTTGCAATTTTATTGATATCTTTCCTGTAGCTAGGCAACCAGAACTACACACAATATTCCAAATTTTACCATACCAATGTCTTAAATAAATTCAACATGACATCCCAAATCCTAAACTCAATACTTTGATTTATAAAGGCTAAGATGCCAAAAACTTTCTTTACAACCCTGCCCACCTGCGACGCCACTTTCAGGGAATAATGTATTTGTATCTCCAGGTCTCTTTGCTCCTCCGCACTCCTCAGTGCTCTACGTTTTACGGTGTACATCCTTCCTTGATTTGCTCTTCCAAAAAGCAATACCTCACACTCGTCTGCATTAAACTCCATCATCCATTTACTGGACATTCTCCCAGTTGGTCCAGATCCCTCTGCAAACTTTGAAAATCTTCCTCACTGTCCACTAACCTCCTATCTTTATGTCATCTGCAAACTTGTTGATCCAATTTACTATGTTATCATCCAGATCATTAATACCGACAACAAACAACAAAGGTCCCAACACAGATCCTTGAGCCACACTACTCATCACAGGCCTCCAGTCAAAGAAGCAACCATCCATTCAGTCAATATCAAATCCAGTTTAGAACCCCTCTATGTATACCTCGTGTCTTAACCTTCTGAACTAACGTCCCATGCACCTTCCAAGTATAACCTTGGTAATGGATCTTTTCTCTCTCTCTTTTTAAATCGACCTGAGCTGTAGTAATGATATCTTATAAGTGGTGTCGGGGAATTGAAATACTATTTGCAGATTCAGTTATGATTTATAAGTAGAGTTTCAATTGATCTAACAATAGTGGAAATGTATATATTCTCTTTCACTTGGACAATGATAACATCACCCCAGAACTCCCAATAACAGAAAATTACCTCATGAGGTGGGGGCTTCAGGGGCTTTTATTTAAAAACACTAAATTGGCTAACTTTCAGTTCTAACTTCTCCTGGCTACCGTTACAGAGATCCAACACAGGCATTTGCTGGATCCCTGTAAAGAGATCACGAACAGGAATGGCATTGTGATGTCAAACAACGGCCCAGGAAAATGGGATGCTCCTGGTACACCCTGCACGTTTGCCTGCTGGCCTGCCCCTGCTTCAACGTCAGATAGCATGGCGACAGGCAGCTGGGCTTTGTGCTGAGGGAGCACCCAGGTTTGAGGCCAAGGCATGCGATGCGCAAGCCAAGAGAGAGCTCTGGCACCTGATGGATGACCTTGCACTGTTGGCTCACAGACTTAAATGGTAAGGGTTCTCACATTTGCCAGCATACGATTCGGTGACCAAACAAATTCCCTTTTCTACCTTCCCCTCCTCACACTGGGGAGTAGCTCCCACAGCACCGTGCTCCATCGGTAACACAACAATCC
Source organism: Narcine bancroftii (assembly GCF_036971445.1). NCBI lineage: Eukaryota > Metazoa > Chordata > Chondrichthyes > Torpediniformes > Narcinidae > Narcine > Narcine bancroftii. The sequence goes on from NC_091471.1 coordinate 22,073,980, forward strand.
TGTTTGTATGGGGGGAGGGTGGGGTGGGGAGTAGTGGGGGGGAGAGCTGGTGAGTTGTTGTTTTTGAATTTGATTATGTGCCTTGAACAGCATATGGAAGGCAATTGTATATATATTGATCCACTTAATTAGTATTTTTTTAAGCAGGTCTTTAGGCACTTTCAGGTGGCCAATTGACCCACTTGTAAAGTCACATATTTTGGCAAAATGCAGCTGTGGGAAGGCCATGTGAATGTGCAGGAGGCGCTTGCAAGGCGAGTTTGGTAACCCTCCTCCAAGAGCGATAATCCCTGCAGCACAGTGGCCTCCCCAGTCATCTGAATGCAACTGCCTAAAAGCAGCTGCATTCGGATGACAGTCAGCTGGCCAGCGCCTGACAGCTCCTCTCCCACTCCCCATGCTGTCGGGCGGCCAGCGGGGCTGTCAGCGCTGGGACGCCCCCGCGCTGATAGCCCATGCTGGATGTCCTAGCCGACAATCAGTCATCCTAAATTGACAGCCCAAGGGACAGGAGCTGGAATTCGCTCAGCTGTGCATCCCGGCGCAGCTGTCCTTTCAGGTAGCCATCGCTGCGCTTTCAACGTTGCCACCTGAACTGCAATTTAAAGGGCCGCTTCTGCTTCTTCAGGCGTATTTTTAGTGGAGAATGCACCTGAAAGACTTTTTTTTTCTTTTATTTTCCTTTCCTGTTTTTATAGTCATAACATTTACATAGAGTCATTGATTCTCATCATAGTAATTGCAGTGAAGTGGCTTCCAAGGGGTGGAATGTTATGTGTGGAGGAGGGTTTGTGGCCTCCCTGCCTGTCTGGAATGTATGTATTGCAGGTGGTCACGTGTCCTTCCTGCCCGAAACTTATTCGGACATCACATCTCCTGTCAGTCAAGGTTAGACTCACGCTATTAATTAGTGCACACCTCACTGCCAGCTAATTTAAATCACCTAGGGTCATCATTGTCTTGCAGCACAAATTAGCACTGAATAGAGTACCAGCACACAGCACATTCTCCCTCTCTATCCAGTGGTCCAAGCCCTGGACACCGCTCCATGCCAGGTTGCTACAGTGTACGTCACTGGAAGGGTTGCGGGTAAGACTTGCACTACATTAAAGCTGAGGCAGCATATTGCAATAGATCAATATTTGCAATAGTCACACCCCCGTTGATCAGGGAACTGGGAGCATGTGTAAGTGTCCCTGTTTATAGTGTGTGAGCAGGGTCCAACTGTTGTTGGAGTCTAGTCTGAGGTGAATGTCTGTATCGTCGCTTAAGTGAATTAATAATTGTGCACCGTTTAATGTTCTCCCCTGTTGTTTCATGTGAGTTCATAAAAGTTATTGTAATATTCGTGGACAGATTCATCTCTCTGTGAGCCCACCGAACCAGATATTCTTCCCAACACAACAAAGACACCTCGACCATGCCCTCTTCACACTGCTATTCATGAATGAACAATGAACCACAGATCCTGCCTTACTCGACGGTTATTCTTGCTCTATTTTTATTTATTTTGTAAGGTGGTTTATATAAATGTTTGCACTGTGACGCTGTCTTGAAACAACAAATTTTGTGACGTTTGTGACAATAAATTCTGATTATGATTTGGATTTATTCATTGAGAGGAAAAACAAGGGTCACAGTAGCAGAGTACAATCTTGCAGACAATCTGTATGTTGGTGGAGAGATGTCGGTAATTAGGGCACAGCCATTACTTCACCCTTCCACAGCACTAACCTGCAAGATGATCGTGGAATCAATCCCATTCGCTCAGCTGGAACTCCAAAGACACTGCTGCTCTGTTCATCAATTCAATGTGATAAAAGCAACTGGCATGCGTTTGCAGCAGATCGCTAACAAAGAGGTAATAGACATCAAACCCAACCCAAGAAATTATGAACAGTTGGCCATGTGATGCAAAAACTGCCAGAAGACACATCCCACGAAGATGTTGGGTGAAATACCTAATGAGGCTGGCACCCAAATCCTATGCAAGCAGTTTCTTTGCTGCTTTCATCCATGATTCAGAAGAAGAATATCACTCATTTGGCAAGGGAACAGTGGAAACCACAATAATAGTTATAGAAGTGCCACGTGGAAACAGGTCCTTCCGCCATCTTTGGCTTGGCTTCGCGGATGAAGATTTATGGAGGGGGTAAAAGTCCACGTCAGCTGCAGGCTCGTTTGTGGCTGACAAGTCCGATGCGGGACAGGCAGACACGATTGCAGCGGTTGCAAGGGAAAATTGGTGGGTTGGGGTTGGGTGTTGGGTTTTTCCTCCTTTGTCTTTTGTCAGTGAGGTGGGCTCTGCGGTCTTCTTCAAAGGAGGTTGCTGTCCGCCAAACTGTGAGGCGCCAAGATGCACGGTTTGAGGCGATATCAGCCCACTGGCGGTGGTCAATGTGGCAGGCACCAAGAGATTTCTTTGGGCAGTCCTTGTACCTTTTCTTTGGTGCACCTCTGTCACGGTGGCCAGTGGAGAGCTCGCCATATAACACGATCTTGGGAAGGCGATGGTCCTCCATTCTGGAGACGTGACCCATCCAGCGCAGCTGGATCTTCAGCAGCGTGGACTCGATGCTGTCGACCTCTGCCATCTCAAGTACTTCGACGTTAGGGATGAAAGCGTTCCAATGAATGTTGAGGATGGAGCGGAGACAACGCTGGTGGAAGCGTTCTAGGAGCCGTAGGTGATGCCGGTAGAGGACCCATGATTCGGAGCCGAACAGGAGTGTGGGTATGACAACGGCTCTGTATACGCTTATCTTTGTGAAGTTTTTCAGTTGGTTGTTTTTCCAGACTCTTTTGTGTAGTCTTCCAAAGGCGCTATTTGCCTTGGCGAGTCTGTTGTCTATCTCATTGTTGATCCTTGCATCTGATGAAATGGTGCAGCCGAGATAGGTTTCATTAAAACTACTCATACAGTAACAACGTTTTTATTGTTCTCTACATTCTCTTCAATATTCCCCATATTCTATTATTCTCTGACATACCGGGGTGATTTACAATGACAAATTAACTTACTGATCTGCATCACTTTAGCATGTGGGTGGAAGTCCACACAGTCACAGGGAGAACATGCAAATCTTACACAAGCAGCACCTGAAGTCAGGATGGAATACGGGTCTCTGAGGTAAGCAGCTCTTCTCACTGTGCCACCATGTTCCCCACCAAGTACAGATATAATTTACAATAGAAGCAAAGTTCAGTCCACAATTAAGAAAATGAGCTGCTTCACACAAACAACAGAGCGACGCTACAAGGGAACAGCTCATCAGGTAGCACATCAATTTTCACAAGAAAAAAATACACAGAAACACCAAAGGAGACAAAAATGACAAGAACATCAAAAAGAGAGCAATACTCATGACCAATTTACAGCAGCAGGAAGGGAAAGAACCACCAAGAACATGAAGGCTACAAACAAGGTTATCATCTGAAATGGACAGATAAAGCAAATTGAATCACTAACAAGGGACAGGCTTTTGAGATTATCTGTCTGGTATGAAGGAACAAGCTGCATGTCCATAACCCACAGATAAATACATACCACATGAAACTCCGATGATCCAGGTAAAACCGGCAGATTTTCTGTACTATTGGATTTTAGACTCTTTTCATTCATTTTCTTTTTAACCGTTACACGGGGCAATATTTTCCAATAAAACAAAAAAATTGAAAGGGAGTGGAGGAACTGGAGCTCCTGTGGATGGAAAGGAAACACTGGAACTGGGAACCAGAGTGGAATGGAAATGCATAAACTGGGGACCCAGTGATTGGAGAGGAAGCATAAAAAAGAGGCCCTGTAAAGGGACCATAGGAATCGCAGCCTGTATTGGGGAAAGCACTGGAATCGCACCCGATGAGCCGAAAAGGAGCAGAAAAGTGGGAAGCTAGTGAGTGAAAAGGGATGACAGGATGAGCGAGGGGAATGGAAGCTGAGAAATCTTACTCAGTGAGGCAGGTGCTGAACCATTAAGATTTCCAAATGATCAAAGTTTTATTGTATTCATTTTTGAAGTCAGGACAGGATAACTGAGAAACATAATTTGTGGCAGTCAGTTTAGAGATCTCAAATTTAGAGACACAGCATGGTAACAGGCTGTTCTTGCCAACAAGCCTGCATCATCTAAATACATCCACGTGACCAATTAACCAACCTAATCAACTCGACTGATTTTTTTTTGAAAAATTCATCAAAATCACTCTTGCATAACTGGAAAAATAATTAATTTCAAAGAGCCAAAAACTGATGGAAGAACTTAGCACCTCAACTGCATCATAAGTCAACGTTCTAGAACTGGATCCTTTTTCGAGACCTTTTGATAAGGGTTCAGTCCTGAAAGGTTGACTGAAAATTTCTACCCATTGATGCTGTCTGACCTGGTGAGTTCCTCCAGCAATTCTTTCTCTGATCAATCTTCTAACATCTGCAGCTTTTGTGTTTCTTTATTAATTTCAAACCAGTTAGATTCCAAAACATGTTTTGGCCAGGTACAGAATCTCATCCTGTACATTGAAGTCAAATTATAGAAATACTCAATCACTAGTGTCACTTTCATCGACCTCGTGGATACATTTGACATTATTATTCATTGAGTGTTGCCTTGGATATGATAAAGGACCCATCAGTTACCACAACATCATTTTGAAATCGCACAACATCTTTAAAAAGGGAGCATTTCTATTGGTGTTTGTACAGTAATGGTCGAATGCAAATAGAAACGCTCCTTTTTTAAGGATGTTTCTTTCTTGACATCTGCATAAATAATCAATGGTGTAAAATGAGGGTTCTTCTATTGTTTTTTGGATACTTTATTTTCATTTTGTGCACATGCATGCATTAAAAAACAACAACCATTAATTAAATACATAAATTGAAATGAAAGACCAATGGTACAAGTTGTCCATATCTTCAAATAGCTCCATCCCCCCTCCCCCCAAAGAAAGCCCCAAAGTAGAAAAAAAGAATAAAAGAGAAGATATATATGGGAAAAAAAAGAAGCAAGAAAGAAAAGAAAAAAGAAAACAAAGGAACTGCCAGGATCTGGAATTCAGTTCGTAGTAACTAATTCCTTTTCTAGTAGGGGAAAGAACCAGGACGTAGAACTCAGAAACAGAATAGGTACCCCTAAATATTCAACCCTGCATTGTCCAAATATGGCTGCCATACATGGAAAAAAAACATGTTACACTTCTTTCTTAAATTGTAAGTAATTTTCTCCAGTGGAACATCCACATTCCATCGGCCAATATCCAGAGGGGAATCAGATTTCCAACTAACCACAATACATTTCCTGGCCAGCGCAAATGCAATTTTAAGAAATTCCATTTGTTACTTGGACTGTTTCATTTTTGATTTTATGTCCACAGTATTTTCTAATAGAAATAATTCTGGACTTTGTGGTAATTGTTTCCCAATAATTTGATTGAATAAAATTCTTAAATTTGCCCAAAGGATTCATTTTAGTGCTCAACCAGGTGGAATTTAAAAGGTTCCTGTTTCTTCCCCACATCCAAAACATGTATCTGATCAATTATAATTTAATTTATGCAACTTCTGTGAATAAGATATAGCTGAAGCAAACATTTATACTGCACCAGTCTATATCTTACATTAATTGTATTGTATTGGTCATGCAATCCTGACATAAATTGGACCAGTTCTTATCACCAATATTCAAGTCTTTGTTTTGGTTTATATGACGGCTGCTTAGGAGTGCCTGATTGAAGTAAGGAATACATTACAGATGCAAACTTTCTTGTGTCCCCCTTTCAGATCAGAATCTCCATTTCACTGCACTCTGGTAACATCATGGTCAGTCCTAATCCATCTCTGAAAATAGCAGAAGAGTGTATTATTAAGAATATTAAATTTATTTTTTAACTGTTTAAATGACATTATTTGTCCTTGTAGATAACAATCTTCCACATATCTGATCCCTTTACGGGACCATGTATGTAGAATTTTATTATCTATTGTTAAAGGAATTAATCTATTTTGAGTCAAGGGAATTTTTTTTTCCTTTTGATTCAATTAAATTATTCAATTTGTACCAAATATTCAAAATATGCTTTGTTAATGCTGCTTCTGAAACAGATTTAATATCCCATTTATAAGATCTTCTGCTACTCTCTCTTTCTCTCTCTCTCTCTCTCTCTCTCTCACTTTGTGAAGTTCAATTTCCACCCATGAAAGCTTGTCTCTTCAGTCAAAGAGGGAAGTGACTAATTTCAACTGGGCCACCCAATAGTAATATTTAAAATTTTGGAGTTGCAAACCCTCTCCATATCTCCAAAGAAATTTCCTAATTAATTTATTCAAATGTTGAAAAAAAAACTTCTGTGGTAATGGTAATTGAAAGAGTCTGATGTATATGGAAATATATTCATTTTAATATAGTTAATTCTTCCAATCAAAGTTATTGGAAGACGTTCCATTTGCTTAAGTCTTCCTCAACTTTTTAAGCAAGGGGATATAATTAATTGTATGCAAGTTTTTCAAGTCATTAACCATTTTAATCCCCAAATACTTAATCCCATTCTTCGACCATCGAAATTGCGTATTTCTTTGACAATTTGTGTAATCTCCCTCTTATCCCAATTTATTTTGTATCCAGAAACACTCCCATAATCTTCCAATTGTAAATGCAACTTCTACAAAGAAATCTCCAGTTCTGTCAGATATATTAATACATTGTCTACGAACAGATAATCTTATTTTCATCCTGATCATCCTGAATGCCTTAATATTTGGATCCTGTTGAATAATTTGCACCAAAGGTTCTATAGCCAATATGAAAGGAGCCAGAAAAAATGGACATCCTTGGTGGGTTCATCTATGTTTATAATTTTGTGATATCTGTGAAACTAAGCAAACTCGTAAAGATAACCTGAAAAATATCCTGTCAAGTTCAAGTTCAAATTTATTGTCAGAGTACAGACATGACATCACATACAGCATGCGATTTATTTTTTTCCCTGCGGGCCAAGCAGAATTTCCACTTGTCGCTAGTGTACTCAAGTGAAAAAGATACATGGACAAAAAAGAGAAATATAAACAAAGAAAGGAATGTAAACCAACTGACTGCAAATACAGAAAAAATAAATATTTAGTGATAAATGATGTGCAAAGTAAGTGTGCTTAAATGAGATTCTGATTAAATCTGTTGTTGAGGAGTCTGATGGCGGAGAGGTAACAAATGTTCCTGAACCTGGTGCTACAAGTCTTGTGGCACCTGATAACCTGAATATGCCTACGATTGATCTCGGAAACTAAGCAGACACAGGACTGGTCAGTATTTGGAGGGGAGTCCGCCCAGGAACACCAGGTGCTGTAGGTATCTCTATGGGGCGCTGGATAATGTTGGACTTTATGGTAGACAAAAATTAAAGAATTTCATGTATGGTACATTCTAATGTAGTATTACGTTACAACAATGGAACCTTTACCTTTTATCTATATTCTTCTTTCCAGATGACAGAAAACAGAGCATGTCCTGGGTGATGTGGACTTGATGATTACTGCTGCTCTCCGAAAGCAGCATTCCACTTAGATTTTATCGCTGGTGGGAGAGTTTTGCCTGTGATGTATTGGGTTGTGTCCACTACCTCTGCAGGGCGTTGGTAGTCCTGATCAACTTTGACAAAACCTGACCAAGATGCAGATCAGCCTCATGACATGAATAGTGGCCAATTACTGATTGTGTGGACCTAGTTTATCTCAGTGAGCCTACCATATCCTATCTTTGAAGGGACCAAAGAGAGAAAACAAGAAGAAAGGTCAGCACTTGAAACAACTTCACTTGCTAGCAAGTGCTCCATATAGGGTATGCACTCAGCTATAACCAGGGCCTCCACAATCACCTGATATGACTCCATCCTGTATCTGCCTGGTTGTTATGGCAAGGCTTGATCTATGCCAAAAAAAAACAACAGATCCGATATTGAATTACAGCCAAAAATTCATCACAGCTTTCTTAATTCAAGTTCAAGTTCAAGCCAAGCTTATTATCATCTAATTGTATAAGTACAACCCAACGAAACAACATTCTCTGTGCAGGCATACAACCAGACATAACACACATAAAGACTAATAATACATGTGCAGGACAAATTTTATATCTACTAATAAATAAATAAATAAACAAGTAGATAGATATTGCTTTGTACAAATGAAAGTCTCGGAGGGTCAGCGTGATCCGTTCCTTGGGTCATTCAGCATTCTCACTGCCATGGGGAAGAATCTATTCCTCAGCCTGGTAGCCTTGGCTCTGATGCTCATGATCCTCTTCCCTGACAGGAGCAGGTGAAAGATGCTGTGTACAGGGTGGAAGGGTTCCTCAATGATTTTGTGTGCCCTCTTCAGACAGCCATCCTGTTAGATCATGCCTCTGCTACTCTTATGGACCGCTGATCCATTTCCCTACACCAACGATACCACACTGTAATACTACCACACCAACCAACACCATCTTCCCATCTTCCCTTGCTGGAAGTGTATTATATCAAAGTTGGAAGGTTAAGAACCAACATGGACCATCAGATCTTTGTTACTGTCACTAAAGGCAAACCATGCAACAATCTTGAGTCTTGATAGCTGTTAAATTGTGCAAGATCTTGCCAAGGACAATTTTCAAGCAATGAAATGTGATTCTTGCTGAAAAGATATATAATTGATGGATCAGCGCAGAAGAGGGAATGCACTTTCATGTTAAATAATTGAGTGTATATAACCCGCTATTAGCTACCATAAGGATTATGTTATTTGATTGAGTGAAAGAAAAAAAAAAAATTGTCAAACTTTACCCCTCAAATTTTACATTAGTTCTAAAACAGTTTTGGGTTCAATCGTGCTTGTGTGGATGACAAATTAAATTTTGATTGAATTGGAACAGATGGAGAACATCCATATCAATGACTCTCTTGCACACTTGGCAAAAGCTGATGATAAAACATTGTCACTGAGCCATTCTATCTGAGCCTTGGAAGTCTTGAAACAAAATTACTCAAAGATTGAAGTAAATGATGCTGCTTTATTATATGAGCCATACATTTTTAATCAAAATAATATTATAACATAGTCTCTTCTATTCAAGCACCAAAAGACCAATGCAAAAAAGCTTTGTGTTTTTCATATTATATTTGACATTGATCATTACTTTTCTATCACTGCCCAAGTACATTTTCTGACTTGTAACTCTCATTCTGAATTTGTGCTGTCTTCATCTTTTTTTATTGTTTGAGGTCTTAAAATGTTTCTGCTTCAATCCATATTACTTCTGGACATGCTTCCCATCAGTCATGCAACACGAGATTATCAATTTTATCACATGAACTAATAAATTGACATGCACATCACAGAGTACTAGGCTTGCCAAAGAATAAGGGAGTTATCAGAACAATTGAAAAGTAATAAAGGAAGAATATTTTTTGCAATAATTGCTTATTGGACTATTTCTCTCTTAAGATTTAAAAAAAAATTGCTGGGTTACAGTATGCCAATTCCTGTTTACTGGCTAATATATTAAGGAATTCTTTTTACTTCTAATCTCAAAAGACATTGGTTCTTACTTCCATTTCATACATTTTAAAGTTATCTTTTAAGATCTCATAACTTAGAATCACAATTACAGTTGAATACTATTAGGTGTTACACAAGGTAAATGTCAAAAACTGGGCTTCTCCTTCCAGTGGTGTATTTTTTCAACTTCAGTGTCTGCTGTGAGCTAGAATCACTAGTGGCCAATGGAACAAACAATGATGTGGAAGGGGACATGAGGGAACAAGCAACAATGTAAATTGATCATTTAACCCAGTGGTTTTCAAACATTTTCTTTCCAGTTGTAGCGCTATCAATTAGACCCGACAGACCAAAAGTCGAGATTAATAGGCTTTAATCGCTATCAATTTACAGTCATACCTTACATGCTCTTGGTTCATTTCCAAGGCAGTATTGAGGGAGGGGATTGGGAGATACTGCCTTTATTAGGAATCCAGAGGGGTAGGAGTAACAGCATTGGGGCAGGCCAACCAATATAATGCCTGTAATAAAGTGTTCCCCCACACGACTCACATGCCACTTTAAGTAATCCCTATGTTATAGGTGCTCTGTGATTAGTAAGGGATTACTTAAGGTGGTATGTGTGTGGGGAAAAAAGTTTGAAAACAACTGGGTTAAATTATCAATTTAAGTTGTTGCTTGTTCCCTCATGTCTCCTTCAACATCATTGTTTGTTCCAAGTGATTCTAACTCACAGCTGACACTGCAGTTGAAAAAACACATCATTTGGAATCATACCTCATTGACTCATTATGTGCATGGTTTTATTACTCCAAAGGGAATGGGCCAGTGATATTTTTTTCTTAAGGAAAATATTTCAATAACATTTGGGTCTAGGGAAGTGGTTATCAACCTTCCCTTCCCACTCACATACCACTTGAGGTAATCCCTTACTAATCACAGAGCACCTGTGGCATAGGGATTACTTAAAGTGATATATGAGTGGAAAGAAAAAGGTTGAAAACCACTGATTTAACCCCATGAGAGATCTCCTGGAACTCCAAATTTGTATATCAGTCCAAGCCATAGGGAAAATGACTGAGAGAATTGTTGAATGGCAAGTTTGAAGGTGGGTTTTGTAAGAAATATACTAAGAATACAAAGTTCAGAAAAGAATTCTAAAAGTGTATTTATGTCTTTCTACAAACTGAAGAACCTCCATGGAGGAACCTGATGATCAAGACAACAAATTTAAAGACCTCATCTTTTGAACAAAAATCATCTCTTAATGTTTAAATTAGTGGGGTTTTCAGAACAAGGGGTCTGTTGTGATTTCATTATATTAAGACAAGAATTAGAAGCTTGAGCAGACAGCTCAACACCACATACCAGTTTTGCCATTCATTCAGATTATCGGTGATCATATCCTTCATGGACACTTTTTGCATGAACCTCAGACAATTTGAATCACTCTATAGCCAAAAATCTCTTTCTTTAATATTGGTCAGTCACTGACCCTTTACAGGCATTCTTTCTTTGGCTTGGCTTCGCGGACGAAGATTTATGGAGGGGGTAAAAAGTCCACGTCAGCTGCAGGCTCGTTTGTGGCTCACAAGTCCGATGCGGGACAGGCAGACACGATTGCAGCGGTTGCAAGGGAAAATTGGTTGGTTGGGGTTGGGTGTTGGGTTTTTCCTCCTTTGCCTTTTGTCAGTGAGGTGGGCTCTGCGGTCTTCTTCAAAAGAGGTTGCTGCCCGCCAAACTGTGAGGCGCCAAGATGCACGGTTTGAGGCGTTATCAGCCCACTGGCGGTGGTCAATGTGGCAGGCACCAAGAGATTTCTTTAGGCAGTCCTTGTACCTTTTCTTTGGTGCACCTCTGTCACGGTGGCCAGTGGAGAGCTCGCCATATAATACGATCTTGGGAAGGCGATGGTCCTCCATTCTGGAGACGTGACCCATCCAGCGCAGCTGGATCTTCAGCAGCGTGGACTTGATGCTGTCGACCTCTGCCATCTCGAGTACTTCGACGTTAGGGGTGTAAGCGCTCCAATGGATGTTGAGGATGGAGCGGAGACAACGCTGGTGGAAGCGTTCTAGGAGCCGTAGGTGGTGCCGGTAGAGGACCCATGATTCGGAGCCGAACAGGAGTGTGGGTATGACAACGGCTCTGTATACGCTTATCTTTGTGAGGTTTTTCAGTTGGTTGTTTTTCCAGACTCTTTTGTGTAGTCTTCCAAAGGCGCTATTTGCCTTGGCGAGTCTGTTGTCTATCTCATTGTCGATCCTTGCATCTGATGAAATGGTGCAGCCGAGATAGGTAAACTGGTTGACCGTTTTGAGTTTTGTGTGCCCGATGGAGATGTGGGGGGGCTGGTAGTCATGGTGGGGAGCTGGCTGATGGAGGACCTCAGTTTTCTTCAGGCTGACTTCCAGGCCAAACATTTTGGCAGTTTCCGCAAAGCAGGACGTCAAGCGCTGAAGAGCTGGCTCTGAATGGGCAACTAAAGCGGCATCGTCTGCAAAGAGTAGTTCACGGACAAGTTTCTCTTGTGTCTTGGTGTGAGCTTGCAGGCGCCTCAGATTGAAGAGACTGCCATCCGTGCGGTACCGGATGTAAACAGCGTCTTCATATGATACTGGATAGAGAATTCCATATAGCCACTATCTTCTGATTGAAGTATCATGGGCAACATGGTTAGTGTCGCAGTTAGCGCAACACTGTTACAGCACCAGCAATTGGGACCGAGTTTGAATCCCACACTGACTGTAAGGAGTTGATACCTTATCCTATGTCTACATAGGTTTTCCCCAGCGGATCCGGTTTCCTCCCACCATTCAAAATGTACTGGGGTTGAAGGTCAATTGAGTGTAATTGGGCAGCGTGGGCTTGTGGGCCAAAAAGGCCTGTTAATGTGCTGTATGTATACATTAAAAAACAACTAAAAAATAAAAAAAACCTCTTCCCATCCAAATTGTGGATGTTAGTTGTGGCTTGCCAAAGGAGCAACCATATGATTGGAAAAATATAATCTGGAGATGGCAATGGTGTGGATATGATACTCAGTTAAAAAGGCAACCAGGAAGGCTTATTTGTTTGCTATCAGGAGGTCTTGGTGCATATAGCTGTTGAGATTCAAGCTAAACATGAGTCTAAAGTTTTAACCATCACGCGGTACTTTAGGGGGCCTCCAAGGTGGAGCAGTCATGAGCACTAGAGCAAAGTGATGGATGGAGGCCAAAAAGAATAGGTCTGACCTTGCAAAATCAATCTGTCTTATCCATTTAGTAGCAGACAAACAATCCAAAATCATCATGTTCAGTTTTTAAAAATGTATTCACAGAATCCTGGTATTGGATGCAAGGCCAGCATTTATTTATTGGCCTGTGCAATATACCTAAATAATCAAATAATGGAAATCAAGATCCAATTTATTGTCATGTGATTTTAAAAAAGACAGTGTCATATTACACAAAATTGCCTTTTATCACAGCAGGACAGACAGATTTGCCATTGGTAGAAATTGTCTAAAGTGCCTCTTGCAGACACAGAAAGAAAAGCAAAAGAGAGCTCCCCCCAGAGTCACCAAATGATTGTGCATTCAGCGCTCTCGCAGCCTTCACATCCACAGAGAGGGCCGTCCAAACTATTGGCAACCCGAGCTCCAGATATTAACCTCCAAAATGACTCGGAACCCTTCAGTGCCCTCGGCACCCTTTCGCATCCTGGTTCCCCTTCAACCATTCTGAAGCCAGTCTCCAGCAGCCTGCTGCCTGGTATGAGTCCCTTAACTGCAGTGTCTAGCAGCCCACAGCCTTCATGGGTTCCTCTGCTTGAGTCACCAATAGTTCGCCACCTGGGCATTCCTCAGCCGCAGAACCATTCGCTGGTCCGCCCCCATGGTCACCATCCCATGGGTTGTCTACTTCTTTTCAAATGGGGCTTGTTGTCCCCATTTTCTGGTGCTTTGTGCCAATCTTCTGCATAAAATGATCTGTTAACGGTCACGATCAGCACCATTCCACGAGGGGTTACAATCTGGGCGCACATCGGACATTGATCCATCCAAAGCCTTGATCTACCCAGTGTTACGGAGTCCAGAGGACCCCAAAATCCAGCAGCTATGGCACACAACACAGGGTTGCTTAAACAAAAGTAGTTTTTTTAATAATTGAACAAGAAAACAGAATTAAACTTTAACTTACCTAACCTACTTAATCCCACCTCTAATACTAAGTGCAGGTGTGTGTAATCTGTATTTAAGATTAGAAAGGTTCTTTGAATCACAGCCCAATCTCACTGGTTGCAGGGAATTCTTGTACTGTGCACAGAGGCATTAACAACGTTCACCAGTGCTTGGTGCTGAACAGGCAAATGATCACCACTCAGAAGGGTCCTTGTTGGTCTTCAGGGAGAGATTCCTTTTACAGGACATCCGCAACTGATTCCTTCGCAATCAGTCTTGCTGACGAAAACCAGCCCCCTTCAGGGTTCACCAGATGATCCTCTTTCTTTCAGGTCACCTTTCAGACCGTCAGCCTTCTCCCTTGACCAGACAGCCATCCAAAGTTTGCCAGCTTTGTCCTTCTGGAGCTGATTACTGTGTCTTTCCTCTCAGTTTCACTCCCTCCCTCTCTGAGAGCAAAACTATTCTCTCCTCTCTGCAAAGATCACATGCTCTCCTATTCTGCACCTTTGTTACTCTTTCTGCAAAAAGTCCTGCAAATATTCGGTGTTTTAAAATGTTTGTGTGCAAGGTGTTCTATCAATTCCTCCCAAACCACCTCTAGATACTCTGTCACACCAGTATAATCCAACTTTCCAGACCTTGCTTTATAGCCTGGTAGATTGCAACATTTCAGGTGCACATGTGAACATTCTGCAAAGTCCTTGAGAGTTTTTGTCCCTTCCACATTGACTGAGTTCCAGATCATTACTACCCAACAATTGCTTTAAATCAATGGTGCCAGTTTATCAGTCTTATAATTCAATGAAATACTGTTTCTTTTCACTTTATCAAGGCCCTTCATAACCTTACACAGTTAAGGCTTTGATCGAAGGAAAATAATCCCTGTCTTCTCAGTCCTTTCCCATGGATAAAATTCTCCAGTCCTGGCTCTTTCCTTGAAAATCTTCTTTTAATGCTGCTCAATGCAATTTCATTCTTCCTGCAATGTGATGAATAAAACTGTATGCAAAATGCTATATTCTACATAACATTTTATTCTGATCTTGCATAACCTCCAGGTTCTTATATTCTGTACTTATTCTGGTAAAGTATCTGAAATGCCTTCCTGGCAGCCTTATCTTCTTATTTTTTACTTTCTTGGATTTATGGCTATGCAGTCAAAAACTACTTAATTTTCTGCATCTCACAACTCTATCGTTTATTTTCTATTCCTTTACATTACAGAATTTACCTTCCCTACAGCACTACTGGTACTTCACTATTTTCTATTCCCTGATAACCTAACCAGTTCGTTGATATCTATCTGTAGACAACGGTTGTCTTCCCATCAGCCACTTTGTGCTGGTTAGTTGTCTTGTTTAACTGTAGTTCATGTAGTGGTTTTATAAGGTAGGGAGTTCAGGATTTTATGTAAGTGAAAATTGATATATAACCAAAGATGATGATTGGCAGTGAAAATGCTAAACGAAAAAATGAGTTGTTCACATTAACTATTTGAAATTCTCATTTTATTGAAAAACATTATTTATTTGTATATATGAATACTTGACCTGCATATGCATCATTTGACTCTATGTGTATTATGTCTGGTTGCATGACTGCGTGCTTTGCACTGTGGACCAGAGATCGCTGTGTCATTGGGGTTGTATTTGTGCAGTCAGATCACAATATACTTGACTTGACTCGATTTGGTAGGGATTAGGGAAGTGATGTTATGTCCTTCCATTTGGTGCCCTCTCCTTCAAAGCAATAAAGAATGAGGACTTCATCTTGTCAACACCACACATGACAATCCCTATCCCTGTGCAGGGAAAAGGTATATAAGGTGGTGGATGAAATTTGTTGAAGCTGCACTCTTCCAGATTAGGTGAAAAAATTCCATCCCATGTCTTAAAGCTGTGAGGAAGTGGATCGAACACATTGGGAAATCAAACTTCTAAACAGCAGGTCAAAATCTATACAAAAAAAGGACATCATTACCTTCATTGACAAGCAGATGGGGAGAGGGAAGAGATCAGAAAATATTGTTCCATCTGGTTTGGAGATACTGGGGAGTGCAGCAACATTTGACAAGGATAAAAAGAGAGGTAAATAGAAATTGGAAATGTGGGAGCACTGCTTTCCTCTTGATAGCAAGGAAAGGCCTGGCAATAAAGTAAAAGTTGCTCTTTGAGCTTTAAATCTGGTCCACAAACCATTTGTGAGAATTCTTCCATTTTGGAGATCCAAAATAGATCATGTCATGTATGATTCTCTATTCAACAGGGGAAAACATATCCAAAGTGGGCCTAATGCTGATGTTCATCTTTGCTGGTGGCTGCATCAAGCTGTTCATCGACCCTATTGACTTGTATGGTGACTTTTGGAGTGGTATGGACTTCCATCCCTAGGAATCTCTGTACATCAATGCCACTAAGACCCTGCCATTCATTGCTGACTTTCCTCTTGCATTTGACCTGGTGAAATGCATCACATTCACTTGTGCAGACTAAAGTGCATCTCCACCCAAGTTTCCAACTAATCTCTATTCTGCCGCATCCTTCTTTAACAACCTTCCTGAAATGAAAGCGTGTAAGGAAAGACAACGTGCCAGGGTGTGAAGGAGAAGTTGAGAGCTAATTGTGTACTTGGCAGTGTTATCATGAGATTCTTTAAGCAAAGGACATTTTGTACTGGAAATTGAATAAAAAGCCAAGGGGAATGACGTAAGTGAAGGAATTATGTTTGTGAAATATTTTCATTTGATTCCATAAGATCTATTCCTCTTCAGGATTGAAGTGAACTTCTTTGTGTCAGTTGTTTTTCTTTCACTTAATACAACTCAAAAGTCGCTGATTTGTCAATGCAGCTTCAGTTAATTTGGATTCAAGACTTGTCAATGCTATCTCATGGGCACTTTTCAAGTGTTAACTAAGCTCCATGTCATTTGCTGTATCCAATAAAGAGGGAAAAAATATTTAAACAAGGACTTGAGAAAATAAATGGATGGACCCTCTGATTATTTCCTCAGAACTGCAGGCTTTGAAGAACTCAGTTACCAGATGACAAATGAACTAGATAGTTCTATATACTTCCTTGTACTCATCCAAGATGAAACCTTAAGTAAACTTTCTTTCTTTAGCTTGGCTTCGCGGACGAAGATTTATGGAGGGGGTAAAAGTCCACGTCAGCTCCAGGCTCGTTTGTGGCTGACAAGTCCGATGCGGGACAGGCAGACACGGTTGCAGCGGCTGCAGGGGAAAATTGGTTGGTTGGGGTTGGGTGTTGGGTTTTTCCTCCTTTGCCTTTTGTCAGTGAGGTGGGCTCTGCGGTCTTCTTCAAAGGAGGCTGCTGCCCGCCAAACTGTGAGGCGCCAAGATGCACGGTTTGAGGCGAGATCAGCCCACTGGCGGTGGTCAATGTGGCAGGCACCAAGAGATTTCTTTAGGCAGTCCTTGTACCTTTTCTTTGGTGCACCTCTGTCACGGTGGCCAGTGGAGAGCTCGCCATATAACACGATCTTGGGAAGGCGATGGTCCTCCATTCTGGAGACGTGACCCACCCAGCGCAGCTGGATCTTCAGCAGCGTGGACTCGATGCTGTCGACCTCTGCCATCTCGAGTACTTCGACGTTAGGGATGAAAGCGCTCCAATGGATGTTGAGGATGGAGCGGAGACAACGCTGGTGGAAGCGTTCTAGGAGCCGTAGGTGATGCCGTTAGAGGACCCATGATTCGGAGCCGAACAGGAGTGTGGGTATGACAACGGCTCTGTATACGCTTATCTTTGTGAGGTTTTTCAGTTGGTTGTTTTTCCAGACTCTTTTGTGTAGTCTTCCAAAGGCGCTATTTGCCTTGGCGAGTCTGTTGTCTATCTCATTGTCGATCCTTGCATCTGATGAAATGGTGCAGCCAAGATAGGTAAACTGGTTGACCATTTTGAGTTTTGTGTGCCCGATGGAGATGTGGGGGGGCTGGTAGACATGGTGGGGAGCTGGCTGATGGAGGACCTCAGTTTTCTTCAGGCTGACTTCCAGGCCAAACATTTTGGCAGTTTCCGCAAAGCAGGACGTCAAGCGCTGAAGAGCTGGCTCTGAATGGGCAACTAAAGCGGCATCGTCTGCAAAGAGTAGTTCACGGACAAGTTTCTCTTGTGTCTTGGTGTGAGCTTGCAGGCGCCTCAGATTGAAGAGACTGCCATCCATGTGGTACCGGATGTAAACAGCGTCTTCATTGTTGGGGTCTTTCATGGCTTGGTTCAGCATCATGCTGAAGAAGATTGAAAAGAGGGTTGGTGCGAGAACACAGCCTTGCTTCACGCCATTGTGAATGGAGAAGGGTTCAGAGAGCTCATTGCTGTATCTGACCCGACCTTGTTGGTTTGCGTGCAGTTGGATAATCATGTTGAGGAACTTTGGGGGACATCCGATGCGCTCTAGTATTTGCCAAAGCCCTTTCCTGCTCACGGTGTCGAAGGCTTTGGTGAGGTCAACAAAGGTGATGTAGAGTCCTTTGTTTTGATCTCTGCACTTTTCTTGGAGCTGTCTGAGGGCAAAGACCATGTCAGTAGTTCCTCTGTTTGCGCGAAAGCCGCACTGTGATTCTGGGAGAATATTCTCGGCGACACTAGGTATTATTCTATTTAGTAGAATCCTAGTGAAGATTTTGCCTGCAATGGAGAGCAGCGTGATTCCCCTGTAGTTTGAGCAGTCTGATTTCTCACCTTTGTTTTTGTACAGAGTGATAATGGTGGCATCACGAAGGTCCTGAGGCAGTTTTCCTTGGTCCCAACAAAGCTTGAAAAACTCATGCAGTTTGGCATGCAGAGTTTTGCCGCCAGCCTTCCAGACCTCTGGGGGGGATTCCATCCATACCTGCTGCTTTGCCACTTTTCAGTTGTTCGATTGCCTTATATGTCTCATCCTGGGTGAGGACCTCATCCAGCTCTAGCCTTAGGGGCTGTTGAGGGAGCTGGAGCAGGGCGGAATCTTGGACTGAGCGGTTGGCACTGAAAAGAGATTGGAAGTGTTCTGACCATCGGTTGAGGATGGAGATCTTGTCGCTGAGGAGGACTTTGCCGTCTGAGCTGCGCAGCGGGCTTTGGACTTGGGGTGAGGGGCCGTACACAGCCTTTAGAGCCTCGTAGAAACAGTTGTGAACTGAGAGATCAAGGTTGGCAGCAACAAACAGCACTTGGAAAGTGGCATGAGCTCCCAACGCATATTGCTTCCAAGTTGGTAAAAGGTAAAAGGAAAAGGTTCCATTATTGTCACGTAGAATGTAGCATACATGAAATTCTTTAACTTTTCTCTACCGTAAGGCAGACAGAGAGTAATAGGGAAAACATTAAAACTCAAAATTCTGAATTTATTCAGATCTCATAGTTACCCATATTTAACATCACTTAGTTATTATGTTCCCCATTCAAGACAATAAAACACAAAATTCTGAATTTATTCAGAGCATAATGGATAAATATTGGGAGGAATTTGGTAAGATTAGAATGGGTTACAGTTTAAAACAGATCTTATTTGAAATACTAAGAAATCATATTCAGTAACATTGCAGAAAGTTTGGAGAATGATATGCACATTTCAAAAGTAGGTGCTAATTGAAATGATGTCATGAAATGAATAGACCATTGTTTGGAATTGGAGACAGGCTGGATGGTTGGATAACTACAAGGCTTCTGACCTTTCTGCAAAGTGCTCACAGAAAGGTCACACCTGAGTTTTGTTTACCTAAGACACAGTTTGAACAAGAAAGATAACTCCTGTTGTTTGCTGAAGAAGGTGGGGTTTTTTTGCAAGTGAGAGAGTCACATGGGCTTCTTGGCAGTTGGGGAGAAAGAGACAGAGAGAGAGAGAAAGAGAGAAGACAAGCTCAACAATCTCTCAGCTAGTGAGTGTGATACTGAAAGCAGCTGAACAGAACAAGCCAGGAAACGCTTGTTGGAAACAGAAAGCTCAAGACTGGTGGGATGGGTGAAAGTGCTATCTGCCTGATGTTTCTCTAGGAATAATAGGAACAGAAAGGAACTCTGTGGCTATGATCAGGAGAATCCTGATGGCAAGCTTCATCAGCGAGATACTGAAGTGACTAATGGTGGTACCTCAGTTGTGGAAATCCTGGAACAACAAATCTCTCTCTGCAAACTCTACAAGAACCTTCCATGGCGGTAAACATTTACCTTTCGAACACCAAAGCCTGGTGAACTTTATACATGTTAAATTCTGTGTACAGTATAAGAATTGCCTACAACCAGAAAACTTGGAAGAAGGAGAAGTGAGATTGAACTGTGAATGAAAGAACTTTTCTTAAATTTACACACACATCACATACACGTGCACTTAGAATTAGAAGGGGATTAATTTGGGTTAGTTCAGTAAACAGAGGTAAATTAATGTTTGATTCTATTTTCATGTTTAAAGATAATAAAAAACAAATTTTGTTTAAGTAACTACTTGTCTTTGTGAATGTCTATTGCTGCTGGGTTTTGGGGTCCTTTGGGCTCGTAACACCATTCAATGTCAAACAAAATCACTGATCACATATTTTACAACATTGCTAGTTATTTGATATTTTGCAATTCAAGAGAAATTAATTTTCAAGTCAGTCAATATATTGCAATGCTCCCTGCATCGTGTCTCTTTTCAGCTTGTAGAGCATCAGTGTTAACAGCTACTTCCTGTTATTAAAAACACAAAATTGGAGTATCTTAGCTAGTCAAACAATGTACCTTAGGTAATAAAGATAAAGATACATAACGAACACTTCAGGCTTGAGCCCATCATCAAGGTATCAAAAAATGTTGCCAGGTGCCCAAACAAAATGGTAAGGGGGTAGGGGCAAGGGGAGGATCGCAGTCCCAAAGGAAGGAGGTAATATGTCCTGCCTTAGTGTTCTTAATTCCTGCCTTTTGGCCCATGCATCCTCCCCCTATCCCTACCCCCCTACCAATTTGTTCAGGCACCTGCCAACAATTTTTCATACCTCGATAAAGGGCTCAAGCACAAAACATCAGTTATGTATCTTTATCTTTGTTACATAAAGTATACTGTTTGACCTGCTGAGTTTCTCCACCATTGTGTTTTTGCTTCAATCACGCTGACTGCAGTCCTTGGTGTTTTACTTCCTTTAACTTCCTGTTATTTAAACTATTTTAAATTTGAATACAACAGAAGGTTTCCAATTATTTTGTAATATAAAACAGTAGATATAAGGGGACACTGGGAATCTGCATCTAAAAACAAGAGACATTTGTTTTGAATAGAATGGAATCTTAATAGTGTCAAACTACCAGTAGTCATGCTATTTTCCATGTTCAGGCTACTATTCCTCAGTTTTTATTCTTTAATTAAAAAAAAAATTAGTAACAGGCTATTTTGGCCCATGAGCCCATGCCACCCAGTTACACCCAATAAATCTACAACCCTTGGTATGATTTGAACGGTGGTAGGAAACCGGAGCTCCCAGCGGAAACATAGAAACATAGAAGATAGGAGCAGGAGTAAGTCATTCGGCCCTTCGAGCCTGCTCCGCCATTCAACGAGATCATGGCTGATCTTAAAGTTCAGTACTCCGTCCCTGCCTTCTCTCCATAACCCCTAATTCCCTTATACTGAAGAAATATATCTAATTCCCTCTTAAATAGATTCAATGAACCTGCCTCCACTGCCCTCTGTGGCAATGAATTCCACAGATTCAACACCCTCTGGGTAAAGAAATACCTCCTCATCTCGGTCCTAAATGGTTTGCCTATTATCCTTGAACCATGGCCCCGGGTTCCCGACTCCCCCACCATTGGAAACATCCCTTCCGCATCCATTCTGTCCAGGCCTGCCAGAATTTTATATGTCTCTATGAGATACCCTCTCAATCTTCTAAACTCCAGCGAGTACAATCCCAAATTGCGCAATCTTTCCTCATAAGTTATTCCTGCCATTCCAGGTATCAGCCTGGTGAATCGCCTTTGCACTCCCTCCATTGCAAGAACATCCTTCCTTAGATAAGGCGACCAAATCTGCACACAATACTCCAGATGAGGTCTCACCAAGGCTCTGTACAGCTGCAGTAAGGTATCCTTATTCCTATACACAAACCCTCTTGATATGAAGGCCAACATACCATTTGCCTTTTTAACCGCCTACTGTACCTGCATACTCGACTTCAGTGACTGATCCACAAGAACCCCTAGGTTTCTCTGCACTTCCCCATCTCCCAATCTATTGCCATTCAAATAGTAATCTGACCTCCGGTTTGCATTACCAAAGAAGATAACCTCACATTTATCCACATTGTAGTGCATCTGCCATGTATCTGCCCGGTCCCCCAATGTATCTAAATCACACTGGAGCTTCCTGACCCACTCTTCAGTGCACACAACCCCTCCTAGCTTAGTGTCATCTGCAAATTTGGAGATATTACATCCAATTCCCTCATCTAGATCATTAATGTAAATTGTGAACAGCTGGGGTACAGCTATTGGTACTGGTCACTGCCTGCCACTCAGAAAATGAGCCATTTATCCCAACTCTCTGTCTTCTATCTGCCAGCCAGTTCTCAATTCACATCAATACCTTGACCCAATCGCATGAGCCTTGATTTTGCATGCCAGTTGTTTATGTGGGACCTTATCGAAGCCCTTTTGGAAGTCCAGGTATACCACATCCACTGGCTCTCCCCCATCTATTTTACCTGTCACCATCTCAAAGAATTCCAATAGATTTGTCAAGCATGATTTACCTTTTGTAAATCCATGTTGACTGTCCGATCCCTTCTCTGCTAGTCATATGCTCCGCTATTACATCCTTAATAATGGATTCCATCATTTTGCCCTCTACTGATGTAAGGCTCACCGGCCTATAATACCCCGCTTTTTCTCTACCCCCCTTTTTAAATAGTGGGGTAACATTAGCTACCCTTCAAACCATGGGTACTGATCCTGAGTCTATCGAGTTCTGGAAAATAATTCTTAAAGCATCTGTTATCTGAATGTCCACTTCCTTAAGTACCCTAGGATGTAGATTATCAGGCCGTTGGGATTTATCGGCCTTCAATCCCTTCAATTTCCCCAAGACCATGTCCTTAGAGATACTGATTTCTTTCAGTTCCTCCCTTGCATTATTCTCTATGTTTCCCAACATCCTTGGGAGGTTATTTGTATCCTCTCTTGTGAAAACGGAACTAAAGTAAGAATTTAATTGGTCTGCCATTTCCTTATTCCCTATTATATATTCCCCTGATTCTGACTGCAAGGGACCTACTCTGGATTTCACCAATCTTTTCCTCTTGACATATCTATGAAAGCTTTTGCAGTTGGTTTTTATATTTGCCGCAAGCTTACTTTCATAATTTATTTTTGCCCTCTTGATTAATCCCTTTGTCCTCCTTTGGTGCATCTTGAACTAGTTCCCAGTCTTCGGATTTGGTACTTTTTTTGGCCAATTGATATGCTCTCTCTTTGGACCTAAAGCTATCTCTAATTTCCCTTGTTATCCATGGTTGAGTCACTTTTTTTGGTTTATTTTTATGCCAAACCGATATAAACAATTTCTGCATTTCTTCCATTAGATCTTTGAATGCTTTCCATTGTCTATTGCCATGCTCCCTGCATCGTGTCTCTCTTCAGCTTGTAGAGCATCAGTGTTAACAGCTACTTCCTGTTATTAAAAACACAATGTTGGAGTAACTTAGCTAGTCAAACAATGTACCTTATGTAATAAAGATAAAGATACATAACGAACACTTCAGGCTTGAGCCCATCATCAAGGTATCAAAAAATGTTGCCAGGTGCCCAAACAAAATGGTAAGGGGGTAGGGGCAAGGGGAGGATCGCAGTCCCAAAGGAAGGAGGTAATATGTCCTGCCTTAGTGTTCTTAATTCCTGCCTTTTGGCCCATTCATCCTCCCCCTGTCCCTACCCCCATAAACACCTCCCAATCAATCTTACTCAACTCCCGTCTCATACCATCATAATTCCCTTTATTTAAATTCAGGACCTTA
The DNA here is from genome assembly GCF_036971445.1 of Narcine bancroftii. Taxonomy (NCBI): domain Eukaryota; kingdom Metazoa; phylum Chordata; class Chondrichthyes; order Torpediniformes; family Narcinidae; genus Narcine; species Narcine bancroftii. The sequence goes on from NC_091471.1 coordinate 22,097,651, forward strand.
GTCTCGGTTTTAATTTCATCACTCTCCATGTCGAGTGAGAATTCGATCATATTGTGATCGCTCCTACCCAAAGGGCCTCGTACAACAAGATTGCTGATTAGCCCCTTATCATTGCATAATACCCAATTTAAAATGGCCTGCTCCCGAGTTGGTTCCTCGACATATTGGCCTAGATAACCGTCCGGTAAACATCCAAGGAATTCCTCCTCCTCAGTATTTTTACTATTTTTTACTAACCCATGCAGGCACAAGAAGAATGTACAAACTCCTTACAGACAGTGCAGGATTTGAGCCTGATCCCAATCACTGCCACTGTAACAGCGTTGCACTAACCGCTATGCCAAGCAATCCGCCCCAATTGTGATATTACAACCCTTACTCTAAAAACCATAAAACAATTACAGCACAGAAGCAGGCCACCTCGGCCCCTCTGTCTGTGCCAGACCACTTTTTCTTGTCTAGTTTCACTGGCCTGCACTCAGTCCATAGCCCTCCATATCTCTCCCATCCATATACCTGCCCAAATTTCCCTTAAATATTAAAATCAAACCCACATCTACCCCTTCTGCAGGAAGCTCATTCCACACTCCCACCACTCTCAGTGAACAAGTTCCCTCTAAACTTTTCCCCTTTCGCCATTAACCCATGTCCTCTTGTTTTAATCTCACCTACCCTCTATCTCTATTTACCCTGTCTATCCCCTTCATAATTTTAAATACCTCCATCTAATAACCCCTCATTCTGCTATGCTTCTTTTCCTGGAACTCAGTTCCTGTTTCTTAATCAATTTCTGCCAATTTTTTCCCATTTATATTTGATAAATATTTGACAATTTACTTTTGATCTGAGAATATACCTGCCTTTAAAGTAACAATCCAAAGGTTTACAACAGACTCCTGGGATGAGGGCTGTCTTATGAAATTTTAGCAAAACTGGTTTGTATTCTTCGGAGTTTGAGAATAAAAGGTAAACTGTAAGAATCTGAACTCAAGTTCAGCTTAGATATAAAATTAAAACTCATCAATGTCACCCACCCTGGAGGCATTACAAGAAAGCAGATGCTCAGTCATTCGGCAAAAATCAGTAGATATTTGAATTCAGGAGGAATCGAAGGAATTGAAATCTGAGAAATGTGTGAGAAAATGAGCTGAGGTAAAAGACCTGCCTAATCTTGTCAAATGCTTGAGAAGACTAAGGGGGTCAGGTTGACTGTTGCTGCTTGTATTTTGTACTTGTTATCTTCTCTGTTCTCCACTTCAGTAAATATTATGCTCTCTTCAGACAGATAGGAATACCTTAAGAGCTTGTTGGTCTTGGCTGGACTCTATAAGGTAGTAGCAACTCATCAGAGTTTGTATATTTTATTATTCTGCTGACTGACTGAAAAGATAGTGGATTTGAACAGGAATGACAAGTGTCAATATGTTCTTTATTCATCTGCAAACAACTCTTGTAAAATACTGGGAGGTAACCTATCAGGACCAACTTGCATATTCATTTCAAGTGACTACCAAAAGACATATCCACGCACGCACAGAAAGAGGTCATTCAGTATGCAAAACATAATTGATTTGGTGAATCAAGAAAACAAAACTGACATAGTGTTAGAACATGAGGAACAATCATCTGTTCCCTGGGTGAAGAACACCGGATCTTATAAATGTGCAGGTAATCTGGGAAAGCGCCTTTTCACACATTTTTAGCAAGTGAAATTTATTTCTTTGCCTTTATGCACATTACTGAGGTTTGAAGGTACATAATAAAATTGGAAAGACGAAGGGACAAAAAATATGGAAGTGGCTTTTTGAATCACACTAACTGCATAGCATGCCCAGTTCAAAAGACATGGTTTGTGTTATTTGAAATGTTCTATCAAATCTGAGTGACAGAGGGATACAGCACAGGTCGACTGAGCCTGCACTGACCATCAAACATACATTGACACTCATCCTATGCTCATCCCATTTTATTCTCTTTGCATTCCCAATCAACTCTTTAAGATTCTGGCACTCACCATCATACTGGGGCCAATCTGTTGTGGTCAATTAAACTTCCAGCTGGAGGTCTTTGCTCTTTCTCCTCGGTTGATTTCAAAACTAAATTCAGCTACCATAGGATTTTGGTCAAAACACTGAGGCAGGTCCTCTTTTAGTTCCACTGCCAGCTGCTCCCATATCATTTGGGGACTTCAGAGCTTTCATTATTAGGTGATAGTCAAACAAGATTAGACATCCAATTGCTTACTGTTTCAAGAGCTTCACAATGATTCAGCAGAGCTCAGCATCCTACGGAATTTTTAACTCCTTGTCCTCGTTGAGGGCATTCACTGCTGGTAATCTCAACAGTGATGGACAGAGTTGGCACAGTTGGACTATTAGAATGCCAGGAGGCATGTTTGTATCTTTTGGCCAGGAGCTCATTTTAAATTAAGGCACTTTCATCTATTAACACATCTGGAAAGCAAATTATTCATGCCCCCAGCTGGTTCTCACCACTCTTACCTCATAGATTTCATTTATACTTCCCTCCTCACATGTTAAAGCAATGCCCTCAAGTATTTGACATTTCCATCATGGGATAAAGACTCTGAATATCTGCTCTATCTATGCCTCTCATAATGCTATTAGATCTCCATTGGAGGGACTCCAATAAATCTCCCAGACAACAGTTGTTTTACTCTGATTGAATAACTTGCAGCAAGAAGTACTGATTAAGTATTAATGAACTAAGTGTTGATGGTTTATCTCTCTCCATGGATGCTGTCTGGTTTGCTGAGTTTTTCTGGAATTTCCTATTTTTCATTTAGCTAAGAGCAGATTTAGAATGCATTTTTACCATACAGCATACTCGCCTTCATTCGTTAGGGCTTTGAGTCTAAATATTAGGAAGTCATATGGCAGCTGTGTAAAATTGGCCAGACTACATTTGGAGTATTGTGTGTAGTTCTGGTATCTGTGTTATAAGAAGGATTAGGGTAAGGGTTAGGGCGTGGAGGCTTTGGAGAGGGTGTAGAAGAGATTTACCAGGGCATTTCCAGAATTAGAGATAATTAACTATGAAGAGAGATTGGACAAACTTGAATTGTCTTCTCTAGAGCAGTGATTTCCAAACTTGTTTCTTTCCACTCACAAACCCCCTTAAGTATTCCCTATGCCACTGGTGCCCTATGATTAATAAGGGATTACTTAAGGTGGTAAGTGAGTGGTTAAAAAAAGGTTGAGAATCATTGCTCTACTCCCAATTATTACTGAAATATTTTTCTTGAGAAAAATTGTCACTGGACCATTTACTTTGGAGTCATGAGACCGTGCACATAACGAGTCAATTAGATACGAGTAAAACAGTGGTTTTCAAACCTTTCTTTCCACTCACATACCACCTTAAGTAATCCCTTACGAATCACAGAGCACCTATGGCATAGGGATTACTTAAGGTGGTATGTGAGTGGAAAGAAAAAGTTTGAAAACCACTGCTCTAGAGTCTAGGCAACATTCGAGGCCAAGGGGTAGCCTGTTAAAAGTTTACAAAATGATGAGAGGCCTAACTAGGAGAGATAATCAGGGTCTCTTTCACAGGGTGGAAGTATCAAATACTAGACAATATATGTTTAAAGTAAGAGGGGAAAATCTAAACAAAATTTTCAAGGCAATTTTTTTTTCTACACAAAGCGGTTGGAAGCTGGGATGCACTGTGCCATGTGAGGTGGTTGAACCAGATAGAACAGCAATGTTTAAGACAGCAACTTGAAAAGACAGGGAATTGAGAACATAAATAATCTGCAGGCAGGTGGGATTAATTCACTTTATGTTCATGGTGGGCAGAGAACTTATGAGCTGAATGGTTCACTCCTGTGCTGTATTGTTACATAGAAACATAGAAGATAGGAGCAGGAGTAGGTCATTCGACCCTTCGAGCCTGCTCCGCCATTCAACGAGATCATGGCTGATCTTAAAGTTCAGTACCCCATCCCTGCCTTCTCTCCGTAACCTTTAATACCCTTATACTGAAGAAATAGATCTAATTCCCTCTTAAATATATTTAATGAATTCCACAGATTCACCACCCTCTGGGTCAAGAAATTCCTCCTCATCTCGGTCCTAAATGGTTTGCCTATTATCCTCAAACCATGGCCCCGGGTTCATCCTTGGAAACCTCCCATCTGCATCCATTCTGTCCAGTCCTGCCAGAATTTTATAGGTCTCTATGAGATCCCCCCTCAATCTTCTAAACTCCAGCGAGTACAATCCCAATTTGCGCAATCTTTCCTCATAAGTCATTCCTGCCATTCCAGGTCTCAGCCTGGTGAATCGCCTCTGCACTCCCTCCATTGCAAGGACATCCTTCCTTAGATAAGGTGACCAAAACTGCACACAATACTCCAGGTGGGGTCTCACCAAGGCCCTGTACAGCTGCAGTAAGGTATCCTTGTTCCTATATTCAAACCCTCTTGATATGAAGGCCAACATACCATTTGCCTTTTTAGCCGCCTGCTGTACCTGCTATGTTTTATGTTCTATGTACCATGAGCAAAGCAGTCCATTGACAAAGTCTGTTTATCAATGAGGCAACAAACCAAAACAGACCATTTCAAAAGCCAGTGCATCAATAAATATCAAACTGAAATGATTTGACACATTCTTGGATATCTGTGATGGACATAGTTCTTACTTTGAGAAGCCAAATCAGGGTGGATGATAAAACCTGAAAAAAATTAAACTTTCCAATCTTAGGATTAATTTCCTTCAACAAAATTAACCATTGTGGATTAGATTTATATTAAAAAGCTACTGTGTTATGAGAAAATCCCCACGATGAATAAAGAGTCTGCAATCATTGATGAGATAGACCACACTTAACCACATGACAGACCATGTTTGACCATCCTACAAAATACATAGTTTTGCACCATTGCAGTAAGGAACTTTTTATTACATTAACGTTTTCTTAACTTGTGCTTGTTTCCGTAACAGTTATTGTTTACTCGATGTTTAACTACGAAATAAGAAACGGAACATTTATTCTGTATTGTTGGAGCCTTGAAAGAGTTTCACAATATCACCATGGCATGTGACGATCAACATAATGCTATTTGTGCAGGAACCACCAAGATCAGAGTCCTCAACTGCAAGGTTCACAGAGTTATACTGCAGTGCTCCCTTAATGATCTACTGGAAGTCTGTGCTTAAAATTGGAGTGGATCATAATTCTCAGTGAGGATAAAGAATGCAGTTTGAGTGTTGGCCCTTTAAATGGTGGAATTTTAGGTGAAAGCAAATGGAGCTGTATAGCATGAGGTACAGATCTGTCAGTACAACTCGTCAATAATGACCGAGTTACCTAACTCAGAAGATCCCATTTGCCTGCAGTTGGCCAATATCTTTCTCAACCTTTCATATCCATGAACCTGTCTAAATGTTAGTTAGACATTGTAATTGTACCTCTATAAGGTCAACTGCAGGGAAAAGAAATTCCAGCCTGTTGATCACTCCTAACACAAGCCTTCTAGTACTTGTAAGTCTTTTCTGCAACTTTTCCTGCTTAATAACATCCTTCTTATTGCTCGGTGACCAGAACTACACAAAATACTCCAAGTGTGGTCTCATCAGCACCTTGCACAGCTGTAACATGATGTCCCAACTCTTTTACAGAATTCCATGACCAATAAAGGCAAACTTGCCAAATGCCTACTTCACCATCCTCTTTTCCTTTGTCACCATTTTCATGGAACGATGTATTTATACCCTGATGCTCTGTTCCACAGCATTCTCCATGGCTCTACCATCTACTGTGTAAGTCCTACCCAGATTTAATTTTATCAAAATGCAATACACCTGTAGTGTGGATTGTAGAGGATCATGTGACCTCTCAGGCTGAAACCTGGTCAGATTGTGGAGGGCCATGTGATCTTTCCAGTGAGCCTGAGTTTACAAGTGACCTCGCCGGACAATCAAGGGTTAGATCTACCCGCTTCTGAGGCTGATGTGTGATTGATCCTTGGAGCTGATGTGTGATTGGGTGTCAATCATTTGTTAGATCTTCCCACATATCTGACATGCAATTGGTCTGAGCACATCATGTCAACAGCCCCTACTTGAAAAGCCACGTGTAGAGCCTGCTCATCCTCTTTTGCTGCTGCCTTGAGACCATCACTGAAGTTCCAGCTGCCAGCCATGGGCAGGCACCGGAGGGCCGACTGTGATGGGCCTGTCCCAGATCCTAAGACATAGTCGAAGCTGGAAACCAGATTCATTTGAGATACTTGTTAGTTGTAGTTAATTAATATGCTGTGCCTGTGGATAGATGGGCATTGTATGTTTAACACTTACATTTCCAGTTGGGAGTTGAGAATATTTAGCAGCAATTTATTTGCACCTGATGTGTAGTTATTTGTGTATTATTCCGGGTTAGTCTGTGAGTGTGTGCCTTTATGTGAATTCCCCAGTGCGTAAATAAAGACCACTGTTGTTCAATTACAGATGTTCTGCCTTGATTCTCTTTGAACCCATCAAACCTATTCTGAGCACAACACATTGAATGCATCTGGTTGAAATTTTCTCATTGATCTAAATCCTACTGTAATTTAAATAACCTTTGTCAGTAATCACAATACTATCAACTTTCATGTCATCCACAAACGCTTCAACTACGTGGACAATAGTAGTCTCGCCATTGATCCCTGCAGCACACCACTGTTCACAAAATTCCAATCTGTAAATCAACCCTTCATGACCACCTCCTACTAACGAGCACATTTGTATCTAATCTTTGACTCCAAACTGGAAACCAACTTTGGGTTTGGCAATGAAGGAATCAAACTGAAATCTATCTGATTCCTCTCCACAGATATTAGCAGAGACATCTTGTAAGTTCCTATTCTTGTGTGATCAGAGAATTTAGGTGATTTACTGGACATCAGATCTGCTTCATTAGTTATTTAATGGAATTACCTTGCTCTGTTGGGCAATACATTAATAAATAAATGTAGCAGACTCAGTGTTGCAGTATTCATGAGAAATTCATAAAGTCAAGCAAAAAAAATCCTCTAAATGCTTGTAATAAATTTTTCATCGGTACTATGTTGTTCATGGACCTGGAATACCTAACTATGAAGTGCCACCCCTCTTATCTACTTTGTGAATTCACGTGAATTGTACTGACCTCAGTTCACAAATCGGCCCAGGCAAACGGGAAGCAAGTGTCAGATGATCCTCCAACAACAGCTTTGAAAGTTTTCCAGAACAGCTTAGGACTTCCATCAAGCTAACTTCAAAGTAAAATTCCATCAGCACATCTCCTGCCCCACAGGTAGCCCTAAAACCCTTGAATGCAACATATTCATAAAGTGTACCATAAGGAACCTCATGCCTGCACCTTGATAAGTCAAGGAGAGATCAACAGGCTGGAATTTCTTTTCCCTGCAGTTGACCTTATAGAGGTACAATTACAATGTCTAACTAACATTTAGACAGGTTCATGGATATGAAAGGTTGAGAAAGATATTGGCCAACTACAGGCAAATGGGATCTTCTGAGTTAGGTAACTCAGTCAGTATTGACGAGTTGTACTGACAGATCTGTACCTCATGCTATAAAGCTCCATTTGCTTTCACCTGAAATTCCACCATTTAAAGGGCCAACACTCAAACTGCATTCTTTATCCTCACTGAGAACTATGATCCACTTCAATTTGGGCATTCTGCATCTACCTGTATATAAGCAGAAGTTTGGGGTGGGATGGAAGAGGGGGCTAAGATGGGGATGGGGGTTGCTGGTGGTGAGTTATTCAGTTATAGTATGGGGATACAGATGACATCCCATGCAACGGTTTAGAGTTGGTAATCTGTTCCATATTCAAAGAGTTAGCCAGTAATCTCGAGGTACATACCTTTGCCATTATGGACTTCATCAGTAAGTATGTTAAAGACTGTGACTAAGAGGCAATAAAGTTACTCCAAAATCAGAAATCATAGATGAACCATGAAGTCAACTCCCTACTGAAGGCCATGTTTGAGGCACAAAGGTCAGAAGACTCAGTCTTCAACAAGAAATCCAAGAATGATCTTCGCACAGCCAGCAGGGCAGATAAAAGGCAGTAGTGCGCAAAGATCAAGTACCAGGAGAACATCGCGGAATCCTGGTGACTATGGAAGGGCATGCATCCAATAATGGAGTACAAAACAAAGCTGCCCAGCATAACATGTAACAGCGCAATACTTCCTGACAAGCTTAATGCTTTCTAAATTTGCTTCAGACAAGGAGCCAATGAGGCAATTACATCTATTTCAACTACTGCATGACTCGCGCATCCACAATCACCACTGCTTAAGTTACATTTGCCTTCTGGAGAGCGAACCAATGGAAAGTGACTGGCCCAGATGGAGTCCCTGAACATAAGTTAAGAGCCTGCACAGACCAGCCTGCAGACATAGTCACATATATTTTAAATGTCTCCTTGCAACAGGCTGCAGCTTCCACCTTTTCCAAGGAGGCCACTCTCATACCAAATTTGAAGAAGAAAGAAGTAGAGGGATGGGACGGTAATTTGCAAATGATACAATGGTTGGAAGTGTGGTGGATAGTGTTGAAGGTTGTCGGAGATTACAATAGGATAGAGACAGGATGCAGAGCTGGACGGAAAAGTGTCAGATGGAGTTCAATCCAGATAAATGTGAGGTGATGCATTTTGGAATGTAAAACCAGAATGCTGAGTATATGGTTAATGGTTGGATACTTAACAGTGTGGAAGAACCTTGAGGTCCAAATCTATAGATCTCTCAAAATTACCACACAGGTTGCTAGAATATTTGAGAAGGCCTATAGTATGCAGGACTTCATTAGTTCAAGGATTGATTTCAGGAGTTGTGAGGTAATTCCTGGTGAGACAACACTTGGAATATAATGCTCCATTCTGGTAATCTTATTGTAGTGTAATGGAGTATAAATATTCAGAGGAATTTTGAAAAATTAGAGTAGGTTACATACATATACACATTTTAAAACATCTTATTTGAAAGACTGAAGAATTTATATTCAGTAACATTGCAGGATCTTTGGAGACTTTTATGCACATTTCACAAGTAGGTGCTAATTGAAATGATATCATGAAATGAATAGACCGTTGTTTGGAATTGGAGACAGGCTGGAGGGTTAGATAACTACAAGGTTTCTGACCTTTCTGCAAAATGCTCACACCTGGGTTTTGTTTACCAAAGACAACAACTTGACCAAGAGAGGAGAACTCCTGTTGTTTGCTGAAGAAGGTGGGGGGTTTTAGCAAGTGAGAGAGTCACATGGGCTTTCTGGCAGTTGGCAGTTGGCAGTTGGAGAGAGCAAGAGATAAGGCAAGTTCAACAAGCTCTCTCAGCTAGTGTGTGTGACACTGAAAGCAGCTGAACAGTGCAAGCGAGGAAGCTGGTTTGAAACAGAAAGCTCCAGAGCAGTGGATGGCTGAAAGTGCTATCCGTCTGATGTTTCTCTTGGAATTAGTGAAACAGAAAGGAACTCTGTGGAACTCTGAAAGAAAGAGGTTACCATCTGGAGAACCCTGATGGGGCAAGTTTCATCAGCGAGGCATTGAGGTGATTAATGGTGGTACTTCGGTTGTGGAAATCCTGGAATAACAAATCTCTCTCTCTGCAAACCCTACAAGAACCTTTCTGAGCAGTAAATATTTACCTTTTGAGCACCAAAGCCTGGTGAACTTTATAAATGTTAAATTCTGTGCACAGTATAAGAATTGCCTGCAACCAGAGAACTTGGAAGAAGGAGAAGTGAGAATGAAATGTGAACCAAGGAACTTTTCTTAAATTTACATACACATCATACACGTGCGCTTAGAATTAGAAGAGGGTTAATTTGGGTTAGTTAATTATAGAGATAAGTTAATGTTTGATTCTATTTTCATGTTTAAAGTTGATTAAAAACAACTTTTGTTTTAAAAACTACTTGTCTTAGTGAATGTCTATTGCTGCTGGGTTTTGGGGTTCTTTGGGCTCGTAACAATAGTAAGGATGTGGAAGCTGTGGAAAGAGTGCAGAGAAGGTTTAACAGAATGTTGCCTAGATAAGAAAATAAGTCTAATGACGCAAAGTTCGTAGTTCTCTTTGGCATGAAGAAGGATCAGAGGTAACTTAATGGAGATCTAGAAGATTGAGATGCATTTATAAGGTAGACAGTCAGGACCTTTTACCACGGGCAAATACTAGAGCGTATCTGTACAAAGTGAAGGGAGGAAAGTTTAGGGGAGATATTCAGGGGTAAGTGGGTGTCAAGAATGCCTTGCTAGAGATAGTGGTGGAGGCAGGAATAATTGGAGCATTTAAGAGACTCTTAGACAGGCACATGGATGAAAGAAAAATAGAGGGTTATGAGATAGATGGTGTTTAGTTGTTTTGGGGAGTAGGTATATATAGGTTGGCACCACATTAAGTACTGTGATTTGATGTTGTATGTTCTATATCAACAGTGTTACGAGCCCAGAGGACCCCAAAAACCACCAGCAATAGATATTCACCAAGACAAATGGTTACTTAAACAAAAGTTGCTTTTAATTATCTTTAAACATGAAAATAGAATCAGACTTTAACTTATCACTATTGACTAACTTAACCTAACTTAACCCCCTTCTAATTCTAGGCGCACATGTATGTAATGTGTGTATAGGTTCAGAAAAGTTCTTTGGTTCACAGTCCAATCTCACTTCCCATTCCTCCAAGTTCACTGGTTGCAGGCAATTCTTATACTGTGCACAGAATTTAACATTTATTGTTTACTAGGCTTTGGTGGTTGAAAGGTAAATGGTTAGGGAAGGTTCTTGTTGGTTTAGAGAGGGATTTGTTGTTCCAGGACATCCGCAACTGATTCCTTTTTAATCAGCCACTCCAGTGTCTTGCTGACGAAACTTGCCCCCATCAGGGTTATCCAGCTGAAGCGGCTCCGACAAACTCTTTCATCTGCTGCCCTTTGTAAACAACAATCCATTAGTGAAGTCTCGGGCACTCTCCAAAGCTCTTGCAAAAGCTGTGGAGCCGATAAAGTGTTTGTATGTGACCTACTCTAACAAACCTTTCCCAATTTATCTCCAATAAACATATCTATATATTCTGTCACAACAAGCCTAAATGTCAACCAACCAGTGAATCTGACACCCATAATCAAGGTGCTTTGAGGGGCCAGTTATAGCTCTCATCACCACTAGCCTACCAGCCAGCCTTTCCATCCAAATACTTGCACAGCAGACACCATCTCCTTGTCCCTCCATGAGGTCCTAGAACACCTGCACACCACGGACACTTATGTCAGACTACTGCTTATTGATTACAGCCCTGCCTTGAATACCACAGTTCCCAGAAAACCATGAGATCTTGACATCGGCATTACCCTCTGCAACTGGTTCCTTGCCATCCTGTCTAACTAACCACAATCATGAAGATGGGTCGCATTTCCTCCATGATCACACTACACCAGAGCCCTGCCAGGATGTGTTTTCAACCTCCTACAGTATTCCTTCCACACCATCAACTGCACAGCCGAAAATCATACAACCTTCATCTAGATGTTTGCTAATGAACTGCAAATAATTGGGCTAAATATCAAATCATGATAAAATGGAAAACAGGAGGGAGATTAAGAGCCAGGTGGCAAGGTGCCAAGACATCAACCAGTAAGACAAAGGAAGTGATAGGTTGGCATGGGAGTTGACCACCCAAGATTGAAAGAAGCTGTAGGTGGTAAATGCAGCTCAGAGCTTTATACAACATCTCTCTCCTCCATCAACACCTATACCTCCCAATGCTTAGGAAAGGCAGCCAAATTATTCAAAGTCCTACCACACCTCAGTCATTCTCTCATTAGAGAGAAGGTTCAAGAGTGTGAAATCACACAACAGATTCTAAGGCTCCTGCATGAACCTCACAACAGCAATATAATGTTCCCCTTTCTATGTACTATTTGATCATTTCACTGTAACACTATATTGTAATTGTATTGTAAGAGATGACTTTCTAGATAGCTCACAAAGGAACATTCTCACTGTATAAACTTGAACTTGAATGTGAAATTCCTTCTACAGTAAAATCTCCGTTATCCAGAATTGAAGCAACTGGCAAAATAACTCGTAAAATAAATAGGTAAAAAATACAAACATTTAAAATTTACTAAGTTTACTAATCCATGCAACACGCAATTTCAAGCAACCAGCAAATTCATTTATCCAGCATCTACCAATCCCAATAGGTTCTGGATACCAGGGTTTACTGTTTTTGTTTGACCAAAGGGACTTTAAATGAGCATCTAACATCTGAAAATATCACCATCAATGATATTCAAATTATTATTTTTAAATGGGTTAATTATATATGTTAGCAAACTCAGTGACAATGGGTTTGCGTGACAACTTTACACCTCAATATATCTCTAAAGGAGTACTCTCTAGAGCTGGTCCTGTCTTAACAGCCTTGAACTATGAATAAGAATATTTCTTAAAAGACGGCCTGATAAAATACTTTAATGCAAGCCATATTCCCCATCACTTAATCCATTTTTAAATGTCAGATACTTCATCTTCATTAACTTGATCCTTCCTATTCACTTCTATGATTTGATTTTTTTACTGTTAATGAATAATAATGTCACAATTTCAATCTGAGAATTAAATATGGACAGTTCAATAACTTTGATTATTTTTCAGATTTAAAAGTACAATGTACACTATATTCATTGGTACTGGCAGATCTCCTGCAACATGACAAGGGGTAAATCTATATATTTAAAAATTCCTGTAATACTGAGCTACCATGTGCTTCACAATATGTGACCATCTTACAGCACTTCCTGTCCTGGAGACCTCAATCAGTAAGGATTGGTGCTGACATCTCAATCCTTAACAATAGTGCCTCACGAAGTTGAGTACTCAACTTCCTTCTATATTTCCTGTGGACTCCTGACTGTGTGGCCAAACATCACTCCAATCCCATCTATAAAAAGGATCCACCCATTACCTCCTGCCTTTGGGACCGTGCTCCTCCTCCTGTCTTTTCCCCCCTCCCCCCACCACACTTATGTTTGGCTGCCTGCTGACATTTTTTCATACGTTGATGAAGGGCTCAAGCCGAAACATTGGTCATGTATCTTTATCTTTCTATATTAAATACGCTGTTTGATCAGCTGAGTTTCTCCAGCATTGTGTTTTTACTTTCAAACGAGGGGTGGAGCTCACTCCACTGTCTGCATCAAAGGCACGCAGATGAAGATAGAGGCGGCTTTACATTTCTGGTAGTAAATATTCCCAAAGACCTGTACATCTTGAACCATTATAAGACCAATGAATAAACTTCATGATGGTGAAGTAATGAGGCCTTTGCTTCTTCTAATTGACCTCACTCTGTCACTCTGTATCCCAACACTGTACGGTGTTTTTACTGCTGAACTATACATGGGACCATCGCCAGTGGGCTGATATCGCCTCAAACCATGCATCTTGGCGCCTCACAGTTCGGTGGGCAGCAACCTCCTTTGAAGAAGACCGCAGAGCCCACCTCACTGTCAAAAGACAAAGGAGGAAAAACCCAACACCCAACCCCAACCCACCAATTTTCCCCTGCAACCGCTGCAACCGTGTCTGCCTGTCCCGCATCGGACTTGTCAGCCACAAACGAGCCTGCAGCTGACGGGGACATTACCCCTCCATAAATCTTCGTCCGCGAAGCCAAGCCAAAGAAATACATGGGATGATGACCTTGTCTGCTCACGCAACAGTATTTGGTACATAAAAACAATAAAATTGAACTTGTAATGTGTGTTCACACACACACACACACACACACACACATTGAACCAGATTTATATTTCTCTGATTTTGACTTTAATGTAATATTTTCTTTTGTTTAGAAAACAAAAAGGGATAAAAGTGCTGACCATTGATATAAAGCGCACTATCTGATTTGTTGAGCATTTCCAGATTTTTTTCTTCATGACATTTCTTGAACTTTTAGCAATTTATTTTTGCTTTATTTGGGGGCTTTTTTTCCATGTTCCATCTATTTTTCTTTCCTTTCCTTTATTTTCACTCTCTTGTTCCTATTTTAAGATTATTTTTTGATAATTTTTCATTGATGTTTTCTTTTTCTTCCTTTGGATTCTTCTGATTTACTTAGCATATCATTTTGGCTTTCACTGCTTCCAATGCCACACAGTTCATCACTTCTAAAAATATCCATAACATTTTTGTCTTTGTCATGGCAGGGTGTAGGAATAATTGGATAATTTGAAGATGGAGCTAATAGATTTAGATTTAGAGGGATACAGCCCGGTGATCAAGTGCTTGGTGTTCATGGTGAGGTTGTAAACTGGATTTGAAATTGGTTGGCTATGAAGGGGAAGCCAGAGAGTGGCAGTGGATGATTGCTTCTCAGACTGGAAGGCTGTGTGCTTCAGGGATCAGTGCTGGCTCCATTGTTCTTTGTCATCCTTAAATGGATGATAATGTGGTAAGTTGGATCAGCAGGTCTGCAGATGAAACAAAGACTGGAGCTGGTGTGGAAAGTGAGGACGATTGACAAAGCTTGCAGAGGGATCTGGACCAGCTGGAACAATGGGCTAAAAAATGGCAGATGGATTTCAATGTAGACAAGTGTGAGGTTTTTCTTTATTTTGGAAAGACATATGGCAGGGCACTTAGGAGTGCAGTAGAATAGAGGGATCTGGGAATATAGAAACATAATTCCCTGAAAATAGAGTCACAGGAAGACAGCTTTTGGCACATTGGCCTTCATAAATAAAAGCATTGAGTATAGGATTTGGGATGGTGTGATAAAGTTGTATAAGACATTAGTTAAGCTAAATTTGGAGTGTTGGGTGCAGTTTTGATCACCTAACTATAAGATACCACTTAGATTGAAAGAGTATAAAGAAGATTTACTGGCTAGTTGCCAGGACTTCAGGAACTGTGTTACAGGGAAAGATAAACAGGTTAGGACTTTATTCCCTGGAGTATAGAAGAATGAGGGGAGATTTGATAGAGGTATCCAAATTTATCAGGCGTATAGATAGAGTCAATGCAGCTAGGCTTTTTCCACTGAAGGTAGGTGAGATAAAAACCAGAGGACATAGGTTAAGGGTGAAAGGCGAAATATTTAGGGGCAACATTAGGGGGAACTTCTTCACACTTAGAGTAGTTGGAATTTGGAATGAGCTGTCAGCTGAAGTGGTGAATGTGGGCTCAATTTTAACATTTAAGAAACATTTGGAGAAGTGAATGGGAGGGGTATGGAAGGCTATGGATTGGGTGCAGGTTGGTGGGATTTGGCAGAATAATACCTCAGCACAGGCTAGAAGGATTGAAGGACCTTTCTTCTGTGCTGTAATGTTCTATCATTCTATGGTTCAAAGAGGTCCTTCCCACCCATGAGTCTATGCCACCCAGATACACCCATGTAACCAATTAATCTCTTAACTCTATATGTCTTTAGGATGTGGGAGGAATTGGAACACATAAATTATTATAGACCTTATTATAGACCAACCACCAAAGAGTTTCTTTAAGGTTAGATATATTTGTAATTTGGACATGGTTTGAAAAAGTGAATAAAATTCATCGGATATGTCATGAATATGTATGTTTCACAACCAAGTGAGAGTCAGGCATTTTGGTGAGAGGGGCAATTTGATGTAACTTGGTGGGTGATGCAATATTATTCCAACCAGACTAGTAAAGTTTATGTTAATTGACTATCCATTTTAAAGGTAGCTGCAAAATTAAAGATGTTTTAGAAAAGACGGTACTGACCAGTGGTTCTAAACTTTTTCCTTTCCACTCACATGCCACCTTAAATAATCCCTTATGAACCGTAGGGCACCAGTGGCATAGGGCACTCTGTGGGTAGTAAGGGATTACTTAAGGCTGTTGTGATTGAGGGAAAAAATGTTGAGAACCACTTCCGTAGGTGCTCTGTGGTTAATAAAGGATTATTTAAGATGATATGAGAATGGGGAAAAAAATAAAAGTGAGATCCACTGCTGTAGTACTTGTGATTGTGGATGGTGAGATTGAGGGGAGATATGCATACACAGTTTGTTCTGACCTAAAACAAAATCATGAAATTCTGAAAATAGAAACATAGAAAATAGGTGTAGGAGTCGGCCATTTGGCCCTTCAAGCCTACACTGCCATTCATTTTGATCATGGCTGATCATTCACTCAGTACCCTGTTCCAGCTCTCTCTCCATACCCCCTGATCCCCCTAGTCACAAGTACTAAATCTAACTCTCTCTTAAATATAGCTTTGGAACAGGCCTCAATCACTTCCTGTGGCAGAGAATTCCATAAAAGCACCACCCTCTGAGTGAAAAAATTCTTCCTCATCTCAGTCCTAAAGGACTCCCCCTTTATCCTTAAACTGTGACCCCTTGCTCTAGACTTGCTCAATATTGGGAACAATCTTCCTGCATCTAGCCTGTCAAATCCCTTAAGAATGTTGAACGTTTCTATTAAATCTCTTCTTAATCATCTAAACTCCAGCGAGTACAAGCCCAGTCGTTCTAGCCTTTCTTCATATGCAAGTCCCGTCATCCCTAGTATCAATCTGGTAAACCTTTTCTGCACTCTCTGGGCAAAATGTATCTGTAGGAAGAGAAGCCAAGTTAGTGTTTCAAGTTGGAGACCTTACACTAAAACTACAACGGAGAAAAAGGATTGCAGAGCTGCAGTGAGTTGAGTGAAGAATAGGGTGTCCCTGATAGGCCGGGAAGCCAAATGAGAGTACAGAGAGTAGGGAGGAGGAACACCAAAACTGGAAGAAATCGAGGGAACAGAACAAAATGATAAATGAAGGAGGGCGGAAGGTAAAGGTCATTGATAACAAAGCGGGTATATGTGGATGACAGTCTCTCAAGTGCATATATTTTAAAGCAAGAAGCATAGTAAATAAGGAAGATGAGCTTACGTCATGGATGGCCACATGGAAATACGATATTATGGCCATCAATTAAACTTGGTTGCAGGAAGGACATTTTTGACAGTTAAATATTCCAGGATTCTGTTGTTATAGGTATGATAGAAGATGGGAGATAAAAGGTGGAGGAGCTGCATTGCTTATTAGAGAGATGTTTTGGTGGGATCTCATAGTGAGGCTATTTGGGTGGAATTGAAAAATGGCAGACGCATGAATACATTAATGGGAGTGTATTATAGACCACTAAATGGGCTGTGGGAATAAGAGAAGCAAATTTGTAAGGAGTTTGTATAGATGTGTAATAAACATAAGGTGGTAGTTGTGGGAGGTTATAACTTTCCAAACATTAACTGTGACTCGAGAATGGGCAGTATTGGATCTCCTATTAGGGAATGAGATAGGTGAGGTGACAGAGGTTTGCGTTTGGGAACATTTTGCATCTAGTGATCACAATATTATTAATTTTAGGCTAATAATGGAAAAGAATAGATGTGGGCCAAAGGTTAAAATTCTTGATTGTAAGAAAGCAAATTTCGAGGGGATGAGAAAAGATTTGAAGGGTTTGGATTCGGATAAGATATTTTCAGGGAAGAATGTAGCTGAAATAAATGGAGGATATTCAAAGGAGAAGTTCTGAGAGCACAGAGTTGGTATGTCCCTGTGAGGATTAAAGGAAAGGTTAGAATCTGTAGGGAGCCTTGGTTTTCAAAAGATATTGGGAACTTGGTTCAGAGGAAGAGGGAGGTGTACAACAGGTATAAACAGCAAGGAATGGATGAACTGCTTGAGGAATATAAGGTGAGTAAAAAAAATCTTAAATTAGATCAGCTAAAGGGAGATATGAAGCTGCTTTGGCAGGCAAAGTAAAAATAAATCCAAAAGATTTCTATAGGTACATTAAAAGTAAAAGAATAATGAAGGATAAAATTGGACCCCTTGAAGATGAGGGGGGGGGGGGGGGGGTAGCCTCTATGAGAAGCCAGAGGACATGGGTGAAATTTTAAACAATTTTTTTTCTTCAGTATTCACCATGGAAAAGAATATTGAGCCAGATGAAATGAAGAAAAAAGGTAGGGAACTCATGGATAATATAATAATTAATGAGGAGGTAGTGTTGGCTATATTGAAAAAGATCAAGGTGGATAAATCTCCAGGTCCTGACGAAGTATTCCCTAGAACACTGAAGGAGGTTAGTGAACAAATAGTGGGGCATTGGCAAAACTATTTAAAATGTCATTGGCCACGGGGGAAGTGCCAGTGGACTGGAGGGTGGCTCATATTGTTTTGCTGTTCAAAAAAGGATCCAAAAGTAGACCTGGTAATTATAGACCTGTGAGTCTGATGTTGGTGGTGGGTAAATTAATGGAAAGTGTTCTTAGAGATGGTATATCCAACTATTTGGAAAGACAGGGATCAATTCGGAGAAGTCAGCGTGGTTTTATATGTGGTAGATCATGTCTAACTTTCTTATTGAGTTTTTCAAGGAGGTTACTAAAAAGGTTGATGTGGAAGGCAGTGGATATTGTCTATTTGGACTTTAGAAAGCCTTTTGATAAGGTTCCCCATAATGGGTTAGTAAGGAAGGTGGAATAGTTGGATGGGAATCGCCAGAGAGTTGTGGTGTAAAATTGATTGTTTAATTGGAGGCCGGTGTAGAATGGTGTGCCTCAGGGTCCACTGCTATTTGACAATTGAGGAGTGCAGTGGAATAAAGGGATTTAGGAGTCATGGTACATAATTCTCTGAAAGATTAATCACATGTCGATAGGATGGTGAAGAAGGCATTTAATATGTTGGCCTTCATAAATCAGAGTATAGAACACAGGAGTTGGGAGGTTATGTTGAAATCATATAAGGCACGAGTGAGGCCAAATTTGGAATATTGTGTGTAGTTTGGGGCACCGAATTACAGGAAGGATATAAAGAGTATAGAGAGAGTGCAGAGATTTACAAGAATGTTGTCAGGGTTTCAGGGTTTGAGTTACAGGGAACAGTTGAGCAGGCTGGGACTTTATTCTCTGGAGGGTAGAAGATTGAGAGGTGATTTGTAAGAGGTATTCAAAATTATAAGGGGGACGGATAGAGTCAATGTGGATAGGTTTTTTCCACTGAGAGTGGGGGAGATTCAAACAAGAGGGCATGGATTGAGAGTAAAAGGGGAAAAGTTCAAGGGGGAATTTCTTCACGCAGAGGGAGGTTGGAGTATAGAATGAATTTCTGGCAGTGGTGGTAGAAGAGAGATTGATGTTAATATTCAAGGATAGGTTGGATAGGTATATGGACGGGAGAGGTGTGGACAAATGCGGGTCAGTGGGACTAGTATGGCCAAACTGACTTGTTTCTGTGCTGTAACAGGTTATATAGTTATAAGCTGTAAACTGGGTTATCTGATCAATGAATAGAGAGGAGCAGTTGATTTTCACTGTGTTCTGGTCCTAGTTTGGAGCTTGTAAGAAACTCCTCACTCTCTCTTATTTTTACACTAATCGATTGGCATAGTGGTTAGCTTTATGCCTTCATAGCGCCTGCAATCGGGTACGAGGTTTGAATCCCGCTCTGTCTGTGAGGAGTTTGTACCTTCTCCCATTGTCTGCGTGGGTTTTTCCCAGAGGCTCCGGTTTCCTCCCACCATTTAAATCAATACTGCATGTGTAGGTTAAATGGGGGGGGGGGGGGGGAATTGGGTGGTACGGACTCATGGGCCAAAATGGCCTCTTATCATGTACTAGTCTAATTTTTTAAAAATAGTTATTTTTTAATGTAGTTTTGGTAACAATATTTGCATTGTAATGCTGCCACAAAACAATGAATTTTGTGACATACATGACAATAAATTCTGTTTCTGAAAGTGAGGAAGAATTTCCAGTCATTTTAGTCTGCCTTATGAAAGCCACAATATAAATGCTCTTTTTTCTTTTCTTGCAGCCCAACATCTGCTGTTAAAGAATTAAAACGTTTGAAAACTAAACATCATCTGAGGGAACATCTTTAATTCTTTTATCTGATCATAACAAGCAGATATGGACACGAAAAGGGCATGTCATGTCCAAAGAGCTTGACCGAATGTTTTTGAACAAATCATGAAGGCACTGGTCAAGAGAATGTGTAAGTGTGTTATTTATGTGAATTTGCAGAAGGCATTTGTTAAATTTCCTCATAAAAGTTCTATTTGTATCTATTAACTATAATGAAAGCTCAACAAATTAAAAGCACGTGATTGACCTGATTAAGGCACTGGCTGAGTGGTGAGAGTATAAACAATGAACAGAACAAGCATGTTGGAACTGCAAACATCCACAGAATGTGAATTATTGGTTCACAAACCACAATTTTGAGTTTGCAATGAAACAAAGAGAGGGAATATTTTAAGCAATGCATGAGAGAATTACAAAAGATAATAGTAAATTAAACAAATTGTGGGTAGGGGAGAGAACGTAGCCCAATATAAACCTAAAAAAGTGCACAATATTAGAAAATTTAAAAAAAAGAAATCGAAAAGCAACTTGTAGTCAACATATGGAGCTTGCTGAAATATCAAGGATGAGTATGTGAAATAATCTGAAAGGTGAAAGAAAAGCTGGCCTCTATATAAAAGAAGACCATAAGAGTGCCAGAGAGGATCACTGGAGTCTCCACGCCCCCCCCCCCCCCCCACCCCCCAACATCAGCGTGATCTACTGCAATCATTGTCTGAAAAGGACGTGCAAAATCATTGAGGACCCCTTCCACCCTGCACACAGCATCTTTCGGCTGCTCCCATCAGTGAAGAGATACAGGAGTATCAGAGCCAAGGCCACCAGGCTGCGGAACGGCTTCTTCTCACAGGCCATGAGAATGCTGGACGACCAAACTAACCATCTGAGACTCTCACTTGTACGAAACAATATTTAATTATTTATGTGTATCAATAAAATACTTTTCCTGCACATGTATTGTCTGGTTGTACGTGTGTTATGTCTAGTTGTGTGTCTGCGTGCTTTGTACCGAGGACCAGAGAACGCTGTTTCATCAGGTTGTGCTTGCACAATCAGATGACAATAAACTTGACATGGTTTGAACTGAAACACTGACGAGACATATACAGTATCAGTCATGTGAGATGCTTTTATAGCCCATTTGCATCGATCCTGACTTAAGTATGTTCAAGCCTAAGACAATATTTGCATACCACCTGCACTGAGCACATACTCAGGCATTCAAGGACTTACTACAACAGCTAGCTTTGTGGACAATATACTAGTAGTATTAAAACATGGCAGGAAATCACAAAAATAGGTTATATCTATTAAAAAAAGTACACGAGAGGAATATTTTAAGGTGAATTTCGTGATCAGCTGCCCAAAATCTATAAAATATACTCAAAAGTGTTCAGGAAGCAAATTATTCATTGTCCAGTGTCACTTGTGCCAATTTTTGCAAATCAGGATCAGTCTTGTCTTCTGCATTGATGCCATGAAGTGCAGTGATCCCAAAACACTGTTAATACATCTGTACATCATGAGTAAAACAATCTTTTAGGCAGACAAGAACTCTAAAGACTTCTGTTACTAGCTTCTAGAATTATCGTTCATTGGTTGGCATGCTTGCACATATTCATGTCTTGATAAATTCATCTCAAAACATTGATGCATTAACTGGTGCCACACTGATGGATCATCTTAACATGAAAAAAAATGTGATAAAATATACAAGAAGTTCTTTCCAAACCAAGCTCCCAAGATCAACTTCAATTCAATGGATTTGAGAAATAATTTTACCAAGATTATCTGCAGTTAGTTCATCTTGAACAGCTAAATATCCTTTATATTATTGTAGGTCTGAAGTAGACAATAAATGAAAGGAAGAGAAAACTTCCATATGAGGTAGCCAGAATCTGACAAAGGACTATACATACATTTTTCAAAATTTAAATTTGAGCATACAACACGGTAACAAGTCCTTTCAGCCCACAAGTCTATGCCGCCCAATTAACTGCCAACCCTGGCATATTTCAAATGGTGAGATGAAACTGGAGCCCCTGGGGAAAACCGACGCAGACATGGGGAAAATGTACAAACTCCTTACAGAGAGCACGGGATTCAAACCCCATTCCTGATCGCTGGCGCTGTAAAGGCATTGCACTACATGAACTGCACCACCCAAATTGGACAGATTACTTGAGCAAACAGTGGGTATGCATAGTCCTACTCAGTAATTGCAACTCAGGGTGACGGCAAGATCACAACAGTGATGCGGAAAAACACCACGATAATTATACCAAGGTGGAAGCTGACAGATACCCAAGTCTGCAAATGATGTCACTGGATCCTGGTGGTGAGGTGGTGTTGGCTTGGACAAAATTCACAGCTGTCACAGGAAGATGGAGCCTGGGGATGGAGGCAAGTATTTGGATAATTAACTGACGCCTTGGCCCTCTTGGGCTGTTTGCGCGCAGTGCTGGAGTTGTTTAATGCCACTGTCACTTCATACTACGTTTAATGTTGTGGAAATAAATTAGCACTGAAGTCTCAGTTTTGCCCTGAGAGTACAACTTCTGAATCTCAGTGAAACCCTCATCAATGTGTAGTTTAAAGCATGTCCATCAACATGAGACTTTGTGCAGACATGTATAATGTACAGCCATGTTGTCCATATTTGAAAGTCCCAATGGATTATTCTCATTTTGGAAAAGGAATTTAAAATTGGAGCTTTAAACTGAAACTCTGTAATTTGAGTGTACTAGTTTACTCAGATTTCTTCATGAAGAAAAAACTGTGCATAATTACCAAAATAATACCAGAGTTAAATAATGAAAATTGGTTCCATACATCAAATTTCCATACATCAAATTTCAGTATTGTTGATTGACAGAAAAATTTTGAACAAGTTTGTGGGATAAATCCTGTGTTCTGATTCCAATAAGTATCATGGGAATATTTAGAGGTAGGGGAAAGATCTCATATAGTACATACAGTGTCCTCCATAATGTTTGGGACAAATACACTTTGTCCCTTTACTTGCTTCTGTGCTCCACAGTTTTAAATGTATAAACAAATAATTCACATGTGATTAAAGTGTACATTTCAGATTTTATTCAAGGTTAGTTGTATACATTTTGGGTTCACTATATAGAAATTACAGCACTTTTTATACATAGTCCCTTCATTTCAGGGCACAATAATGTTTGTGATATTTGGCTTCACAGGTGTTTGTGAGCACTCAGGTATGTTTAATTCCCTCAGTGCTGGTAAAAAAGAACAAGGCTTGCTTATAAGCTTTTGATCACCTTTGGCATTTGGTCGTTGCCATTTTTCAACATGAAGGCCAAGGTTGTGCCAATAAAAAGTCAGACCAGTAATTAAGAGGTTGAAAAACAAGAATAAAACAGTAAGAGATAGTGAAGTTTGGAGCATCATTAAGAAGAACGAGCATAGTGGTGAGCTCAGCATTCCAAGGAAGACCTCCATTGCCGATGACAGAAGGATTCTCATCATAATGAAGAAAAATCCCCAAAATGTAGGTCCTACAGATCAGAACACTCTTCAGCAGGCAGGTGTGGATATGTTAATGACTGCTGTCTGCAGAAGGCTTCATGAGGAGAAACATAGAAGCTACCCTATGCAAACTGTGGTCAGCTCCTTTACGACTCCACACTTTGGTCTTGCCATCACTCTGATACAAGTTAATCTTGGTCTCATGTGCCCACAAGGCATTTTTCTACAATTCTGCAGGGTCTTTTAAATACTTCTTGGCAAACTGTAATCTGGCCATCCTTTCTGTGGCTAACTTGTGGTTTGCATCTGGCAATGTTTCCTTTGTATTTCATGAAGTCTTTTGCCGTCTGTAGTAATTGACACATCCACACCTGCCTCCTAAACAGTGTTTCTTTCTTTTCTTTTTATTTTTTTTAATTGAGTTTAACATATAAACTGAAATACATAATTGACAATTACATAATTCATTTGTATATAAGTAAGCACACACAATAAAAAGCCAATGAAGAAAAAAGTAAAACTACATGAATGATTCCTTATCTCAAAAACATTTAATTGAAATGATCTGTGCAACCATGTTAAACCCATTTGTTGAAATAACTTGTGTAAAATAAAAACTAAAAAAACTAAAACTAATTTGGCACCCATACACACAAATAATGGGATTAAATTTGTAGTGATATCCTTTTTATTCCTCTATTTCTGTATGTTTATGCTAGAACTGATTAATTGCACTGCACTACATCTTTCTCAGCAATCCAAAGATTCTTAATTACTTCCTCTTTTCTTTCTTAGCTTTTCATACCTTTTTTTTAACTTTTATCAATTTGAATATTTTTTTTGCTTTAGGGGAGATTGGGGGAGGGGTTTGGGGTGGTGTGAAAACCGTCAATTTGTTTTTTCTTCAATATCTGTATTATTACAATAATTGTAGTTAATGCATGCATGGAGTATTAAATAAAATATTTTTAAAAACTAAATCTAATCTATCCCCTCCCTCTAATCAATATTACCTTATAAATTAATTTTAAAAAATCAATAATGTGGAACTACTGGCGATCCCTGGAAAACAGACAATGAATGAACAGACCAAATATTTAAAAAATTCTAAGAATGAGCCCCACAATTGGACAATGATTCTTATTGTTTTATTCTTTCAGCCTCATATTATAAGCTCATGTTTTATTTATTGAGTGTCACTTTGGGGGTTAGATAAGGCTGCAACCATTCACAGTTTTCATTACATTAACAGACTGCATGGCACCATCAGGTCCAATGGTTGATGGTCTCAACTAAGGTCAGGAACAATGGTTATTTATTTATGGAAAACAGATTGTGAGAGAGGGTCATGTGATTGGGACACTGAAAGAAACAGAATTCAGTTTTGATCGGCCATCTATCTGATAAATATAGAGGTGGAATGACTTTATGTGGAAATGGACATTTCTGCTGATTCTCCTTGTCAGGGGAATTATTGAACCATCGTGACCATTGTAATGGTCATTTTGATTGACCCATATCTGGGTAAAGTAAGCAGGCAAATTTCTGTATTGGATCATGACCATCGTGATGGTCACTGCAACTGACCCATGCCTGGGTTTTAGAAGCATCATGCAAGTCACACATTTTGTTTCACCTACGCAAGGAAGGAGGGAGTTGTGATAACCATTTGTATGTGAAGGAATTTCTCTGGAAGCATCTCGACAATGATTTGTAAGTTTTTGGCACTCTGATCACTCAGTGTCTCACCTCCTTCATAATTAACTTCCGAACATCAGTTTAAAAGCCTGAGTTTCAGCACAGGAATTCTAAAACTGAACTTTGGGAATGACTTGCCAGAATTGTGTCTAAGCTGTAATGGTTTGGGGTATTGCACATACACACACATAAATATATTCATGCATTGTTGGGGTAGATTTAAGTAAGATGCTATATTATTAGTAATTCTTAATAAATATATTGTTTTAAAAATAATACTATCTTTGATGAATTTCAATTGCTACCTGCTCTGTGTTGTAACCCTCATTTTTTTTTAAACTTTATTTAAGATTTTATAACATGAATAACATATAGGATTACATTTAAAAAAATTAAGAATAAAATAATAAAATTACAATACAATATCAGTAATCTAAATAAACTATACCCTCCCCAATAATTATTACACATTAATAACCCAACTCAAATTAGTCCAACCCCCCTTCCCCCCCAAAATAAAGAGTGAAGAGTTAATAAAGTTAATAATATATGTGAGAAAAAAACCCACTTACAAAAAAAAACATAACCGATTAAAATACTAACAAAAAGAAAAGTAATTAATACTAAAATATCAGACTTAAAAAACATATTTAAATCAAACTTAAATGCATATATTTAACAAACGGAATTAAGATGAAACATATATTTAACTCAAACTTAATATAGAAAATTAGTAAAGTTAGTAACATTATCTATCAAAAATTCTTAAACAATAATCAATTCTTAAAAAAAATTGTAGCATGAAAAAAAGGATGAAAAAAACTTTCTCTATAGAGATAAACCTTCACCAAATATCAACTAACTTCTTATCTATCATCATATTAGTCACATAAACCACCATCTTAAAACAAAATTCAAACCTCATTAAGCATTGTACAATTCAATGTTAGTACTCTTCCACCATTTTTCCATTATACTCTTAAATAGTTATCCAATAAAAGCTCCAATACCACATTTAAATATCCCCAATCATTATGTTAAAATTCAGATATCCAAATAATAAAAACACATCTACAACGAAATCTATATCTTCAACAAATGGAGCATAAACCACAAACAAAATTCAAGCCTCATTAAAAATTGTACAATTCAATTTATAACTTTCACCATTATTCCCTTCGTTCTATAACTAAAATAGCAAAATAATATACACCAGAATTACCACTCCTTTCACCTTAAAGTTAAAGAAAAAATATATTAAAAAAACTTATCCATCCCATTCACATTTAAATTTCAGATATTCCTTATCTACTGAATAAACTTTACAAAAAAAACCACAATTTTTAGTTTTTTAAACAATCAAATACTTTCTTATGCTTTTTTTTATATTTAAACAAAAAAAAACCCTTGTTGTAACCCTCATAATTGCCTCATTGTTTATCATGGACAAACTCTGGTCCTCATGTAGAAAAATGGCAACCACCAAATGCCAAGTGTAATCAAATGCACCAATGAGGCAATTAAATATACCTGAATACTCACAAATAACTGTGAAGCCAAATGTCCCAATCATTATGGTGCCTTGCTCTAATTTCTTCATGGTCAAACCAAAATGTAGACAAATAATCTTGAATAAAACCTGGAATGTGCACTTTAATTACATGTGAATAGTGTGATTGCAAATTTAAAACTGTGGAGAAAATAAAGGAAAAAATTGTCTTTGTTCCAAACAGTGATTATAGAACATAGCACATTATAAAACAGTACAGACCTTTCATCCCACGATGTGCAGACTGATGTAAACCTACTTTAAAAAAAGGAATCTTGCCCCTACCTCATAATCCTTTATTTTTCTTGTATCCATATATCCGTCTAAGAGTATTTAAATGTCCCTAATGTACCAGTCTCCTCCAGCCCACCCCCACCACCCCCCTCAGCATCCACTACTCTCAGTGTAAAAATCTTCCCCTGGCATCTTCCCTTAAACGTTCCTCCCCTCACTTTGTACAGGTGGCCTGTGGCATTTACTAGTTTTGCCCCGGAGCAATGGTGCTGACTGTCCACCCCATGTATGCCTCTCATAATCTTGCAGACCTCTCTTAAGTCACCTCTCCTTCTTCTTTGCTCAAAATAGATAACCTTGCCTCATAAGACACATTTTCCAATCCAGGCATTGTCCTAGTAAATCTCCTCTGCACCTGCTCCATAACTTCCACATCCTTCCTGTAATGAAGCGAGCAGAACTGAACACAATATTCCAAGTGAACAGCTTTTCTCAAACGCAGCAGATTTGATTTTCCTCTGACCACCTGGTAATCTCAGACTTTAGCACTCCCTCAGTGCTGGATTGAAATAACAGTCTGTATTTCTGTACTCCCATCTCTGAAGCACAAAAATGTTTTGGAATCACAATCTTCTGATTCTGAAATGAGAATGCTCCCAACACAAGTACTTCAAAATGAGCTTTTTAAAATGATGAGGGCATTTTATATGCTAAATTTCCTCAGGTGAGAGAATTCAAAGCAAAAGGACACAATTTTTAGATTGGTGTTGGAGTGTGCATCATTGCAATAAAAAGAAAAGCTGCTGAATTAGTTGTAAAAATTTCCAATAGAATGTGGGAAATTGCTGGAGATACTCTTGAACATTCCTAATTTTGCTTCAGATTTCCAGGTTAGGTGGAGACATGAAAGGCAGAATACAGACAAATGAGAGTAGCTGACGCACAGATCACCCAGAGTACAGCTCAGGCATTGGCCTTCAGCCCACGTGCCTGTGCCAAACATGCTCTAAATCAAACCAAAGCTCTGCTGCTTGCACCTGATAGCTATCTCTCCATCCTCTTTATATTCATT